>NC_044329.1:64148161-64784548 GCF_007399415.2 Gopherus evgoodei
TTCTCACACAGTCCCTCTGAAGTCAATGAGCATTCATGGAATAAGGGACTATCCATTGCAAATAAGGGTATTGCAATCTGTCCCTACGCATTAATTAAATTCCCTGACACCAGATTCCAAATGAAAGGCAAGAAAAATTATGAACTCCTTCCTGTTTAGTAAAGATGATTGGGGTAGATGACCAAGGTGGGACCATCTTTCTTCTCTATCTTCTGTGAAACTATAAACAAAGTCATGCTGGTATATTTGGAATGCATCTGGATTCCTATTCTTTCCTTTTTAGCCTGTTGTATATATGGTAATATGTTGTTAATTGCTTGTCATATGGTTGTGTGCAGGAATACATGAATATAATTATTCCGCACTCATTTTTAATTCTACACATATAATTATATTTATTGTTACACTTGATTAAGTATACACAGATTAACAGAAGTAGAGAGGCAGCATTAGAAATACTGAATGAGATTATAACATATTAAGAAGAGGCATGCCTCCGATTTAATGAGGTTATCACTGAAAATGAAACTATTGTAAAACATAGAAAACATTATGTTTCACTAATTACATAGTATACAGTAGTTAAGTGATCTTATTTTCTGTTAGAACTGATGACGCATACCTCAAGCAAACAAAGCACTTGTTATTGAACACGTCTCCCTAAATCTCTGGTTTGATAAGACACTATTCTTTAACTATATGGGACATAGAGCTGAATCATTTTTCAGGGTCCAATCCAGCAGAGCACTTGAACACGCCCTTAACTTTAAGAATGGAGTAGTGCAATTGTCTTCAGTGGGAATACTCATGTGCTTAAAATTAAGCATGTATTTAAATGCTTTGCTGGATTGAGGTCAGTCAGAACATGAGCCCTAAAACTCCAAATGGATTGGGCCAAGATGCCTATTATAGCTATTATAAATTATTTGTATTGAGGGGTCCTAGTCATGGCACAGGGCCCCATTGTGATAATCACACATAACAAAAAGACAGTCCTTGCCCTGAAGACCTTGAGCCTATTTCTTCTCCCCCTCTTCCAGGCTACCTGCATAATCATAGCTCCCTTTCTTTCTCTGTCTACCTATACTGAACACTGCCTCTCTTTCCCTCTGCATGACTGTTTTGGGATGTGGAAACCTGCAATGAAAAATCACCAATGCCACTGAAAAGGACACAATTGATTTAGGGACTGTGGTTACCAAACAGTTAAATTCAGTAGTGAAAACAGGGCACTGTGGACCAAAGTCCCATCTGCACAAAATGTAAAATGCAATGTCACCAGGTCAGGGAAGAACTGTGTTGAAACCAGATCTCCTGTCATGGTTGTATTTACACTGTGGTTAGGCCCTTTTTGAATCACCTCCATCTAATTTCTGAAGCAAGCTTTATCCAAATGGTTTCTTAATGCTGGGTTTGCATCTAGGAGGGGTTTCATACGTCCATCTCCCTACGCCCATTGTCAGTGTTACATCTCGCTAAATAGCTGTAGCAGGCTTCTGACAGCAGAACATACTGCTATATAGCAGTAAAACCTGGGAGACACATTCTTACACAAGTAGCCTCCTAGTACTACATGCAGACGTCAAAACACAACATTATGCATTCTTTGCCTCTGGGAGTAAAAAGCCCTTGACTACTATGAGTGAGTACAGGGGCCAAAGCTATGTTCACAGAAGTTATCAATATGAATGGTCTTCATCTTCCCTTTCCAATGTGATGTGGGAAAAATTGTTTTCTCAGCATAAAAAGGGCAGTAGCAAATTATATATTATACAGAAACTGCACTAACATCCTTCCTCATTTTGAGAGCACTAAAAAACTTTTCTTTTTCAAAAAGTTGCTTCTTTCCTGGCACTCTTTGTCCTCATATTCTGAGTTTACTTTTTACCTCCTCCCATTGGCTTTTCTAATTTTTAATTTAGAGGGATGTGTAGCTGTTCAGCACATTGGTACTGTTACTGTGGTCTATAATGTTCTTATATCTATCAGTAAGTGTGCAGTTCCAGAAGTCTCTCTCACTTGGAAAAAAAATGAAAGAGATTTCTTCCTCAATGTTTGCCATCGTGGGGTAGTGAAAAGAATGTAAGAAAATGCCTGAATGCTTTACTCACCCACTGGACGGACAATGGCTAATAGAATTAATGTACTTCTTTGTGTAAGTCAATTTTCACAGGTTTCTATCCATAGCTGAAAGCAAACTTTAGGATCATTGGGTCAAAATTCGGCCAGCATTAATTGTATTGAAAAGGGTCTTATTCTGCAAGATGTCTCACTGATGTCATCAGTAAAATGCCAGTCAAAGTGAGGCAAGTTATTTCATCCATGCAGCAGCAAAAAAACAAAAAAGATGGAATGCCTTCTCTTGGGTTAAACAGCGGAGATAATTAACTTTGAAAAGTAAGTTCCGAACTTATATGTTAGTTACTTTTTATAACATTTTAAATAAATCACTAGCTCCCTATTCACCTTCAGTTATGCATATCATAGGTAATATGTACAGGCAGTTTTAATACAAGCTTAGTTCACAAAGACTTACTATGATATCAAAACAAGTTATTCTACCATTAATAAAAAATGACAATTAACGTTTTGGATAATGTAATTGTTCTTCCAAAAAATTTGCAAAGACATAAACACTTGACTTGATCCAAAGCCCCTGAAAGTTAATAATAAAAGCCTTTCCATTAACTTCAGTGGGCTTCAGATGAGGTGTGGTAAGCCTGCCCTGTTCCATCATATAAAACACTACAGACCACAGAGGTGAAAGATAGGGAAGTTTTGTTAGATCACCTAGCCCTGCTCTAGCCATTGTGAGATTCCTCTATTGATATAGCTCACAGTAACTTAGCCTTGGGGCACTAGGATTTAATGAGTCCTGTAGTGTCCTGTAGCATACCAGAGCTGAATTAAGAGTTAATGATTTTCCACTGCTGTAAGAGAGGTCAGGTTGCACAATTCAGAAAAAGGGAATTCCATCAGGATACAAGTTTTATGTTCCTATTCCACAGAACAGTGTTAAAAATTCCTTCTATGTATGCCTCTAGTTTGAATAAAGTTATTTTCATTCTTTAACTTAAGTACTGGCCTGACTTCAGGCAATACCATATTTGCAACAGAGGGCCCAAGAATATGAGTTCTGAGATTTCCTTCTAATGCTTTCATGGTTCCACTGGATGGCTCCACACACAAATCTGCAGATGGGTAAAAGCACCATTAACTCAAATAAAAATGCACTGAGGCCTAAATGGTTCATTCTGTGCTATGCAGCTTCCTTCCGACTCCACTTCTCCCAGATACCCAGCATGTCCCCTGAAATCCTACAGAATATTAGTCCCTGTAGTTGAGCAGATTGGACTCCATGGGCTGAACAGCAATGCTGGGGGGAGAGGTTTCAGGCTAGGAAGCTTGTTATTTTGAGAATGTTTACTTTTTCTATTGCTTTAGGGACTTTTCTTCTCTATTTTACTCCATTTGCTTGCTCCAAGCTTCACAGCTATGGGCAGCATGTTTAGGCTGACCATATCTTGAGTCACCACAAAAGATAAAGATGCATTTTATTATAGATTTTATGGTATTTTTCTGTCAATGCAAAGAATATTTACATGTGTGAGTCCCAATGGCATTACCATGAGTTATCCCTAAATATCTTCCATTGACTGCTGGCAGATAAAATTTTATTTAAATGTTTTATTCATTCAGTTATTTTGAAGTTCCATATATATATATATATTAAAATGGATCAGATTTTAAAGAGGACACAAGAGGAAACTTTCTTAATAATAAAGTCAAGCCTCATTGTGCACAGGTTGAAATTCATCAAAGAATAATCGTAAGGATAATAGGGAGATATTTTTCTCTAAGGTATTTTAATTTTAGAGAACAAATGCCATTCCTATTTGATATCCTCTGTCATTCAAATTTCAATAAATAGTTCAGGTAATAATTACTGATCTTCCATAGAAAACATCCCTAGTTGTCGTACTGTTTACAAGTGCAATAGAAAATAAATATGGACTAGAAGGGCCATCTATTTTGTTGCAAAATTTTGTTGCATACCCCAAGTATCTATATTTACAACCTGTCCTTATGAATAATATGCTCCTATAATATTCTGTGGGCCTCACCTGGAGGCCAGTACTGTGAGTTGCTGACCACACCTTTGGGTACTGAGGCCTTTTTCAACTCACAGGATTGGGCCCCCACAATACAATTATTTTTTTTACTTTCCTCTTGTTATCTCCTTCCTACTTTCTGGCCTGTCCTATTTTGCAGCACAATTTAAATCAAACCTCAAAGAACTATACTGTACACATGAGTAGGGTGATCAGGTATCCAGATTTTGACCAAAACACCCAGTCGAAAAGGGATCCTGGCAGCTCTAGTCAGCACTGCTCACCAGACTGTTGACTGTCCAAGTGGTGTGCTAGCCTCTGAGCCGTGCAGCTCCCAGGAAACAGCCAGCATGTCCCTGCTCTGGCTCCTATATTCCATTGGCCAGGAACAAGCTGCGGACAGGGCAGTGCACAAAGGAACATGAGGAACACACCGGAAGCAGCTGATTGAAAGCTTCCCAATCATTGACTTCCATTTTGCAATGTTCTGAACCTGTTCTATATGAGGCAGCTTGATTAGAAAAACATTCAGCTACCATAGGCTGGATTGTGACTTGTACTATGCACCTGCTCCACGAAGTTAGATGGAATAAGAATTTCTCCTTCACCCTTGTGCCCTTATGGGCACTACACAGGCTTGGGTCCATCCATGCAGGAATAGGTGAGGTTACTCCCTACACTTCTTATTCTATCCTTAGGGAAGGTGGATGTGGAGTGTATTGGAAGGAGGATGGAGACTGAAGAGAAACCTTAGCTCCATCCCCACACCCTACCATGATAGTAAGTGGGTGGGTAGGAGTGAAGCTAGAAAATGTCCTGCTGTTACAGGCCCATAGATGTTTGCTATTCTTTGGAGCAAGGAGGAAACAGGGGAAGAAGTATGCCTCAGAAGAGTGTGCCTCCAAAGCATAATGCCTTCCAAGACTACACTTGGGATCATGCCGTTTACATACCTCCTACGCAGTGTTGTGCCTGCTGTCACAGGCTAGTCCTACGTGGTGTGACTGAAGAAATAGCTATAGAAAATCTTTGTGCTAATGTGAGGAGGAATACCAAGCTTTTCATTACAAGGAAGCTATTATTCTTACATTTTTTTATTCAGGATTTTGAAGCAATTATTACATGACCCCAAAAGCATTAGGAGAATTAGAAAGGACTTTGTTTTAAGTCAGAGGCTTTTATTATGATATTAATTATGGTGATTTATTTAAGTTACACACTTTTCCTTCTGTAAGACCCCATTCTCTATGAATAAATTATATACAAGTGAAATGGAAATATTAAATCTTCAAGGCTTCATAAAACAAAATACTGTTGGCAATATTAATCCAATATATCAATCTAAACTAATGTTTGCATGATTTCCTGCTATTGTGAAACCAATCTTATTTCTAACTTATGTTGCAGATATTTTAGTAGAGTCCATAAAAAAGGTCTGAAAAAACTCCATGCTCATTAGATTCTGAAAGACATGAAGTCTCAATCTCTGTTTGTGTGGAATTAAAGGTACAATTGGCATTGCTAATAAGAAATGCAGATATTAAGAGAATACAAGACAGAGATTGCATAGTTTTTTAAAATGCCATATTTAACTGACTCACATTATTTGTGACTATTCAAATAACCACTGGGTATTTGTGAAAATGTTTGACTCTAGAAGTTTAATGAATTTTAATACAAACGATCATCATTAATCTGAAAGTTCTGACACAGGTGTTCATTCATTATTTCCTATTTATTACTCTTAGGGTTAAATGGTTCAGTCATCCACTTATATGGTAGAAACAGTCCATGTGATTTAGGTAACTAACCACACAATATGAACGGTGGGTCTTCAGAAAGTATACTATTTCTGCTCATCATCAGCCAATATTTT
Organism: Gopherus evgoodei; assembly: GCF_007399415.2. NCBI lineage: Eukaryota > Metazoa > Chordata > Testudines > Testudinidae > Gopherus > Gopherus evgoodei. Next base: position 64,154,150 of record NC_044329.1, read on the forward strand.
CTAAGGCTCATCTTCTTAAATAAATGAGAGATTAAAAAGTATGCTCACGTCTCTGATTTCCCTCCTTCAGTTTACAATAGACTCAGTCATCCAGTCAGGTAGCAAAAACAATGTAATATAAGATGGACAATCAGTCATCCAGCACACATAATCAAGTGACAAAGCAAAACAAATTGCGCTCTTATGAACAGACTTTGATTTTTATAAATTTTCTCATATAAAATTGTTCAATGGGCACTTCATTTAAGACTACATGTTGTTCGTGCACACACAAAACCTCTAAATTTCTGCATAAATCATCTGCTATAAATAGTTTACCCAGCTCCATTTAACAACCACTACCTTATGTAAATTATGACTGAAAGTAATTATCATCTAACTGCTAATCTGATGAGAATTCCTAGTTTATGTATTTTACATAAATTATGTTTACTTATGTTGGCCACAAGAATGCTCATAGTGAGACAATCTCAGGCACTGAAACTAACCTGTCCAATCTAGCTTTATAGTTCTCTATTGACTCAATAGATCAGCTATATCAGGGATAAGCAACCTATGGCACGTGTGCCAAAGGCAGCACGCATGCTGATTTTCAGTGGCACTCACAGTGCCCGGGTCTTGGCCACTGGTCCAGAGGGCTCTGCTTTTTAATTTAATTTTAAATGAAGTTCCTTAAACACTTTAAAAACCTTATTTACTTCACATACAACAATAGTTTAGTTATATATTATAGACTTATAGAAAGAGATCTTCTAAAAATGTTAAAATGTATTACTGTCATGCGAAACCTCAAATTAGAGTGAATAAATGAACACTTGGCACACCACTTCTGAAAGGTTGCTGACCCCTGAGCTATACTGTAGTTATAACGCAACAACAGTAAAATTGTAATCTATGGACCACTGAAATATATGGAACTATTCATGAAACACGGCACTACTCAGATGGTGTCTGTGATGCCATTGTAATGTGTGAATTAAGATAGCATTTCGGAGTGCATTGAATCATTTCATTTCTCATCCCATGGTTTGCAAACTGAAGCGGGAGAAAGTGGGGGAAGGGAGAGGAGAGAAGTGGGTCAGAGGGGCCTTACATCTACCATATGTGCCCCATTTAGCAATGAGCTGGTCAAACAGTAGCAGCAGCAATATGCAAGGAGAATATATAGATCAGGGATTGGGCCCACACTGAGATGGGCTACCATCTAGTTTAATACCTTAATCTGCTACAGTACTGAACACAGCTACAAGCCCGTATAAGCTTCAACCTATAAAATTAAACAAGCTTTTGCAAAGATTTCTGCAATAAACATTCTACCTTCTATGTTACAACAGGTAAAATTCAGGTCAAACTCATCTCTAAAGTTTCCAATATCTACACAGATTTTATGATAGCTCCATTAACTATGCTTTAAGTAAGTTTGCAAAGCCTGAAGCAGTTTCCATGGTCCCTGTAGAATAAATTCAAAAACAATTGCATCATAAACACAGCAGTTATGGTTCTATGAGGCTTGTTGCAGCCATTTTGTATCTCCTCTTCTATTTATTACAGGAAAAATTATCAAAGGCAGAAGTGTCACAGCGCTCCTTAACACTTAGGTATGTCTCTTAATTCAAAGCAGTGCTGAGTGAAACTCAGTGATTTGGGTTCACAGAAGGTTCAGTAACCTTTTTCTTTCACTTGGTCTGTAGGTTTAGTGTCAACTGAATTTTGGTTTTGGATTTCAAGTTTGAATGAAATCAAACAAACATTCAGAGCAAAACTCACTGCAGCCCAGAAAACTCACCAGACTTTTAGATCCCCAGTATCGGGGAAAGGGGGATAGTTTGTGCCTCTCAAAACTCAGACTCACATGGAACTCTGCTTAGGTTCATGTAGAAGGTTTGTGAACTTTTACAGCGATAGTGGGAAAACATTAAACAATTAAGTGGCTCTTGGGGTATGCTCTACTGATCCTACTATAGTAACTGACATGAGTTAAACTCTTAGGGTGAAATCCTGCCCATTGACAGAAGTTTTGACATTGAATTTGGTGTGGGCATGATTTACCTCATTTGGCCAAGTTCTCTTGTGAGTTACAGCAATGGAAACCTCGAGTGACTCTAACACAATGGAGTTATTTTGAATTTACACCAGCGTAATTCATATTGGAATCTGGCTAGTAGTATACATGGGAAAAGATGAAGTGGGAAAGGACCATTCACTAACATCCAGTTTACTGAAATTGTCTTATTTAAACATTATAGTACAGATAATTAACCAAGCAGCACAGAGCAATTTCACTCATTGTATCAATATTCTAATCTAAATGTATTATATGACAGTATCAGAGAACAAGAAAGTTAAAGGCAAAGAATTTCAGAAGATGTACTGTGGTCCCCAACACAGTGTTAGACCTTACATACTTTTAACCAGAAAAATATACCCCCACATTTAGAGGGTTGTTTTGCTTTTTGTTTCCTCCCATTGAGGTTGAATAAAAGTAAATGTATCAATATTCAAGTTCAATATAGCATAGCAGCACTTGGTATCAAAAAGACGATTCTGATAAATCATATCAATTCAAAAATATACAACATAGAGAAGATGATCATATAAGAAGCTAGGCTGGAAAAAAAACTTAGTACCCTGGTGCCTCCATGATGCTTATTGATGTTCCTCACTACGTGATGTTTCTAGTTTTTCACCATATAAAATAAACGGAGAGCCCTTAAAAGGTGCTAAAAAACCTAACAGTATAGAATTGTATGGTACTTATTAATGTCCATAACCCTTAACTCTGAATTGTTAATATTAGCTAATTGCATTCATTCACTAACATTACTCAGGCAAGTACAAGAAGAGTTGTATTATAAAACTAAAGAACCATTTAAGAATTTCCCCATGCACTCAATTTGCTTTGTGTAACAGCACATGAATAAAAATGACCTTAAAGCCAGCACCAGGGCTTGCCAAGGAGGATCAGCTCCATATAAGGATAAACTTCTGGGGGCATGGAGCTACTATTGCAGCTCCTGCACCAATCTCACCTCTATTGAGCCCAGTGTTGAGAATGTGGTTAGGATAATGGAGTTGTTCAGGGTTCCCCTCTACACCAGCAATCCCCAATTGCCATAATGGTTCCTTGGAGCTAATAACAGTTGGTGTAATTTAGGTCAATATAAAATCTACTCTGATTTATGCTGAAGCACCTGCCTGGTGCAGAGCCAACCCAGGACTGGAGAAGAGCACTGATGGCTTATAACTATATTTGCATACATTCCTGAGTTTTACTATGTGTTCTTTGGCCTCAGTCAAGGATATGAGCCAAAACTTTTTTCAAAGAAAGAAGTAATATCTCTTTACTGAACATGGGTGTCTTGGTTCATAAAAAAAATCAGCACCTGCTCAAACCTACTGCCTTTGCTCAAATTCATCCCCCACCATTCTGCAGCTGGCATGGCAAAGCATGATGACCAGGCAGGACGGGATCATCATGACTAGCTGAAATACAACTAATTATATGCTATAATCAGCATGACTAGCTCAATTATAAATCACTAGATCTATAGCTAATTAATTTAACATTTTTCTAACTAACACATAGAATTCCTAACACATACTTTACAGGGACAAATCCTGATATACTCGGGCAATACAGCATCTGATACAAATTCTCTTCTTTAACACCAGTGCAAAGCTGGAGGCAACTCAAAGGACTCTGATTACTCTAGTGGAGTTACTCCAAATTTATATGGGTGTAACTGAAAGTTGAATTAGTGAGAGTTTTGCCTGTTTAAAGACAGAGTAAGATCTAAGATTTGGCACACAGCTATGCTGTATGTTAAATACAAATACAGCCTAGATTGTCAGCAAGTGTAAACTGATATCACTCCACTGACTTCAATGGAGCTACAATCATTTACGCCCACTGAGGATCTGGCCTTGTAAAAGGATAGCAATAATACTGTGGTAATATCAGAATATATAATATAAGGTGTAAAAATTGATTATCTCCAACATTTGCTTTTATAAATGTATTTAAAATATTAATTGTAATCAAATAAATTCATAAGATTCTAAGCAATTATTTATTGCATTGTTTAAAATTGCAATATCTGTGTAAGACATCATTAACATAGTAACTGTGAATTTCAGGTCCAAAGGTTAGCAGGTCACATGGGTTGCCGACCCCACTGAGGCTTTCAGCAAAGATTTCTTCAGCTTGAAGGGCCATTCAAATCTGCATTACATTAAAATCTCATATATTGATGGGCTTCAAGTTCACAGAACAAAAACATTGCTTACTTATCTTAGGAGCTATGATTTATATGAAAGGACAGAAACTCATTTACAATCTAATAAGTCTATTGATGAAATAAAAAATCCTACATTAACAGAAGAGGAAAAGCAATGCCTAATACATATTCATAATTAACATTTGAAGTGAGTAACAAATACATTTTATTTTGAAATTAGTAAATTACCCAAATTACTCATGCCACTTGTGATGCACATTAATAAAGAATGTTAATGTACTGCATTGGCCTGCATCTTTAAACTTCATTTTTGCAGAATTAGAGACTTTTTATTTTGTATTTGCAGCGTATTGGTCATAAACTACTTCTGCCAACTATTGAGAAAGTTTTCACTATGTTTCTGCCTTTGATACTTTACAGGTTGTGCTGTCACAATCAATAAATTGTCATTCTCCAAGGGCATATTTTTCAGATTTATTCTGGAAGACTCTAGAATTAACTTGACACAAATTTCTTGCATGTTTGTCAACAAGACTATGTAAAGCACAGTGGTCAGAAATGTTATGAATACTGTGGCCTAGCAATATCCAAATGTATTGCCTCATGTATATGTAGATATACTGGAATAAGTTATATTTAGACATGTGCTTATATTAAATTTCCATAATGTCAAATGACCTCCAAGTTCTTTTCTAACACCTGGTTCTAATTAGGTCATGTGATCTACCTGGGTCTCATAACAAATAGATTTTAATATTTTCAGCCTGATTCTCTTCTCATTTGCCCCTACAGTAAACTATTTTAACTCCTGATTTACATGAGCATGAGAGGACCTTTATTTGAAGTGTACATGAGATATTTCTGGTATATGAGTATACAGATACAGCCTGGGGACTTGGTGAGGCTAGATAACTTGCAATACTTTTTTTAAAATTTTCATTTCCAGCTTGTGCAATGATTTCTACTGACTGCTTCTCCCCTTACACATACATACTTCACTGGGGATAGTCAAGTACAGCTACAATATTTTGATGCATTCATGTGCTGGAAAGGAAATGTACAGAAACTATGCATATCAGATATATACATATATAAGTAGCCCAGAGAAGTGTCAAAAAAGTATGTTATTTCACCATCAGAAGGTAGAAGACAGTGTCACTGCTACCTTCTCTAGGGAGTTTTGCTTGAGGTGTGTATCATTAGTTTCCACTGGGCATTCCTTACGAAGTGAGGTTGTAGGAGGAATAGTAAACAGGAGAGTACCAAGACAAAGTAGCTGGGTTCAAATCTTACCTTGGGTTCCAAGTAAAAACAAATTCAAATGTCTCATTTCAAAGGTTTCAACCTTTGACTGTCTCCCCCAAGAAGCAGAACACTAATGCACTGGTTCTTTCTGACTTCGTGCAATGCTATTTCTCAAACCACTTTCAAATGCAATACATTTATCCTCTGTTTTATTTTCTTAAAAGAAAGATGAAGAGCCACAATAATATTTAAGGACATAACATGATTAACTAACTGATAAGACACAGGTGTTGTCCCCTTGAGTTTGATTAATCTTACATTGAGTTACTTACTGTAATTAACAGCTGGACAGCTTCCATATACCTTGATGGAACACACCTGTTATGCAGCTAAAATGGTCCAGGGGCATGCTAACATTCCATTCACTCCAATGGAGTATTAATGGATGCTACAGCAGAGGAAATGTAGTGATATGAGAACTGCAAAAGCACTGAAATAATGTAAAAAAGAGAGATTTTTAAAAAACTACAGCAATGTTAACACTTAGTAAATGAAGGGGATTTAGTTTTGCAGTGAGTTCAGGAAAGTAGATGTGGCTCTCAAGCATGTCATCATACATAGAAAAGTTTGTAGTCATTAATCAACCTAAAGACAACTTTAATTTATGTTTATTTTTTAATCAAATGCTTGTATTTCAAAAAGCAGCACAAGGATTACTGCTTACAGATTCTTATTGGAAAGATTCCCATTGACTTCAGTAGGCTTTGGATCAAATTCTGATAAAGTATTAAGAGTCCTCTTACTTTTTGGACTGATTGATGTGTTCCCAATGACACACTGTCCCTCCAAAAATTGTAAGTGACTACTATACTCCACTATCACACTTGAAAGAATTCCTAGATATATATTAATTACAGCAAGAGAAATGATTTGGCCTATTCCGTGTAGCACATGTTAGACAATCACATGAGAGGCTTCCCTGTTTCTAAAATGAAGCTGATACTTCATTTAGAGAACAATTTTACAGAGCTGATGCAACTGGAGCTAGCATGCAGACTGACTTCTTAATGCCTCTTCAAAATTCTTCCCTCTCAACTTGTCCTCCTCCCTTCCAAGTTCTATGGAGGTTAGTTCTATGCAAGTTGCTGCATGCACAGTCCTCGTCCGATGGTACCTTTGAGTCCTCTGAGTGAAACTTGTATAAATAGAGACATAAAACTTACACATTTGGGGTCAGATTCTCAGCTGGTGCAAATATGTGCAGCTCCATTGTCTTCAGTGGAGTTACATTGACTTACACCAGCTGAGAATCAGTACCTTTATTATTGTTATAAAAAATGAAAACAGTTTTTTAGGGTTTTTTAAATATTGATGAAACAATATGATGTATGGAAAAAGACAGAAAGGATAAAGATGAAAAACATACAATAGAGTTATACCTCCTATGTTGAAGTACCAAAGTATCAAGGTCAGAGATGGGCAAACTGCAGCCTGCAGGACCATCCTGCCTGGTCCCTGAGCTCCTGGCCCTCCCCTTCCCTACTGTCCCCCTCCCCCACAGCCGCAGCGCGCCGCGCCGCCAGTGCTCTGGTCTGCCACTCCTGCTGGGCAGCGTTGTGGCGTGTCTGGCTCCAGCATGGTAAGGGGTTGGGGAGCAAGGAGTCCCAGGGGGCAGTCAGGGAACAGAGAGCAATGTGCAGCTGAGTTTTCTTATCTTTTATTTTTTGTTCTCTTCTTTGTAAAAAAGCCAAAGTTTCTTTTCAGTCCACTATCATAACTGTCCACTGTCATAACTCTGCATATGAACTAATGCCTCTCCCTAATCCAGATTTACTGGAAATCTGTGATGCTTTTATAGTCTTCAGGAAGCCTTAATCTATCAGACTAAAACCCTAACCTCACAAAGATTTACGCACAGTGTTTAACTTTAAACATTTGAGTAGATCCTTGGTGAGGTCTATTCTCATGCTTAAGGTTAAGCATGTACAAAAGTCTTTGAAGAATCAATGCTATAGTGAGGTAGCAGCACTGTGCTTAGCTAAGCTATGCAAATATTATAAAACTTTAATAGAATTTGCTCCACAATAGTTGCACAGCTTTTGTGTCTGCTTTCCATGAACACTCAGGCAGTTGGGTCTCACTGCCACAAATATTTGCACAGAGTAGTTTTCTAGGTTCCATGTAATCGCCTGATCAGATAACTACAGAACTGAAACAATAGGTCATGTCCCAAAATTACTACTAACCAATAATAGTTTGAATATTGAGTATTGAATAATCAGAATTGTCCATGATCAGTCTACCCAATAAATTTTGGAGGAAGAAATTTAAAATAAATCTGAGGGAATCACAATGTGCTTGTGGACATTCTAAAAGCAGAAAAAGAAGACATCCATTACATACATTATTTGTTCAACTTTAATCTTTAATAAAATAGACCATGTAATCCAATTAGATGTTACACATACTCATTAGCTACCACCGAAATGTTAATTTTTCCATTACTTTAACACTATTTTCCCAAAAATATCAAAAGATTAAGATTAAAGACTAGAGTTCCCAGTAAGTTTTCCTTTAGAAATTCCAGCCATTTCACTGGATAAGTATTCAGCCTACAAAATGAGCTAGTAGTCCAGTGCATTTCTAAGTGGATATATGGTATTAATTTCACACTCTCACCAAAAGCTAAGGACTGAATTGGTAACCAGGCTTATTGTCTTACCTTCTGGAAAGTAGCCCCTTCTCCAGAATAGGCTACAAGAAGACCAGGGAGGCAATGAGCTTCTAAAGACTCTGTCCATACTGCCTGGTCTTGTGGATTGAGGATGCCAGTCTCCAGAGCTCTCAAGAAAACACCTTTCTCCATTTTTAAATTCATAAAAGAAAACAGCTTTTAACCAAGAATTTCAACTCCAGTGCTTTTCTATCTGGGGATTGGTCCTGTTTTGAGCAGGGGGTTGGACTAGATGACCTCATGAGGTCCCTTCCAAGCCTGCTATTCTATGATTCTATATTCTATGTAGCTGCACTGGTGAAAATATTTGCTGCCCTTCCCTAGTGGACACAAGGCCATGTACGCTATTTTGAGTAGAGAAGGGAATGCTATTTTAAGCCTCTCTCTGTCTAAATTATCTTTAATACAACGGAGCAAGTTTTTCAATAGGCAAAGCTGAAAGTTACACTAGTTGTGAATATCATGGGAGAGAGGATTTTGCCAAAGAAATGTCTTTTGAAACAGCTCACTATTATCTGAACTTCTGCAGTTATCTTAAGCAATACTCTCTCCAATGGTGAGCAATATACAAAGAGGTCCTAATTCAACAAGGTACTTAAGCACACACCTAACTTTAAGTAATCCCAATGAAGTCATTAGAACTATGCATGAAAATGAAGTTAAGCATGTGCTTAAGTGCTTAGCTACATCTGGCTCTGACTGCAGGAAAATGGTCCACTGAGGAAATACCAGCATTCTGCTATGAGCTTCTCATTTGGCAGCAGTAAAGTTCTGTTGCTAGGATTTTTATTTTGCTGCTCAAAGGAGTCTGCACTTGTCATGTTTACTGACCTAACCTCTGCTCTCTACTGTGCTAGAGCCTGAGACATCTCTCAGTGAGAAGGGTAACAGGGACAGAACACAAGTGGGAAGAGAAACTATACAATAAAGAGTGTTTTTCCCTTCAGAAGCCTATTCTCCCCCTTCATTGCACTCAAGAAAGCCCAAGGCAAGACACTTTAGTCAATTCATCTGCCTTTTTTCTCTTTCACTTTTTGAAGCAGTCTCAATAACAGTCATCAGAACATATCTCCCTCATTCACTTCCAGAAAAAATCAGTGAAGTGACCTTGTTTTGAATGTGACCTTTCACTTGAGCAGTCCACTTGGCTCTTCCTACTTCTCAAATGTTAATCTCTCACATGCTCGCTGGTGCAAATTTTAAATTTTCTGCAGGCTCACTCCTAAGCATGAGCCTCCTGGGCGCAATTCAGTCATCCAGAGCAGAGTGCCACAACAATGCGGATGGCAGAAAACATCTCAGCTAAAGCTCCTGGGCCTCAGGAGACTTGTCTGTACATTTCACTAAGGCTTGTTCTTAGAACAGACTCTGAAATTTTAACAACTGCTAAAATTGTAGGCCTCTCAGGGATCTTTTTAGCTATGCAAACAAGAAAGCATCATTAAAAGAATATGAAGTGTAAACAAAAAGACGAGCATGGGAAATTTCTGAATAAAGTTACAGGAAGTCTCCTGTTCTAAAGGAAACTTCACCTATTTTCCTCAGTGGAATAGCCTGAAAGTAGAACAGTATTTGTGATCATGAATGTGCTATACTTCGTCATGCATCCAACGAAGTGGGTATTCACCCACGGAAGCTCATGCTCCAATACGTCTGTTAGCCTACAAGATGCCACAGGACTCTTTGCTGCCTATACATAAAACTCCATCCTGTAGTAGTACAGGTATTACCTTTGAATTAACATTAATAAAATGTTTGAGAATTATAAAAACGTTAATGACAAAATTCTGCACTGATTTTACACATAGGGTTGCACAGCATGAAAATCAGGGCAAAAATTGTCCCTAAGGGTCAAATCCTGGAGTTTTGACTGTGGGGTCTAGAGGGCCTTTATGGAACAGCTCTGCCTCAAGGGTGTCATGGAACACACCATCCCAATGGGAGCTACAGGAGTAATGATATCTCTGGGAGGGGTGAATGAGTGGAGGGCAGCTGCTACACTTCCTTTGAAGATGGTACAGCATGAACCTCCCTCCTTTGCCCCGTGTAGTGAGTTGTGCAATAAATCAAGGCACACACACAGATACATGTTTAATTATGGTTATTTGCAAAGTTCCAACAATCTGCTCTATATTCTGAGGACTCAAGCACTCCACTAACTTTTAGCAGTGCTGGGTTTTTCAAATTACTGTACTCCAGTAGCACTGAAGGGACAGATCATTGCATTCGGCCCCTATTGCTTTTACAAACCCACCAGAGGCAAACAAACAAACCTGCATTGTTTTGTCCTCACAAAAAGCCCAGTAACTATTATAGTCATTTAGACTTTTGCCATTGGTCTTATCCTTACTATGGTCACAGTCAACACACTTGAAGTCCTCTTATTTAAAATGCTTTTAAAGAAATGTGTTGTAAAAGTGTCTAATGGCCTACTAAGTCTTGGATTCAGTTTACTATCAGCAGTCTTTTGGGATTCTCTGTGGCTTCGTGCACCATTTTTCTCCATAAAGAACTCTCTTCCTGGTGTAATCTGCAACAAACAGCAGGATGTATCTGTCTCTCGATCTGCCTTTTCTCTGTTTGTCAATGCACAGCCAACCGGTTTTATTTTGCCTTTGTGAATATTTACCATGACAACTGCACTTGCACTCAGAAGTCCAGATTCCATGCTGCAGTGCATCGCTGTGGTGAAGTGGCCTTAAAGCTGTCATAATTAGCAAAGGAAAGATCTCCCAGTGTAAGGCAATCCTGTGGTGGAATATGAGCTCTAGCTTATGTTTTTCCTGATGCCGTCATTGGGGGTCAAGACAGGAGCAAAGGGGCATGGGCTGGGGCTCCGTTATGCCCAGCTTCCTGCTTATGTATGCTAGCGAAGCAGCTAGGCACATAGCCAAACCAGAAATGTGGGAATTCAAAAGTGAGCTCTATGCCTCCTTCACACCACTCTCCTGAGATGTGTTGTGCAGTTCTTGGTGTACTCCACTGTCTTTCCATGCTAACACCATCACAGAAGCATGGCTGACTAACCACAGAGTAAGGCCCACACGATTTGTTCCTAAAAATTAACACTGAACAATTAAATTTCTTATTCTGTATGGGAAAGAAAATATTAAGGCTCCAGTGCGCCTCCAAGTTCAGAGCTCTCATTTCCAGCATTAGGAGCTCTGCACAAAGAATGAGAACTTAAATCTAGACTTAAAACTTTTCTTTTGATGACAAAACTTGTTAACTGATAGTATCACCAGTTTCTTACCTAGACTGTGCTACAGCCAGCTCGCTCTCACCCATGTTCCTATCTCAGTCAAGTACTGGTAAAGCAGAGCAACTGTGCTGCTCACATCCTATGAAAGAGAGAGACAAAGCTGACGTAGGTCAATAATAGCACTGCAGTCGCAAACTTCTCATATGTTTTTTCAGGGGTGTCACACACTTCTTGAGCAGGACAGGAGCACACACAAAATAGCCATCAGTTCAGCTGGGCAATTTCCAAATATTGCTTTCTGGGACCTCACCAAGAAGAATAAAATCACTGTAGGCATGTTAACAGTGCACCTTACAGCCAACTCTTTTAAATCTAACTTATTCAGAACAGACACCTCTTATTTGCCTATTGAGAAAGAAAATCACTGACTCAGAAAATAAATCCGTTCTCTTCACCATATCCACGTCTCAAATCAGACTGAACAGGGTCATGGAAGTCAGAAGGCTCCAGATTCCGCCAGCCCTGCTTTACACGCGCCCTTACCACATAGGGAAGGTATAAGACCAAGTGGTAGTTGGGGAGACTGTAAATATCAATTAATGATATTCTGGGCAGGGATTTAAACACCAGTTAAAGAAGCTGATCCCATTCCCACCAAAATGGAGGCATTAGTCCCAAATTCTCCTGCTTGCTTTCACCAGCTATGATTGGCACAATGGAGCTCCTCCGGCACTCAGACTCTTGGTAAGTGAAACCAGCTGTATATTATCCAGAAAGACAATGCATTTTTCCCAGTTGGTATGAATTTGCGCTCATACAAGCAGGCAGTCCATTATTAATGCAATCTGTTATCTGAGGAAATATAAAATTCTCTGCAGGCCAAAAGAGTTGATCATTTCTGAGAGGAAACATCTCCAATTCCCCAAGTTGCCCACCACTTAGAGTAACCCGTTAGTCTAGGTTTCATGCATACTAAGAGTTGAAGAATGCTTTCTTAGAATCCACCATACTTTTGTCACCGACTGCAAGCACTCTCTGTGCTGCAGTCACTGAAAAACTCTGAGCTGAACAACAGCCAACAACATTAACCTACTCCTCATATAACAGATCATCTGTAAAGCAATGTGACCTATAAAGACAGGGTGATGAAGGAGGATATGTAGGAACCACTGCATCAATGTCTAAGGACAAATGATCTTCTGACTCTCTGACTAGACCATTAGTACAGTGCTTCAATGGCCATACTGTATTTTCTTTCAGAATTCTATAACCCAACAGGGGCCATCAGTCTTCTCAGAAAGATCTCAGCTGAAAGGCCATAAGCAAATAGATTCCTCCTCACTATTGTCATAAATATTCTTCATCTATGCAAATTTACTTTTCATTCACAGGTACTGTATTCAAAGGTTGTTCATGGAGAGTGAATAATTAATAGATTCCTCTTCCAAATGCTTTGGCTCACTTTAATGGTTGGCTAAAAGTGCTTTATTATAAAATTGACAAAACATATTGACTCATTCCAACACACATACTTTCCACTTAAGAATATGCTCTGTTTCTTACAAGCCACTTAAGGCAACTCTACTGTGCAATCAATATGTTACTACAATGAGGATTTAATCTGATGCCAGTTTGAGTAACTTGGGCAGATCAAGGACATTCATTATATGGCTCTACATTTGTTCCTGTTTCATAGAACAAAAGAGTAAACAACCATATAAAGTTAACTTCATTGAGACTATTTTAGTCCCTGAACTCCTGAACTCAGGGATTACTCCCAGGTGGCACCAAGAAGTGTTAGCCCCCATGCATAGGAGCCAAGGAAAAGTGGTGATGTTAGCTGGCCCCCTCTCCACAATGGAAAATAGAACTGTCTGGACATGCAGCGTGGGCAATGCTGCACTCTCTTATGGAATAAAGCAGCAAAAACATACACCCCTCTTCTCTTTGGAGGGACTGTATTTTGAGACGCAATCCTCCTGAGCCAAAGAGCTTCCTCCAGCACTCACTTACACCTGCCAATGCTTTTCTGGCATAAACTAGCCTTTACCATGTAAACAGTGCTCCAGTGGTAGTATATCTTCTTTGGTTTGAGACACTTCAGTCTGGATCCTCAACTTGTTTACATTGTCATAGCTCAGCTGAAGACAATGGAGCTTGGACAATTCAAACCAGCTGAAGACACGGAATTTTATATTTAAGAAATAAATGACATATAATAATTTCACTTTTACAATATGAGACCTTACATGATTTATTTTGAAGTCTTGTTTGAACATATTTATCGTAAGTACTCTCAGTGTGCAGAAGGGAGAGAGATAGACACATATTTTGGTGCTCCTGGAAAGTCCCTGATTGACAGATGTGAGAGTAGTGAAGTTTTCTATTTATGTGCAGGACAGGTCCGCACAGGCAGTGCCCTGCCCCATGCCTCAGCCTCTGAACTAAAATAAATTACTTTTTTATAGCCATTCTGTCCTTGGCTTTGCTTCTAAAACTGCCAACAAGAGTGCAAGTTGTGCTGGTGGGTTTTGTGATATAAATGCCTGTTAACCAGACTGACCCTATCTGACTCTTTTTACATAGTTTGCTCAACATCCATCAAAAGGTAGCAATTTTCAATCATTACTAACCTAGGCAGAATTCAGACAGGCAACCTAAGATGAAAGGCTCTTCCCCCCAACCTCGCATACAAATCCCCTGAGAGGTCCAGTTTTCTTATCATAAGGTTTTTTGCCAGACTGCATAAACATAAATACTAATTATGAATTGCTTGCAGTGCTCTACAAGGTATGTCCATGTTGCAAAGATGAAAAAGAACTTTACCCCCCAAAAAATACACATGCTGAAGTGTCCATGTTATAATGGAATGTGTATATGATAAATATCCCAAGGGCTTTATTTTATAAGTAATCCCTAAATCCATGGGGCATGTGCATTTTAAAACAAAATTACATCTTTAAAGCATGGAATCATCAATATATTTCTGATCCAGTCAGTAAAATTGCACATGCATCCTGTAACAGGTGAAGAATGAGATCAATTCAGTGTACATTTTAGGTTCTTCAGCTAAGTTTTAACCCTATTAAAACTGTAATATTGCACAAGATCGTATCATCATCTAGGAACCAACCTTTCCTACCCTTTTCTAAATAAAAGTCTTCACAGAAAGTGAAACTGTTATGCTCAAATGCAGATTGAAATTAGGTCATTGAACTAAGGTGATTGACTAATACCTGTTAGATGCTCTATTGATTTTCCTGATAAAGACGATCCTGGCAAGATCTAGAACAAGTAAATCGTTTACATATTCCTATTCCCAACCTGTGCTGTATGAAAAATTATCTGCAGGATACATTTAATGTAAAAGTTAACTGTAAGCATATATACATTTGGATATGTAAGCATATATACATGGTTAAGAGTTAATTATAAGCATATATACATGGTAGAAGTTACAAGCTTTCTATAATAACAATGAGCAAGAAGATCTTGAGGACTCTACTCCATGATTACTCAGTCCTCACCTGGGTGTACTCCTATTGACATCAGTGGAATTTGCCGACATAAGGAATGAGTGAAAACAAAAGGCCATTTATGATTTCCATGCTCACCCTAATTTGCACCTGAGCAAGTAACAAGAAGTCCCACTGAATTCAGTGGGTTGATGTCAGCAGAAATTCTGGCCTCACATGGTGGAGATGCTACCTACTTCTTCCTTAAAACAAACACAGGCAGAAACTAATCTTTGTAACAGGAAAAATGTCATTACATTGTTAAAAAATCCTTCATAAAGAGGTGAAATAGGAACTTTTGTTTTCTCTTTCTTTCTTCTATACCAATTCATGAGACACTAGTTTACTGTTTTTGTTATACGTGCATAACATGTCATTTATTTGCTTAGATAGCTCTTATTGATCAGCTTTTCTTAAAAAAAATCCATTTAACTCATCCAAGTAACCATAATAAATTTTCCTGGACATTTAAAGCAGTTTATAACAAACATATTAAAGGAAACTGGTCAGTTAAAATACTAAATTATGTGTCCTGTCTAATTATTGACCTTTAGAACTCATTTAGAAGAGATCATTTAGAATTCTGTATTCTTAAAAAAAGAAAAAACTTGCTTCACATTACCTCTTTCTATCTGATTTATAAAATGTTAATTAAGAGCCTAGAGAAACCACAGCAGGAGAGAGAACAACTGCTGAGTATCTTTTCCATCTAGGGTATGCTCAGAATAATGTGAATTAGGGCACTAGATACTGACGCTAATAAATTAAACACAACATGTTGTGTCTACTTTTTTGACTTGTGGTTTCATTTCAAAGACAAGTTACTTTCCCAAATGCGCATACAAAACCTGGTCCTGAGACACTAGCTGTTGAAAACTGTTTTCTTCTCCATTATTCAGTCCTTTCCCTCTCATGTAGGACTGGGATATTCTTATAACAATAGTTTACTTCTTTGTTGATTGCATATTTCTGAATATTCATTAACCTTATTTTAATAATTCATAAAAACCTGCCATTAGCATCAATTTTCATACTTATTCTGTTAGATTTAGCTGTAAATTAGGCCTCCTGATGTTGTTTGCTTTTGTATCTCTTATTAGTTTTCCAGAACATTTCTGTTTTGAAATGGTGATGAAAGACACTTCTCTAGGAAACAGCTACATACACTTACAGTTGGGATTTTCATAGGGCTATAACTACTCCATCATGCTGCAAGAGTGGGTGTCCCTAAGTAATAACATAAAAGTGAAGAAAGAAAATTTCTATACAGTCATCAAAATCAGGGCTGATATGAAGGGGAGCTAGAGGGAAATCCAATTCCCCTTGTTACATGTAATTAATTCATATAAATATCTGCTGTAAAAGTAACAGAGAAGAATAGTTACACTGCTAAAGTATTTTTAATTCAAACCATGATCTAAATGCAGCATCTTAAGCTGACTCATTGGAAAGACAGGTTCTGAAAACTTATATAAAATGTAGAGACCCTAGAAGTAACTTTCTCCCTTCCAAAAGCTTATCACAGTCATATTAATGAACAGAAGTCAGGCAGTTTAGAACTGTGGTATGCAGGTGGTCAGGTAAATAGGAGCACAGGATTCTGGATATTGGCTCAGGCTATTTCTCTATTAGTTTGTTATATTCCCAACTTCTCACTACCCCCGGCATATCCAGATATTTGATGCTTCTGGGGAAGATGACAAAAATCTGCATTTATAGCCCCAGAATGTTGTATGCTGCTGTACATACTGGAGGGAAAAAATTGTTTAGTCCTGACCCCTATGACGTCAACAACCTTATGCTTTGAAACGTGAGTTTTCATTACCCAGTTATTTTCTTTTCCACAGATTTGGGAAATGTTTTTCATTTGCAACCCTCCTCCACTATTTTGCATCTGAATTACATGTGATTCTACATTTTTCATGTGTACCTTATTTTTTGCCCATTGAGTATTGAACTCTTTTACAGAGAATATACTGTATTACTGGATTTGTTTCTCTGATGATAGCTAGCAGCAACATATTGAAATGTTATAAAAGGTGTAAAGCTGTTACTTTCCCACATCAGCTGAGATTTTTCTCTCAAAAGAGTTTCCCCAATTTTGAGTATCTAGGGCCATACTGTCTTCTCTACCGTATATGAAACATTTTAAGCCTTTCTTCCAGCCCTGTGAAAGGACCTCCATAAGGATTTCACAGAGGAGGAGGAGGCAGGGACAGCCGCTCTCCATGGCACATCCTACCACCAAACCATAAACACTTCAATGTGAAGGTTAATAATGTCCCTATCAGAATAATTCACCAGTACAACCTCTCTGCCCTGTGAATCCAATTGTTCGGAATAAATGACTGGTGGGAAAGCGCCTGGCCATACAACTGTGTAAGATTTGTATTCCCAAAGGATCAGATGGGGATGGAAGAATTTGGCATTAACTCAAGATAGAGAGACTTCTGCACAGATAGCTCAGGTTCCCACTTCTCCTCTGAGATCAGTGTAGACCTCAGGGGTGGCGTCAACAGGTCTTGGGGCAACAAAGCACACCCTTCAGTGGAAGAATGAAAAGAGAACTGAACACATGCAAACATACTGAGTTTCTTGCTCCTGTTGTGAAGGTAGATGGGACCTTTAATATTTCTGAATTCTTTAATCATGACAGCAAAGCTCTTAGAGCTTACAGAGCTGATAGATTTTGAACTAGCATAAATTACTTTGGTCCTGGTGGCTTCAGTACATTTATAAGTTTTAAGTCAGGTTGTTTTCTGAAGTACTCTTTCAGTAAGAGATCTAAAATAGAAAAGCTATTGTAGGTATCTTGATAATGTTAATTATAATCTCTCACTTACTATCATATTCAATGACATAAGATTCCACAAAAATCTTCGGAAAAGCTAATATGAGAACATTCTATTTGATTTCATATTTTAATGGATGGTGTGTCAAAATTATCTTTTATTTTAAGAGGTCACATTTTGATTACATGAATCACTTTAATGACACAACTAAATATGTCAAATGCCTCCTGCTCCACTTAGCTGAAGTAGGACCAAGGCCAAATATCTTAAGAAGAAGAGAGCTGAGCAACTAATTCACAACTAACAGCTTATTCGGCACATTTAGACTCTTTTCTTCATCATCTTTGTCATAAACAGATAGTTAAGGGTTAATGTCTCTTTTACCTGTAAAGGGTTAAGAAGCTCAGTAAACCTGGCTGACACCTGACCAGAGGACCAATAGGGGGACAAGATACTTTCAGATCTTGGTGGAGGGAAGTTTTTGTTTGTGCTCTTTGTGGTGGTGTTGTTCGCTCTCGGGACTGAGAAGGATGGGACATCGATCCAGGCTCCCCAAATCTTTCTGAATCAGTCTCTCATGTTTCAAACTTGTAAGTAATTAGCCAGGCAAGGCGTGTTAGTTTTATGTTTGTTTTCTCGACTTGTAAATGTTTCTTTTTGCTGGAAGGATTTTACCTCTGTTTGCTGTAACTTTGAACCTAAGGCAAGGGGGGTCCCTCTGGTCTATAGGAATCTGATTACCCCGTAAAGCATTTTCCATCCTGATTGTATAGAGAATTTTTACCTTTTCTTTAATTAAAAGCTTTCTTTTTAAGAACCTGATTGATTTCTCCTTGTTTTAAGATCCAAGGGGTTTGGATCTGTGTTCACCAGGGAATTGGTGAAGTCCTTCAAGGCAACCCATGGAGGGGACGAAGTTTTGGGGGAACAGAGAGTGCCCCAGACACTGGAATTCTGGGTGATGGCAGTATACCAGAACTAAGCTAGTAATTAGGCTTAGAAGTGTCCATGCGGGTCCCCACATATGTACCCTAAAGTTCAGAGTGGGGAAAGAAACCTTGACAATCTTGAAGAACATTTGGAATTTGATTTGTGTTACAAAATTGTGATTGGTAGAATAAGTCATATGATACTGTTTCTGTTTCCTGATTGTGGGTGACATCATGTCACTGATACACACACTAACTACTACTTTCACTCCACACAAGAGTGTGCTGAGACTTCTCACTGAGGAACTTTGTAGTGGAGAGGGGAGGAAGGCATGTAGGCATCTCCAGGTGAAGCCTTCAAGAAGGGAACAGTGTATTGAGGTTCTCCCAAGTTAGGAAAATGTGGACAAACAATGAGTAAAGGATCCATACTGAGCTGAGTTTATGTAGCTCCAGATACAATTATTATCTTGTAAAACAGGACAGACACTTAAGTGATAACCTAATAGAGAATTAACAAATACCGTGCCGTACAGTAATTAGATAATAAAATTTCAATAAACATCTTAATAATCATCTGGGATTTAAATACTATCAGCCACATTGTCAACCTTTTACTCCCCCTTTAAGTGCTTACTTACATAAGTAAACTATTGACTTAACCCACATATGAAAGGAGATTACAATCTGGCCCTTTATGAACACTCGGCCAAATCTTTTATAAATGAAAGAAGGTACGTGTTTGTAAAGTACAAAATAATTCATAAATTCTTCTTGTAAAACTGTAAGTGATTTTTGTTATGGTGAAATGTGCTGGACTGACAGCAGTGGACAGTGAAGTCTACGGAATCAAAAAGCATCTTTAGCATGGATAGTACAAGCTTTTCCAAAATCACCTTGCCAATACACTACTCCCCTTCTCTGGGCAGTACATTCTCTAAGCACCATCAGGTCTTGGTCACTCTGTCTCTCTCTGGTGAGGCTGCTACCAATGGTTGCAAACCATGGGATGTACAGTGGTGACCACTGTAATGCCCACACATTTACTCAAATTTAACCTCCAACTAATAGATACATGTATCTGCTTATGTGGCTAGAACCCCTTAGCTCAATATGTTTAATAATGTATCTATATTGTATCCATTCAAGGATGAAATTCTCTATTTGTGAAGGCCCATGCAGGGCCCCACATACTCCTTAAGCCTCACTTAACTCCTTAATGCAGCATATAAAGGGCAGTAGGGTCACTCATCACTGATGTGACTTCACACTAATTAAGCAACATACGTAAATATTTTTGTATTGACACTATAATTTTAGTGTTAGAATAATAAAAGCATAATATACTTTCTGGTACAGTAGCATAGAATATCTGAAGTACATTGTTTCATCAATGGCACTGAAAATGAACATCAGAACATTGTTTTATCAATTGTATTGAATATATTATTTGTCAGGTATATGATGTGTCTGGATAAAGGATTAATTGAGAAATAGAGTGGAGTGGTGGGACAAGCTGATGTACAAATGAAAGGCAAAATTAAAACTGATGGACTCCTTTGGCCATGCAGCAGATTCACATACTACACTGCTGAAGAAAGAGCGGGGGGAGGTTTGCACATGGTCAACATCTTCCTTTCTACAACACTAAAGAGATTAGTTAGGAAGTATTTAATTCGGGAAAAGCATATATCTTCTAAACTTTCCAGAATTTTTGGTCAGTGAGACTCTTTTGGACCACAATAGTCATAAATTACTGCCAGTACTTTAATAAAATGATATTGTTACAAATGCTTCTCAAGGTGACATTTGAGGGGAGGGGAATATTTCTCTGGAGCAGCAGGCGGCTTTTCTAGGAGCTATTTAACAAGATGAGCATTTGCTGCCGCAGTTTTGATTAGGTAGCCTGTCACTGACACCTATTGGCAAAATTCAAAGTCAGGAATTTTGTGTCAGGTTAAAATGAGTTAAAATAGAGCCCAACTTTTAGGCCCAGATCCTCAGATGATGTATATCAGCATAGCTCCATTTAATTAATTTACATCTGGTGAGCATCTGTCCCTCAGTCTCTTTATAAATATAAGTTATGGTCCTGCCAGTATTTACATACTTAATGAGACTTGTTACATGAGTCAAGCTCTAAATATGCATAATGTTGGGGTAACCTCAGAAACCTCTTCCACACAGTTCCCCAATAAGTCTGTTTGACTCCAGTCTTGTCACTCAGGTTCCCTTATTTGGCATACAACAAAGTTATGCTGAGTTGATCACATTGCATTCACTACACATTGCATCATGTGTTTTGGGATTGGCTTAGTTACTTTGCAGGCCAGTTTTGTTCAATATCTTCATTAATGATCTGGAGGATGGTGTGGACTGCACCCTCGGCAAGTTTTCAGATGACTCTAAACTGGGAGGAGTGATAGATACACTGGAGGGTAGGAATAGCATACAGAGGGACCTAGAAAAATTAGAGGATTGGGCCAAAAGAAATCTGATGAGGTTCAACAAGGACAAGTGCCGAGTCCTGAATTTAGGATGGAAGAATCCCATCCACTGCTACAGACTAGGGACCAAGTGGCTAGGCAGCAGTTCTGCAGGAAAGGACCTAGGGGTTACAGTGGACAAGAAGCTGGATATGAGTCAACAGTGTGCCCTTGTTGCCAAGAAAGCTAATGGCATTTTGGGCTATATAAGTAGGAGCACTGCCAGCAGATTGAGGGACATGATCATTCCCCTCTATTTGGCATTGGTGAGACCTCATCTGGAGTACTGTGTC
The DNA here is from genome assembly GCF_007399415.2 of Gopherus evgoodei. Classification (NCBI taxonomy): domain Eukaryota; kingdom Metazoa; phylum Chordata; order Testudines; family Testudinidae; genus Gopherus; species Gopherus evgoodei. The sequence continues at coordinate 64,175,584 of NC_044329.1, forward strand.
CAGTTTTGGGCCCCACACTACAATAAAGATGTGGAAAAATTGGAAAGAGTCCAGCAGGGGGCAACAAAAATGATTAAGGGACAGGAACACTTGATTTATGAGGAGAGGCTGAGGGAACTGGGATTATTTAGTCTGCAGAAGAGAAGAATGAGGGGAGATTTGATAGCTGCTTTCAACTACCTAACTACCTGAAAGGGGTTTCCAAAGAGGATGGATCTAGACTTTTCTCAGTGGTAGGAGGGAGGTTTAGGTTGGATATTAGGAAAAACTTTTTCACTAGGAGGATGGTGAAGCACTGGAATAGGTTACCTAGGGAGGTGGTGGAATCTCCTTCCTTTGAGGTTTTGAAGGTCAGGCTTGACAAAGCCCTGAATGGGATGATTTAGTTGAGGATTGGTCCTTCTTTGAGCGGGGGTTTGAATTAGATGACCTCCTGAGGTCCCTTCAAACCCTGATATTCTGTGATTCTATGCACACAGACACACACACAATTTTCAGGCTTTGGACTCAACACTAAGCCTGAAAAACTATTTGTTCTGATTAAAATCTTTGTACATGGGCAGCTAAATTATTTTATTAACCAACAGCACAGAATGCTTGAAGATTAATGAAATCTCATCCTGTGATAACCCAAGAACAAGATAGATCTCCATCTCCCATTAATAACGAAGGACTCTGATCATTTGAAATTTCCCAAAATCTTTACTGTGTACTGCCCATATATGCCCTTTCTTCAAATGCTCATGGCTGGATCACCTCACACCCACATGGTAAATTCCACAGGGGGAGCTCAGTGGAAGAAAACTGTGTGGATGCTTTTACAAATTCTTCCTACTGGATAAGAGTGGAATATAGGACACTCCCTGGAGACTATGCCATGGAAAATGCTCACAGACCCTTCAGATTCCTGAGGATGAGTGGGAAGACAGGGCCATGTATGCAGAGACTGTGTACCACAAAGAGCAACTCCCTTTTGCCAACTTAATGGGGATTCCCTGCTGTGAAGGGGGCTCCAAATAACAGGTAACACAACCCCAGGCTGTAATAACTTTAGTCTGTGAGCAGTGCTGTGTTCAGTTTTTCAGGGGGATGGAGGGTGGACCAGACTCTCTCCCCACCAACTCTTCACTGACTCCTCTTCCTGCACTGATATTCAGATCACTACAGATCACCACAGCTCCCGTGGGATAGAAGAAGGGTAGATCAATAACATATAGGTAGCTGATTCCACACAAGAAGGAAATGATGGGGACACAGAATGTCCCTCTATTGCATGGATGTGGGGGTGGGAGGAATAGTCCCCCAAAATAAGAAGGGTAGCAAGTCTGCAGAAGCTGTGCTGTAGGAGCATGTAGAGAAGCAAGTGGCCATGTTCCTACTCCCCCATGTCTTTGAATACCACTTTCCCTCCCTCAACAAAACCAACAGGGGAGTTTCAGAGGGAGTTTCCAGGGGGAGGTTGCAGGGGAGACTAAGACAGAGGAACAGACAAGCTAGTTAAGGGATAGGGTGGTGGTCTGGTGCCTGCTGGGAGGTTGTGTTGTGTTGTGTTCCATTGACTAGCAGGCTTTAGGTGGGAAGGCTATGACTGATACAGAGGTAGCAGTGAAAGACACAATGAGGATGACCGGATGTGGAAGCTGCAGCATGTACATGATCCTGGAAGGGGTGCCTGAAAAGAGTTTTGTCTGCATGAAGTGCTGCCTGATAGAGCTGATGGAAGAAAAGATCCGAGGACTGGAGATGCAGGTGGAAAGTCTGGTTGAGTTTAGGAGGGGGTTTGAGCAGATGATGGAGCACAGACAAGAGGGGGCTGAAGGGATAAGCTCAGACATGCAGATGGAAGCAGGACCAAAGAATTCAGAGGAGAGACTGCTGGGTGAGGAAAGTGGATGGTAGAAGCATGTGACTAAGAGAACCAGGCAGAGGAAAAGACGGGCCAGTGAAGGAGAAATAGAACTCAGGAACAGGTTTGCAGAGTTGGAAAATGAAGAAGGGGCATAGCAGGTGGCCGCTGAAGGAGAAAGGGCAAGGAAAAGGAGAAAAGCTGATAGTCCTACAAGAGGAGGGGAGGATTCAATGGAGGCAACACCAAATATGAGCCCCAGGAGGATTGCAAGGGTGAATAGGAATCGAGAGGACTTGCAGCCAGTGGGTGCAGGGGATAGACCAGAGAATCACACTGTCACCAGGAAAAGGCAGGTCTACGTGATTGGAGACTCCTTACTGAGAAGAATAGACAGGCCTATAACTAGAGCTGATCCAGAGAACAGAAGGGTGTGCTGTCTGCCGGTGCTAAGATACAGGATATGGACCTGAGGCTGAAAAGGATCCTAGCAGGAGCAGGAAAGAATCCGTTGATTGTCCTTCATGTGGGAACGAATGATACGGCTAGATACTCTCTGGAATGTATCAAAGGAGACTATGCCAGACTGAGGAAGACACTTAAGGAAATCGAGGCTCAGGTGATCTTCAGTGGGATTCTGCCAGTTCCTAGAGAAGGGCAACAAAGGTGTAACAAGATTATGACGATCAACAGATGGCTCAGGTAGTGGTGCTATAAGGAGGGCTTTGGGATGTACGGCCATTGGGAAGCATTTACAGACAGAAGACTGTTCTCTTGGGATGGACTTCACCTGAGTAAGGAGGGAAATAGACTTCTAGGATGGAGGTTGGCACAATTGATTGAGAGCTTTAAACTAGGAATTTGGGGGGGATGGTTGGGAGACATCCAGAAGATCTCCACGCTGGAATTTAACCTTGAAAGGGAAGTAAACAAAGTAAGAGGGGATACAGCCATGGAAGAATTGGCATAAGGAGGAAGGGTAGTGTAGATAGCAGAAAAACAGGTGATGCTGGTGGTAGAATGTCTGTGCCTAACAGGGTAAAGAATGTCAGTGAAGCCAAACGACAAATATTAAGATGTCTGTACACTAATGTGAGGAGCCTAGGGAACAAAATGGAGGAACTAGAGCTACTGGTGCAGGAAGTGAAACCGGATATTGTAGGGATAACAGAAACATGGTGGAATAGTGGTCATGACCGGAGTACAGGTATTGAAGGCTATGTGCTGTTTAGGAACGACAGAAATAAAGGCAAAGGTGGTGGAGTAGCATTGTACATCAATGAGGAGGTTAACTGTAAAGAAATAAGAAGTGATGGAATGGACAAGACAGAGTCTGTCTGGGCAAAAATCACACTGGGAAAGAAAGCTACTAGAGCCTGCCCTGAGATAGTGCTTGGGGTGTGCTACAGGCCGCCGGGATCTGATTTGGATATGGACAGAGATGTCTTTAATGTTTTTAATGAAGTAAACACTAATGGGAAATGTGTGATCATGGGAGACTTTAACTTCCCAGATATAGACTGGAGGACAAGTGCTAGCAAGAATAATAGGGCTCAGATTTTTCTGGATGTGATAGATGGATTTCTTCACCAAGTAGTTGAAGAACCAACAAGAGGGGATGCCATTTTAGATTTGGTTTTGGTGAGTACTGAGGACCTCATAGAAGAAATGATTGTAGGGGACAACCTTGGTTCGAGTGATCATGAGCTAATTCAGTTCAAACTAGATGGAAGGATAAATAAAAATAGATCTAGGACTAGGGTTTTTTATTTCAAAAGGGCTAACTTTAAAGAATTAAGGAAATTAGTTAGGGAAGTGGATTGGATTGAAGAACTTGTGGATCTAAATGCGGAGGACGCCTGGAATTACTTTAACTCGCAGCTGCAGAAACTATCAGAAGCCTGCATCCCAAGAAAGGTGGAAAAAAACATAGGCAGGAGTTGTAGACCAAGCTGGATGAGCAAGAATCTCAGAGAGGTGATTAAGAAAAAGCAGAAAGCCTACAAGGAGTGGAAGAAGGGTGGGATTAGCAAGGAAAGCTACCTTAGTGACATCAGAACATGTAGGGATAAAGTGAGAAAGGCTAAAAGCCAAGTAGAGTTGGACCTTGCAAAGGGTATTAAAACCAATAGTAAAAGGTTCTATAGCCATATAAATAAGAAGAAAACAAAGAAAGAAGAAGTGGGACTGCTAAACACTGAGGATGGAAAGGAGGTTAAGGATAACCTAGGCATGGCCAATATCTAAATAAGTACTTTGCCTCAGTCTTTAATAAGGCTAATGAGGAGCTTAGGGGTAATGGAAGGATGACAAATGGGAATGAGGATATGGAGGTGGATATTACCACATCTGAGGTAGAAGCCAAACAGTTTAATGGGACAAAATCAAAGGGCCCAGACAATCTTCATCCAAGAATATTAAAGGAACTGGCGCATGAAATTGCAAGCCCATTAGCGAGAATTTTTAATGAATTGGTAAACTCGGGGGTTGTACCATACGACTGGAGAATTGTTAACATAGTTCCTATCTTTAAGAAAGGGAGAAAGAGTGATCCGAGTAATTATAGGCCTGTTCGTTTGACATCTGTAGTATGTAAGGTCTTGGAAAAAATTTTGAAGGAGAAAGTAGTTAAGGACATTGAGGTCAATGGTAATTGGGACAAATTACAACATGGCTTTACTAAAGGTAGATCGTGCCAAACCAACCTGATCTCCTTCTTTGAGAAGGTGACAGATTATTTAGACAAAGGAAATGCAGTAGACCTAATTTACCTCGATTTCAGTAAGGCATTTGACACGGTTCCACATGCGGAATTATTAGTCAAATTGGAAAAGATGGGGATCAATATGAAAATTGAAAGGTGGATAAGGAACTGGTTAAAGGGGAGACTCCAATGGGTCGTACCGAAGGGTGAACTGTCAGGCTGGAAGGAGGTTACTAGTGGAGTTCCTCAAGGATCGGTTTTGCAGCCAATCTTATTTAACCTTTTTATTACTGACCTTGGCACAAAAAGCGGGAATGTGCTAATAAAGTTTGTGGATGACACAAAGCTGGGGGGTATTGCTAACATGGAGAAGGACCGGAATATCATACAGGAAGATCTGGATGACCTTGTAAACTGGAGTAATAGTAATAGGATGAAATTTATAAGTGAAAAATGCAAGGTCATGCACTTAGGGATTAGTAATAAGAATTTTAGATATACATTGGGGACACATCAGTTGGAAGCAACAGAGGAGGAGAAGGACCTTGGGGTATTGGTTGATCACAGGATGACTATGAGCCGCCAATGTGATATGGCCGTTAAAAAAGCTAATGCCGTTTTAGGATGCATCAGGCGATGTATTTCCAGCAAAGATAAGGAGGTGTTATATAAGGCACTGGTGAGACCCCACCTGGAATACTGTGTGCAGTTCTGGTCTCCCATGTTTAAGAAGGATGAATTCATACTGGAACAGGTTCAGAGACGGGCTACTAAGTTGATCCGAGGAATGGAAAACCTGTCATATGAAAGGAGACTCAAAGAGCTTGGCTTGTTTAGTCTAGCCAAAAGAAGGCTGAGGGGAGATATGCTTGCTCTTTATAAATATATCAGAGGGATTAATATTAGGGAGGGAGAGGAATTATTTAAGCTTAGTACCAATGCAGACACAAGAGCAAATGGGTATAAACTGGATACTAGGAAGTTTAGACTTGAAATTAGATGAAGGATTCTAACCATTAGAGGAGTGAAGTTCTGGAACAGCCTTCCAAGGGGAGTAGTGGGGGCAAAAGACATATCTGGCTTTAAGACTAAGCTTGATAAGTTTATGGAAGGGATGGTATGATGGGATAGTTTAATTTTGGCAATTGATCTTTGATCATCAGCAGATAAGTATGCCCAGTGGTCGGTGATGGGATGCTGAATGGGATGGGATCTGAGTTACTGCAGAGAATTCTTTCCTGAGTGCTGGCTGGTGAGTCCTGCCCACATGCTCAGGGTTTAGCTGATCGCCATATTTGGGGTTGGGAAGGAATTTTCCTCCGGGGCAGATTGGCAGAGGCCCTGGAGGTTTTTTGCCTTCCTCTGCAGCGTGGGGCATGGGTCACTTGCTGGTGGATTCTCTGCAGCTTGAGGACTTCAAACCACAATTTGAAGACTTCAATAACTCAGACATAGGTTAGGGGTTTGTTATTAGAAGTGGATGGGTAGGGTTCTGTGGCCTGCTTTGTGCAGGGGGTCTGACTAGATGATCACATTGGTCCCTTCTGACCCTGGAGTCTATGAGTCTATCTCTATGGGAGAGGCAAGAAAGGTCATGAGGAGCTATGGAAAAATCCATGCTAAGTAGCAGTTTCCTTCTCTCAGCAGGTAAAGTCTATGCAAAACTAACGCTGCCTGAGGCACTTTGCACTTCATGGTTGAGACTTCTTAGAATCACAAAGCTCTTCCATTAACTCATTTCCCTCTTCATGGTTTTACACAGTAAAGGAGCTCATTGGCCTACAGCTTATATTTCTGGAGTTTTCATTTTCTTTCATTTGAGTACTAAATAGGTACTTCCATTGTATACAAAAATATAAGAGAAAAGGAATCCTCGACAGGCTAAGATTGTGCCTTTAAAACAGTTATGCTATAGATCAATTTGGACCAATGTGTCTGCTAAAAGCTGATGTAAAAAAAAAATCTGAAATCTCCCGGGCCCTCTCTCCTCCTCACCTCTCCATCAAGGTTTGTACCTTCATTATTCTCCCTGTGGCTTACAACTCAAGAATCATTTTCCTCGTATCACTCAGCCTCCAATCCCAGGCTCTCCCCACATCTCCTTCCTTTCTATCCTTCCCAACTGCTAATAGTCTGGTCCATACCTTGATTGACACTTGCCTTAGCTAGTTATCTTCTCTTTTAGATTCTTTGCTTCTCATATCACCAAACTATCCAAATGCCTTAGCTAAAATAAAGAAATCACTCATCTCATGATGGTCTGTCTTGACTTCACTCTGAAAAAAGGTGTGTTCTTAATTCAAGTTAACTAACATGAGACAAAATTCTAGGGAAGATAGCAGGTTGTAGTTTTCACTTGAGTGAGCAGGTCAACATTGGAACACACCAAAGACAAAGCCTTTGTAAGAACCCTCTCTCACCACACACACACTCTGCATAGACTACTTGGTTCTGGGCCCACAAGAGAAGTCAGGAGTTATATACTCACTGTTCCTTAGCTCTGGAGCACATGGACAGGGAGGGGCAGGGCATGGGTGAAATCTTGGCTTTGCTCTCCCATGTATTAGCTACTACAGCCTGGTCTGTATAGACCATCTGCGGTACTACTCCTGGGGCAAGAGAGAAGCAGGGAAGGAATTATGGCTCAGCAAGGTTTCTAGGGCACAAAGCTTCCCACAGCTATACCTGGGTTGATGTAGTTTTCATCTTGCTCGGCATTGTCCCTAAATGCATATTCTGGCCCTAAATATTTGTATTGTGTGGAAGTTCCTGTGCAAATTGCATATATTGTTAAATGACATCCTATATAAATAACAGTGTATATATCCTAGGCATGAGCTGTGCTAGCTTTTTGATAGTTAAACTCAATGAGAATTCTTAATGACATATTTTCCTGGGAAGTTTTTCAATTTTTTTTTTAAATGTGTTCAAAGAAAAGTAATTATTTATTTTATTTACACAGAGAGAGAATGCTGCTTTTTTTATTTATTTTACTTGAAACCAGAGTTCTTTTCATTTGGCTTTCAAAACATTTTACCTGAAGGACATGCATTACTTGAGTCCAAAATAAGAGCTCATTTTCCTATGCAAAACTACTTCATGACATACTGAAGACAGGCAAATTATGCCTATAAGAAAAAAATAGTTTTCTAAGTTGACCTTGCTCTTCTCAATCTGTGCAATGTAACTGCAATGTGGAGATTTGCATAGTGTTTTGACAAAAATGTATTTGAATGCCACATGGCAGGTGGCTCCACATTGCTAAGATGCTGTGTCCTGAGTATCTAGTGCTGCTTTACTTTTCAATGGCATAACAAAGGCAGTGAAACTCTCATGGCTCACTTGATCAGTCTAGGCAAACAGAACATTTCCTTTCATGTGAATCATAGACAAAAACAAAAATCTAAACAACCCTGGGTATGGAATAGATTCAGTTCTGGTTAAAAGTTAAACTTGAACTAGACGTTTATAAGAAGGCAAAGTTGACCTAGGCAAGAAGAGCACATTTGGACCCAAACCAAAAATACAAAGTATACAACAGCCTTATAACCAGGTAAAGAATCAAAGCAAAGAGTAGAGAAGTGCAGATCCTTCTCCAACATCTCATCTAGGTGAGTACAGAAGTATTTTTAGACATGCAATATAAATGCACTTGACTTAAAATGAAGATTTTTTTAAAGTAGTTGAATATTATACAGTAGTTAAGTGGAGCAAGTTTAGAAAATCTAAATATTTCATAAAACATAAGCCACCATGTTTTCAGAAAATAATGAATTATCAGTTGATACACTAATATCACTGTTTCTTTCCTAAAATTTTAGCTTGGGTTTTCCAAGGACTTGAGACTCAAAGCAAAGAGAATCTCAAGCACACCTAGCAATGCTATAGAAATTCTTCTAAGTCTTATTTCTCATGGATGAACGTTTTAAAATATGATTGACTTGGCATATTATAGAGGGGCCTCACCTGCAAACTACTGCACAGAACAGGGGTATTCAGAGCTGGGATTTTAATCCAATATCTCTACTATTATATATTCATATTTATTTACCGTCTTTCTCATCTGACAGGCTTCGGGGGCGGGGGGAAGGGGATGTTAAATCATGATTGATCAAGCTATTAGCAAAGATAGTCAGGGACACAACCAAATGTTCGAGTATCCCTAAAAATCTGACTGCCAGAAGCTGGAACTGGATGACAGGGAATGGATCACTCAATAATCGCCTTGTTCTGTTCATTTCCTGTGAATCATCTAGCACTGGCCACTGTTGGAAGACAGGCTACCGGGATGGATGAACAATTAGCCAGACACTGAATGGCCATTATTATGTTCTTATGAACTATTGCTTCATAAATTTAACTTTATGAAGATTCTGTATATTATAAACAGTCATTATTCTCGCACTATTCTACTAACAACAACAGTTGGGTTCTTTTTCATAAAGAATTTCAGTAAATTCCTTTTCTGAAAAGTATTCGTTAAACTCTGAATGGCGCAAATACATGATAAAGATTGTTAATGTTACTCTTTTAGGTTTTTGGATTCTAAATGTAAATACATTTCATATTACTGGTTGCTTTTTCATAGGAGAAATTGATTAGAATTAACTTTGTCACTGTACACATAAGAGTTCTACTATAATAATGTAGCCATATTATCTACTATGATATTTGTGACACATTAACTGATGCTCCATAGAGGAATCACAGGATCACCAAGAAACTGAATATATTCCACATTTCTGTTTAGCCTGAAATGCAATCTGATTTCTGCTCGTGAGTGTATTTCTAAAGCATAATCAGATACTGTACTACATTTTATAAATAATGGGAACTTCTGATGGCTGTTTGGCTGCCTATGTGAATTGAGACTAGGATCCCAGTCCCAGTGATGCTGGAACTGGGAATGCTGCTGCGCCCCCTGGGTTGAAGTAGTAATAACAAACACTACTCCTGGGGGAATTCTGCGCCACTGCACATACACAGAATCTATGGCCCCCAGAGATTTCTTTGTTTCCTCACAGAAAAATGACTGACAGGGAAGCAAAGGGAAGCCACAAAAGCAGTCATGCAACCCTCCCCATCAGTATGTTTCGGGTGCCCAGGGCAGCCAGCAGAGAGGTAAATCACTGTGAGGCACAAGTGGGACTGAGGAAGATCTGGCTGGTGGCTCCTGCCCTGTGCTGGGCTCAGTTGCTAGTCCCAGCTGGGCTGGGGAGGATGGGACTTTCTCTTCGCCTGCCTGGCAACCAGGGCTGTGATAGACCCACCCCAGATTTCTCCCCCAGCAGTAGGAAGCTCTGCAAACTCCCCCGCCCCTAGCGCTTCCTGCACCCATTGCTCTTCAGCTGCCAACCCTTGTGCATCCAGACCCCCTTATACCCAGATCCTCCAACTGAGCCTCACCTACCCCATACCCAGAACCCCTCCAACAAGCCTCACTCCCCCTGAACCTGGACCACCCCAATGAGTCACCCACACCCAGATCCCCAGCCTACTGACCCCCAACCAGCCACACCTGGATCCCAACCTCACTGAGCCCCACTGCCCCAGCATCTGGATCCCCTTTTGAGCCCCCCACACTCAGACGCCTACTACTGAGCCCCAACCACCTTATCCTGGACCCCCCTTCAGAGTCCCATTACTGTTGCACCCAGAACCCCACAACAAGCCCCTGGGCATCTAGATTCCCCCCACACCCAGAACCGTCTCAACCCTCACCTGGATCGCCCCCACATTAAGCCCCTCCACACTTGAATCCTGCCTGGTTGAGCTTCCCTGCCCACACCTGGTGATTCTGGCACGGAACGCGGGCCTTTTTCTGGGGCAGGTCCAGTCCTTGCGCTGTGTCAGGATTTGGTGCAGCCTCACCGCTGCGTCTATGTCCTGTGGGGGATAGGGAGCTGCACAGTGATCTTCCACCTCTGTGCAGCCAGTTCCCTATGCTCCCCAATGCCATGCTGGAGCCTCCACATTTGTTTGACAAATACAATTTTCAGAATTTTGCAGAATTTTAATTCTTTGGCACAGGATGTCCTCAGGAGTAAAACACCAAATATATGGTTTTCATCAGCAGCACCTCCACTATAAAAATTGTTCCAGCACCTCTGCCCAGTCCAGTTCCTGATGGATTCGCACCTACCGCCCTAAACTGCCACCACAAATGGTACTGTTGCAGGGTCAAGGACTAATGGGCTATGGATTCTGAACTATCCTCTTCACACCACAATCAGGGCTGAGACACTTAGCACACTGGTAGATAAAATGGGGGAGGCTTTCACTGTGCTGCCCCTGCTATATCTGTGGGGCGAATAAGTAAAGTACTTTACTCTCTAGAACAGTCAGTCAGGCACCACTCACCAGCACTAAATACACTATAAAATGTAACAGTAATCTGATTATATATCAGATTACTGTTACATTTTATAGTGTATTTAATGTTGTCAAATAACTAGTTGTACACTATACAAAGTGTTCATGGTTATTAGAATCTCACCATGGCAGCTATGACGATTTGCTGTGCAATTAATTTCATTCACAGTGGAATAGCCTTAGTGATGCTTGAAAGGTTTAAAAACTATGGAAATTCATGTGATGAGAAACAAATTTAACATTTCTAAAAGCTTTTAATTCCAAAATATCTGAAAAAACCGTTGTAGGCATCTTGAATTATAAAGCCAGTATTTTAAATTGGGATAGGTGATGTGGTGCATTTAAATCTTGCTACAATCCCAATAATCATTAAGACTGAACTTGAAAATTTACATAATTTTAAAGACTATAAGTAATGCTCATCTCTCTACCATTATGGCTGTAAGATCTCTTTAGAAAAAAAAGACAGTTACAGTGTTTGTGTCCATTTTCTTTTAATTCTTTCAATTAAGCGTATGTTCACATTTCTTTTTTTTTTTTTAAAATAGATGCAATTCCTGCAAATTCTTCCTCACACGAATAGCTTCTTTGAAGTCAACAGAAATACTCTCATGAGCTAAAACTATTCATATAAGCAACCATTTGCAAGATTAAGCCTGGCATAGTCTGTTTGAAAATTAAGCTCTCAGTTGTGCCTGCACTGGGATTGGGAAGAAGCACATTCATGATTGCCAAATGTACTGTGCCTTTCAAAGGCACAATACTTCTAGAAGCCTGCGGGGTAGCAAGGGGAAGGATACCTCTTGCTAAAATTGAACCACAGATAAAATCAGCCCTTTACCAATGCAGCCACCCAGTGTGACCTAACTCAGAGGCCTGCCCACTCTGGCCACTCAGAACTTAGGCTGTATATCTGCACCCTTCAATGCACATTTTGGATCATAATAAATATCAAATGCCCTAAATCTAAAAGATCACTATTCATGCCAAAAGGTTTTCATTTCCCTTTATTTGAATTTCCATGTGTTTCCCACTCTCAAATGATAATTCATAAAGAATGTTCAATCTGTTATATTGTTCTTTGAGATCAAATAATAATATGTCTAGATTTTGTAATAAAATATGAGATTTTGTTCACTGTCCAGCTATTGAAACCAGGTATAATACATTGCACATCCTCAAAAACACCAAATTAATTAATTTATGGTGTTAAGATAGATGAATAATAAACTCATAATGATTTGACACAGTGGCTGAAATTAGATCCAAATGCATGGAGAGGTGGATGAAGCAAGACCACAACTGGACTGTAATATATGCAAATACATAGGAATTTCACTAGTTTTTGCTTATTTCCACATAGGTTCTGTAAGACAAAATCTTGAAAAATCAGTGCTTCCCATCAAACCAAAAAGTTTTAGTTTCTTTTTGATTATATTCCTTTTTTTCACCTTGTGCCATCAACAACATAATGACTTTTTAAATTAAAAACCCCTTCATTATCCAAAATTTCTTCAAGTCCCAGAAATTGTGTCATCACAATTGCTACACAGAGCAAAAATGTAAAACAGATATTTTCAATAATAAAACTACTAATCAATGGTTTGTAGAGTGACTATTGATTTTTGGTGCCTTTGTTTTTGGTGTTCAAATTGAGAGACCAAAAACAACCCTAAATTTTCATGATGTGTACAGTCTCTACCTTCTGGAAATCAGGGCCCTTTAAGATGCTGGAGCTGGGTACCCAAAAACTAAATGATCCAAGATAATTCATATTTTGGAAAATATTAGCCAGGGAGTTTGATTTGTTAGAGTTTACAGGATAAAAGAGTTATTATTTTTATGCATTTGGACAACTGCCTATGTATGCATGAAAATATTTTAGTCCTCACTGTGTCACAGATTCCACACAAAACAATTATTTCACTGAAAGCGCACACTGGAAGGATGTTATTTGTTAGTCACTATTTGCAATGTTCCTGTTCAGACATCTGACCAGGAAGCACAAATATCATCATGCATTTTAGAGTAACCAACCACATAAGACTAAGCAAAGAGTTTCAGTGTGAGCAACTAAAAAAAAAAAAAAAAAAAAAAAAATGGAGATACACCTATCTCCTAGAACTGGAAGGGACATTAAGTCCAGCCCCCTGCCTTCACTAGCAGGGACAAGGACTGATTTTACACCAGATCCCTAAGTGGCCCCCTCAAGGATTAAACTCACAACCCTAGGTTTAGCAGGCCAATGCTCAAACCACTGAGCTATCCTTCCCCCTAAACTGGTAGATGATCTGCAATCTGAACATTATTGATCCAAATTATTCAGCAATTTAGTTTATAAATTTGAGGAAAATCAGGATCAGTTCACAAATGCATCTAAACACACAAATCCAGAATTTTTAACAGATGTTATTTATAAATAATAATAGGCTGGCATGCTCTAATAACAACCACTAGAACATTTCTGTCCCTTTCCTTTAGTCATATATCTACAATAAAGGTAAGAAAATAATGAAATGGGAAAACAACATAAAAATAAAAGACTTACTGTAATAGATCTAACCATTGTTCAACTTGTGTGACATCCTGCATACAGCAATAATCAATGCCTTATGCTTTATGGAAAGGCAAATGCAAAATAGGCCCTAAGTGAGCTGGTTTCTCACATTTCAAAAGGGTCCTTGAAGCTTGTGACTTTATGGGGAGACTGGGTGACTAAAGTTATGCACTTAAATCCACACTATGAACAAAGTTTCCGAGCACAGCTCACGCTCCGAGACATGGTGTGATCTCAGCATCTTTGGTAAAAACAGGCCAACTTTCATCTAAATACAATGGATCACATCCTCAGCTGATGCAAATCATCTTAGTTTGATTGAAGACAATAGAGCTACATCAATTTATTCTAGCTGTGGATCTGGCCTAATGTTTTAGTTCTTGATTTGCAAAGTGAGTCCATCTTCTGCTCCCCACTCCCATCCCCTGACTAGATACACATGGACAAGACCACATACTCCAAGTACACATTAATAAGTATTGGCAGATTTAAAGCTTACTTTGAATCCTGCAAGCCTGATTAAAGACAGCAGTGCTGCAAGCTTTTTCATGCAAGCACAGAGAAACCTGTTCACCAAACCTTAAGTCTCTGGGGAACAAGCTACAGGAGCTACTCTGGTTCAATCAATTTTACTTAAGATGACCTAATTTGGTGGAATGTGAATGCCCACTCACATTATTGGCCTAATTTTACTTCTTAAAGTATATGTGATAATTAACAATGAGACAGCCTAGATTCAGTTAGAACATATAACAATGCATATATAACATTGACGTGGCACACAATTAAAGGAAATGACCATTGTTTTTAAAAATGGTGAAATATGCCCATTTACTATCATCAGTAATAGCAGTAGCATCATAGTGCCAAGGAACGCCTGTCATGGATCAGGACCCCATTGTGGTAGATGCTTTACAAACACAGAAAATGACAATTCTTGTCCCCAAAAAAATCTAGTCATATATGTTTCTGTTATCTAGCTGTACTATTCAAAATTAAGTGTATAAAAGGGGTCAGAAAACACTATTATATTAGGAATTATATAGCTTGCTCAGATAAATAGCTGTTCTCTAGGTGAAATTCACCCACATTGGTCCTTTGTACCATTAAAGACCTCAAAATAGGGCTTACGTGGAATTTATATGGTACACAGGACATTTGCAGGTCTTTTGAACTTGGATGAACATAAGAATGGTCATACTGGGTCAGACCTCTTTTCCAAGCTGAAAAGTCCCAGTCTTATTAATCTCTTCTCATATGGAAGCTGTTCTATACCCCTAATCATTTTTGTTACCCTTTTCTGAACCTTTTCCAATATATCTCTTTTGAGATGAGGCAACCACATCTGCATGCAGTATTCATGGTGTGGGCATACTGTGGATTTATATAAAGGCAATATGATATTTTGTCTTATTATCTATTCCTTTCTTAATGATTTCCAACAAACTGCTGCTGCACATTGAATGGATGATTTCAGAGAACAGTCCACAATGACTCCAGGATCTCTTTCTTGAGTGGTAACAGCTAATGTATAGTTAGGATTATGTTTTCCAATGTGCATTACTTTGCATTTATCAACATTAAATTCCATCTACCATTTTGTTGCTCAGTCACCCAGTTTTGTGAGATCATTTTATATCTCTTCACAGTCTGCAGTTAAGTCTTTATGGGACTTAACTATCTTGAGTAGTTTTGTATCATCTGCAAATTTTGCCATGTAGCGATACAGACCTCACCCCTGGGGCACCTCCTGCTGGTTGTCCTTGGGAATTAGCTCTTCCAGCATCCAGAGCACCCTCTACAGGCCAGTGATCCACCCTACCACTGGCCCATGTCCCTCCCAGGACTCAGTGCCCCTTTTATCTGGGGTGCTGCCCCTCTGGCAGTAGCCCCTCACAGCCTCAGGGTCTCCCCCTCCCAGGGGAACCCCGCCCACTATCCCCACTTCACCTCAGTGTTAGGCTACTGCCAGTCCCTGTCTAGCCCCCACTCACTGGGGCAGACTGCAGTGTAAGCCACTCATCATAGGCAAAGAGGGTTTGGACCAGCTGCCTCTGCCTACCCATGGGCTGCCCCTTGCAACTCAGTAGCTAATAGGCCTTACCAGGCCTGCAGCCTGGGGCTTTCCTAGGCCGGAGCTCCCCAGCTCCCTTGGCCTTTCCCCAGCCCTGCTCCAATTTAGGTTCCCTGTTTGGCACCTTTCAGCCAGGCCCTTCGCTCTCTACAGGCAGAGGGAGACTGTGTGTGGGACTCTGGTTCCCAGCCTTTTATAGGGGTCAACTGGGCCTGATTGGGGCATGGCCACAGCTGAGCCTACTTTCCTCCAATCAGCCCAGGCTTCTTGCCCCAGCCACAGCCCTCTCCTGGGCTGTTTCAAGCCCCACCACGTGCCACCTCACC
This sequence comes from Gopherus evgoodei, assembly GCF_007399415.2. Classification (NCBI taxonomy): domain Eukaryota; kingdom Metazoa; phylum Chordata; order Testudines; family Testudinidae; genus Gopherus; species Gopherus evgoodei. Next base: position 64,191,463 of record NC_044329.1, read on the forward strand.
CTTATACCAGCTCCTCACAAATATTCTGTTATGTTTCTGGCTGCACTTTCCCCCTCACCTCCTTCTCTATGCACTCCCTATTCGTGGCCCCACAAAGTCACGGGACCTCCTGGTCAACTTCCTCTTGGCCCTGGCTAAAACAGCTATCTATAAAACCAGGGAGAGGAGGTTGGCCGATGGAGACTTCTGTGACTGTGGGGCCTGTTTCCGATCATCTGTCTGTTCATGTATCTGGGCAGAGTTCTTCTGGGCAGCATCCACTGGCTCCCTTGATGCCTTTGAGGAGCAGTGGGTGCTGTCTGGGGTTCTCTGCTCGGTGTCCCCGTTAGGTTCCCTTCTTTTGACCCTTTGACTGCACTCCTGTCCCTGTTATTTCATTAGTTGTCCCCCAAAATCAGTTGGGTTTCAGATCCTGTAGATCCTCCACTTAGACTGGGGGAAGGGATCCTTTAGCATTGGGCGGGCTTCCTCCCACCACTTCCCAGAACCCAATAGGGACATGCCACCTCACTGTTTACCCTTTATCCAGATCGTTTATGAATATGTTAAATAAGACTGGGCACAGTACAGATCCCTGGGAGACACCACTATTTACCTCTCTTCATTCTGAAAATTGACCATTTATTCCTACCTTTTGCTTCCTATCTTTTAACCAGTTACCAGTCCATGAGAGAACCTTACCTCATATGCCATGACTGCTTATTTTGCTTAAGAACCTTTGGTGAGGGGCCTTGTCAAAGACTTTCTGAAAATCTAAATACACTATATCCACTTGATCTCCTTTGTCCGCAGGCTTGTTGACCCCCTCAAAGAATTCTAATAGATTGGTGAGGCAGGATTTCCCTTTACAAAAAACATGTTGTCTATTTCCCAACAAATTATGTTCATCTATGTGTCTGACAATTTTGTTCTTTACGATAGTTTCAACCAATTTGCCCGGTACTGAAATGAGGCTTACTGCCCTGCAGTTGACAGGGTCACCTCTGGAGCCCTTTTTAAAAATTGGTGTCACATTAGCTATCCTCCAGTCATTTGGAACAGAAGCTGATTTAAATGATAGGTTGCAGATGACAGTTAGTAGTCCTGTAATTTCACATTTGAGTTCCTTCAGAACTCTCAGGTGAATATCATCATGTCCTGAAGACTTATTACTGTTTAGTTTATCAATTTGTTCCAAAACCTCCTCTAATGATACCTCAATCTGGGACAGTTCCTCAGATCTGTAACCCAAAAAGAAGGGCTCAGGTTTGGGAATCTCCCTACATCATCAACAGTGAAGACCAATGCAAAGAATTCATTTTATTTCTCCGCAATGGCCTTATCGTCTTTGAGTGCTCCTTTAGTATCTCGATCACCCAGTGTCCCCACTAGTTGTTTAGCAGGCTTTCTGTTTCTGACATACTTAAAAAAATTTTTGCTATCACTTTTGGAAACTTTGGCTAGCTGTTCTTCAAATTTTTTTTGGTCTTTCTAATTATATTTTTACACCTCATTTGCCAGAGTTTATGCTCTTTTCTATTTTTCTCATTAGGATTTATCTTCCACTTTTTAAAGGATGTCTTTTTGCCTCTCACTACTTCTTTTACTTTTGAATTTCACCTCATCTGACTTACCCATTAGCCATTTTTACTATGCCAAGAGGATTATTTTTATTGATATAAATTCCCTGATTAGTGAAGTCATGACACCATTTTCTTTTTCAAAAAAATAAAATAATAATCTATTTGGAAGACTTCCTAGATTAAGTATACCTGCCATTGCATTTGGACCACTGAATATCACTATTCATTAACATATGGCTCTGCATCAAACTTTTTCAGTTCACTGCTAGTGAGAAGGCATTATTCAGGTGACATGCCATGCTACATGTAAATGCATTGAGAAAGTAATTATTTAATGCTTGAGCAGTTCTGTCATCCTGTATGACTCCATTTCACATCTCATTTTGTATAATATTCTAGCTTCTTCCTTTTTTCTCTTGCATTTAAAGACCAAGAAAACTTCTGCAGTTGTATTCAACATCTTTTGCTTTATTTCAAAGATATGGAGGGAAATTTTCAAAGGCACAAAACACATGTAGGTGCACAACTCTCATTAAACATCAGTGGAAGACAGATGCCAAACTCCTCTTTGTGCTTTTGAAAATCTCCCCCATGGTGTATATGTATTGCAAACATGTATGCGCCTGAGATTGTTCACACACATTTAGCACTTCAAAAGCGCACTCTGCCCTCCCTGAATTTAATAGCTTGATATCTAAACCATGACAAGCTAACCATTTAACATCTTTTCATGAAAAACATATTGATTGTTGAAAAGCTAATTGGTCAAAAATAAATACATGTACAGCTTTGCAGAGTTTCCTGTTTGCAACCAGGAAAAGGCCGCCCAGGGATCACAAATCAGAACATTAGAAAACCTAAAGTGGTCAACAAATGACAAAATCAATTGGAAGAGTTGTTACTGCCTGATTCAATGGAGTACTCTGACTTGATGACTTCCAGTCTTCTTTATAATGTTAAAAACAGTGAGCTATTCCAGCAGTAATTGACAAATTAAGAAAAAGTCATTCTCACTGTCAGAAAATTAGATTTGTGACTATTTACAGGTACCTAGCCAGAAACTGTATCCATAAATGCTGTTAAGGGTTACTACCATATTTTTTCTTCCTCTCTCACCGGAGCCTCAACCTGGAACTAGAGTCCCCCAGGATTTAAAGTAAATGCAAATTTTAAGCCCTCCAATTGGCAATAGCTAAAGCTATTAGTACTGTCAGCATATTCCTTGTACTTTAAATAAAAAAGAAAGAAAAGCTTTTGGTCCTCTGCGACTGGACATTGTAGCCATGGGTTAATTACTGCCATATGGGGTGCCATTGATATGGGGGGGGGAGATTAAACAGAATAAGCACTACAAAATGAGATATCAGATCTTTTGTTCTGATTTGTTTTGCCCCTTCTAGAAAAAGAAATATGTATTTTTCACAGAGCACTGTAGGTTAGAAATATGCAAGTAATGTCAGGGAATGGACTATTTCGACTTAAAATCAAACTCTCTTCTCAGAGAAAGGTTCTTTTAGATTTTGTTTCACACATTATTTTTTTACTTAGCAGTACTTTGTTTTATATCTGCCACTTCACAACATTTTTGTTGTGATGCTACTACTTCTGCCAGCTAACATAAAAAGGAAGCTTTAAATCAATACAAGCAATTTTACAAAGTGTACTTTTCTTTCAAAAAGCCTTCTGTTCCAGTCCATAATCTAGTGTGTGCTCTTTTTGATGATCCTGCAAAGAGTATGCCTGCTAGGTTTCCTTTCAGATTGTTACAATTCCAAAGCTACATTTCTGCCTTTACACAAATTAATTCTGTCCTTTTCCTACAGAGTAGGGCTGAAGCTACTGTAATGAAAATTTATTTACAATGTAAAACAGTAATCAGATAATAAATAAAACATTAATTGTGACATGATTCTGAAACCCCGACAGTCACACTAAGCTTACTTACTTATTCACACAATTAGTCCCACTGAACTCAATAGAGTTCAGACACACATCTGATAAAGGATCAAACTCCAAGGTCCTGCATGGCAACTCAAGCTGTGTGATTAGTCCCACTCAAAGTTAACACGGTTGTTTGCCTACAGAAGTATTCTATAATGTGAATAAGTACTTTTTCCCATTTCGGTGCTCTGTTAATGAAATTTTTAGCAATTGTATCTTTAGGAAAGAAACAAAGCATACTTAGTATAAAGACAGAGAAAAATAAACACAAAGGAAAATAGTAATGCTTAGATGTAACAGAGATCATCATCATTTAGTTATCCACTATATGAATAAAATCATCCCATGCAGCAGTCCAGTACAAAGCTGTACACCATTTCATTACCCATTTACACACTAGTTGAGAATTTAGGTGATACTCAGGCCTTATGTTAGCCATGTTGCCAGGGATGAACTTATCTATTAAGACTATATGAATCAAACCCTGAACCATGAAAATACTTGTCACCAATATAATAATTACATGACTGGGATCGCTCCATTAACATCATCATTATTGTGAAGATGTGCCGAAGATGTCCCTTGTGCTGACATACCTTTGTGACAAAGGAAGTGCTGCTCTGCAGAAGAATAACTGAGATATGATGGGCTTAAAATGAAATCCCCTTTTACAACAGGGAAACATTATGGGAAGCTGGGGAAATGTGCTCATTTTATATTTTTTTCTTAATAATTTCCAAGGCACCATCTACGCATGCTGTAAATACAATAATAATTTATTGAGCACCCCCAGTGTGGTTGGGTCTGAACAAACAAAAAGGAAAATACAGTCCCTCCCTAAAGAGATTACAGTCCGTATCAAACTCTACACTTTGTGATACACCTGATAAAGGTCCAGACTTGGGTCCCTGTCCTTCACATGAGAGCAAGGGATGAGAAGAGAGGAGATCTCAAGTGACAGTGTCATTTTTCTCCTATAAAACAGTTCATGTTAAGCCAATTATCACTTAGATTAAATCAACTTATCGCTAACAAAAATGTCATTCTAATAGATAATGAAATGCTCCAGACTGTAGAAATTCACCGGCTGGGCAACACTTCCCTTCTTAGAAACTATTGGGAAGAGTTCTTTTCTTTGATCCTTTTCTCCCAAGCACTGTTACTCCTACATTTACTGTTTATCTTTGTTTAGCTGGATAGCTCTAGCTTCTGTGTCAATTTCCCTTTGAGAATACCTTCAACGTATTTATTGTATTGGTTTTAATTTTTTTCAAAGATTAACAATTCTCATTAATTTGGCTATGTAATGTTGCAGCTGTCTGCTTAATTATGGATCCTTTATTTCATTTTTCAAAGATGATTTAAACAACAATCATTATGGACTTACACATTTTTGCAGATGAAGTGATTGTTTATTTTATTAAATGTTATTTTAAAAATGTTGGTCGTAATAATGCACTTTGCCTTTCGATTTATTTTCCAGTAACTTAACATTTATAGGGGGTACCCCAAGTTTTGTGTAAGATCAGTAAGAGTTCCTGTAAAGGTCTCTATCATGTTCTATTAGCATTTATTGTAGTTACTGAGCAAAGAGAGAATTACGAAACAGTGCTATACTGTGAGCAGAAATCACTAGGCCAAAATCAGTTTCTCTACTTCAGTTGAGTCTCATGGATGTAAATGAGGACAGAACCTGGGTTGAAATGATTTTTTTAATCACAGTGCTATGCTTCTGGTATGAACTTTTCTGCCCAACAATGACATAAAAAGTACATTGAACAAAATATACACCAGGGGTAGGCAACCTAGGGCATGCGTGCCAAAGGCGGCATGCAAGCTGATTTTCAGTGGCACTTACACTGCCTCGGTCCTGGCCACCGGTCCAGGGGGCTCTGCATTTTAATTTAATTTTAAATGAAGCTTTTTATACATTTTAAAAACCTTATTTACTTTACACACAACAATAGTTTAGTTATATATTATAGACTTATAGAAAGAAACCTTCTAAAAATGTTAAAATGTATTACTGGCACGCGAAACCTTAAATGAAAGTGAATAAACGAAGACTCGGCACACCACTTCTGAAAGGTTGCCGACCCCTGGTATAGACCTTTCTATTGTCTGTTTGACCGGATGAAAGCTTTTGAGATAGTTAGCTGGCCTTGTATTGGGAAGGACTTGGGTTCTGAGAACATTTGGATGCCTGAATAAAATAGCCACCATTATCCAACAGCTGCATAATGGCAGCACTGGAGAAGACTGTACAGAGGGATTATTCTCCAGTTCTTTTGACAATCTGAATGGTGTTAAAGAGGAGTGCTCATCTCATCACTATTCAGACTTTTTATTAGTGTCAATAGAATTATCTTATGTGCTCTACATGCAGAGAATTATCATATTTGAATGCACAAACAAAAGGAGACAGAACTCTTACTAGAAGGCTAGATCTTGATTCACTTGTATGATAAGACTGTCCAGCTTAAGTGGCCAGTGCATAAGGGAAGACTTAGGTGGCACAGAGCTGACATAATAGCTCCCACACCACTTCCCAATCCTGGCCACCAGCACAGGATTCATGAACAAGGAAAAGGAGACATGGTCATGAAATCCCAGTGAGCCATTGATGCTATTGCCATATCAATAGCCAATGAATTTTATAGCAGCCCTTAGGCTGTTCTAATTTATGTTGGGGTCTGTCCCAGGGCTCAGACGGCTCCAAGATCAGGAAGGAAAATCATCATGCAGAACCTCCCTTTCCTCTCCCCCACCCCGCTATCACACAACCCAGCAGATTCCTGACAAGCACCCCTCAGAGAGACCAGACAATTGGAGAGCTGGTGTGTGTGGAGGACTGTGCATTTGTACCTCACTCTGAAGAAGGCCTGGTCATAGTGAAAACTCATTCTATTTCCTCTGCAAACTTAGGTTTGAGTACTAGCATTTCAAACACTGCCATATATCAGCCTGCACCTAAATATACAATGAGCAAACATTAGGATTAATGGCCTAGTGCTAAATGAAGAGACAACATTTACTTGCAGTTCACTGGAACTGTTCTTCCCTGTAATGTGTTCAATAGATGGCTTTTGTAAGTTATGCATATATAAAGCTAGCTCTACATTTGGTCATGTGCATATTGTGTATGGAAGAAACAGGACATTTATGCTGGCACAAAAATCTTACCCTATCACACTGTGCAGAAATGTGGATGTGCTGCCAATTTAACTTAAAATGTTCAGCAGCTTCCATGAGAGACAAATTGGCCTCCACAGAATGGAGAGCAACTTAGAGCTTGCCTACATGGCCCCGCAGTGCAGACTATAGGGAGATCAGCTGCAGCACAAGCTAAAGCATTGCACTGTGATTTCCCCATCTTGACCATGCTAGCGAGAAGTCAATGTTACCTAATCTACATTAATGTAGTCCTGCATGAAACAGGACTACAGTAATGTGAACTAGGTTCCCTTTTATTTTCCACTAGCAGGGCCTACATAGGGCAGTCACAGTGCAATCCTTTAGCGCGTGCATGCTGCAGATTGCATGCCTCTATTCTGCACTGTGAGGCCATGCAGCCCTTAGACGGTTAAAGTCCTAGAAATTCATAAAAATTATATAATAAAGCAAATCTATGAAAAACATAAAACTAACACAGGAATTGCTTTGAAGGTATTCTCAAAGGGAAAGTGCACTTGTGTAGCATTGACACAGGATGTTGAGAAACAAGCGCTACTATCTAACTAAACCAAGATGAACAGTAAATGGAATAAAAAAATTGGGGGAGGGACGGAGGAGGAAACCATAAGTGTGATGATTGTGAAAGTAAGTATCAATGACAATTGAAATAGTCACATCAAATATATTGGGCCAGTTATACACAGTTTTAGTACCAGTACAACTATATCGATTAGGAGTGAGATTTTTCCCCCAACATAGCTATACTAGTACATCCCCTAGTAAGGATGCAGTTATAGCAATATAAATGTGCTTATACCACTATAGTTCATTCCCTTTCCCATACAGAAATGAGCTATACCAGTGGTGGGCAAACTGCGGCCCACAGGCCACATGTGTCCCATCAAGGTAATCTGATTGCAGGCCGCAAGACATTTTGCTGATGTTGACCATCCACAGGCCTAGCCCCCCGCAATTCCCAGTGGCTGCGATTTGCCGTTCCTGGTCAATAGGAGCTGCTGGAAGGGGTCAGGGCCACTGTTATGCCTGTTCCACACCCAGCTGGGTTAGCCTGTTCCTCAAAAAGTACTATGCAGGAAGTAGCCATTGTGCTCAGTGGAAGTCAGATACTATGATAGTGTTCTCCTCATACCTTGTACACCTGCACAGGAGTCAGACAAGAAGTGGCTCTGTGTAAATTAATTACAGGGTTTGCCAGCCAAGAAGCTGCATAACCTAATGTTTGTTCCTCTGTTCCCCCCATCTCTTTGCCGGATACAGTGTCCTGTCTTGTCACACTCAAACAGTGAGCTGTTTGGACACAGCACATGTCCTTATTCTCTATGCACATTTCTATCTCATCATTTTTAAGCCAGTATCATGCTTTTGACACCTAACTCATGATTTTTAAATGCTTAGGATTGACAATACTGATAACTGTAATCAAAATTTGGTCCCTCATTTCTCAGAAGTCCTTGAAGAAAACAACACTGTGCTTGTGACTATGGAATAACTATGGAGAAACTCCTGCACAAGCTTTAGAATATTCTAATACTAACTTTCTGAATTGCTATCCCTGCATTGTTCACACTCAAGAACAGACCTTCAAGGCGAGATTCCAAAATACTTATGTGTTTGTTTGGTTTCAGTACAGCATTTTTTAAAAAATATTTATTACAAGTAAGCTTACTGTTTGAACTACACATATAGAATTTAGAAAGCAAAAGAAAATCCTTGTTTATCCATATAATTTGAATATTTTCCTTACAATTTTTGTTGTTTTCCCTAAATACAGACTAACTCTCTTTTTCTTTATATATGTATAATAACACAAAGACATATTGAAATGATTATTTTTCTATTACACCAATAGCCTGTGGAAACCAAGCTACTTTTTTCAAACAAATGAAATACTTCAGAATACTCTTTAAGCTCACTAACGACCCACTACTTATATGATCTTGGACTGATAAAATCGCAAAGAATTTCTAGACAAGGTTGACTTTTTAGATTTTATAATTATTTTTAGATAAGATTTTGTTGGTGTGTGATACATTCACATTCAGCTAGCATTGCCATCAAAGTGACAAGAATCTACATTTTCTTATCAACAAAAATATCTAATATCTTTGTGCTGAGGATCTTGTTAAGTATTGCTGTAGTACTTAATACAAATTCAATTAGCTAAAGTAATTTTTTAAATTTTGAGATCTTAAATTTTCTTTAATAAACAGGCTTTAAGAACTAATAACATTTTCAAAATATTGAAATAATTCTAAGGGGAATATTGAATCAAACTTCTCAAAATACTAAACTAATCTCTGCCAGGGTAAGTTATTTAAGGCCATCCTACAGTTACCCTTTAGAAGCCAATGTAATAAAACTTGTCTCAATTGATTTTCCAGGATACTAGCAAATATTGGTTGCCTAGCAGAATCTGTCTTTGAATAAGGGTCAACCAAAATTGTACTGGAAACTGAATAATATTACTTTGAAGTGGTCCCTAATGCAGGGAGTTACTTATTTAAGACAGTCCTTAGTGCAGGTCTCACTTGATTAAACATTGCCCAAAACAATATTAATTCATACAGCTCATATACCCAAGAAAACCTATCACTGAGCATTCAGCTGGGCAGAATGTAGGGGACAACACAGCGGGAGAGCATGAGGAGAGGAGAGGAGAGAAGGAAAGCAGTCTGCAGGCCAACATGTTCAGAGGAGTGGGGGAGAGATAGATGCGAAAAAGGACAGAAGCGTACAGGAGGAGAAGGAGGAGAATCAGGCTGTATGAAGCAAGTGCTAGGAAGCTTGGGGATAAAGAGCGGAGGGAAAGGAGAGAGAACACAAAAATCAGAAGGAGACAGTGCAATTAGTTTTCCCTGAAAGAAAATACACTTACAACATTGAGCATGATTGAAAATACATCAAGAGTTTATATCAAAAAGATGTATTCTGAAAGAATTGCTGTAGCTGCCACTGGGATGTTGCGTGGTCACATTACTAGTAGTAGAAGTAGTAATAATAGGACTAAATATTTATATTATTATTATAGTATGCAAAGGCCTAGGGCCCCATTGTTCAAGATGCTGTACAAACACATAAAAGGAACAATCCTGTCTTGGAAGACTTACAGTTGAAAAATACAGATAGAAGGAGGACAGGAGTTGTAGATACAACATAAAAGTAAATGAATTCAAAAAAGAATTGCACAGCTTTGTTACTTGTATGCAGCGTAGGGTTTGTTTGTTTTTGTTTTGTTTATTGGGGATAGAATTAGGTAGGCAGGAAGTAGGAAAAGGAAAGAGGAGCAAGAGGAACAGGCACTGTTCGCCGCCTTTCTCTCCATGATCCGCAGGCTGGTAACAACATGGGATCAAGACCAGGAAGTGGCCCACAAGATGATGTCTCCCTGAAGATGTTGCTCAGAGTATAAAGAAAGTTTGAGAGATGTTTCCATCTAAACCATGTTTAATTAAATAGCTATTCCTTGCACTGGAGGGAGATTAAATTAGGCTGGCTATGATCAAAAACAAGCCATGTTTGTGAAACAGAAATAATTCGAAAGAAAGTGGTAAAAACAGAATGTCAATTTGCAACCCGCTGTTTGGTTATTTGCATACTAATTGTAATGTTCCTGCTGTCACATTACCTTCAGCTTGAAGATCAGTCAAAAAGAAAAATTCTGCATTACCTGTGACAGTCAGATAGTGGAACGAAAAATGCCACTGAAGAGAGTTGTTGTTTATGGCTATTTTTATCTGAGAAGATGTATGGAATCGGACAGTTGAAGTCTGATTAGCCTGGACAGTTTTTATTTCCTTCGTTGATTATAATTAATATGCTGATTTTGGTCCTTGGGGCAAATTCTGCTCACGATACTCATGAGAGTAATCGGACTGAAGTCAGTAAGATCACTCTGAGTGAAGCAAACAGCACCACTCTCATGAGGAAAGTACGCAGGATTAGGTCCATTCTTTCTGATTTGCCCTGGTCTGTCATTCTGCTTTCCCAGGAGATTTGAAAGCAGTTAAATATTCACTGAACTTCCCACATATTTGTTATATATTTGATAAAAGTTGTTACATTTACTGGTCCAGTTTCTCTGCTGGCATAACTCCACCAAAGGAAGCAGAGAGCTGACAGGCTCACAGATTGTCAGACAACTAACAATGTCACAATTTCATATAATATATTCTATGGTTTTGATTTGTGTTTTAATATATATTGATTATATTTAGATTCAATTTATATATCTGCAATTTTATTAATTTTGTGTCTATAATTTTGCAGTTATGATGCAAGTAAATTGACAGCTACTTCAAAATAATGCTTGCAATGTTATAGTATTAATGAACTAACCTTATAGAAATTCGTCTGAAAACAATGGCACGCACTTGATAACACATTAATGCTCCCATGTTGCATTTTGATAAATATACAATTAATGAATACTATTATTGTCTATAATATACTTTCATAACTCTATGTGGAATATAACTCGCAAACTCCCCTGTGCAGCTCAGTAATAGCTGTGACAACCTGGCTCTCAGTGAATATTTAAGAATATCAAATATATTTATAGTAATCATGACTGAGCCAAAAATTTTAAAAAGCCCCTTAATATATTATTCAAAATGAAGAGTTTGACCAGTTTTAGCCATTACCAATTGTTTAGTCTCTGGAAACGCATCTTTTTAAGTCAGTATATATAGGAGCATAAGTCCCTGCTAGGGTCAATGACTGGCATAAAGAACATTCCTTAGATGATTTCAGGAACAGATTCGTCAGTCAGATAAGAGCATCATAAACTTCACATTAAAGGTTACTATACAATTCTCTGACAGATGTCCAGTCAACCCTGAAAGAATCTTCCCTTGAATGTCTACTCCACAGAAAGAAGCGGCATAGAATTCTTGATTGGGTGTTATGAAGCTATGGAGGACAGAGATTCCTCCCCATTAAGAATTACAAATAGCCTCCATACCTGATAGACACAGGAGGCTGGCAGTGCTTTGGTGAGACAACAATCACCACGTCTAATTTTAGTTGGACTGAGCTCCTGTCCTCATTATAGGCCATAGCTTCATGGTCTAAGCATGAGATAGGAAATGACTAGACTTGCATATTTGGAACCTAGCAGGGTCAATTTAGACCCTTCATTGCTCTGAGTAAAATGAGTGATTTCCTTACCTAATTTACTCTGTGAGAGTCTTTTGGATGAGGACATTGTTACCAACAATCTCCTCCAACTCACATCTTCTCCATGGTCTTTTGATTTCCCAAAAGATCAAAAATCATGAGTCAGATGGCCAAAAAATCTTGAGATTTTTTTCTAAAGATTATATTGTTTAGATTTTTTAAATGTTTTTAACATACCTTCCCTCCTCCCAGTCCATACTCAGTGTATGTGTGACAGATAGCGTTGCCTGTTATCCCAGATATATCAGGTACAGTGAATTTGGCCCCTGCTGCATGAGCTTGCCACATCTGCCCATCCCCTGCTCAATAATTACTTCTGCCCCCAACCTCCAAGCCAATCCTGTCATCCTGGCCCCTCCCCACATCAATTCACCCCCACTCCTCCTGGGGTTTCTCTCTCTCTCTCTCTCTCTCTCACACACACACACACAGACTTGCGAGTTAAAGCAGGGTCCCTTCCACCCATTTCAGGCATCAACACAGGATGAGTGTGGGGTGGACTCACTCTGAAATTCTTTCCCCAGGCCTCCCACTGCACTGAGGGCAGGACCCATCCCCACTTTAGACACTTGAAGCGTTGGGAGATATGAGCTTCCCAGGGTTGGGGGAGGTGCAGGGGTGCTGTGTCATCCCTGTTGGTCCCAGGAGGGAGTGGGGATTAGACAACAGAGCTACCTGGAGCTACTGGGTTCTTTAGCTTCCTGCTTCACCCTCCACTCTGCAAGAATGACTTTGGGGAGGGGGGAAAGAAAGGAGGTCTTCCCATAGCAGCTCTGACTGGTTGCTAAGCCCAAGGAGATGGGCAAATGGGACATGTACTGAATGAGATGGGGGTTTTCAGAGAGTTAGCAACTTTTGAAATCACACAGGTTAACTGTGCACTGAAGATACACTCCTAGAGTTTGCCCACACAAATCTGTGGAATAAAACACCTCTGACTGAGCCTAAGAAGGGTATAGCTTCAAGGAACTCATCACCCTTCAGCACCTTTCCTTAGAGGTGAGGAGGTTCTCTTTTATCCCGTGGACATGAGAGTGAAGTTACCCATACAACAATAATATTAACCAAATTTGTAAATATTTTTTACAGAAAAGGAGAGAAAATGGAATTAAAACAAGCTGTTTGCTTAACATACCTTGATTTACCCTTCTGATAAGCTAAACCAAATATGGCCATCTCAGTTTAGCTACAGAGGTAAAATAAATATTTTATATGACTAAAGAGCAAGTTCTTGCTCTGACACCTCCTTGTCAGTGAGATCCTGCTGTTGTGTCCAGAGGGAAGTGACTGACACCCCACCTCACTCAGCCATCTTATTAAACCCTGCATCTCGGTCAACTTGTATGTCCAACAAGCCCTCCTTGATCCAGAGCAGCTACCTCGGCTTTGCAGACCAGTAACCTACACAAACAAGAGAGTTTGGACACTCTGATTTCTCTAGGAGCCACTGAGGATACTAAAATCTTTTAACAATGCCAAATAGTTGCTTTTGAAAGGCTTAGGAAACTAGCTTATATAGTATACTTTGCACACCAGATTGCACATGTCTGCCCTAGCCAGTTCTGCATTGTCCTTTCAAATAGGCAGATTGGCATTTTGCTCAGTACAACACACCTCTCCCACTATTTTTTGGTTATGAACTATGAATTAGAGAATGAGGCCTAGATCCTCTCTCACAATCGCTAAAAAGGGAGCCTTTACAAATGTCATGGAAGTTCTAGTAAGAGTTTTCTCTGTTACATGTAACCAAACTCCCCCTCATGCCAATGTGCTGTATGCTGGTGGTTTGTCTTCATCCTAGAGGTCATCTACTCCATGAGTTCACCAAGATTTTTACCTTGAACTTATTAACTCAGAACACTTCACACTTGGAAAGGCTCATACTGATACTCCCTGACTGTTTGTTGGTCATCGTTTATCTAGGCTGATCCCTTGGGCAAGCCACAAACATTTGCCATTCACAATCAATTAATTAATAGAAAAATACTCTGATGTCTACACTTAAAATGCTACAGAGGCACAGCTGTAGGGGTTCACTGTAGACACTCACTACAGGGTTCTCCCACTGCTGTAGTTAATCCACTTCTCCGAGAGGCAATAGCTAGGTTGATGGAAGAATTCTTCTGTTTACCTAGTGCTGTCTACCCAGGGAATGGGGAGAGCAGAGCTATGTCTCTCAGTCATGTGTATTTTCACACCCCTCAGAGATGTAGCTATGTCGATATAAGTTTTTAGTGTAGATCAGGCCTAATTTACACATATCCTCATCTTCACTACACATAGCATGGCCTTCACTAGGGGGAAAATGGTATATTTAAAACACGTTAAAATGCTATTTTAGACAAGGCAAATTGTAGTTTGAACATGTTCGCTGATTAAAGAAACCCATAAGGACAACTAAAGTGTTAAATCTACAACTTGCCTTGTCTATGCTAGGATTATAACATTTTAGTTAACAATAAACCTTTTTTTTCCTAATGTAGACATGGCCTTAGTGTAGATGTGGCCGTATATTTGAATGGCACAGTCATTCCACTCTGTATATCAATATGTAAAGCACATCTTGATGAAATGCTAAAATATAAGTGATAGGTGACTTAAAAATTATCTAAACTAGACAGATTGTGCTATAAACATTGCTGTCCAGTAAAATCTTCAGAAACTGGATATTTTTAAAAAATGGAGCCAGCCTAATAAACAGAACATATAAACAAACAGTCACTTGACTGCTCTGCATTGGATACCCCCTAGGGTGGAAGACTTACATAATATGAGGTTTTACTCATTAGAGAGACAATGGATAACAGTTCAGATGTTCTGCAAAACTGTTTTAGACCATATGCACCAAGTCTGGAAGGAAGGAAGGAAAAAAGGAAGGAGCACTTAAAATTATGAACTAGTTTGGAAAAAATCTTATTCTGCCCTGACAGGTCCTAGATTTAGATACATCAGCCCAGAACTGAAAATTTCTTGAGTAACTGTATTCTTGTGCTTTCTTGGGAGGGGGAGCCTCCAATGACAGTGGGAAACAAAAAAGATAGATTATTAGAGCTTTAACAAATACTTAATCAAAACCTTGTTAAGAAGCAAAACTGACTGGATCCAGATTTTTATACTAGTAGGAAACTGAGAAATAGCCCATTTATCACACCATTGCTAGTGTGATAACCTTTTAGATAATTTAGTCATTGCAAGCAAAAAGTGTCATATAAATTAATGGTTAATCCATTCAAAGTTGAAAAGAAATCCAGCACTCCACTACAGAACAGCGACTAATATCTCTCCTGCACCTTTATTATAGTTCAGACAATTGCAAACATTATTACTACTGTCTCCTAGATTAATAATCAAGTTGCCAATGTCAAATTACATTCTATTTTGCAGTGCTCTATGGTTATCTGTATGCTAAAACCAGTCAAACTTCCTTTCAACCTTTTACTGTTTGATATATGGTGCAGTGCTGTAAGTTACTCATCTTGCTTTGTTAATGAGGTGATGATGACATGGTCCAAGCAACAGAAAAACTAACAGACTGCATAGGCAAAAGATCACAATGCTATTTTCAAAGGTAGATGTTGTTTCCACAGGTCAACCCCTAGGGAAACAATGGCATGGTCTGAGTCGGTGGACACGCTACTAGCAAATAAAGGTAAGAAGTACCTGTAACTGTAAAAACATATCTACTGACTCTGTTTACCTGAGGTCACTGAGAGCTTTGGCACCAACTTCAGTGGGACTAGATTCAAGCCCAAAGATACCAAGTAGTACTTGTGGCACCTTAGAGACTAACATATTTATTTGGGCATAAGCTTTTATGGGTTTAAACCTACTTCATCAGATGCATGCAGTGGAAAATACAGTAGGAAAATATATATACCCAGAGAACATGAAAAAATGGGGGTTGCCATACCAACTCCAACAAAACTAATCAATTAAGGCGGGCTATTATTAGCAGGAAAAAAAAACTTGTACTGAATCAGGATGGCCCATTTCAAACAATTGACAAGAACGTCTGACAGCAGGGGAAAAAACAGCATGGGGAAAAAGTTTTTAGTTTGTGTAATGACACATCCACTCCCAGTCTTTATTCAAGCCTGATTTAATGGTGTCCAGTTTGCAAATTAATTCCAGTTCTGCAGTTTCTCGTTAGAGTCTGTTTTGAAGGTTTTTTGTTGCAGAATTGCCACTTTCAGGTCTGTAATTGAGTGCCCAGGGAGGATGAAATGTTCTCCGACTGGTTTTTTAATGTTATAATTCTTGACATCTGATTTGTGTCCATTTATTCTTTTCCATAGAGACTGTACAGTTTGGCCAATGTACATGGCAGAGGGACATTGTTGGCACATGATGGCATATATCACATTGGTAGATGTGCAAGTGAACAAGACCCTGATGGTGTGGCTGATATGATTAGGTCCTATGATGGTGTACCCTGAATAGATATGTGGACAGAGTTGGCAATGGGCTTTGTTGCAAGGATAGGTTCCTGGGTTAGTGTTTTTGTTGTGTGGTATGTGGTTGTTGGGGAGTATTTGTTTCAGGTTGGGGGACTGTGTGTAAGCGAGGACTGGCCTGTCTCCCAAGATCTGAGAGAGTCAGGGATCATCCTGCAGGATAGGTTGTAGATCCTTGATGATGCTCTGGAAAGGTTTTAATTGCGGGCTGAAGGTGACGGCTAGTGGCATTCTGTTACTTTCTTTGTTGGGCCTATCCTGTAGTAGGTGACTTCTGGATATTCTTCTGGCTCTGTCAATCTGTTTCTTCACTTCAGCAGTTGGGTACTGTAGTTTTAAGAATGATTGATAGAGTTCCTGTAGGTCACGACTGCACAACATGCGGCCTGGGGGCCACATGCGGCCCGTGTGGGCTCACTGTATGGCCCACAGGGGGTGAGTAGGCAAGCGGCGGGTGAGCGAGGGGGACTGAAGAGGCAGGCGGGGAGTGGTGGAGGGTGAGGAGGCGAGCCAGTGGGGTGGGGGACTGAGTAGGCGAGCGAGAGGGCAGTGGCAGTGAATGGGCGGGCGGGCTGTGGCGGGATCTGAGTAGGCGAGCCAGGAGGGTGGGGGGCTGAAGAGGCGAGTGGGTGGGCAGTGTTGGGGGCTGAGGAGGTGAGCGGGAGGGTGGGGGGCTCAGGAGAGGAGTGAAGAGTCAGTGGCTGACCTGTTCTACTGATCTGGTCTGGCTCCTATCCCCTCTCCAAGGGTTGCAGCTGTCTGGAGGTGCTGCCTTCCACGCCTTCCTCAGTCACACCTCATTCATTAAACAGGGCAATTGATTACTAAGTTGGGGGGAAATCTTATTCTACTTTTAGCAAAAAGACATTTTTCTTTTACCTTAATTATACTACCTTAGAGGCCCACTATAACATATTACCAAGGTTTAATACTGCTGTTTCAGTGGGGCAGCACTGGGGAAGGAGGGTTGGTTTCCGTGGGGTGGGTGGTGCTCAGGGGGGAGTATTTCGGGGGGCTAGGCGATGCTGGGATGTTTGTATTGTGTTTTGAGGGGGCTTGGCGGCGCTGGAGGGGGTAGGCGGGGTCGAGGGGGTTCAGCCCTCAGCTGTTTTCTTTGGAGTAATATGGCCCTTGCCGCTTTACGAGTTGTGCAGGCCTGCTGTAGGTGTTTGTCTCTGTCTGAAGGATTGGAGCAAATGCGATTGTATCGTAGAGCTTGGCTGTAGACAATGGATCATCTGGTGTGGTCTGGATGAAAGATGGAGGCATGTAGGTAAGTATAGCAGTCAGTAAGTTTCTGGTATAGGGTGGTGTTTATGTGACCATCGCTTATTAAGACTGTAGTGTCCAGGAAGAGAATCTCTTGTGTGGACTGGTCCAGGCTGAGGTTGATGGTGGGATGGAAATTGTTGAAATCCTGATGGAATTCCTCAAGGGCTTCTTTTCCATGGTTCCAGATAATGAAGATGTCATCAGTGTAGGGCAAGTAGAGTAGGGGTGTTAGGGGATGAGAGTTGAGGAAGCATTGTTCTAAGTCAGCCATAAAAATGTTGGCATATTGTGGGGCCATGCGAGTACTCATAGCAGTGGACGGTAGAATTTGGCCAACTCTTTCTAGAGTGTCCTCCACTTGGATTCGTTTTCCTATCCAAGGAAGTGGGAGTTTTCTGAAATTACTGTCTCACACCTGAGTACAGAAGAGTTTCTCTACATTTACAGGATTAGAATAATGCAATAGATAAGTAGTCTGTTCCTGTCCATTCACGTGTGCACAAAATATTTTAAACAATGGCACCTTGAAGATTTGGGACTAAATTCTCTGGAGATATAATTGGTGATTATATTAACTGCAGGGCTCTGATCCAGGAAACAGTTATTCACATACATTGTCTACAGGCAAACAAAGGCTACTCACATGAGTAAGAATTTACAGAGTCAGGAGTTAAGTTGGTCAGAAATATGGTGCAAGTGCAGTGGTTAAAGTAGATTCAGATTGGGTGGGGAGCCATGATGCAGCACTCCAGCACTGTACCATTGAGAGGAGAGGAGAGGAGAAGAGAGGAGTTCTTCCTCTGATTTTAGCAGAAGAGGGAGCTATGCTACTCTCATTCACCTCCCTTACACACACACACACACACACACACACACACACACACACACACACACAGACTCCCTGTGTAAGTTTTAAAGTAGCCTAATTTCTGCCAGCTTGGAACTTTGCTATTATGCAAAATAAATATGTCTCCATTCAGATGCCCAGAAGTTAAAAGAAGAGTTGGGAAAGGAGGTGAAGCTGGTCATAAAGAGATGGGTCAAGGGGAAAGTTCCACTAAACTGTGTAGTCAGCGGTGCATGTGGCCAAAAAGTGACTAGCATTAAGGCACCAGATAAAGCAACCTTCCCCACCACTCACACATTAACTTATATCTTCACCGTAGGTATAATTAGATGATCACATATTATTTCTCACATAATATGAGGTAATATCACATCATTTTTTGCTCTCTACAAACTTAGCTATTCCTGTGGAATTCTTGGTTTTGCAGTTTGTTAAGGCCTTTCTGACAATGAAAATATTGTAGAGAACAGCATGTTTTCATCATAGGGCCTGATTCTCATTCACACAGTGTGACAGTTCTACGGGTACCCAGTTCTGAGAGTCACCTTGTTACTCTCCTGCTTCCAAAGAGAGGGAGACTTGCTTGTGCTTAACTGGGTATTGACTCCCTGACACCACCAGCCTACTAGCTATCCAAAATCTTCTCTGGGCTATGCCAGCCATCACTCTGCCTTGCAGGACAACAATAGGTGCACTCCAGTCCCCAAGTCCTTTTGAAGCATTCCTATGTAGTGTACAGTCCCTTATCCATTGAACCGAAATACCAGGTCTTCTGTCCCCAAGGGAAGAGTGTACAGACCAGCTGCTCTGTTGATTTCACATCCCCCATTAACTTTGTATGTTAATATGTAACCATTGTGTTAGCTGACACTGCTTAACATGCTGGCACAGAGACAGGTCAATAAACATCTTTTGTGTGACAGAAAGCCTGTTTGTCAACTCTGCCTTGACACAGACTTTAAAACACATTTTCATTATACATATATAACTCCTTACATAGTACCTGTACATACATTTCACAATATTAACTACCAGTGTGACCCTGGCTTTCATTTAAGAGTTTACATGATAGTCTTTGCTGAAGCAGAATGTACATACCAGGATCAAGATAGTCTTGTAACCCCCTTGCTAGATGGCACAAAGCAGTTTATAGGTCACAGGATCCTTTACATAGCCAAGCAGTTTATAGGTCACAGGATCCTTTACATAGCCAAAATTATGTAAATTTAAGGACTTTTGTAGAACTGAGATTTAAGCTGTTAAACTGTTAATGTGATATATTCTGTTTTTCCTAAGGTCTTTTTTGTAATACAATGCTTAATATGCAGTAAGCAGCTATATTCTATTCATTTTCTTTTCAACCAGCCTTCCTCAGGTGCCACTGAAAGAACAAGGCAGTTATATCACAAAGACAACGTAGGCCCTGATCTTGCAAACATATGAGCTTCAATTTATACACTTCAGTAAGACTACTCACATGCTCAGAGTTAACCATATAAGTATAACAGGACTGGAGCTTTCCAAGATAATTTAGGTTGCCTAAATAGACCAACTAATTTTTCCTGTTACTGTTATTTCTAAACTGTGCTCCTAAAGTAGCCATGCGTGCACAGAGAATCTTCTCTTAACTGCTCACTTTACAAGCTAAGTGGAAGAAATCTGTGCATGCTCAGTGCATTGATATGCACTGGTAACTCCAACCAAACCAATTATCTTTGGAACATGCAAAAGCACTTTTCCTCTGACAGGGCTATTTCCACATCAACTTTAAACCCCAAGCCATTGTGACTGTTGAGCCATTCAAAAATTGCTTGCAAGTTGTTGTTTTTTAAACAAGAAAGGATGTTTTCCACTCTCCTTGCCCATCCTCCATTGCAGTTGAACTGATTTTACTTAAATCTCCCTTCCAACCATACCCCTCCTCCCTCTCCAGTTCATCTTCATGCAGAGATAGAACAAAAACAAAACATTCAGCCAAAAAGGTGAAAATGTAGGGAAGTTATCAGTGACTGAAAGAAAGAGGATAGGCTGGAAACAGTTAACTGTAGGGGTTGCACCGTCACTCCTGCTACATTTCACCCATAGGTTGAGCTATGTTGTTCCTGGGTTGTGTGGTTTCTCATGGGGCTCTTTTGTTTGGTGGCTTCTTTGTATGGCAGGTGGAACAGAGTTTTTTTGTTTGTTTGTTTGTTTTTTGCATTAATTCCTCAGGATTTAACTGAATGCCTGTCTCAAGTGGCACATGCTGTGTAAGCGGCAGCTTTCCAATTTGCCTCTGCAATTCAGATCATACACCATTCCTAATTTATCAGTCATTGTTTCTGGCCATCCTCTCCCTTGGCCCAGGACACACACCTGATTTAGTCCAGATAATGAGAAGTGCTATGTGCTATCTACAGAGTAAGAGACAGCTCTTGCCCTTTTTATACTTCCCTGGCCCTTCCCCTGGTTGTAACATAGCAAAGGGTTTTATTTTGCTCTCATTGAAGTTAATTGTAAAAGTCACACTGACCTCAGTGGGAGCAGGATCAGTCTAGAGTTCTGTAACAAGGAAACTACTGGTAGACAAAATTCCCATCATCATTCCCATTTCAATGCCAATTTCAATACAAATCCTGTACAGCTTTCAAGAACATAATGAATTTCTCTGCATTTAAAGTACAGTTGCCAGATGGAGTTTTCAATTGAAAGGCATAAAGTCTTAAAACTTGAATTTAAATTGCATTCTTAAATATTCCCTTTTCATTTACATGGGCTTTAAATAAAATTATAGTTTCACTCTCCCAAAATAAGCTTTAAATTTCCACAGACTGTCTCAGGATCAGTCTGAAATGGATTTCCTGAATGGGAGAAAATTGTTTTAAAATGACAATGTGGAGAACAGGATTATTACTTCTTATCTGTATTACCTACTAGTACCTGGAGACATCAACCAAGATTAAAACTCCATGGCAGTTGGCACTGTAGAAACACACAGAAAGAGAAACTCCCAACCCTGGAGCTCTTATTATCTAAATAGACAAGATTAACTGAATTTCCTGGACAGGGCCGCCCAGAGGATTCAGAGGGCCTGGGGTCTTCGGCAGCAGGGGGCCCCAGCTTCGGCAGTAATTCGGCGACAGGGGTCCTTCCACTCCGGGATCCGACGCCGAAGTGCCCCAAAGACCCGCCGTGGGGGACCCCCACTGCCGAATTACCACAAAAGATTCGGCACTTCAGCGGCGGGTCCTGCTTCAGCGGTAATTTGGCAGCGGGGGGGATCCTTCCGCCCCGGAGTGGAAGAACCCCCCCGCCGCTGAAGTCCCGGAGTGGAAGAAGCTCTGGGGGCCCCCAAAAAACTCTCGTGGGGGTCCCTGTGGGGCCCAGGGCAAATTGCCCCACTTGTCCCCGTCTCTGGGCAGCCTCGTTCCTGGATATCCCCTATCTACTATTGGGGAATTGAGGCAAAGAGAGATTAAGTGAGTTCACAAGGCCACACTGGAATTCTGTGGCAGAGTCAAGAACTGAACAGGCATCTCCCAGGTCCCAACATAGTACTTAAATACCAAAACATTTTCTGATGGTGTATAATTTTCATATGAACTACAGTGATACTGTAAATAGTGGAAAGTTGAGATTTTTCATGAATTAGTTAGTCTTTCTAATACGAGTAAATATCTTCCCATTAAAATTACTTTTCACATGTCAAATTTTGCAATTCTGAACAGGAAAAAACTCTTATTGATGACTTTGAATATTTGAAGGGAAGCATGGGGGAAACTAATAGAAACCAACTATCTTTCTTCAATGGGAGTTTGTCCGAGAGATCAATCCCCAAATGTTAACATTTGGTTATGCTGACAAAGCAAAATCCTGTGGTCCTTTCTCAGACAAGACTCCCATTCAATTCAAAGTTCCAAAATCAACCCTCTGTTATACTCGTACAATTCCATTGAAATGAAAGAGGTTTTGTTTGAGTCTAACAAAAGGCTGAATTTGTTCTAAGGGTTTGTAGACTGAATAAGAACAGAAGGACTGAGATTTTGGACCCTAACATGATTTACCCTCTCGACTGCTACATAGGTTATATATGTCTTCTAATTTATTTTTCTATTTCTGCAGACGGCTTGGCTGCCTTTAGAACATTCCTGAAGTCTGAGTTCAGTGAGGAGAACATTGACTTCTGGATGGCCTGTGAGGACTTCAAGAAAACTAAGTCTTCTGCTAAAATTGCCTCAAAAGCCCAAAAGATTTATTCAGAATTTATCCGGGCTGATGCTCCAAGGGAGGTAAAACAGTCATTTTTACTTTCTTCAGATAGTTTCCCAGGATAGTCCTCAAGTTGCAAAGCTCAGATCCAGAATGTCATGATATTCAAGATCACAGTGTATCTACAACAGGAAGCATTTATGAAAGACAAGTAACTACAACTACAGAAAGCCAAACAGGCTTCCAAGCAGCTTGAGTTCCAGCTTTGCTTTTCTCATTTACTAGGGAATACACCCTTTTTTAGAACTCTGAAAAGCACACAGAGACACCTAGTGTCTGAATATACACTTCAAGTAAACATTACACAGGGTTTGGGTTCAGTGCTACCTCTTAATGTATGCATTCTCATTTTGATGCATGGAGAGGTATGCATTATTGCCAACTTTCAATTTTATCATGGCTTTAGCAATTTTGGGCTTTTTTCACCTGTCTCATGAGGGTTACCGTTCGTCATGTTGCAATTTTTCCCTTACTCAGAATGACTATCACTTCCCATTACTCTCAAGGGGGTTGAAAAGAGTATGATGGCTATTTCACTGCAGTCTATTTGTTTGTGGCAGGGAGGCTCACTTTAATAAATATGGCTGCCACCTCCCACAGTCAAAATGGTCCCCTAGATGGTCCTCTAGACCGGGCT
This sequence comes from Gopherus evgoodei, assembly GCF_007399415.2. NCBI lineage: Eukaryota > Metazoa > Chordata > Testudines > Testudinidae > Gopherus > Gopherus evgoodei. The sequence continues at coordinate 64,214,794 of NC_044329.1, forward strand.
CTCGACAAGACAGTTAGGAAACAGACTCTGAGGAGCATCGGAGACCCTGTAAAAGGTGCATGTGCAGAATGTGGGAGGAGCAGGACACTGGCAGACGGGGTAGGGAGAAGCAGACTTCCTGTGCAATTCTAATGGAGGGTAAAGGGAGGCTGAAGAAGGTGGAGTGATAGTGATGGGGTAGGAGAGAGATTAGATGGCAGCTTCCTCACATTGGGGTGGAGAAGGATAAGAGGAGCCCCCTCAGAGTAATCAGGGGAAGGACATATTTTTGCATGTGTATCTGAGGCTGAATTTTGACCCTTAAAAGCTCTCACACACTTTGAGGGCAGGTGGCATCCCTCTAAGCTTCAAAACCCATAAGGCACATAAAAACCCTCACACATTTATTAGTTTATGCATCTCATGATTATTAAGCCAATCTCATGATTTTTGAATGGTTGGGGTTGGCAATAGTGGCTATGCATTTACTTTTCTTGGCTTTTCATTGACTATATGCTTCTTTATGATACGATAAATTATATTCCCTCCAAGTGTGCTACTGGCTACTATTTGTTCATTTCCTTTAACACAGATTTTTTGATGTGATAAATATTGAAACATTCCCTTTGAAATACTCCTTCACAATGTTCAATTTGATCATGAAAGAAAATGTTTTGTGTGAATGAAGAAATATGTGAATTAATTACCTTATGATGTGTGCTCCCTCAGTGGTCTTTGCACTGATCCCTCTACTTTTGAAAGTAACAGTGTTTTAAATGTCCCGATGTCTTATGACTGATCAAAGTTCTTTTACATTAATTATTATTATTATTATTACTACAAACAAAATTACAGAAATTATGGGCCAAATCCTATAATATTTGTCTTGCTGAAGTCAATGGGAATTGCAGGTATTCAATGCCTCTGGATTTGAAGCATGAAAAACATGAGGGAAATTATCTGTCTGAAATTGCAGATGTTAGCAAAAAGGATATTATTATAATTAAATGCTGGTAACACCAAGTAAATGTAACTAAATGGCAGGGACTCTAGTTTAGTACTTATCTGCTCATGAATCTCCCTTTTTAAAAATTATTTTATGATATGTTGTTTCTTCTGCACGAGGTAAAGTAACACTCAGACTTTATTTTTTTTAGCAAAACAAAACATTTAAATGTCCTTTAGGACTGCAGTATATATAAGGCCCTTCATTTTTATTTTTTACCAATTTTCCTTGAAAAATTCCTGGGTTTAAAAAAAATTATTTGACTTTTACTAATTTTCACCCAAATTTTGGACATGCCAGAAGTCCCTGGACCGAACTCCTCACTCTGGAAGGAGAGATGGTGGCTTGGTCCCTCCATGCAGAGTACCTGCCAGATGGCACAGTGTGCCACTGCAGAGGGCAGATATTCTGGTCAGTGGCAGCTGCTCTGCAGTGAGTAAGCAAAATGAGCAGGGAGCTGGGTCCTGGCAGCAAAGACCACCTGACCTGACCTTTGCAGCAACAGGTCCACAAGGAACAGAAGGCTTCCTTAACTGCTGCATTGTGGTGAGTAACAGACACCTCTTCTCTGATGCCCCCTGTGAGTGCTGGGCACCCCTTCAGCACCCTCTCTCATCTATTTGCTGCCCGTTGTGAGTACCAGGTACCCCTCTCCCCTCTGAGGCATCCCTCTCCACTCACCCACTATCCCCAGGCAGCCCACAACCTTACGCCCCCTATGAATACAGAGTACCTCTTCCTCCTCCAGGCACCCCACAGTCCCTGCCCACTGTCTCTCCTGAGTACCTAGAACACTGTCCCTCTCCCGACACTCCCCTACCACCTGCCTGCTGCCTCCCATGAATACAGGGCACCTACTCCCACTGAGTAGCCCCTGCTTGCTGCCCCCCTTAAGTACCAGGTGTAACAGAATGCTAAACTGTATTATACTGTTCACTAGGAGGTGCCATGTGTAACATACCTTCATTAAGCTCACAACAGCCATCCTTCTTAGCAGTGCAATAGAGCATCTTATAGTGGACACATCTCTGGTGTGTCTCTCTAAGAAGGAAACTCTGTAGCCAGTCCATATCTGTTACAAGAGTCTGACATTCTAGTAGCAGCCCTGCAGTCAACTCAATACAAGAAGCATATCGCACTGTGTCAGAAGTAAAGATAGTCTAACTGGTGCCAGAGGAGTGTACAAATAGAAGAAAAATAGCAACAAATGTTGCAAACAGAAAGAATGAATCAACAAATATTGCAGGATCAATTTAATCAACAAGCCACTCTTCAGTGCCCCTGAGAACTTTCGTTTTCAAGACCTTTAGAATGGACAGACTGGAACCAGTATTTTGCAAGATTTTGAACTGCTACAAAACTCCACCAGGAAACTGAAAATATTCAGGTATCTTCATTAATTTATGCTATGGGGAAGCAGGCAACGCATATCTTTAAATCTTTTGCCTTTACTGAAGATTGTCACAAAGAGTATTATGAAAGGGTTCTGTATGTGTTTGATTTCATACTTTATACCTCAGAGAAATGTGGCTTATGAAAGAGCATGTTTTCACCAGAGAATTCAAGAATGAGGAGAAAATGTTGACTCTTTTATAAGAGTTCTGCATGCATTGGCTGAAAACTCTGATTTTGGAACTGCAAAACATGAAAATATCAAGACAGTCTAATCACTGAGCCTAGAGATAAAAGCATTTCACAGAAACAACAAATAAATACAAAATTTAAATCTACAAGCTGCTACCCCACTAGCAAAGCAGTCTGAGCTAGTCAAACAACGGAAGAAGAGGCAGGACTGACTTTAAAAACCTGAAACAAGCTTAGAAACTGTAAACAGACATATCATGAGAACCAAAAATCATTAATATAGAAGCCTTGAGACTATGAGGGAGTCCCAGGCTACAAAGAATTTCAGACTAAATGCAGAGGATTTGGAAAAATTCATAGCTTAAGACATGTGTCACGCTAAATATGAAATACGTAATAAATGCACAAAATATGGACATTTTGCAACTGTTTGCCATCCCAAGGCAGTCAGAGAGTTAACTACTATTTCAGACAATCAAGAGTCATTTTTTGTGGGATCTATCACATCTGGTGACACAGCCTGCCTGGAGAGTGAAACTGAATATTCCTGGGAAGACTATTAACTTTAAAATGACTAAGTATCAAATGTGACAATCGTCTCAAAAGGGACTTACAATCACCTATAATCTCTCCCAGAGCTAAAATTACTTGATATCTCCTTGACTAGCTCTGGAGGTAATCTGAACTGCATGTGCCAGTTCACCAGAGAAAAAATTTACAAAGACAAAAGTTTTGCATTCAGAATTTATGTGATCAAAAGATCAAAGACCAATAATCTTCTGAGAGATATTATGGCAGTCATGATGAGTCTAGTGAGAAAGGTGTGAGAACTCAAAATATTTGGAGATATTGGGCTTTTGAAAGGAGATCCAGTACAAATAATCTTAAAAGACAATGCTGAATAATGTTATGTATATACACCTTGCAGGATTCCTATCCCATTGTTTCATAAAGTGAAAACTAAGTTAAAGAGAATGGAGAATATAGGCATTATTGAGAAAATCTGAACCAACACCATGATGTGCTCCAGTAATCCTGGTTATAAAGAAAAATGGAAAAATACAAATCTGTATGGATCTTAAAGATTTAAATGAAACAGCTGTGAGAGAAAAACTGATTCTCCCACAATGGATGACTTTCTCCCCAAAACAAAGAAGCTACAGTATTCTCTAAACAGATGTCTCAAACAGATGCTGGCTACTTCCTTTAGCCAAAAGACTTTTAAACTGGCAATATTCATCATACCCTTTGGGAGATTTTGCTTTTGAAGATTAGCTCTTGGGATTACCAGTGCACCTGAAATTTTCCAAAGAAAGGTGGCAGAACTGTTAAGAAACATAAATGAAGTTGTAGTTTTCATGGATGATATTTTATTATATGGATCCTTTGATTGAAGAACACAACAAAACCCTCAGTGAAGTTCTAAGCTTAATCAGTCAGTCTGTACTGAAGCTAAACAAAGAAAAAATCATTTTCCAAATGTCTCAAATTGAGTTTTTAGGACAGACGATGAACCAAGATGGAATCAGTACTAGCTCTGAGAAAGTAAAAGCTATTTGAGAATTGAATGCACCAACAAATGTACCTGAATGGAGACGTGTACTGAGGATGGTAAATTACTTTGGTCGATACCTACAAGACCTTTCTATAGTGACAAAACCATTGAATTAACTGTTAAAATCCAACACATCTTTGCTATGGGGGTCAAATCAAGAAATTGCCTTTAGAAAGGTAAAAGAAATTATCTCAACAGCTCCAGTACTCAAGTACTGTGATCAAGTATCAGACATGCATCCAACAAAGTGGCTATTTACCCACGAAAGCTCATGCTCCAATACATCTGTTAGTCTATAAGGTGCCACAGGACTCTTTGCTGCAAGTACTGTGATGTGACTAAACCCACAATGGTCACTCCAAATGCTAGCAGCTATGGGGCAGATGGTGTATCATTGCAACAAGTGGAAGCCAGTTGCATTTTGATCTCACACACTCATAGAAGCAGAAAAACTATATGCACAGGTTGAAAAGGAGTGCCTGGCAAGCACAGGATATTTTACAAATATCTGTGTGAACTGGATTCTTATATACTGATAACAGACTATAAGCCACTTGTAACTGTCATCAATGGAAAAGACTGGGATCAAGCACTGCTGTGATGCCAGCATCTATCAATAATGTTGATGTGATTTAACTCAGTTGCTATATGTGTTCCTGGCAAAAATCAGGTAGTAACAGACACACTGTTCCAGAGACCAGCATCACACCCATAATCTTGAAGACGATGTAAGGGCATACATGGATGCTATAGATACATACAGACCAGTATCAGAAACGAGACTACACCAGCTACAAAAAAACACCGTGGCAGACATGCAGCTTCAAGAAGTTACGTTAGCTACTTGGGCCAGCTGGCCCTAAAGGGCATGAATGAAGTGACAGGAGGCTAGTTTGAGTAAATGGACAATTAAGCAAGCCAGATGGACTAATGATTAAAGGTGATTGCACTGTAATTCCAAACAAAATGAAAGGTGAAATCCTAAACCTCATCCATGAACAACATCAAGGATTAACCAAATGCCATGAACAGGTGAGCCAGTCAGTGTGGTGACTGGGCATCAGCAAAGGTGTAAAGATTAAAGCTTCTGCATATGAAAGTTGCAGAACTAATAGACCAAAATAACACAAAGAAGCTTTAATAAAACCTCCTCTACCCCAGACAGATCTGGGAAGAGACTAGCTGCAGATTTGTGTGATTTCAGAGGACTTCATTACCTGTAGCAGACTATTTTTCCAAGTATATAAAAATAATGTATTTAAAAAACATAACATATCACAGTGTTATTGAGAAACTGAAGTGCATTTTTGCTCATTTCAATATTCCAGAACATCTAGTGATAGACAATGGACAGCAATTCATATAGCAGAATTTAAATCATTCTCAATGAAATATGATTTTGATTGTATTACTAGCAACTAGCAAGTGAATGGAGAGGCTGAAACAGCTGTACAGACAACCAAGAAAATCCTGCAGCAGGAAGATCCATTCCTTGCTCTTCTGAGCTATAGATCAACACCGATAGCAGCTATTGGATATAGTCCAGCACAACTCCTGATGGGAAGACAACTCAGAACTAGTGTTCCAATTTTGGAAAAGAGTCTATCTCCAAAGTAGCTGGACAGAAAGAGAGAAGTCAAATTAGATAAAAATGCAAAAAAGAGCTTCCAAAAGATTTCATAACAGATGTCTCTCAGAGAACTACCAGATCTAGAACAGTGTTTGTGTCAAACTGGATGGAGAAAATAAAGGATAGAAAATTCCAGCTGTCACAAAGAAAGAGAATTAATCACCCAGATCATATATGACTGAGACAGACAGTAGAGAGTTCAACAGAAACTGTCAGCATCTACAATTTGTTCCTCATTAAAAAATAATCAACAGAGCAAGCAAATTCTACAGATGACAGACACAGAACAAGAAGATGACAACTCAAAGTTTCCAAACCAACCATATCCAGTCATTGAAATGAATGGACAGACAGGTGACCAAGTTAATATATGTTTAAGCTGTGTAATTAGAAAATCAGTATGATTCACAGATACTTAACAAACTGATCTACTGAACTCAAGATAGCGTGATTTTGTAAAATGGTAGAAATATAAAACTTAAAGAGGAGATCTAATAGAATGTTAGATTGTGTTGTACTAGATGGCACTGTGTGTAACATACATTAAGACTTAAGCTCACAATAGCCATTACTGACAATGCAATAAAGAATTTTACAGTGAACATATCTCTGGTGTATCTCTCTAAGAAGGAAGTGCTGTAGCCAGTCCATATCTGGTACAGAATCTGACCTGTTACTAGCAGCCCTGCAAACTACAAGTAGTGCATGACACCAGGCACCATTCCTCCCAACTTCCTGCCCACAATGAGTTTTGGCCCCCATGATAGCCCCTCTGAGTAGCTGGGCCTTTCAGCACAGCCCTGGCTAGATAATACTTTCCAGATAGGAGTCCTAGAACACAGAGGCAATGCCCTTCCCCCACTGGACAGAGGCCCTGACACTCTCCTGACTCCCAGCCCCTGTGTCCCACTTCTGTAACAGGAGAGATGATTATTTGGGGATGGGGGTTCTGGTCAAGTAATATTGCTTGTCTATTCTCTCCAGTGACTGTCAGGTCATAGTGACCCATTCTGAGTGCTGGAGGAGAGTAAGTCACCAACAATAAACCGTTTTGAAAATAAAAATTCTATTCCTGTAATGGAAATTAGAAATAATAGTTTCATAAATATTTGAAGAAAAATACCTGCCTGATGATAAAAGTATCAATAATCTTCACACTGATAAATCCAAAGAATTCACAAAATTATGATAAAACACATGCTTCCATAAACAGAAGAACAGTTTATCAGTCCACATTCAGAAGCACATTCAGCTATTGTGTTAGTTCAACTACAGTTTGGTTCCTGGCCTATCAAGCATTCAGCAGATAATAAAGCCAACCTATTTCATCAGCCCAATTTTACATTTCTGTGGGTGTAATGGTGCAATAACTATGGACTAGACAGTGACTTGCACTACGAGCCCACACAGAATGAGCACCCCCTCAAACACCATACAACTCTGAGCCAACCATTTGGATATTGGTCCAGGTGCACAGTAGTAAATGTTGCTGAACCCTTCCCAGAGTCAGTCCTGTGTGATCATCCTGCACTCATGGACCATAGCTTTATTATTATTAATAATTAGCCAATTAAAAGAACAAGTAGGTAGTCTATTTTCACCTCAAAAGACACTTATTACTTCCCCTATGATTAATAAGTTACACATCTGCAATTCATCAGGAGAACAGAATTCCCTTTAGTTAATAGTTAACATTCAAATAGCCCTACAATGGCTGGACAATTAAGGTATCTCGGTTGATTGAGTTGTATGTGTTATAGAACATATTTTGCAAAGGGCAGGTCTCTGAAAGGAAATGCAAATGCTTTCCTTTTTCTATTATAAAGAGCTAGAATTTCCTGCCTTGATCTATACTTAGATAATCAAAAGCATTTTTTATCTTCTTTCTGTGATACTCTCTCTTTAAGCCCAGGGAGCCAAAATAAACTAATATTCAATGTGCTGGAAAATAAAGGCATTAACTACGTGATAGTTTGCATCAGACAGCATATTCTGAGAAAAAATTCAAATAATATTTGCATCCTGCACGAATACAAACTTCAACTCTCCAGTAAAATTTTAACTAATTTTATTACACCTTACTTTCCCCAGATTAATATTGACTTCACTACCAGAGACCACATCTCTCAGAATATCTCGGAACCAACCCTGAAATGTTTTGATGATGCTCAGAGACTGATCTACAGTCTCATGGCCAAGGACTCTTTCCCTAGGTTTCTAAGGTCAGAAGTTTATAAGGAACTGGTAAATAAGCAACAGAATGGAAACCAGAAAAGATGGCTCCCATTTTTGTGAATAAGGTAAATATCAAAGACACAAGGATTATGAATCTACTCTATACCTTCCATTGCAACTAAGTATAGAATAATATATTGTTAAAGTGGTTATACACGCTACTTCTAAGAATTCCCATTTCCTTCTGAAATACAAAATACACTATACTAAAATGTATAACAATATTACTAAGAGATATTTGGGAATTTTTCGATGAAATGTATTGCATCAAAAATGCTCATTCATCAAACAAACTTTTCATGGGAAAGTTTCTCAACAATTTTTTTTAAAAGGTATAAAATTGTCAAAATGAAAAGTCCTGTTTTCCGGTTTGAAATGACTTTTCATTTTGAATTTTACACTAAAAATAGCTTAGTAGGACACAAATAGAAAAATGGTTGAAATCAAAACAAACCAAATATTTTTGGTCAGTTTTGACTGACTAAAACCAAAATTTGGGGGGATATTTGGATCAGGAAAATTTTCAATATTTTGACTTTTCATCTCAACTTGGAGACAGGAAGATATTTTGACATTTCAATTTTTTTTTGCAGGATTGAAAAATGTTTCTTGGCCAGCTCTAATTTATTATTTTACTCCAGAAAGTTAAAAAATCTAGTAAAATATGTAAGTTCATTAAACCCTCTCAATTCACCAACATTCTATATGAGGTAGCACCCAGATCTGAAGTGGACTACTTGCACAACACTGGGAGCAACCTGCATAGAAATTGACTGAGGAAGGAGGTACAGATGGAACTGTATAAACACAGCCAACATATTATATATAATTAAGAGCTTGTGTAAATCACAATTTCATGTACTGCACAGAAATTGTAAAATTAGCTCAATACTGCAACTTTTTCAAGGCGCAAGCAAGCATCCCTGCTTCCACCTCTCTGATGAGGCCACAGGGGCTCATGGGGTGGCTAGCAGAGTAGTTCCAGAAGGAAGATGGGCATGGGACAGTCCAGACTTATCCCAGGAGTAGGGCGTGCATGGGCCAATCCTATCCTGGTGTGCTCCATGCTCAGCTCCAGTCCAGGCCCCCACTGCTGCTTTCTGTCCAGCTGGCAGGAAGAAGGGGGTGGTGCTGACAATGCAGTGACTAGGAACCCCAGCCCATCCCGCAGGCCCAGGGGCAGACACCAGAGAGCTGGCTGGCAAGGAGCTGAGACCAGGATCCACCCCCACTGCTGTAGCCAGCACAATAGCCAGACCTGCTGCTGTTTGAAACAGGAGCAAGTGTGTGAGGGGGACCCTGCCCTACTGGGGGATGGATACTGGGCTCAGCTCCTTGATAGCTGGTGGGCCTGTGGGGACTGCTGTGAGGCAGGGCAAACTGGGCTTCTGAATCACCAAGTTGTCAGCACCATCCTCTCTTCCCACCCGCTGGATGGGAAGCAGAAATGGTGGCTTAGGCTGGAGCTAAGCATGGAGTGAGTTGGGCCCAAATTCCTGTCCTGGAACAGATGGGTCAGAGTCACATGGTTCATCTGCACACTGAGTTGCCTCTCACTGCTCATCCAGGTGGTGTTTGTCACCCTGGCCATTGGTGTCTCACACCCCCGCCATCCTCCTTCCTTCCTTCCTGGGACAAGACTGGCCACCACCTCCCCACCCACTCCAGGATGGGACTAGACTCATAACTGCCCAAGAGCAGCTGTGGCCTTCCTGCTGTTGGGAAAACAGAAGCATCCATACATTCACCCACATGATCCTCAATGCTAAAACAAGGTCACGCACCACTGGAGGAAAGGAAGGCAGTGACATTACAATTATGAGCAATGCTATAAAGGCTGAACCCTGAGCTCAACCCAAATAGAAAGGCTGGAAGCTGGCAGGTGCTTAAGTAGCAGAAAAGCTGCAGAGAGGATGCAGAACCATTCTGCAGTAGCTACTGCACTCAACTAGCCTTCATGACCCTCTATACAACCCCTATCTCCCCACCCTCCCCCGAATGGTGTGCACCCTTTGTGTGGCCTCAATCCCTGCCCTTTTGGTACAGAGGTCATCAGTTCTGCTACAGGGACACCTTCTATGATGTATTCCTAAATTAGCATTAACTCTATCATCCCAGTAAAACAATGGTCAGAACTGTTTTAGAGTCCTGAGTTTTAGAGTAAGAGTACGCATCTGACACTGTTATACCAATGAGAATATTGTTAAAATAGGGACTATCAGTGGAATATTGGGTGGTTATTTCAGCTCTTATGTTCTCTTCCCACAAAAATGAAACAGTCAAAAAGCACCACAGCTTTTGAATTACAGAGCTTCCCACCTCCATTAGGAGAATTTGTCTACCATCATCACACTGCGAGAACCCATAGAAATGCAGACAGCTGAAGCTAGTGATTCCACAATAAATCATTACCTCAGCCCCAAAGATAAACATTAAGTGCACAGTGATATGTCATAACATATACCAAATAACTTAATGGTCAATCTTGAAAGTACATGAAGTATGTGCACTACAAATTATGTTTGAACCAGAATATTCTCTGCATTTTGATGGTATGAAAAACAACAATTAACCATCCTGTAATGATTATTACTTCGGCATCATCAATCCAGCTGGGATTTCTGTCACACATTATTGCTGTTTATAGTACAGATTTGAAAAACTACACATCAAAACTTGAATAATATATGAGCAAACATACCTGAATATTTCCAAGCAGAGCAGATGGTGAAAAAGTGCTTAAACAAAACATAGAGAAGGTTGCATTAATTTTGTGCAGGAGTATATACTGTAACGGATTTTATTTCCTGTTTTTTTTTTCCCCAAGAGGTAAAAATGAGATTGAATGCATTCACAGCAAACATGCTCACTTATGGTTTAGCAAGTCTGTTGTTTAGCACCTGTATATTTAATGTCCTACACTGTATCTAGATTAAAATCATCTGCATCTGCCTACCAGGAACAGTCCTCTTACTATTCCCATTTTTTCTTCCAGTAATGATTGTTTAATTAAAAGTGCTTGTACTTTTTACATTTAAAAAAAGAGGCAATTTCAATCATTTATATACTTTACAAATAAGAATATTTTGACGTTGTTGAATTAATGTCACCAAATCCTTTATGAATTCTTTTCTCTCATCTTTTTATTGTTTTTGTACATTTAGAAAATAAGTTTATAAATGGTGGATAATATATATTGTAAATGATAATGAGTTATGGATAATATTTAATAAATTGCTCTCTAACAACTTTGTATTAAGAACAAATGAAAGTTTAATTATATACTTGTCTAATGTTCTCTATTTATTTCATTTACATTTTTAACTGAAATATCTCACTACTTTATTAATTGTTTGGGAAAAAAGGAAATAATTGTGTGTGCAGTTTCTATTAATTATTAATTTCTCTTTTCCTTTCCAACCATTTCATGTGTTTTGTGCACCTATAATAATGCACTCAAAAGTCACTCTGCCAATTTTCACTAATTCTTGTGATAATGTGGAGAATGCAGACAAGGGAAAAAGTATACATTCTATTTTATCATGAAAATGAGGTTTTAAAATGTAACAATTTAAATAGGGATTTGTTACTATATGAACATATATGGGCTGGAGTCGCCAGTGTATAATTTCATTCTCATGGTGAAAGGAGTAGGAGGAAGTATGTGAGGGCAGGTTTAGAGGTAATACACAGTAGAGGCAAGGCCATAGAAGGGAAAGCTTAATTACACCTGATCCCATACTGACATAAAACCCATTATGGCCTGATTAGGGGTAGTGGATGTTGGAGCAGAACAACAAGGAACCTAACATCCATTGGGGCCAAACAACCAGGGAACACGCTTTTAAGTGCGAGTATGGTCACGCCATATACTCCACCACCCCGTGGGAATTAGCTTGCACAGCTGGGGCACTGTTTACACTGGCGCTTTGCAGCGCTGTAACTTGCTGCACTCGGAGGGGTGTTTTTCACACCCCTGAGCAAGAAAGTTACAGTGCTGTAAAGTGCCAGTGTAGCCAAGGCCTCAGAGCTAGTCCCTAACAGCCACCACTGCCCACTACATCCTAGCACAGCCTAGGTGTAATGGAGAATGTGGACAATACAGGTTCATAGGAGCATGGAGACAAGGTAGGTGAGACAACATCTTGTACTGGACCAACTTTTGTTGATGGAAAGTACAAGTTTGCAAGTTACAAGTTCTTCAGATCTGCGCAGGAAGCAGAGCACAGACAGATTTAAGAAATTGTCAAAAATGCCTGATCCTCCTGCTATGCACCTTTAGGTCATTATTTAACAAGGCATCTAAGCACCTGCTTAACCTTAGGCATCTGAGTAGCCCCATTAACTTTAAAAGTTTGTGGAGCAGGGATTGTTTGGATAACAACAAACAGCTTCAAAAGGAAGAAGTTAGCCAGAATCTGGGTACATGTTTGCTCAGGTTTGCCTGGTAATCAGTTAATCCATATTTTCCTCTTTGTAGTTTGAAATATTTGAGACATGGGGTACGTCTACACTACAGGATTATTCTGATTTTACATAAATCGGTTTTGTAAAACAGATTGTATAAAGTCGAGTGCACGTGGCCACACTAAGCACATTAATTCGGCAGTGTGCGTCCATGTACCGAGGCTAGCGTCGATTTCCGGAGCGTTGCATTGTGGGTAGCTATCTTGTAGCTATCCCATAGTTCCCGCAGTCTTCCCTGCCCCTTGGAATTCTGGGTTGAGATCTCAGTGCCTGATGGGGCAAAAAACATTGTTGCGGGTGGTTCTGGGTACAGCTTCACCCCTCCCTCCATGAAAGCAGCAGACAACCATTTCGCACCTTTTTTCCTGGGTGAACTGTGCAAATGCCATAGCACAGCAAGCATGGATCCTGATCAGATCAAGATCGCAATCGTGGACGTTGTGAACACCTTGCGCATTCGTGTGTAGTCTATGCTGAACTAGGACCTGCAAAGCCAGGCGAGGAAGAGGCGGCTACGGCAGCGTGGCAACGAGAGTGATGAGGACATGGACACAGAATTCTCTCAGACCGCAGGGCCCTGCGCTTTGGAGATCCTGCTGGTAATGGGGCAGGTTCTAGCCATTGAAAGCCAATTTTGGGCCCTGGAAACAAGCACAGACTGGTGGGACCACATAGTTTTGCAGGTTTGGGACGATTCCCAGTGGCTGCGAAACTTTCACATGCGTAAGGGCACTTTCATGGAACTTTGTGACTTGCTTTCCCCTCCCCTGAAATGCCAGAATACCAAGATGAGAGCAGCCCTCACAGTTGAGAAGTGAGTGGTGATAGCTCTCTGGAAGCTTGCAATGCTAGACAGCTACTGGTCAGTCGGGAATCAATTTGGAGTGGGAAAAATCTACTGTGGGGGCTGCTGTGGTGCAAGTAGCCAAAGCATCATTAAGCTGCTGCTACGAAAGGTAGTGACTTTGGGAAATGTGCAGGTCATAGTGGATGGCTTTGCTGCAATGAGATTCCCTAACTGTAGTGGGGCAATAGATGGAACCCATATCCCTATCTTGGCACCGGAGCACCAGGGCACCCAGTACATAAACCCCAAGGGGTGCTTTTCAGTGGTGCTGCAAGCACTGGTGGATCACAAGGGACATTTCACCAACATCCACGTGGGATGGCCAGGAAGGGTTCATAATGGTCGCATCTTCAGGAATACTACTCTGTTTAAACGGCTGCAGCAAGGGAATTACTTCCCAGACCAGAAAATAACCACTGGGGACATTGAAATGCCTGTAGTTATCCTGGGGGACCCAGCCTACCCCAGGATGCCATGGCTCATAAAGCCATACACAGGCAGCCTGGACAGTAGTCAGGAGTTGTTCAACTACAGGCTGAGCAAGTGCAGAATGGTGGTAGAATGTGCATGTGGCCGTTTAAAGGCACGCTGGCGCACATTACTGACTCGGTCAGACCTCAGCCAAACCAATGTCCCCATTGTTATTGCTGCTTGCTGTGTGCTCCACAATCTCTGTGAGAGTAAGGCGGAGACCTTTATGGCGAGGTGAGAGGCTGAGGCAAAATCACCTGGCCACTGATTACGCGCAGCCAGACACCAGGGCTATTAGAAGAGCACACCAGGAAGCAGTGTGCATCAGAGAAGCTTTGAAAACGAGTTTCATCACAGGCCAGGGTACAGTCTGACTGCTGTGTTTGTTTCCTCTTGATGCACCCCCCCCCCGCTAGATTGACTCATTCCCTGTAAGCAACCCACTCTCCCTTTGATTACAGCTTGTTTAAGGAAATAAAGTCACTATCATTTAAACATCATGTATTCTTTATTAATTCATTATAAAAAAAGGGAGAGAACTGACAAAGTAGGCTGGGTGTGGTTTGGGAGGAGGATAGGAGGGAAGGAAAAGGCCACTAAAAAAATTTCAGAGTAATGACAACCTTTTGGTTGGGCTGTCCACGGGGGTGGAGTGGGCAGGTGCACGGAGCCTCCTCCCACGCATTCTTACATGTCCAGGTGAAGAGGGTATGGAACATGGTGAGGGGTGAGGGTAGTTACACAGGGGCTGCAGCGGCACTCTGTGACTCTGCTGCTGTTCCTGAAGTTCCACCAGACGTCGGAGGATGTCAGTTCGATCATGCAGCAGCCCCAGCGTTGCATCCCGCCACCGCTGATCTTCCTGCCGCCACCTCTCATCTCAAGCATCCCTCTTGTCCGCATGTTCGTCCCTCCTGTCCTCACATTCACTGGCATCTTTCCTGTAATTTGATACCACATCCTTCCACTCATTCAGATGAGCTCTTTCATTGCGGGTCACTTCCATGATTTTTGAGAACATTTCATCTCACGTCTTTTTTTTCTGCCGCCTTATCTGAGATAGCCTTCGGGATGGCGTAGGGAGGCTTGAAAAATTTGCAGCTGCATGAGGGAGGGAAAAAAAGGGAGAGAAGTATTTTAAAAGATACATTTTACAGAACAATGCTTATACTCTTTCACAGTGAGCAACACTATTCACCTTACATAGCACATGTGATTTCACTACAAGGTCGCATTTTGCATCTTAATATTGAGTGCCTGCGGCTCTGGTGTTACAGATCTCACAGACGCAGGTCCGGGCAGCAGAATTCAGCTTGCATGCGGCCATGGTAAGCCGCTGTCTTTCGGTTTCCGCAGCCTTCATATACACAGTACCCTCCTTTCCGAAATACCAAGCAAATCCCGTTCAGTGCTGCTTCTTTCCTGTTAACATGCAGCAGCAGAAACCACACACCCCCATCCAATTCTCTGGGATGATCGCTTTACCCCTCCCCCCACCGCGTTGCAGGTATCATGGAAGATCACTGCTAAACACCTCTCTTCCCCCCTCACCATCACCGTGTGGCTGGTAGCAGGGAAGATCCCTGCTAGCCAAACGTGAAAAAGCTCAGCACCATTTCCCCCCCCCGTCCCCTCCCCCTGCTTGGTTACCTGCAAGGAAGGATTTCTTTCAAGCAACAGGCAAACAGCCCAGTAGGAATGGCCATCTCTGACCCCTTAATTAAATTCTAGAATTTCAACCAGATTGCCATGAACGATATCACTCTCCTGAGGACAACACAGCAAGATAAAGAACGGATGTTGCTTGAGTGCCAGCAATCACCGGGACCATACGCAGCTAGGCTTTGTCATGCAATGATACCAAATTACTTGCTACATGCATGGCGTGGTCAAGTGTCCTACCATGGAGGACGGAATAAGGCTGCCCTGGCCAGAAACCTTCTGCAAAGGCTTTTGGAGTACCTCCAGGAGAGCTTCATGGAGATGTCCCTGGAGGATTTCTGCTCCATCCCCAGACCTGTTAACAGACTTTTCCAACAACTGTACTGGCCG
Source organism: Gopherus evgoodei (assembly GCF_007399415.2). NCBI lineage: Eukaryota > Metazoa > Chordata > Testudines > Testudinidae > Gopherus > Gopherus evgoodei. The sequence continues at coordinate 64,230,620 of NC_044329.1, forward strand.
TGAATGCATCCCAAATCCTCAGGACAAATTAATCATTAAAAACGCTTGTTTTTAAACCATGTTTTATATTTACAAAGGTACACTCACCAGAGGTCGCTTCCATGGCTTCATTGTCTGGGCTAGTGGCTTGGGAGGATAATTCCTTCTGGGTGAGAAAAAGCTCCTGGCTGTTGGGGAGAACTGAGTGCTGTGTGCTCTCTGCAAGCTCATCCTCCTCATCTTCCCTGTTCGCAGAATCCTCAGCCATGGCTGAGATTACCACCCCCACCTCGGAATCCACACACGGGGTGGAGAACTGGTGGCGGACCCCCCTAGAATTGCACGCAGCTCAGCGTAGAAGTGGCATGTTTTCAGCCCTGCCCCAGACCTTCCGTTTGCTTCTTTGGTTTTCTGGTAGGCTTGTCTGAGCTCCCTAACTTTCACACGGCACTGCACTGAGTCCCTGATGTGGCCTTTCTCCATCATGGCCTTGGAAATTTTTTCAAATGTTTTTTCATTTCGTCTTTTGGAATGGAGTTCTATTAGTATGGTATCCTCTCCCCATATAGTGACCAGATCCAGTACCTCCCGTGCGGTCCATGCTGGAGCTCTTTTTCTATTCTCAGGAGACTGCATTGTTACATGTGCTGATGAGCTCTGCGTGGTCACCTGTGCTGGTGAGCTCTCCACGCTGGCCAAACAGGAAATGAAATTCAAAAGTTCATGGGGCTTTTCCTGTCTACCTGGCCAATGCATCTGAGTTCAGATTGCTGTTCAGAGCAGTCACAGTGGTGTACTGTGGGATACTGCCCGGAGGCCAATACCGTCGATTTGCAGCCACACTAACTCTAATCCGACATGGCAATACCGATATCAGCGCTACTCCTCTTGTCGGGGAGGAGTACAGAAACCGGTTTTAAGAGCCCTTTATATCGATATAAAGGGCCTCAGTGTGTGGATGGGTGCAGGGTTAAATCAGTTTAACTCTACTAAAATTGATTTAAAGGCGTAGTGTAGACCAGGCCACAGAGACAAATCCTGTAGGCCATCTTCAGACAAGTAATCCAACTGTCATCAACAGGGCTACTTGTGTTGTTAAGACCAGCTGGATTTGTCTCACAATGTTTTTATCCACAATATTTGAAAACACATTAAGCCACACAGGGATATGCATAGGGTGTTTGTGCAATCCTGAGGTGACTTCAGACTTACACATACTGATGCAATTTATTACTATTATTGTCTGGCTAACTCACTTTTTTCTGAAAATAAGTTCTAATTTCAGGAGTGTTGAAGAGATATGCCAAGTGCTCTTCCACTAAGAAAAACTAGGGTACAGTTTTAAATACCATTTCTTTTGAACATATTTGATGTAACATGATTTTTAATGCTTGTTTATTTTATTTGAGGTTACACAAACTATTTGAACCCCTACTTCTTTCCCCCACCGCACACCATGTCCTCTGGTGCACCATCAGCAAGTCTGTGGCCCAAAGAGCCATTTTCTATTTATAAAACTAAATTAGGAATCCCATTTAGTTTTAACAATAGGAAGAGTCACTTAAGTAGCCTGAAAGCCACATTGAGCTACCCAAACAATAGCCTGGGTAGGGGTAGAAAGTACAATTTAAAACTGACTTCCCTGCTGTTCTTCCCTCCACCCTATTGCCCCCATCTGTTTTCCTCTTTTGCCTTATCCCCACTTCTTTCACAGTGAAGTTTAACTGAAAAGCAACCCGGCCACTGATGTTGGAGTTCAAGGAGGAAGTGGTGGTTTCTCTTTGAAGTCCCATAGCTAGTGCTCCTTCTGCAATGACACTCCAAAAGGAAACTGTAGCTTCCCCCTGTAGCTCAACACTGATGCTGAACAGTCTCCAAGGCATTCTCTACACCAGGGATTTGCCCTGATAGCAGCCATTGGGTGTCAGCAATCAGAGCTGCTATTTGCTCTAGTGGGGCTTATCCATTGGGTAGTTACATGATTTTTCTGTTCTGGCTCTGATCCTGAAACTCATTACTCAGAAGGTAGAACTACCATGGGCTTGAGTAGGAGTTTTATCTAAGTATAGGATTGCAGGATCAACTCCCCATTCTTATCAGAAAGAGTGGGAAATTGAGAGATTTTGCTGTATGCTGTCAGGGGTTTCAAGACAGAAACAGAAGACAATAGAAAGATGTACAAGACTGGGGGTTAAAATGTGGCACAAACATAATAGGATTGAGATTGAATTATAATTGCTACAATATAGTGAGAACTTTTTCAGTGGAAGTCCACAACCAACACACATACCATGATCAACAGTATAAGTATCATCAAAGGACTAGATCATTCTTAGACCTTCATTTTAAACTATTAAATTTACACAAGAAAGAATCAGTAATGGCTCTAACTACATTCAAATACATTCATAATATTTTACCTGAAATATAGAACTATTAAAATTTGAATGGTGATTACTGAACTCACATGTAATATAATACTAATTTGTCTATAATCCCTTAATTAAAAATATATTCCACTAACAGCCTGTGTTATGAATTTGGTGCTGAACAGGCCTTGCAACAATTTTACAAATTAATCTTTTTCAAGTCCATCATATGGGGTGGAAATCTGCACGTTTAAATAAATGAATCATTACAAATTCATATGTAACCAATAATAACTGGGTCTCACAATTAATTAATTGTAAAAACAAACACTCAAAGCAATATCTGGCTATATAATATGCAATTAAACACAAGTGTCTAACACAAATTAAAGCGCTTCCAAGTTCTGAAAATTCTCATATGTATATAACTTATGCATCATTAAAGATAGGAATCCTAGAGGCAAGGGAATGCCTGGCAGAATATTATCAGACCTTAATCCTAATTTATGAGGAAAGTGTTTGAAAATAGCTAAGCATGAAATTTGCATTAATTTACAGACATTATTTTGCTGTCAACAGATAAAACTTTAGGAGTATAGTTCTACCATCCTATTCAGGCAGAACACCCATTGACTTCAAAATGTTCCTAAAACATTTTTTATGTTGTTTTATGTGCCATTTGCAAAGCAAATCATTTTTATAATAATCAGTACATCGCTACTTACACAGACCATTTTCAGATAAGAGGCAAAATTAAAGGGAGTTTTATTTAATTAAGGACTGCATAATTCAGTGTGGCAAAGTACCTGCCTCTCCTCTGCTAGCTCAATCCTTCTTAGCCTTGGAGACACAGGCTTGGGCAAAGCAAAACCCCTTCACAGTCACGCAGGGTCTGGCTGACCCCTTCTCAGTCAGGCCCTTGTTCTGTTTTTCCTCTCCTTCTGGGGAGAGTGCAATCTGCCTTGCAAGAAAAGTTTCAGAGTTCAGCTGCCCCTACTCACCAACTGAACTGAACTGAACTGACCTGACCTGACCTGACCGCACCGCACCGCACCGCCCCGCACCGCCCCGCACCGCCTCTGCTTCCCTCCCAAGGAGGATTTAAAAAGGTCTCCAGCCATTGGGGCCAGCTGAAACTAATTAGCTCCCTGGTAACCCCTGTTCCAGCTGAACCTTATTCCTCCATGGTTAAGCCTTCTGGGACTAATTACTACCCCTCTCCTGGTAGCTAAGTGTTCTGAGTTTGCCACATAGGCCAAAGTCGAATATATTGCTACATTTCTGCCCTGGATATAGTGGGACACGTAATGAAAGAATAAACTAAAACTGAAAGAAATGCATATATATTCCCAGATATTCTTTAAGATATAAAACTGCAGCTTTACACTTTTACAACTTCAGCTCATCAACAAAAATCATAAAAAACACAAATAAGTTCCTTGCTCACTAAGGTATGATAAATAAATTGGCATAGGAAAAGTCTGTAGAGGAAGGGACAGACACTGGATTGCAACTCAGGAGATTTGGGCTGATAATCCATGGCTTTGCCATAGATTTCGTGTGATTTTGGATGGTTGTTTAATCTCTCTATGCCTTATTTCCTTATCTATAAAATGGAGTGATTACCTCCTTACTTCACAGAGGTTCTATTAACAGAGATTCACTCATATTTGTGAGGCCCCCAAATACTACCATGAAGGTCTTATAGACAGGTTGCAGAAGATTACCCAGCTATGGTATCCTTGTTCCACTATTCAGATTAAACATCCTCATTGTCAAGGACAATGAAGGTTTGAATACTCTTTGGGGAAGGATCAAATCTACCTACACGTTTGTACAATATCTAGTCCAAAGGATCATCCACATTTCAGAAACACAGCAACAGCTACTGCACCCCAATCCATGTCCATTTTCTATTGCAGAAATAAGGATATTTTTCTCCATGTTCATCATGATGCTAAAAATCCTATTTGCATACACACACAGAGAGCTTTGGGAGAGTCTCGTAAAATCTTGTTTCAAAATGTGCCAGCATCAGAGCAAAAAACTCCAGAACACTGAACAATATGCACCCTGCTTCTTTGCTTCACCTAGTCCTAGATATTTTCCACTAGTGGCACTTCCTGAAACCTTCAATTCAATATTGTGACTGATTCAGGGAACATTCTCTCAGGAATCAGATGCCTGCAGCCACTTCAGTTTCTCAAACTCTCTCTCTCAAAGGAGCTCTTACTGTCCAAATAAGACTAACGGGAAGATTGGTGGGATTGAAGCTATCAAAGGAATGTTTTCCTTCTTTAATCCCAAGCAGACAACTACTGGAATTTCTGGATACCTACGGGTTTAAACTTGCTTAACAAGCCACATCATGTAATACATTTTCTTCCTTGTCCATCCAGACATACAGCGGCTTATATTCTCTGCTGAATATATTTGTTGCCATTTTAATTAATGCAGATTTTCAATTAGTATTTCCCTGTTCATTTCAGTATGATCCTTACATAAGCTAATGATTTGCTGATTTGGTTAGAGAAAACATTTTGAGTGAAACTAACCAATGAAAAGGTCTGTAAAAGATCTAAGAATAACTCACATTAATGTGAACAATACTGATATGGGTGTCAAAGGAACCAAATAAGCCAAATAATCAGGTGTGAACAAATAGGATAAATCCCAATAAGGACAACACACATAGTTCATTATGACTCAATTATACTCCATGTCTCTCGATATGCTCTGTCTAACACACTTCTACAGGAACCTCCAAATTGTAAGTATGTTTTGTGTACATTAGTAGACCTCATCCAATGCCTGCTGAAGTCATTGAAAAGCTGACATTAACTTAAACAAGCCCTAGATCAGGCTTTAGGTGCATCAGTATAGTCTAATGTCTATCAGAACAATTAAATAAAATTACTATTATATATATAATTTGCCTGCCTGAATTTTTAAAATTAATTACTTCCTATGACTCCTAGTCTACAGGACACTATTTCTCTGACCTGGAAAAAAAGCCCTTCTTTACATTGCTCAAGTTTAGTCATTTGCATTTAAAATGAATAATGCTGAATTTTTCCTCCCACTCCAGGCCTGTTTGCATTTAGGTTTGCATGCAAGTTATATTTAGTTCTGTGAATAGTTTCCACATTTTGCATGACAGTGCTAGAAACAAGGAAGCTACATTTGTTATAAAATGAAAAAAATCCTCAGAGAAATGATTTTTGCTGAAGCACTGATTATTGCTTTTAGCGACACCAATATCTTCATCCCCTTCTAGAAACACAGGATCATAAAGAGGCTACAACAGCTACTTTCTATTAAATGATTTCAAACAATTGGACCAAGTGTTATGCACAGCGTTGCCAATTCCAGTAATTTGACCATGAATCTCATGAGACTTGGTGTTTTTATTAAAACCTGAGCGTCCGGAAGCAATAGACTACATTAAAAAAAAACCAAAAAAAAGTTAGATTTTCAAGTGTCTTGCCCCGATAGCTGGAAAGAAAGACCTGAAAATATTTTCTCCCAAATATGGAATTTCCACCTAAAATTACACTTGTTTGAACTGTAATACAGGCAACATTTAACCATGGTCCACCGCCAAACTTAAATTCTATTATCCTAGAACCATTCAGAGAGGGGTAGAAAAGGGAACTTTATGTCACTAGAGTGGAGAAATTTCCAACCGCCTCATTGGGAAAACAGGATTTGCTTTTAATCCTAGAATGCTTTGAAATACTGGACATTAAAATCACAGATTTATTCACGGAACATCATGGGTCAAATTTTTAGAGGGTGATAATATATTACCATATTCCTTTCCAAAGCCAAAAACTGCAAACTTGCTACCAAACTGGCCTACCTTTTCCAACAGAGGGTTATGAAAAATAGTAATAACAAAACTTAATTTTTTAGAAAAAAAATTCTGTAAAAGATATGCTATATTAGGATTATATGATGGTATAGGCACACCATAAAAGTTGTGAGGATAATTTCAGATGACCTACCTAACTCATATATGGTTTCACCAGTCAAGAGTAATGCGAGCATCCCAAACAAATATTAATTAAACCTTCACAGCACCCAAACTACCATTCCATACATGTGCAGACTGTTTTCATAGATCATCTCCATAGTAACTGTCCAGAAAGACAGATATGGACACAACTGGAATTCAAGAGAAAAACTAACATATTCAAAATAACTTTGTTTGCTCCACATTTTATGAACTAGTAGATATCACCTGAATGTAATAGTCAGTCAAGATCAACAATTCAATACTTAAAAATACATCAAGTCTATTAAAAACAAACAAGACAAGTAAAAGTTTAGTTAGCTGCAAATATGACTTTTTAAATGGGTCTCTGACATTGCTTCTTTTCTGCTTGTTTTAAGTTTTACCATTAAACAGGGGGGAGTGTCACTCATCCCCCATCCAAGATATTTATGAAACTTGAGGGGGATAGCTGTGGAGAGCAGAGTATCTGCCCATTGGCAGCGATTTCCTATTCACTGGCCTTTCTGCCTGTCTGTTGCACCCAGAGGTGGCCTGTGTCCCTGGATGAAGGGAGTGGAGCTAACTCTGCAGCTTCTGGTTGGGGGAGGGGAATGTGCAATGGAGCCTAGAAGCTGTGGAAGGGGATGGGGTAAGCTGCAGAGGCTATTGACCCTCCTCCATCAGCTGCCCAGCACAGTGTTGGGACAGGCTCGCTGACAGGCTGGCAGGCAGGAATGGGAAAGAGTGGGGAGCAGCAGCAGCAGAGGTGGGGAACAGTCGAGGCAGGAGGGCAGAGGCAGCACCCCCGGCAAAGGCCTCACAGATTCAGAGAGAACCCTGGATTCCCACTGTCACTGCACCCCCATTCCCAGAAAGACTCTTAAGCTCACTGACTGTCACTTCACCCAGCCACAAAGTTCCCCATCCCCAATGACTGTCACTTTACCCGCATCCCCAGAGAGGCCCCAAGCCCCACCAAATCTCACTTCACTTCCCAGCCTCCAATCCCAGAGACTCCCAGCCTAACTGAATCTCCCTGAACCCCCAGCCCTGTATCTCCAGATTAATCCTCTAAATCCCAGCGATCCCCCAAACTGCAATGAATCTCACCCTACACCCAGACCCTTAACTCTAGAGATTCCAAACCCCAGTGAAACTCACTGAACCACAGTGCCCAGAAAGACCTGCAACCCCACTGAATGTCCCTATATTCCCAAACACTCCCTAAAGACCCAACAGCCCACTGAAACTCATTGCAGCCCCAAGCCACTGTCCCAGAGACCCCACCCCAACTCCACCATATGTCACTACACCCCCAGCCCCAGAAAACCCTCTCACACCCCACTGAATCTCACTGAACCCCAACCCCAAACCCCAGAGAGATCAATGCAAATTTGAGAAGACCCAATCCTAATTTAATTTCATTGGACCCCAATCCCACTTAATCTCAATGTACCCCTAGCCCTGTATCCCCAGCCCTGTACCCCCAAAGAGATCCTCCAAACCTCACAGAATCTCACTGCACTCCCCATAGCCCTATCTCCAAAACTCACAGGATGTATTTTAATATTTGCATGAGGCCTGTTGCCTCATTTTTAATAAAAACAGCATAAATATAATCAGTTTCTTAATCTAAAAATTTATATATATGCAATATGCAATATATATATATATATATATATATATATATATTACATATTGCATTTTGTGTATGAAAGTGCATAAACATTTACTTGGACTGTGATTATGACAGGCCTCCCATTTTTTTCAGACCACTTCAAGCACTGTTTACAAGGCTTGTTTTTCCATGTAAGCAATTGCTGTAGTGTGTATAGAGTGTCATAAAATCTTGAATGGAATGAGAGGTTGGTTATGGGGCACTCTGTTAAGACATGGTCCATGCTATGAAAGTTCCAAAAGCCCCTGTTTCACATATAATTTCTTAACCACAAGGAGCCCAATCCTGCATTTCTGCATACTTTAACTCTCATTCTTTTAGTGGAAGATCTGGGTGCATACTAGAGGCAGAATTGTATCCTCTGGGTGAAATTCTGGCTGCATTGAAGCCTATGACAAAACTGCCATGGACTTTAATGGGACCAGAATTTCACACAATGTATCATTCATTTTAGTTAAACACGTTAAGATAGGGGAGGTGATAAACTTTCATTAATAATTAAGACTGGTCAAAAAAAAAGTCCATCAAAAATATTTTTCAAAAGAAAATTTGACTTCAACTAAACAATTTTCTCCCACAAAAGGTGATTGCTTTCCCCAGAACATTTTGAGTTTTCATTAAAAACATTTTAGCAGAAAACTAAGGGTCTTTTCTCCCCCTAGGAAAAGTCAACATTTTCTACAAAAACATTTTTCAACCAGTTCTCTAACAATCCATCTTGAAGAAATGTGAATGTACCACACAAAAAAATGCAGTCATAAGAAAGTTTATTTCTTATGTAAGATACTAAGTCAAGCTGCTATGAATAGTTGAGCTAATTTTCTATTTAAAACATTATATTCCATACAGAAGATGTATAGTCAAATGCAGAATGACTAGACTGACATCAGGAAATCTCTGAATTGCTTGATTTTATAAAATGATACTTCTTAAACTGGAGGATGACAGAAGCCATGACACTGATTGATACAAGGATTTTAATGGTTTTAGGGCTAAGATTTTTCAAAATTCTATGCTCTCTCTGTGTATGTAGGCTTTTATATTGCATTCATCACTGCAAAAGAACTTTTCTTCCTACAAGTTCATTGAAAATCTGTGCAACATTATCACTTGCCTTGAAGTGTTATCAGCAACTATAGTATATGTACAGTTTAAAATTTGTTTCAATTTAATTTTTAAAACACATGGACCGGACTTTGATCTAACTACAATCATTTTGCCTGTTAGGATGAGATAAAATGGCAACTATGAAACACCTTGTATTTACTGAATTTCTTAACACAGCTGAGCCCTTTAATGGAAAAAAATGAATTACTGTATGTATGTTGTTATTAAACAACATATAGAGGTTCTTGTGGCATGATATATTTATCTCTTCATTTTAAAGGATAAGCACAACATTTTTGGACTAGGCAAACTCATTAATCCTGGGACCTTTTATATTCCCATATATATTTTACCCTTCAGAGTGAATAAATATCACCTGTACTGTGTTCTGATGGAGGAGTCAGCATAAACTCTTGGCTCAAACTCAGCATTTTCTGCTATTTGTGTTTCTTTTCAATTAGCTCTTACACTAGAGTTTAAGTACAGGTCTGTTCATTCTGTACCCAGATCTGGAGTACTCCATTAGCTTTGCTAATTTAAACTAAATTTTAGCCTAATTTCTGGAATGACTGAGTATTTGAAAAACAAATGGATGCTTTCTGGTTGCAATCACTTCTTATACGTGGTAACACTTCAAGATAGGACTGTCAATTAAAAAAAACTGATTAATATAGCAGAAAAAAATAGCCATCAATATGTTTGGGGTCACCCCCACACACACACACAAACTATTAGGAAATAGATTCTAACATAAAATAAATAAAGGAGATTCATGCAAAGGGTAACACAGTTGTTACAGATCATATTGGTGGAATTTTAAAAAGTGCTCGGCATTGTCCTAATGCTGCTTCTATTGAAATCAGTGGTAAAATTCCTATTGACATAAATGGGAGCAAAGTTAGGCCAATACACAGTGTTTTTTGAAAATCTCTCCTGGGTCCACTAATGGACTAAATAGTAGAACAGAGTAAAGGACAGATTTTCCAAAGAGCTCAGCACCCAACCCAGTTGGGATTGTTGGATTCAGAATACTGTTGTAAATCTGGGTACTTCATTAAGGTGCCTAAATATTTGGTGGACTATGAAAGTCTGGCCCCATAGGTGGGTACTGAGCACTTTTGAAGATCTAGCCCTAAGACCTTAATATCCATTTTGCTATTTTATTCTCTAAGATGGATATCCACATTTGGAAAATATTACATCAATTCCCCATGTACATCAGATTCCTCTGCTTTACACACACACAATCCCCTCTAAAATCTACAATGGTTGCTTCCTTCAAATCATCAAAGCTAATATTCAGGCTTCATGAACATTTCTAGATCATGTTTGTTTATTTGTTTGTTTGTTTTAAAGGAATGATTGAAATTGTGCTAAATATTTATATTCTTCTCTTGGACTGCTTATAAAAGGACTTACAGAATACCAGGGTTGGAAGGGACCCCAAGAGGTCATCTAGTCCCACCCCCTGCTCAAAACAGGACCAATCCCCAGGCAGATTTTTGCCCCAGATCCCTAAATGGCCCCCTCAAAGACTGAACTCACAATCCTGGGCTTAGTAGGCCAATGCTCAAACCACTGAGCTATCCCTCCCCCTCTTCTTTTACCTGAGAATATAGCTGTAATAAAATATTGTGTATCATGTTATTAATAATTCTCTTTATTGATTGCTTTAACCTCTTCCTCCTCCTGCATATTTTATGTATATGTATTCAGGAATATGCAGAAAAAAAACATACATATGTAAAAGGAAACATCATAAATAGAAATTAAGGCTTCAAAAAGTTGCCCTTGCCACACACGTATCCAAAGATAGAAATTAGCCATGTTGATTTTTAGGGTGGCATGTTCTCCCCCATTCGTACTCCAGTTATTTAGTTCCAGATCCTACTGTTTTCTATAAAACTGGCGCATAAGAGAAAATGTTAGACTAGCTGCAGAATCAGAGAAGGATAATATACCAAACTGTGCCCTTTTTGAAAGCAAAAACTATAATAAACGTGACACACACAACCACGCTCAAGAGCAACTGAACTTTATTACCTGGCCCCAATCACCTGACACAGATTATGTTACAAAAGGTTAATACCCATATCATGTTGCAAGGGTCAGCATCCACAGACTCCAGTGACTATTGTTATGCCCGTGTGCAGACCCCCAGCAACACAAATCATATTTAATTAGTCTGGAAGCCAGAAAACCATGTCTGTGTCTAGTAACCTCAGTGAAATCTCTTCTTTGTGTTCATTATAACCAACCCTGTCTCTCCTCCACCATGAGGATCACTATGCTCTCTTCAAATTGTGCCCAGTGCAGGCTGAAAGACTGTTAATCCCTAGGCTAAAATAATGTGCATTGCGTTCATGTTGCAGCTAACATAGCTAGCCCTTGGAATGCTGCAAGACTTCATCCCTGCTCAATCCCCAATGTGTGATGACAATTTAAAAAAAGTTAGGAGGACTGTGTGTGCAAATGCTTCTAAGCATTCCATTCACAGTAAGGTGAGAGAAAAATGTTGGATGGGGGAGTGGGAAAATGTTCCCCAATCCTCTGAGTGACTGAGCCTATCCTCTCACATCCACCTACACAAAAATAAAAATTTTCTCATCATCATTTTATTGAGGATCTTGCATGAGATAGGGATTTTGTTGTTGTTGTTGCTCATGATCTTTTTCAGCAATTTTGTGAAATGTTGCCATCATTCAAAATAATCACCATCTCCCATTAAAGAGTGAGGGAAGGCTCTCCTCAGCTAAGGGGACTGCCATTTCCTTCCACCCTTTAATCTGGGACTAATGTTTCTCCTATTAAAGATGACCACTCTCTCCCATTGTTTCCAAAGTGAGTGAAGCCCAACTGTTCTCAGGGAAAATGGCTCTGTGGTTTGGAAATGAGACTGGAAACTTTGAGAGGATAAGAGAATGTTGCTTGGGTGCATGTAGGAGACTGAGAGGAGGTAGCAGGAGACCATGAAATGCAGGAGGAAGTCTGCATGAATGGGAGAATGGGAGGTGTAAGAGAGACTGAAGGGATGCATTAGCAGGCTGGGGGGCAAAAAAAGAGGGGAAAAGGGACAGAGAAAGGTAGTGAAAAACAGACTGCAAGGAGCACAAATTAATGTAGACATGCAAGTAGGGAACAGAAAACTGAGATGAAGGGGATGTGAGAGTCAGGAAACTTAATTGTACAGTGAGGTAGCTAAAAAGAGAATGAGGTAAGAAAACAGAGAGGATGGACAGAATGGCAACTCCTAGTTCAGTGATTAGGAGCGGTTAAACAAATTCTCTTCCAGCAGGCTGCAGAGAGGCCACATTTTTATGGACACATTTACCACTGATTTTTTTGAACCTGAAATACTCCAGTTATGTCACTCCTCACCCTTTTATCCACAGTCTCACACTATTCGTTGCTTTTCCTAAAGCCCCAGCTGCAGAATCGGTAGATTGCACATGGATATTTGCTTTCATTTAAAAAATAAAGTTTCTAGCCTTCATATTTGAAAAACAAAGCTTGAGCTTGTGAAACAAGTGGACCTGAAAGGCTCAGAAACCAGAAGAAAAATAATGTCAACACCCAAAACTCATTATTTTTAATCTCATAATTTTAAAGCCAATCTCATGGCTTTTTGAGGTCTGAGTCATGATTTTTGGGCATTTGGGATTGGCAATACTGTTAATCACACATAAATTGGGGGTTGGTGGCTTCCTACTAAAGGCTAAATATCAGAAGGCAAGTGAAAAATAATGCAATTCATTCTTTTATTTTTTCAGTGTTGTTCAAAGTCTCATATGAATTTGAGTAACTGGGATAGGCAATGTTGGGGCAGATATATGCAAGGCAGGCACATCACCAAGGATTTTCGTCGTAACATCTACCCTAGTAGGAAAGAGAGGTGGATGAAGCAGTGACCTCAGACAGCATTAGGCCCTTATACTGGTCCTGCAGCAGGATAGAGGTGGATGAGGCCAGCACTTCAGAGGACTATGAGGTGAGGTGAGGTGAGTGAAGAAAGCACTCCACAGCAGCTTTGCCCCTGCAGCAAGTTAGGTATAGGTGAAGCCGGCACATCATAGACAAATGATATATCTGCATAGCCTACATCTTTCAAATTGGGTTGATGGACTCACACTAGTGTTCTAAAATAGCTGTGTAAATAGCTCTTTGAAGTTGCAGCTCAGGCTAGGGCTTGGACTCTGACATCCACCTTCCTTCCTAGCTTCAGAACCTGAGCTCCAGTCTGAACTGCAATTTTTAGTGTGGTAGCATGAATCCAGTGAGGCTGAATCTATCAACCCTGGCAGGGAGGCTCGCTGCCACATGCTGCGTAGACATACCCTATGTCAAGATTCCTTCCCCAGATGTGGGGACTTGCATGGACACTTCTAAGCTTAATTACTAGCTTAGATCTGGTATCTCTGCCACCATCCAGAATTTCAGTGTCTGGATCACTCCCTGTCCCCACAAAACTTTCCCCTCCCTGGGTAGCCTTGAGGGACTTCACCAATTCCCTGGTGAACACAGATCCAAACCCCTTGGATCTTAAAACAAGGAGAAATTAACCATTCCCTCTCCTCTCCCCCCACCAATCCCTGGTGAGTTCAGATCCAATCCCCTTGGATCTAAAAACCAGGAAAAATCAATCAGGTATTAAGAAAAAAAGGCTTTTAATTAAAGAAAGAAAGGTAAAAATCATCTCTGTAAAATCAGGATGGAAAATACTTTACAGATATAAATCATTTCTTCCGCCCCATGTCATTTTATGCACATTTGCAGACATATTGACAGCACATAACTATTTGAGAGAGTCTAATATAAACTAGGAACTTGACAGTTATGACATACATCTGAAGGAAAGGTACAAAAGGGTTCATTAGTGAAACAGTTAAAGGTGTACCCCATTGTGCTTAGGTAGACATGAGTGACTGAGAATTTCCCTTTTTGTTAGCTTTCTCACAGCCTAAACTGCCTATGTTCTTTCTGTATGTGTTGCATTAGTGAATTTCCACTGCTGTTCTAATGTGCTCCTCATATGTCAAAGGCCTGCAAACTGTAATGAGTCATGGATTGCTTGCTTTTATTGCAGGGTGCTCTTCCCTGGCCAGCCCTGCGAGAAGATTTGTAATGTGTGTGTTTTTGGCTCGTCAGGTATTGGTACACTCCTTGTTTAGTATGTACTTTACTAAATTTTAAAGATAATAACTGCATCAATTACAGTCTTTAAAAATCACTATTCTTATCCCACAGTTCTATTCCTTTTATTATGCTTTTTAGTTCCACATATGAAAACCTTGCGAGCAAAGCCTTTAGCTCTGGCACTCTCTGGTGACAAGTCAGATGAACTTCTGAGGAAAGCATAGGGCAGCCTTTTCCCTACATTTCCAAGGTCATTTCTTGAACCCTTTTAAAAATTTTACTCCTATGGGGAGGGGGGATGAGGAGTCCTGCGAATCTCTTCTGCTAACAGTTATCTCTTTATCTTTGCCCCTTTGAGAATGGATAGAACGCCTCTGACCTGCTGCCTATAACTCACAAGACAGCAGCCTACAAGGTAAAGGTGGGTTTCACGCCAAATCCAAGAGTTCCCTAGCCCAAGAGGGACTTTATTCCTGAGGGGAGATTCCCTTCTTCTCCCCTCCATGCAGAATTCCTGACTTCCCCTGATGCTAAGAGAAACAAGACTGAATTGCCCAGTGTGAGGGAAGGAAGGAGGGAGGGGGAAGATGATGAGACCTGTGTTGCAGGAGGGCACACAACCCAAAATGGTCTCACTGGCTGCTCTTTGCTATGCCTTTGGTGGATTTAGTCACTACCATTTATGGCTTCCCCATGCCAAGCCACTGCCCCTTGATGTAACCACTTCTCACAGCTGAAGGACTCTCTTCATTTTCCTGCCATTCTTGGAGACATTCACAGCCTTTCAGATTGCCCATTGGTGGAGAACTGCTGGGGAACCATCTCCTGGGTCAGAGTGAGGTAGCCAATCTAGTAGTAGTGGCAGCTGGAGTGCATAGGGCACAAACCTCTCCTTCCGCACCCTCTGGCTAGGAGGACCGGGCCAGATGCTCAGAGCCTGCAGCAATGTCAGCACCATCTGACCCATCTTGCAAAGTGGAAGTGGGGCAGGCACAGTGGCAATTCTGGGCAGGAGACAAACCGCCTCTTCAGGGTTGAGTTATTTATTTAGAATCCTCTCTCTTGCAGCACGTGCTGGATTCCACCGCCCTGCCTGCAGCACAGAACAAAACTAAGAGGGTCATTGGAAGGTAAGCCCTGAGAGAGAATTTGCCATGTCTTCTACTATCCTGCCCACAGTAATCCAGATGGTAGCCATTTATTCTTTGAAATACCAGTGCAAGCAATACTTCCACAATAGACAAGCATTTCATGAAGACTCAAGTATAGGCAAAGAGATCTATATTGAACTGATGCTCATCAGTTCCAATGTTGAATTTAAGGAATTTTTATGTGAATCTTGAATAGGAAAAGAAAATTACTTAGCTAGTGACCTAGATGCATATTATCTCTTATTGGTTAAAAGTCAGTTATCTAATATAGTCTGAAATCACCAGTTCTGGGGAAGCCCATTTTGTCTTTGACAGACCAGGTGGAAATTAAGATGCAAATAACTATGAGAATCGTCTAATGATTGACATAGAAGTGTGATATTTACTAGTCAAGTTAGAAGTTTACTTTCCATTCTAAATTGGTTGCTAATGACTACAGTTCATCCATCATCCCAGGACAAAGTAAGCTTTAGAAACATCCATGCCTATATCTGTACTACTATTTGCTAATAAAATAAAAAAGGAAATGTATATCAAGCAACCTATGCATGATTGACTGAGATTTGTACCACAAGATGTATTTATGCTTATCCAACCTATCCAGGTTGCTTCCCAGCAGGTTTAAATATAATTCCAATATTCGCTCAGATTCTGACTATTGCCACATTAAACCTGGAGTCAGTGACATGAACTGATCCAAATTGTCTATGTGTAAGAAGCCACACACTGATGGAATGCAAATACTCTTACCGAAAATCTAAGATGCCAGAAATACAATTAGGTATATGACTTAAATGTCCACTTTTTAATCAGCTGGAAGTGATGTAAACTTAGATAATAACCATTCTACCTATGAACTATCCAAAAATTCTGAGGGTAAGTGGTGGTTTCATGATCAGTAAAACTAGATGTCTGAAAATGTCATGTCCCTGCCTGGGGACTCTTAAGTGTATCAGTTCAAATTTTAACCCTTTGTCTAGTGAAATGAATTTGGTCTCTTGAAAGCTGAGGAAATCAATCACAAACGTCTAAAAAATGGCAAGTAAATATTAAAGCTGCTATTCTCCTCTTTCCCACTTTGCTGATATGTTTCTAAGAGGTGGAAGAAAGTTGCTGAGCAACAGAGACTTCTCTGGCCAACTTCACAAGTATAACCATACCTATGTACATAACCATAAGCTGAGGATAGATAACTTCCCTTCTGTTTTACCTAGAAGAGAAAAGTTTCCTTGTAAAATTTTATGGAAATTGTCTGCTTTTGCTACTTTGCTACCTGTACATACAAGGTTCCATTCCTATATCAAGGGAGATTCTTCTAGTGGAAGGGGAATAGTGTTTCATATAAGGGGTCTTAAGCATGATACCATCTACAAAGTGGCCTATGCCTCTAACATCAGTAGTCATCTTGAGAAAGATGCCATGGAGCTGATCTAGAATAACTTCATGTCCAAAAAAATAAAGCTAAACCAAGCTAGGCTATGGGGTTTAATTCATTGGCAAGCTCCCAAAAACATATCTTACATAGTTGGAGTTGCAAAGCACACAACAACAAACCAATTCAAACAAATATTCAGAAGACACAGAGAAGATATTCGGTGGAAGCATTTTTCCTTTATATAATTTAAATAAGAAAACTAATGCATTAAGCAAAATGTTATGAGAATGGTTATAGAGGAATTTATTTTAGCCCAACTTCCCCAATTGGGAACTTAATTGGTAGGTTGAATAAGTGGAAACACTAGATCTTCAGGAAGAAATTTTCAATGGTATAAATAGAAATTAGGCAGCCAACTTCCATTGACTTTCAATAAGATTTGAGTGTCTGTACTACACTTTGTGCCTTTAAGAATCTCCCCTCACCTAGTGTAAGAGCAAGCCATCTCAGATTCTCTTACCATGCCTACTTTATTTACCAAAAGAATATAGCATATTTTAAAAGATATGACCTGGTGTCTAGGATGGAAAGAGTGTGAAAACTGGGGGAAAAGGAGTATAGACCAGAGTCTGCAGCCTTTGTTCCAGGAATACTATTGGTAAAGTGCTATATTCCCCTCCTCCCTCCGCGCCTTCATTTCACTAGTTTTTGAAATCTCAAATCATAATTCTTACATAGTAAAAGTACCATGATTGAGCTTTTCCCAGCCATATGGAATTGAAGCCAATTAACATTAACCACAAATTGTTAAATATTGTTCTAACTCAGATTGAAGTATTACTTCCCACCTCTCCAAAACAAAATATATATTTTTACTAGGGCTGTCGATTAATTGCAGTTAACTCATGTGATTAATGCAAAAAAATTAATTGTGATTAAATAAATTAATTGTGATTAATCTCAGTTTTAGTTGCACTGTTAAACAATAGAATACCAATTGAAATTTATTAAATATTTTGGATGTTTTTCTACATTTTCAAATACATTGATTTCAATTACAATGCAGAATACAAAGTGTACACTGCTTACTTTATATTATTTTTATTACATATATTTACACTGTAAAAATGATAAAAGAAACAGTATTTTTCAACTCTCCTCATACAAGTGTAATGCAATCTCTTTACCGTGAAAGTGCAACTTACAAACGTAGATTTTTTTTTTGTCACATAACTACACGCAAAAACAAAACAATGCAACACTTTAGAGCTGACAAGTCAAAGAATCATAAAATAGCAGGATTGGAAGGGACCTCAGGCTGTCATCTAGTTCAACTCCCTGCTCAAAGCAGGACCAACCCCAACTAAATCATCCCAGCCAGGGCTCAGTTAATTCAGTCCTACTTCTCATTCAGACAATCACTAAGACAACCAAGTTTGTTTACATTTACTGGATATAATGCTGCCCAATTCTTATTTACAATGTCACCAGAAAGTGAGACCAGGCATTCGCATGGGACTTTGTAGCTGGCATTGCAAGGTATCTATGTGCCAGATATGCTAAACATCTCTGTGCCCCTTCATGTATCAGCCACCATTCCAGAGGACATGCTTCCATGCTGATGATGCACGTTAAAAAAACAATGCGATAATTAAATTTGTGACTCAACAACTTGGGGGAGAATTGTATGTCTCCGGCTCCATTTTATCCACATTCAGCCATATTTCATGTTATAGTAGTCTCAGGCGATGACTCAGCAAACGTTCATTTTAAGAAAACTTTTGCTACAGATTTGACAAAACACAAAGAAGTACCAATGTGAGAGTTCTAAAAATAGCTATAGCACTCGACCCAAAGTTTAAGAATCTGAAGTGCCTTCCAAAATCTAAGAGGGATGAGGTCTGGAGCATGCTTTCAGAAATCTTAAAACAGCAACACTCTGATGCGGAAACTACGGAATCCGAACCACCAAAAAAGAAAATCAATCTTCTGCTGATGGCATTTGACTTAGATGATGAAAATGAACACGGGTTGGTCTGCACTGCTTAAGATTGTTATCAAGCAGAACCTATCATCAGCATGGACGCATGTCTGGAATGGTGGTTGAAACATGAAGAGACATATGAATCTTTAGCACATCTGGCATGTAAATATCTTGCAAGGTCAGCTACAGCAATGCCATGCAAACAGCTGTTCTCACTTTCTGGTGACGTGAACAAGAAGCAGGCAGCATTATCTTCTGCAAATGTAAACAAACTTGTTTGTCTGAACGATTGTTTTTGAATGCAGTTATTTTTTGTACATAATTCTATATTTGTAAGTTCAACTTTCATGATAAAGAGATTGCACTACAGTAATTGTATTAGGTGAATTGAAAAATGCTATTTCTTTAGTTTTTTACAGTGCAAATATTTGTAATAAATATAAATATAAAGTGAGCACTGTACGTTTTGTATTCTGTGTTATAATTGAAATAAATATATTTGAAAATGTATAAAACATCCAAAAATATTTAAATAAATGGTATTCTATTGTTAACAGTGCAATTAATCATGATTAATTTATTTATTTTTAATTGCGCTATTAATTTTTTAATCACGACAGCCCTAATTATTACAATGATAATCATGATAAGACTTCTAGTCACCCTAAAACTCAAGAGCTGAAATTAATAATTTTTATAGAAGCTACTGAAACATGCCTAGGGAAAAAGATTTTTTTAACTCTATGTTTATTATTTGTAAGGAATTCTCAAATTCTAAGCTATGAAAAATAAATCTAACTTTCCTCTTTTCAGCCTTTAGCTTTGCTCCTTCGCTTGCTTATTCTGTGACCCAGAGCCCAACGCAAAAAATAAATATTCTATTTAACACAAACAAATAATTTAAAATTAGAAAATTGAAGTGGACTCCCTGCTCTTTTCTCCTTTGTTTATGGAGAGGGGAAAAAGCAGTTTGAGTATAATTTTCAAAAGCATCTATACAATATAGGAACCTAAAGTTTGGTCTACATTTTAAACTTATATCAGCAAAAACCACACCCTGGACTGACATAGGTATGCTGCCCAAACCCCCACTGTAGACACAGCTATGCCAACAGAAGAGTGCTTCTGTCGGTGTAGGTATTGGGAGGCATTGTGCCTGCATCTACACTGGGGATTATGCTTTCAAAAGCTATGTTTACACTATGAACCCAAAAATCTCATTTTCAAAAAGAACCAGATTTACAAAGGTATTTAGACACCTAAAGATATAGGTAGTTGACTTATCAAAGTGTCTATTCTGCATCTTTTGTCATTGACTTTAAATGAAACGTAGACCTGGTCTACACTTAAAACCTAGATCAACTTAGCTATGTCACTCAGGGTTGTGAAAAATGTTGTGCCCTGAGCACTGTAGTTAGGTCAACCTAACTCTTGGTGTAGATGTGGCTAGGTTGATGGAAGTATTCTTCTGCCAGCTGAGTTACCATCTCCCAGAAATGTCTGTTACCCAAAGACAGAAAAACCCTTTCATCAATGTATGGAGTGTCTACACTATGCTACTACAGCAGCTGTACTGTTAACATATCCTTAAACTCCTAAGTGCTTAGCTCAGTTTTGAAAATGGGACTTAGGCTAAGCCACATAGATGCATTTATAAATTTCCCCCATAAATCCTAAATTAGATTTGTGATGTTATTCTGTTATCCCATCCCATCATCTCTCAAACACACACCTCCCCTTTCTGCCTCACATTTGTTTTCTTAATAAAAATCCTATTAAATGGATCTAGAAAAAACATTTTGTAATAGATCCCTGAATTAGGTTAAGTTCATTCTAAACTGCAGATCCTTTCAGACACTGGTTCACTAAAAAGTTTACAGATTATTCAAACCAGCACCTCCTATTCTTTTCTGCTTAACTCTGGGTGCCTAAATGGGAGATGAATGCTTCTGAAATTCTGGCCTTAGAGTTTCAAGTAAATCTGAGCAGAATTTTGGGTGCTAGGAGGGATTTCCTCTTCCAGGTAGAAAACAGGTCAGATTTGCTGACTTTGCATGGTTTCATACCCATGCCAGCCAAAGCCACTTTTCATCCTTTCATTTGGAATTTTGGGCTCTTGAAATAAATTTGCTGGGTGTGATCTCATGTGAATTGAAACCAAAAATAGTCAACAGTGTCTCCTGCTAACTGAAATTGCTGAGTTTCACACATAGCTGTATGCTTAAAGTCATTTTAGACCCTCCAGATCAGCATTTCCCCCCTTCCCTCTATTTTGACTCATGAATGAGTATTCTTTTAAAAGAAACCACTTAGATCCTAACCCTGTACATGGGTGGAATTCATCCCTGTGCAAAAGGCCAGCAACAAGGCCTATTTACCACTTAAACCCTATATTTGATCTCAGCTATGTGTACTGAATCCCACACAGATCTTACTGAAGTCAATAGGAGCCTCAAAATATGCATCTGAGAGCAGAATTTATCCTTTAGTAGGGAGGTGTGAGACCCAATCCTCTCATATTGTTTTGATTTTGCAATCTTAATCCCCATTCAATTAGCATATAAGGCTGCAGCAGCAGAGGTCTATCTTTTGTCCAAAAAGAGCCATTCAGAATAGTAGTTTTGCAGTTTTATTGTTCATTTTTCCTTTGTCTAGATTCCATGTCCCTTTTACCTATGCTTTTCTCCACTCATGTCTACACACTAATAATGTGGCTTGCCCTCAATTTATGCTACTTCTTTAAAAATGTGTAAAAATTGCATCCCATACAGCCCCACATTTTCTAACAGTTCAGATAGAAGAAAAAAAAACTCTAGTAATGTATGTCTTTGAGTTACTATTTTTCTTACTCATAAAGTCATGAAGTGTTGCTCTTTACCTCTATACAGAGTACTTATTTTTATGGTATCTGTATCTGTTTGGGCACATTACTATTCCTTGTTTTTATTGTGAAGTCATAGTCTGCACACTAATTAATTTCTGATCTATATGTTAATCTTTGTGCTAAATCCACAATTCCCATTTTAGCAGAGGCTTTTGTTAAAGGCCTGGACCTGCTGTTGCGTTGCCTGTTATATAGTGATAACTGTTTGATTACTTGTCTTTTTATAAACAGTAAATTTTCTGGTGCTAGAGCCATTCTGAAAATACAATGCTTTTCAGTTCTCAATCTCAGCAAAGTACTGGGGTATTTTGCTCCTGTATCTAGAGACAGAGAAATAAATCCACAATATCTGCTATGAGATCATGGTGATTACTTTTCTCATTATCAAAAGATCATGTCTCTAATTTTGTGGGGTAATATACAAAGCTATTCCTGGATTACACTATTTCCTCTGTACTCATTGGTAAGGTCCCTTGAGGATGTGCATAAAGACCAAAAGCAGTTTAACTCAAAAGTCTGCTATGCCAGAAGACAAGAGAACAGGACAGTCTATGCTAGGAAATTTTGCAGTCTCAGGCCACATGGAAGTGTCTGTTTCTCACTGTAGAGTATGGAATATGGAGAAGCTGATAGTGTGGGCAGATTCACTGCACTGTGCAGATTCACATATCCACAAACACACAGGAAATAAGCTGCATCCTTCCCAATATTCAGCAGAAGCTAACCATGACCTGGGTGTGGGGGTATTTATTTTCATTCAGCACTAATAGGGGAAATGCTAAACCACTATGAGAAAAGCCATTTTTGTGGTTTCTCTAGCTCAACTGGAAACAAGAATTACTCAGACATGTTGCAGAAAACTCTATTCTCACAAGTTTTAAAGTCCCATTTTGCAGTGTTAGTAGATATGGATCATTCAAATGAGCTTTCAGTAAGTATGTCAACTTTTAATATTTGTCTGAACCAAACTGAGCCTCCAGAACTTTCGATGTTCATCCATCACTACTGTAACTTTGCCTCCTATCCTGGGTCAGAAAGGGAAACAGCTTTTAGGCCAGATCCTCAGCTAGTGAAATAAATGTGGCTCCATATAAATCAATGGAGCTACACTAGTATATACCAGCTAAGAAACTGTTTCGTGATGTTTTAAAATTCCTAGAGTCCTCAAGGAAGGGAATGTGCATCAGGGAAAGATTTTTTTTTATTGTTATTTTTATTTTTACAGTAGCTGAGTGTTGTTTAATATAATTTACTTTAGAAGGCAAAAAAATAAACAAACAAACAATAGGTCACATTTCAAGGCTCCAAGACTATATAGCACACGTATACAGTGATACCAGGCAGGAGGATCTAGTTTATTAATTTTCACATAAAACTGATAGAACACCACTTAGCTCTTACAGTGGACAAGGACTGGGATTCTATTCCCAACTCTGTTACTGGTTTTCTGGGTGGCCCTGGACTAGTCTTCCATTGACTTCAGCAGGCTTTGCATCAGGCTCTCGTAGGGGATTTTTCACGTAAGAAAATATTTCCCCTGCGTGTGGGTAGATAGTAGATACTTATATTTGAAAGCAGTAATGAACTTGTATTTGATTACATTTATGCCCAACATAGTTTCTAGTACTTCCCTGTGAAATGCCTCCTTTGTAAATTATTCAGAGTTCTATTGATGAAAAGTTCTACATATGCACTAGGTATTATTATTACATCCTAAATACATAAACACCCACTTTTTCCCTTCCCATTGCTTACTGAAGCTCACATATCGGTATAGAAACGTCTGTATTCCTAGTTTATAAAGGAAAAATGACACTTAAGTGCAAACAAGATTTTAAGCTAACTTTCCTATTTTATTACTTCAGGCTATAGCAGTCAGTTTACAATAATATGGTCTTAAAAGTTCTGTTTGTAATGTTTATCAGCTTCCTTAATGCATTCCAACTATCTGCTTAGGAATTCACCAGTAGCTTAGGACGTCTGTTTTGTTTTTAAGATAAGCTTATAAAAAAAATGTTAAACTTAACAATGTTTTCCCCTCTGGTCTAGCTCTTCATAAACTCTCAAGTGTGCAGTGCTCTGACGAATGCAGAATGTCATTGCAGCCTTTAGTCTCTAATTATTTTCATGCCTATCATTCCTGTTTCCTACATCAAATATAAAGAGTGGAATTACAAATAATGATGCATAGTTTCTCTTACTTTTAAAGGCACAAGACTATTCCACATGAACTCTTTGACTATGTAGCTGAAGAATGTGCATATCATTTATGAGGGAACTCATCCATTCATCTCAGAGAGGAACACAGTTTTGCACAGTAAACACTACTTTTCTGACTTATTAAGTTAGTCCATAGACAAAGACCAAAAAAAAAAAAAGCTAGCTCCAAAAGTGCAGCTAATTGAGAGCTTTCCAGAATGTTATTTTATTAAGTTGTACCTAGGACTGGTAGATAAGGACATAAATAGCAAATGATCTTACTCCCATACTTCAATACAGAAGTACAGATCTTCAGTTGGTGTAAATGGCTGTAGTACAACTGAAATCAATGGAGCTGCATCCATTGACACCAGATGAGGATTTGTCCCAGATCCTTTAACTCAGAAATGGGTGAATTAGTTTGGAGGGGGAAAATAAGACACACCTCCACAGACAGCTAAACTCTTCAGATATTCTTGACCCAATCCCAGGAGGGAAAAGATGCATGTGAAGTTCTATTCACGTCAGCTCAGTTAAGTACTACAAATTACGGTGCCTGTGATGGTGCCCAAACTCTGTTGAAGTCAGTGAAAAGTCTCCCATTGACTTCAGAAGGCTTTGCATCAGGCCCTTGTAGAGGATTTTTCAAGTAGTAAAATATTTACTCAGTATGTGGGTAGATATTAGGTACTCATGTTTAAAAGAAGTAACAAACTTGTTTTGGATTACATGTAGTGGTTAACATAATTTTAACACAAAAACATGTAGAATCCAACACAATCAGGAGCCCACTGAACTACTTGGATTTTGGACAATTGTCCCATTGCTGTTACTTCAAACTATCTTGTTGCCACTCTCAAAGAAGTTAGCTTGGCTCAACGAGTATCCTGACAACCCAGGGCTGTCACTTGAAAACCATGAATAACATTTGAATACCTTGTTTTTCTCAACCCTGTTGGTAGGTACCCATATTTCCCACTACTGAAAAGAAATCTGTCTAGACCACTTTGTTTATTTACCTCAGTGGTAAGAATCCCTGACTCCTTTAAGAATAGAAAGTAGATTTTTCTCCACTTCTAAATGTCACCACTAGATTGCGCCAACTACTAACAAAAATCATGACATTGGGCTGCAGATTCAGGGTGGCAGTTTATTGTATGTAGGCACTAGCCTTGAAAAACCCAGCTGCCCTTGCAGAAAAGCCAGAAAAGCTACATCTTCCCTGCCCTCCTTGGAGACAGAGGAAGTTACGGTTATTGGAACCACAGAGCAGTCCTAGTAATGAGAGGAGAGTAAATGCAAAAGCTTTTTGATAGTGACACCTACTAGATGACTAGGAACTGGACTAATGACTGCATGTCTGTCCCCTAATAGTGTGGCTTCTGCAGCCACCATGTATTTGTGCCTCCTTTGACCTGTCACTGTGTAGATGGAAGGTGCTCTCTCCCATTGTCAATTCTCTCAGCCACCCAGTTCCCAGAAAGCTAAACACATTATTAAACAATACCTACTCTGATCTGTCACCAATAAACTTATGGAAATTGAATAAATTAAATAGAAGCCAGGATGGCTGGAAGAAAAAAATTAATCTCAAAATTACAGGATCGCCCATTTTAGAAGTGGAGTACTTATTTTCAAATAATGTTTTCTTCATGATTCATAAGAAAATCCACAGAGATAAAGCACCTCATTTACTGGACGATTTGGTAAACAACAGCCGCAGTTACATAGCCATTCATAGGAGTAAAAAAAACAGAACACATAGTCAAATTACCCATCTAAACTTCATGATGCACATAATTCACAATTATTGCTAGCCTAAGCCACAGCAAAATTCTTAAATGTATACTTGTAAGCCTAGAGAATCAATTTATAGTGGGCTATATATTTCTATACCAATGTATTTCTATGACTAAACCATTTATAATTTGATGAAATTGCCTAAAACATTGGCCTTACTTGGTGTGACTTTCCCTTTCCGAATGAAATATACAGATGGTGAGCAGCTCAACTATTTACAACAGCTGACTTATAATATTTGGAAAGAAATGTGAAATTAGCCCTTCACAAAAAAAAAAAAAGAAATCAGCAGTGAAGGGGAAAATAACCCAGTAATCTTTATTACAAGTATATTTTAGTTTAATTCCTAATGTTTATAGTACAATAGCTATAAAACATCACCAGTTAAGGTAGCACAGAAGGCTGTTTTACTGATACTGAATTTTGGAAGAACTAGAATTTCTGGTTTGATATATTTAAACTTTTCATTTAAGAAAACATATTAAGCAGTATGATATATTAAATGCCTCTCTCAAGACAAATATTCTTCATTAGTTTCATGAGAAGTTACAGAAGCCCTTAATTCCTTGTCACTCCCTAAATAAGCCAGTGGGTCAAATTCTGCCTTTATAAGCTATGGTTTCAATGAGAACCTCACCTATGCACTAGCAGAGAAATTTGGGCCAGAATCAACAAATCCACACACTCCTAGCCTTCAAAGCACAACACGATTATGTAAATATAAGCCTTAAAATGAGGTTCCACAAGGACATAGGAGTCCATCTATGTGGAACTCACTGCAGGATCAGTGCCTACAGTAGCATTCACCATATCACAGTAATCACCACATTGCAAACAAATAAATAAATCACAGGACTAGGAAATTCTGACATTTTACCAAGTTACTAAAACAGCACCTATTGTGCTGTGTAACCTAAGTGCTACACTTTTTGATGTAAAGATAGCACAACCTAGCCCATAGTCGGTGATAAATTTGATTTTAGTAAAGCATCTGGAACAGTGTTTCTCACAATCTGACTTTCAGAATTAGAAATTATTTGAATAGGAATATCTTGTGGATTGAAAACTGGCAGATGGTCATATAAAAAAGCATAATGATAAAAGAAAATGGATAAGCATGAGAAGAAGCATGGAACAGTCACTGTAGTGATCAGCATAAGATTCTGTCTTACAAAACATCTTCATTAACAATATGGAAGTCAGGGTAAACAACATGTAAATGAAATCTGCTGATAATAAATTGGGAGGCACTGTGAACTCCAATGAGGACAGAGAAATAATACCTGGAGAGAACAGAAACGTGCAGAAATAGCATATGAGATTCAGCTTGTCAAACTGCAAACAATACATTTGGAGGAATATAATATAAAACAGATATTAGTTGGTAGGGAAACACCTAGAAATCAGTATTGCTGAAAGAGACCTTGGTACTGAGAAGTATATAATGCTATTGATCATCTAGCCCCTAGCTGCCTTACATGTAAAGAATAATAACATTATTTCAATCAAAATGTCCTCTTTCCACTAAAAAGCGAGCAACAAAACCACGCAGTGCCTCAACAACAAAAATCCAGCACCTGCTAAACAAGATAAAAAAATATTTCCAGTTCTGAACAATCATGCTGAGTTTAATCCCAGGAATTGAAGACAAAATCAGATTGCCCAAATGCAGGACAAAATGTGACCTCTCAGATATTTGGGTCCCAGATTAATTAGGACTTCTATAGACTAGAAGGAACTCAAATATGAAATGGCAGAACTACTAACTGTAGTTTGTAACCTATCATTTAAATCAGTTTCTGTACTAAATGACTGGAGGAAAGCTAAAGTCATGCCAATTTTAAAAAGGACTCCAGAGATGATCCTGACAATTATAGGCCGGTTAGCCTGACTTCAGGACCAGGCAAACTCGTTGAAACTATAGTAAAGAACAAAATTGTCAGACACATAGATGAACATAATTTGTTGGGAAAGAGTCAACATGGTTTTTGTAATGGGTAATCATGCCTCACAAGTATACTAGAATTCTTTGAGGAGATCAACAAGCATGTGAACAAAGGGGATCCAGTGGATATAGTGTACTTAGATTTTCAGAAAGCTTTTGACAAGGTCCCTCATCAAAGGCTCTTATGCAAAGTAAGTTGTCATGGGATAAGAGGGAAGGTCCTCTCATGGACTGGCAACTGGTTAAAAGATAGGGAATAAATGGACAGTTTTCAGAATGAAGAGTGGTAAATAGTAGTGTCCCACTGGGGTCTGTACTGGGATCAGTCCTATTTGACATATTCATAAATGATCTGGAAAAGGGGGTAAACAGTGAGATGGCAAAATTTGCAGATGATACTAAACTATGCAAGATAGTCAAGTCCCAGGCAGATTGCAAAGAGCTACAAAAGGATCTCACAAAACTGAGTGATTGGGTAACAAAATGGTAGATGAAATTTAATGTTGATAAATGCAAAGTGATGCACACTAGAAAACATAATCCCAACTATACATATATATAGATTGATGGGGTCTAAATTAGCTGTTATCACTCAAGTAAGAGATCTTGGATTCATTGTGGATAGTTTTCTGAAAACATCCACTCAATATGCAGCAGCAGTCAAAAAAGCGAACAGAATGCTGGGAATCATTAAGAAAGGGATAGATAATAAGACAAAAAATATATTACTCCTATATAAATCCATGGCATGCCCACATCTTGAATACTGTGTGCAGATGTGGCTTCCCTGTCTCAAAAAAGATATATTGGAATTGGAAAAGGTTCAGAAAAGGGCAACAAAAATTATTGGTGTATAGAACGGTTGACATATGAGGAGCAATTAAGACTGGGACTTTTCAGCTTGGAAAAGACACAACTAAGGGGGGATATGATTCATAGATTCATAGATTCTAGGACTAGAAGGAACCTCGAGAGTTCATCGAGCCCAGTCCCCTGCCCTTGTGGCAGGACCAAATACTGTCTAGACCATCCCTGATAGACATTTATCTAACCTACTCTTAAATATCTCCAGAGATGGAGATTCCACAACCTCCCTAGGCAATTTATTCCAGTGTTTAACCATCCTGACAGTTAGGAACTTTTTCCTAATGTCCAACCTAAACCTTTCTTGCTGCAGTTTAAGCCTTCTTGTTCTACCCTTAGAGGCTAAGGTGAACAAGTTTTCTCCTTCCTCCTTATGACACCCTTTTAAATACCTGAAAACTGCTATCATGTCCCCTCTCAGTCTTCTCTTTTCAAAACTAAACAAACTCAATTCTTTCAGCCTTCCTTTATAGGTCATGTTCTTAAGACGTTAAGTCATTCTTGTTGCTCTTCTCTGGACCCTCTAAATTTCTCCACATCTTTCTTGAAATGCAGTGCCCAGAACTAGACACAATACTCCAGTTGAGGTCTAACCAGCGCAGAGTAGACTGCGGAAGAATGACTTCTCGTGTCTTGCTCACAACACACCTGTTAATGCATCCCAGAGTCACGTTTGCTTTTTTTGCAACAGCATCACACTGTTTACTCATATTTAGCTTGTGGTCCACTATAACCCCTAGATCCCTTTCTGCTGTACTCCTTCCTAGACAGTCTCTTCCTATTCTGTATGTATGAAACTGAATGTTCCTTCCTAAGTGGAGCACTTTGCATTTGTCTTTGTTAAATTTCATCCTGTTGAACCCCACTTGTTATGCCTTTCCAGCAGGATTGGGAACCATTAATAACTAATAAGGTCTAATGATAAAGATCTATAAAATCATGACTGGTGTGCAGAAAGTAAATAAGGAAGTATTATGTACTCTTTCTCATAATATAAAAACTAGGGTTCACC
Source organism: Gopherus evgoodei (assembly GCF_007399415.2). NCBI lineage: Eukaryota > Metazoa > Chordata > Testudines > Testudinidae > Gopherus > Gopherus evgoodei. The sequence continues at coordinate 64,260,097 of NC_044329.1, forward strand.
AAATGACATTAATAGGCAGCAGGTTTAAAGCAAACAAAAAGAAGTATTTTTTTCGTACAACGCACAGTCAACCCATAGAACTCTTTGCCAGAGGATGTTGTGAAAGCCATACTATAACAGGGTTAAAAAAAAGAGCTAGATAAATTCATGGAGGATAGGCCCATAGACTCATAGACTTTAGGGTCAGAAGGGACCAACATGATCATCTAGTATGACCTCCTGCACAAAGCAGGCCACAGAACCCTACCCATCCACTTCTATAACAAACCCCTAACCTATGTCCGAGTTATTGAAGTCTTCAAATTGTGGTTTGAAGACCTCAAACTGCAGAGAATCCACCAGCAAGTGACCCATGCCCCACGCTGCAGAGGAAGACGAAAAACCTCCAGGGCCTATGACAGTCTGCCCTGGAGGAAAATTCCTTCCCAACCCCAAATATGGCGATCAGCTAAACCCTGAGCATGTGGGCAAGACTCACCAGCCAGCACTCAGGAAAGAATTCTCTGCAGTAACTCAGATCCCATCCCATCCAATATCCCATCAGAGACCACTGGGCATACTTATCTGCTGATAATCAAAGATCAATTGCCAAAATCAAGCTATCCCATCATACCATCCCTTCCATAAACTTATCAAGCTTAGTCTTAAAGCCAGATATGTCTTTTGCCCCCACTACTCCCCTTGGAAGGCTGTTCCAGAACTTCACTCCTCTAATGGTTAGAAACCTTCATCTAATTTCAAGTCTAAACTTCCTAGTGTCCAGTTTATACCCACTATTAGCCAGGATGGACAGGGATGGTGTCCCTAGCCTCTGTTTGTCAGAAGCTGGGAATGGGCGACAGGGGATGGATCACTTGATGATTACCTGTTCTGTTCGTTCCTTCTGGGGCACCTGGCATTGGCTACTGTCAGAACACAGGATACTGGGCTAGATGAACCTTTGGTCTGACCCAGTATGGCCATTCTTATGGCTCTACCTGACACTTTAATTTGCTCTCAGAAGTGAGCAGGTAGCCAATTCAAAGCATCTAGCCCTACTATTACCAGCTCAGAGTATTTCACAACCCTCAAGAGGCTGGCCACTGCACTAACTAAAACAAATGGATTTTCTCAAGGGCACTCTAAAATAGAGTGCAGAATGAATATGTCATGAGTTGTCAATGAAACACAGCCACAGAAATCACCAGTGCAACTTTGGGCCCAAGTGCAGACACAACATGACAGAAAAGAGAAGTAACAGTTCATCTCTACAAGGTTTTCATGGAAGACTGTATTGGAATATGGAGCACCTTGTCTTCAGAAAGGCATTAACAATCAGGCAGAAGTCCAGAGAACAGCTACAAAAAATGATTGGGGCAATGGAGGGACTGATTTAGGAGAAGAGATTAAAAGGATTAAATATGTCTACAGTAGCTTTGCCATGATGAAGAAAATGTGGAAACTAATTATACATGTATCTGAAGTATGAAAACATCAGGTACAGAGAGAAATTATTTAGTGTGTTGCAATGGAGAGAATAAACAATGAAATCCATATGCAAGTAAAATTTAGGCTGATAATTAGGAAAACTTTTATGACTGGGAGATGTATTAGCCTTTGGAATACTTCCTCCAAGGGAAATTATAGAATTCCCATCATTTAGGATCTCTGGAACAAGCAGTAGAAAAAATGTGCTATAGGGAATAACCCTTCACTTGAATGGGGAATTGGACTATAATGACTAATAAATCTCTTTTGTCATTAAATTTCTCTTGGCCTGATTGTGAACCTCTAAAGTTCAGAGTCTCTAAAGATGAGCAGGAAGTTTGTGGTTATTGTCCAGAAGGGAGTAAGTCACAGTTTTCATGCTCTACAGACCCCTGAATATCCTGTGCAATAAGAATAGAAGAAATGTAGATCATTGGAGTGAACAGATTACTTAATAACTAAAGGAGCATACATACCCACTACAATATTCACAATGAATTGACAAAAACATTTTCCTCTCACGATTTATCCGTAATTCAATAGACATTAAGGGAATTCTCCTTCTTTAGGCCTTGATTCAGCAAAGCCTTTAAACACCTGCTTAGTTTTAAGCACCTGAATAATGTTATCTCTAGTCATTGTAGCACCTGAGCACACTGAAGTCAATGGGACTAACCAAGTGGAGTCAATGGTACATAAAGTTCAGCACATCCTTAAGTATTTTGTTGAATCAGAGCCTTAATGCTGGCTATTGCAGTGGCTATTTCAGAATATGATGGACAGAATCACTCACTACAATATTCTATAGGAGTGGTACAAAGCACTGAATTTTAAGTAATATTACTAGGGTGTTAAAAGTTATTGGCTTTACATTATTTTAATGTAAGAGTATGCCTTATATCCACGGTCATTTCATATTTCCTCAATTTTCAAAGCATGATTGTTATTATTTGGTATTTGTAATCTTTCAAAAAGCTGTGGTACCACCCTGTGGTAGCTTTTCAGATGACAGTAATCATGATGCCTAAGACTGTGTGAATTAAACTTTTTAAATGGTATTAAAACAACTAAAGGTTATTGTGATCAGAGTTTATGAATGGGCTAGCTTTCTCTGTATGGAAAAATGTTTTTCTGTTTTTTGAATTATTAGAGGCAAATTAAACAAAATGGGAATTGGGTCCCTAACTCACTTAAGCTTCTCTGGAAAGTAAAGGATCACACCAATGTGTAATTTATGCATGTGAGAAATCCAAGTGAGTTGGGACTATTCAGCAAAGAGTTACTTGTGCACAAATTTTAGAAGGGTCAGGCCTTGCTGACCAGATAGAAGATAGAGAAAAAATTGATTAGTAAAATATTCACATCCAATTGAGGCTGGCTACCAGTTCACTCACTTAAAAAGCTTCCCTTTATGCAAGAGGGATTGACCAATAAACATTCAAACAGATAAGACAAGAGGGAAAGCAGTTCTGCCCTCACTTTCTCTAGGAGTGCCATACCAAAAGGGATTCTAGAACAACAAAAACGAGTTTTTAATAAGGCACACAATAGACTCTCCCTCTCAGAGGGAATGTTTCTCCTCCAAATGCACTTGCTTTCAATAGCTGTTTAAGAAAGTATCGCCACCACAATATTCCAAGTGTTTCAACTTGTCATATTTTCACATTCCGTTATCAACTACATTTGCAGTTTACCTCAGACCACTTAATGGGAGCTGCTTGATAGTTTTTTCTCTTTTTCCATTTCAAATTTTTAGCAAACACATTCTAAAAGTTTGCACAGGGATTGTTTTACAGCTATTAGAATGTTATCTAGGGACATACACTGAACATATTGGGGGGTTGTGAATTGTGTTAGCTTTATTTAGTTGAGCTATTGATTCTGGGACTGTTGGGACTCTCATACAGTTAATCTTCTAGGGCATATACACAGAAACGCTTTACATAAAAACATGCTTTTTCTTTTACATGGGATACTCGCTATATTTCCAATTTTGCCACATTTACTTATGCTGAATAGTACCTCAGGTCCAAGTAGCATTAAAATCAACATGATTGCTTGCAGATAAAGTGCAATGCTACATATACAACCATTAGAGCAAATGAACTTGTATGAATTTATAGCAGATATATTATTAGTACAGACTGAACTTCCAAGGTTGAACAGTTCTGTTCAAATAAGCATCTACATTTATAGAAGCTTGAGATATGTGCACATGCAATAATGCACAATTTTGGAATGCTATTACTGGGCTTCACTGAGGACTCTATATTCAAATACTGAAAAATAGAAGGTCTATTATGGGCTACTAATCAGGGGAATTCTTAAAGGGACAATATGTTCTGCACTGTACAAATATGGAATTTTAATCCTCCCAAGGGTGGAATTCAAAGAAAGATGTTTGAACCTACTGGTTGACCAAGAGGCTAGCACAAATTATGCAACACTTAAACTCACAAAATAGGGTGTAAGTGATACATAGACCTTTTGCTGGTCCTCTGCACTAGAGTGAATTTCATCCATGAGGAAAGCCACATCATTAGCTAGAATATATGCAATAAAATACTTGCTTTGTAGATACAATATATTCTGGAAATGTTAATAGGATTAATTGTGCATAGGGATGCAATACTGATTGTTCTATGCCATTACCATTCAATTGTGAGATGGGCGATATCCCTATTCAACAATTTTCCTTTGGCATATTATTTAATTATGACCTCCAGATAATTGAAAACAATATAATGGAATGAGAGGGCACTGAGAATTCAGTTAAGCACAAAAAGATTGTATCCCATTTTCATTAAGATAATACAGAATTAATTCAAGAAATGGACTCAGATATTGAAGTCAATGGAGCTATTCACATTTCAGGTTAAGCATGTGTATAAGTGTTTACAGGACTGGATCCCAGAAGGTGCATGAACTATCCTATTTTCCTGCAGTACAGACTCTAAAAATCCTTTCCCTTCCGAACCTCAGATGAATTCTAGGGAGAACAAACATATAGTAACAACTTTTGAAACTTCTAAGTTCATATTTCTAGCAAATATGATTCTCTACCACTTCATTGGGAACAAGAAACAATAGACTCTGTGAATGAATTAAAAGGTAGGTAATGTATTATAGATCTAGGGCAACATTTTCAAAAGTATCAAAGTGACATAGGAGCCTAAGTCCCATTTAAAACCATTAATAAGTCATTAGGGACACTAATTAAGTTGTTGAATAAATTGTCTTATAAATTTTTCTGCCCTCAGCATCAGCTAAGGTTGATCATAATTCTTCCCCTTTTCTTTTTTTAGACAATTTCCTTTCTAGCGGATAAGGCATAGGACTGGGAGTTGACAGTCTTGGATTCTAGTCCCAGCTCTGGTATTAAGTTGCTGTGAATTTGGTTAAGTCAACTAATCAATCTGTGCCTCAGCTTAAGTATCTGAAATAGTGCGCAAAAGTCATCTGCTCGTCTGTGCAAAGAATTTAGGGCCAGATAAGGAATTTTTGAAAATCCCACTAGGTGACTATCTGCATCTTTAGGCTCCAAATATATGTAAAAATCTGGCCTTTGGAGATCAATGGATACAAAAAGTGCTAATGTATTGTCCCTTGGGGATACTACATCACCATTCAACCATCAAACATTTAAGCAGAGAGACTGAGATCTATGAATTGGCACCATAATTTGAATTAATATATATAAATAAATTTAAAATTTCTGAGTTTGGGCTGCCTGCCTTCAGGATGTTAACATGCTCATTGATGTGGAGGTTCCTCAAATCCAGTGAATGTTCCAAACATTATATTTAAGAAAACTTTATATTTGTGAAAACTTTGATCGTTAATGCCAATCTCCACCTTAAAAAACAAGATGTTCTAAACTGATAGTGACATCTTTTGAAGGGGTGTAATATATGTGAAAATATATCCATTTCTATTACAGAAAGCAGATCAAGTGTTTCATGTTCACGAAAGAAAGCATAACCATCTGAAGATTTTGCATCTGAAATCAGTGGCGTTACACCAGAATAAAAGTGAAATAACTAGTGGGGGGAGAGACACAGGCAATGACTATGACTGGAATGATGGCTGTCACAAAAGGCAAACATTGCAATACTGGAACTAAAGAAAATGGAGATTTTGTTTCAGACAAAGTGTGCAAGCTGTGGCAGTCAAAGCTGATTGATCTTGATTTAGCAGAGGCCTGTCTGCATAGAAAACATTAAAGATTAGAGATTCTTACAAGAGCTTAATTGTTAGATCAAATCTTGAAGGACATGTGCAGGACCAAAGACTATGACATGAAAGTCTAGAAGCAGGCAGCTTTTCCTGTTTCCCTACAGAGCTCTCTTTTGTAAACTTCTCCTTAGATTTACCCTTTAACCAGGACAAAGAGACTTTACAAGTGGAGGCACAGGACATAGCAGCATGCAGAAAGGAAGTAGTTGTACCACAGTCCAGTCAAACAAATGGCTCTAATGCAGGGGTGGGCAAACTTTTTGGCCTGAGGACCACATTGGGGAACAGAAATTGTATGGCGGGCCATGAATGCTCACAAAATTGGGGTTGGAGTGTAGGAGGGGATGTGGGCTCTGGGGTGGGGCTGAGGGGTTTGGAGTGTAGGAGGGTGTTCTGGGCTGTGACTGAGTGGTTTGGAGAGCGGGAGGGGGATCAGGGCTGGAGCAGGGGTTTAGGAAGGGGTGCAAGTTCCAGCTGGGAGTGCAGGCCCTGGGGTAGGGCTGGGGATGAGAGGTTTGATGTAAAGGAGGGTTCTCCGGCTGGGATCGAGGGGTTTGGAGAGCGGGAGGAAGATCAGGGCTGGGGCAGGGGTTTGGGGCATGGGAAGAGGCTCAGGAATACAGGATCTGAGTGGCGCTTACCTCGAGTGGCCCCTGGAAGCAGCGGCATGTCTCTTCTCCAGCTACTATGTGGAGGAGCAGTCAGGTGGCTCTGTACCCTGCCCCATCTGCAGACACAGCCCCTGCAGCTCCCATTAGAGAGCGTAGAAGCCTGAGTGGGGTCATGCTGTGGCTTCTGGGAGCCCCATGGTGAGGCCCTGACTCTGTGCCCCAGCTGGAGCGGGGCTGAGTCACATGGTGTGGCCGCCTGACCAGTGCCCTGGCTGGAGCACCAGAGCAAGGTCATGCCACATGGTGCAGCCCTTACCCAGTGCCCCGGCTAGAGCGCCAGAGCGGTGCCTATGCCACATGGTGCAGCCCTGACCCAGTGCGCTGGCTGGAGTGGGGTTGAGTCACGTGGTGCGGCCCCCAACCCAGTGCCCCGGCTGGAGCCTCGGAGCGGGCCCAAGTTGCATGGTGTGGCTTGTGAGCCGGCTTAAAATGGCTCGCGGGCTGAAGTTTGCCCACCCCTGCTATAATCTATTCTCCATTGGATCCTAGGGGGCAATGGCACTTACGATAGCAAAGTGGCCTTCTTTGACCTGAAAGGTGATCTTGGAGTCTTAGGGAAAGAGCTACATTTATTCCATGGTTTGTTCAGAATTTATACAGTATAACAGAGACCCTGGGAGTAGATAATTTCCTTTACTGAACATTCACCACCTTCTACAAAGAATGAAGCACAACGGGAAGTATCTTCTTTACTTTTTATATGTTATCAGGGAACATTATGGGGACTCAGGTCCCTGACTCCTCTTCTAAGGACTATCACTTCCTTATCTGCTTTAATAATAAGATTACCACTATTCTAGATTCTGAATCTGATTCAATCTATAGGAAGCAAATGGAGGCAATTTCAACCATGCAGGTGGAGGAAACCCCTCAGGAGGCTCTTGAACCTTTGAATCTTTTTCTAAACACACACAAGCAGGGAGCCAGAAGTGGTCAGAGATGAATTGGAGCATTTAATCATGTCTGGGATTGGGAGCTTGTTGCCAGGTGCTTCTGGGTGGTAGATGGTGGAGGAGGTTGGCTAGGCAATGGAGCCAGAACCTGGTCTTGTGACAAAGTGAAAACCCCGCAGACAGTCTAAGAAACAGCTGGAGGACTTTACTATGAGAACAAAGGTGCCCTAACGTTCAGAAATAAGGTTTGTGTGCTGTTGGTGGACTAGGAGTGACCAGAAATGAGGATGAAGGATTTGACATCCTGGAAGCCACACAGGAGCAAGATGGATCTCCTCTGGCCAGAATCCTATGACTCAGCAGACCCTACCTTTGTCCATGTCCATTGCGGGCCTGGGACTGCAGAACACCCTCATCTCTCTCATGTGACTCAGCCAAACAATCAATCTCATGACAACCAAGAATTATCCTCTCCTCAGCAAGCATTCCTGGTCTGCATCATGAGGTGCAGAATCCCTTGCTGCTTTAGGGATTCATGCATGCATGCCTGGGAATGGGCCACTAGAGGCTGCAACTCCTACATCTACAGCCCAGGCCTGTTTCCAAAGTGGCAGTGAGGATGGTGGAAAGGAGAGAGGAGCAGGGAAGAGATTAAGGTGTGTAAGAAAGGGAGCTCCCATCAAATCTGAGAGTCAGTGGCCTAAATATACCCTCATAGAGTAGAGTGGCTGAGCGCAATTGTCTACTGTGACACAGATGCAGCAAACTGAGGCTAAGATTCAGTTCCAGGTGTAACAGAGGAGAGCACGTTGGGTACTAAAAGGGACAAATGGCTAGGGTTAACCCATCAGTCATACCCCAATCCAAAGAGTCTCCTCCATTTGTAAAAAAGGGTAACCTACAGTTATGCTCACCTAACACTTCCCATTACAAGTCCCTGATATCTGTTTCCTATAACTTCGCCAAACTTTAAGCATTTTGAGACGTTCTAGTCCCTCCATGTTTTGACTTGAAGTTTGACAGGACAGTCACACTGGTGTCAAAGATGTGTCTTTTGCCATTCCCATGAAAATCTGCCCAAATTTAGCATAGCTATGAGTCTCTGAAAACTCTCTATTTGCATCAACTCAGTAGAGACTTTTTAGAGTATGGCTGCTAAATTCACCAATCTGTACTGAGCATGGTCCAACCCAAGGATACCGGGGCTTAGTAGTACCTTCCCTGCAATTTCTCCTCCTGGCTGCCAAGGGCAACCGTGGGGCTGAGCACAAAAACCGAAAGGGAAGAGACCGTCTCTCCTGTACTCTGCAGCATGGAGGACACAGAAGAAGCAGCTTGAATTGAATGTGGAGGGGTGAGAAACAGGGGTGGTGAGTTATATGGGCCCGTGGTGCCTGGGCTCCAGCAAATTCAGCACCTGGGGGCCCAGCTCCACCAATGTTTGGGGCCTGGTCTCTCCCCAGGCCCCATCTGCCGCCTCCATGTGCCTCCCCTGGAGCATCCCCTGGCCCTACCTGCCGCCCCCATGCACCTCCCCCAGAACATCCCCCAACCCTATCTACTGTCCCCGCACACCTCCCCCGAGCATCCCTGGCTGTCCCCTGCAGCTCCATGCTTCAATCCCTTTCTATCTGATTTACCCTATACTGCATTTTTAGATTTTATAATATTCTAAAATAAAATTTAGTTAGAGCGCCTGATATATCTGCATTACTATTAACATACAAAAGAATCTGCATTTTGTTATCAACAAAAGTATAATCTCCTTACTAAGGACACATTACATCATGAAATGTGTAGTTCTCTTTTAAAAGTGATAAGAAAAATATTTCTCTCTGTTTAATTTAGCACTCTTCTCCCTTAATGTTACATATACTTCTTACGATCATTTGCTCCTAGAATACTTAATGTTTTAGAGGTAATAGGATTTGTGTATTCATTCACCTGACCTCTAGCTGGAGATATGGCACATTCAGAAGACTAACAAGCTAAGGGTGGAGTGCTAGTGCTAAGAATCCAAAGGACACAATGAACTCAGGTCCACTGCTCCTAAGGTAGGCTACAGAATCACTTATAAAGGAGGAGCATATGGACTCTGCCAGTCTTGGTGATCAGAGAACTCCAAGAAGGGGCTACCTATTGATACAAGACTGATAGTGAGTGGACAGTTCTAGCTGAGAAAATTTAAGAGCTTTGTAGTTTGCTTTTTTTTTACTATGTACTCTTACCAATTTCAGTATTCTTTAATGAACAGAACAGGGTCAAATGGGAAATAAATGGCTCTCTGCACAGGGAAGAATTTCACCCATTGTGAAAAGATAAAGCATTAAAAGCATGCTCTGCTCAACGTAATTTACTTATTTGGGGACTGTTAAGAGTTAGAAGTCCATAGAGGTGAAATTCCAATTGTTCTGTGGGGCATTCATTCAATTGTAGATGTGTGATATCCCTCTTCAATTAGTTTCCATTGTTGGGTTTACTTAATAAATTAGGACTGCCAAAGAACTGTCCAAATTCAAAAGTCCCAAAAATGTCTTAATGCAAATCAGATCCTTCTGCCTTTCCCTGGGGTTGTTTCCCATTCTGTATTTGAGGTTCAGCCTGCAGTCCACCGGTAGGGGAACCCAGTCACATCATTAACTCTGGGTTCTGGCCCAGGGCCCTGTACCACACTTTACTCTTATTACAGCTTTCCCTTTACCACTCCTGGCCTCACATCTTTACTTCCCCTTCCAGGTCTCCCAGTCTCTTCCTCGTTTGATCAGGTTCACTCCTGGACCTCCCTGCCTGGAAAGCTTTCCTCACTCTTTCTGCTTTGTCACAGTTAAGGCTATAATTTATTCACAGGTATTTTTAATAAAAGTCATGGATAGGCCATGGGCGAAAACAAAACTTCACAGTGACCTATCTATGAAATATTAAAAATACCTGTGATTAAATCTGGGAGGAGGGGCACTGGAGCCATGCTCTGCTGGGCCAATAAAAGGGGCACTGGGGCCATGCTCTGCTGGGCCAAATAAAAGTGGCACCATCTGCTTGGCCCAGCAGAGCATGGCTGCTCCGACCAGCTGGCCGATGACCGCTGCCCGGGGCCACCGGAGCAGGAGCTGCTCCAGATGCATGGCTGGGGACCACTGTCCACGGCTGCAGGAGCCGTGGTTAGTTTGGCTATCCCAGGGGCCACCTGAGCAGCTGGTCCCAGAGCCAGCTACTTGTGTGGCCCTGGGGTCAGCCACGCTGGCCCCTGCAGAAGTCACAAAGATTGTGGAAAGTCACAGAATCCATGACTTCTGCAACCTCTGTGTCAGTCACGGAGCCCTAGTCATGATCCCTCCCTGGCTGGGCAGCTTCCTTTCTGACTCTGACTCAGGGCCCCCACAGGGACATGCTTTCTCCCTACAGTCTCTTCCCTCTCACTCTTTCCCCAGTTGAATCCTATCAGCACTTAAACTTGACTCCTTTTATACAGGAATCACCTAATTCCTCACAATCAGATTTGGCTTAGCCCCAGGCTCTCCAGCCCAAACACAAGCCACCCTGTTACACTCTCAAAGGGAGAAGGTGTGTTTGATGTCACTTATCTTACACAGACCCTTCTCCCCTTGCATAGTGACATTATGCCCCCTTTCAAGTAACACACCCTCCGCTACTTCAGGCTCACACTGCAGCAGTTTTGCCTCTTTCCAGCACAGAGACCAGTGATGATGTCAGACAGGGTCAACCAGGCCCTGGCACTTGGCAACCAGTACAACCTATTCCACCACAGAGGAACACACTGCAGAACCCATCTTGTCACCTATCAGAGGAGGAACATCTCAAGAAAAGGACATCACCAACCTAGGAAGCCTGTTACATGATGCATATGCCTAATTTGCAGCTCAAATCACCTTTCCACATGCCAGAAGCAAATGCAATGGGGAAAAGGGAAGGCCATTTAGAGTTAAGCTGAGGATGATTTCAATAACTCAGACATAGGTTGGGGGTTTGTTACAGGAGTGGGTGGATGAGATTCTGTGGCCTGCATTGTGCAGGAGGTCAGACTAGATGATCATAATGGTCCCTTCTGACCTTAAAGTCTGTAAGTCTATGATTAATGCAAGATCTGTGGTCAATAAACAACAAACAGTACACGATCTCATATGCTATGAAGCCCCTAATATAGCCTACATCAATTAGATCTGGCTAGATAACATAGTTTTAATAGAATTTATTTGACCAAACCTACTAAAAACTAATTTCCTGCCTTACCTCCCTGGGACTTTGACTTTGACTATGTTCCAAGCCACACAGCCTGTCCCATCTTGGACATGGTGTTTGGATTAGATTTCAACATGGAAGATAACACAACAAACTATTGTCTTGGACAGAGCACCACCACATTTGTCAAGGCTGATACCCTACTCTGGCACTTCAAGTGCAGAAGGTGGGGGCCTGCAAGAATTCTAAAAATTAATACTGGCCACTCCAGGCTGGTATTAAACTCCCAGGGTTACAGCTTCTCTCTGACCTTGGATGGGTAGATGCTACCACCACCCAAATGCAAAAAAACCCTTTGAGCCCAGGAAGGTGCACTTGGGAATTCCTCCCTGTGGGGTACCCTCATGCCCTTTCACCCCTCTCCACCCCCGGGGAAGAGCAGAGAAAGAAAACAAAGGAAATCAGCTGTTGCTACGAGCTAATTAAACAACATGCACAAACCTCTTAAGACACAAAAACCCAATCTTGTTCTTAAAAAAAGGTAAATTTTATTAAAAAAAAAAAGAAAAGAAAATACATCTGGAATGTAGTCTATTGCTAGATTTAAAAAAGAGTGACTATAATAATTAAGCATCAAGAATGGTTTTCTTGAGGTCCAGTTTAAAGGTTACAAGCAAAACAAAAGCACCAGGGTTTAGCACAGAGGAGTCCACAAGCCATAAAGAAATAAAAGAGAGAAACCTAATCATGTCTTCCTAGACATTCCCTGATCTACTTACATATCTGGGGTTTCAGATAAGTAGTTTCGAGGTATGATTTTTCATACCTGGTTTAAAGCTTCTTACAGCATCGCTACTCTGTCCCCCGTCTCCGGAGAACAACAGACAGACCAAGGGAAAGTTTTTTCCCAATTTTAAAAAATTCTAGCCTCCCCATTGGCTCTTTTGGTCAGATGCCCACTCCCTTCCTGTTACCCATGGGCTTTTTTTAACCCTTTACAGGTAAAGCAAAGAGAGAACAGCTACTAACAGGGATTTTGTAGCTAACTGGCTGGCCGGGTGCCCATAAAAGGGAGCTCCTCTCCCCCCTCCCCCATCACAACATTCAAGTAGTAGTCAGGGATTTCCCAGCTACCAGAAAGCTCAAAAGTCACAAGATCACAGTCCACACCCACACATGCTCATGTAACCAGAGAAATTCCAAACCATGCTAAAGGACAGCATCACTCCACTTAGGTTAAGGAGTTGAGGACCTGGTGAACTATTATCATCATACTCTATCTACAGCCACTGACATTCTGACCTCCAAATGGCCCTTCCTACCTCACTGAACACATCTGGTTCTCAGACAGCGTACACCAGATGAAGGGGAGGGATGCAAACTTGAGCATCAGTATAAGAACACCAGGTTGAAACCTAAAGATTTTCTCCAAGACTTTGCGGAGTCAGATTACAGGCAAAAATAATTTTCCTCCCTACCACCTTAGAAGCTGACAAGTCACAGCCTAACAAGCCACTCAGGTTGGCAGAACCCAGCACCAGTCTCTGTGAAGAATTATCCTACTGTGCTGAAGAGACCATCTACATTTAAGAAGACTCCTCAGACTGCATGGATCTGATCCCCCTATGCTGGCCAGAAAGCATCCTATCTTCGTTTCTTGAGTACAGGCCATTTACAGCTTGTAAGTACTAGGGTAAAGCTGAGGAATTCAAGGACCTGAACTTGAACACCAAAGGGTTGGTTCGAGACGGGACGGTCTGCCATAGGAGATGCAGGTGGCATTATTAGAGAGACAGGAGGCTATGTATGTAAGCACCGGGACAGAGCCAGGGGCAACAGAGGTTGTGTCTATAAAAAAAAATTCAGGAAATCTACTGTCATTCCCTAACACATGGAGGCACTCCACTAGTGATGGCAATAGTGGGAATAAAAATAATAGAGGGAGCAGGGAGCATTGGGAAGTGGGATTATGAAAGGAGAAGACTGATTTGGAGATGGAGTAAAAGAGAAGAAGAGGAAAGAAAGGGAATGCTTCCAGAGGAGGAAGTCTCTGAAGTTAGAAAAATGGCTAGGTAATCATAGACTGAAATGTAGCCCCTACAGAAACACAAGTATGGCACAACCCTGAGCAACTGAGAAAAGCTACTTTGCCATGGTATCTGTGGCACAATTGATTGAAAGCTCTCGTGCAATGCATTGGCTTTACCACAGATGCTGAAAAGAGCAAGGCAAATTCATTTAAAGCTGACTTATTGTTTATCATATCCACTCTGTTTTCCCATGCTGCCTAAAACATCAAAGCAATATGCATGATGCATTTTCCTTCCAATAGCTTTCCTCAAAGAGTAAATGCTCTAATTTGGGCCATGATACACCATAGCCTAACAACGTATCAAAGAGGTTGAATCCCTGTTTTACAAAACTCAACCTTAATTATAGATGGAGACCTGAGAGGTGGCTCCATAATCAAACAGCAGGGAAAATTACTGGCTAAAATGGTAAATGTGTTAAAAGGAGTCATACATCAGAATAAGCAAACTTAAATAAGAATAATTTTCCATGTGAAGAGCAATCAAGTAAAGAAACTATGATACCCTATTATCTTATATGTATTAGTAAAGGGTGAACCTCAAAATTTTGGGGTTTGGTTCAGATAAACTCACCAATTTCCCTGAACCTTTTTGTCCTCTCTTTCCTGTGTCCTTGTCTTGCTGCCCAAGTTCTTGCGCAGATGCTTCTCCCAATTGTCTGCATCTCAGCAGAGGGGCATGGGGACACTTTGCGGGCCTCTTTCCAAAACGCAGAATCTTGTTCAGGAAGGCTTTTCCACCAGGTCCATGGCCCGACTAACAAAAGTGGGGTACTGGCAATCAAGTGGAATACTAGGGCCAGTGTAGGTATCAGCTAGTCTCTCCTGCTGATACTATTTTTCTACAATCCCCTGGTTGGTTCTCACCTTTCTCCTTTGTCTCCAACCCATAACTACCATGATTCTATGATTTCTTACTATGTAGGATGCCTGTAGATGTAGCCTCCACATTACCAAGCCATTTCTTTATGCCTGCATGTTCCTCTTAATTCTTTACTTATCAGTTCTCCAAGTGATTTCCTCATCTGGTTACAGGGTCAGTACTAAGAAGCTAGGCCCCAAAGCCTCTAATTCATCTAGCTTAGTGAGTTTAGTTCTCTTCCTCCACCACAAACAAGCTTCCATGTAGGGCACTGGGTCTCAAACTTTTTTACTGGCAACCCCTTTCACATCGCAAGCCTCTGAGTACGATCCCCCTAATAAGTTAAACATACTGTTTAATATATTTAACACCTTTATAAATGCTGGAGGTAAGTGGGGTTTCGGTTGGTGATTGACAGCTCGCAACTCCCCACGTAATGACCTCATGACCCCCTGAGGGGTCCCAGCCCCCAGTTTGAGAACCTCAATGTAGGAGACAAGGTATAGATTCTTCCAGCAGAATGTGACCTATTGTATACTGCTTCTCCAGAAGAGTTGGGGAGACCAAGGGTACAAAGGCTGCAGGGAGACCATTGCCACAGGAACTGTATTTCAGGATATTGCCCCTACACACATGCACATTTGTTCAACCCCTCCCCATGACATATCCACTCCACATGGTGATGTCAAGATAGTGCTGTCATCATCAGGGTTTACATTCCCTCTCTCCTTGGTGATGATTTTAGCAACACCACATTAGAAACTCTTCTGTTCTTACCACTCAATAATTATTTCATCATAGTTAACACACTAATGTACTGGCTTGTGTCTCATTTGTATATGAATGAAATATTCTCAAACTTTATATCTCATAACTATATGTTCTGTAATTAATCTGTGTTCCATAATAAATTATGTGGGGTTCCTCATATGAATAGGCAATCCATAATGTGGTGCATAAAATGACCCCAATGCTGTTAATAAATCCTGTGTATTAATATATGTGAGAATAGGGTAAAACAAAAATATTTTCTAAAGCCAAACCAAAAGAATGTGCTTTATATTATACGCAAAAGGCCACAAAACTCTGGAGAGGGAACATATTCCCAAGGGAAATTACCTGAGAGGAAAGAGCCCTGTTGCTTGAATTCTGTCCTTAGAATCAGATACAGAAGCAGCCCATTTTATTTTAATTTAGAATATATATTTTGAGGGGATATATTTTGAGAAGCCCTCTCATCTTTAATAATCTCTAGGGAACAGTGAGCAGCAGATAAACTTCACGGGCTGTTCAACACAAAAGAAATTATATCAGTTGTAGGCAATCCATCGCTGTCTTCTTCACACCCACCAGCAGAGGTCACACTTACTCCTCAACTCAGGTCACAGATGCATGCTTTCAGCCCCACATTGAAAAAAATGACAGTGTCTCACCCTCTGTCATGACACTGTGATCTTCACTCCCCAGGTGCTAACTCCATCCACCAGAATAGTTGCCTTCCCTCCCTCCATCCTAAAGGGACGAAACTTCATTTGGACAAATAGTTTCATGATCAAATCCCAACCTGGTCCCTATACAGATCACTTGTTTGTTGCAGGCTAAGTTCAGCTTAGTTGAACAAATCATTTGTCCAGCTATAAATGTAACTGGAAGCTCACTAACCTTTCAAAGTGTATGTATGCCCTAACTTATAAGCGGAAGTTACTTGGGGGGGCGGGAGGCAGGGAAGGATGAACTGGAATTATTCATTATATCCAGTTTGAATGCAGCTATTCAGACAATTCAGTGCCTGTATGCTCGCTGAAGTGACAGCAACAGGAGGTTTGTGGCAGCTTTCATGTTTGAATTTGAACAGACACCCTTCTGTACTCTCACCACTAGAGGGTACATTTGTATCACTGAAAATCAGATATCCAGCCAAACCACGTTTGGATAAAACCTTGGATTCCTATTCGTGGCAGGTAATGTCTAAATGAATCTCAGGCTGTGTCTACACTATGGTGGGATCAAGGCTGCTGTGATCAATACACCAGAGGACAATTTGGTCGGTCTCATGAAGACCTGCTAAATCGACGGCAGAGTGCTCTCTGGTTGACTCCAGTACTCCACTGGGAAAGAGGGAAGTAAGGTAAGTCAACAGGAGAGTGTCTTCCGTCGACACAGCACGGTGTAGACGCCGCAGTAAGTCAACGTAAGCCTTGTTGACTCCAGCTACGTTATTCATGTAGCTGGAGTAGCATAATTTAGGTAGACTTACATAGTGTAGACATAGCCTCAGATAATCAGCTCAGTCGTGCAGTCTGTACTCAGGAAAAACTCCCATTGAAGTCCATGGAACTTTTGCTTGCAAAAGAACTGCAAGAATGGATGAAGTATACTTGTCTCTAGGAGAAATAGTTCAAAACAAATTTCTTATGATGGTGCCCAGTAAAAACAAACTGCTGGGGAAGAAAAGAAGAAACTTGTATGTACAGCTCTATAGAAGTGTAAAATCACACACTGCTCTAATAAGATGGTACAAAAGCAAGTTCTATGTCTTTCCTACATATTGTATCCAAAATGTTTTCAGAGAATAATTAAATATTAAAAGCAGAAGTGGAAAAAAATAGAAGATATAGGCAGACTGTTTCCAGCTGAGATTTGAAAGGAGATGTGAGAAAGAGGAGAGAGAGAAACATTATTGTAGAAGAGGGCTCCACACTAACTATAGTGAGATTCTTTAGAGGGAAAGTGTGGAAGGAGCAGGGAGAAGTTGCAATCATTAAAGTGGAGATGTAGAAAGTGAAAATATACTGAAATAACAGGATGAAGTGGGGTAGGCCAAGAAGGTAGGATTGTGGAAGCTTTTTTCTTAGGATTTCCTAGTGTTTGCTGGTTTAGGTCAGTTCTTTAATATTACTCCCTCACTACTTATCTGGTCTTCTTTCTCCTCAGGAGTTGTCTGACCTCTCCGTTCCATCAACAATGCTAGCCTCAATCACCCATTTGTCCACTTCTCACACAGCCATCCTCATCCTTTATTTTATGCTACCCCACACAGGTAGGCCATCATCCTTGAACTAGTTGCAAAGACTGTTTGGATCTTGTGTTTTTGTTCAGCGCTTCTCCAGTTTTTATGAAAAGTTTACATCCAATGTAAGTGTAACTGGGTTAAAAAAAAGAATTAAATAAGTGCATGGAGGATAGGTCATATCAGGGATGCAACCCCATGCTCTCAGTGGCCCTAAATCTCTGACTGCCAAAAGCTGGAACTAGACAACAGGGGATAAATCACTCGATAAACTGTTCTGCTGTTTGTTCCCACTGAAGCATCCAACACTGGCCACTGTTGGAAGACAGGATACTGGTCTATATGGACCATTGACCTGACCCACTGTGGCCATGGTTATGTTCTTAAGTTACTAAGAGCTAGTCTACACTAGAATCACTACAGTGGCATAGCTGTACCGGTGCAGCTGCACCGCTGTAGTGCGGCTAGTGCAGACGTTCTATAATGACGGGAGAGAGTTCTCCATAATCACTCCACCTCCCCAAGTAGTGGTAGCTATGTTGGCAGGAGAATTTCTCCCTCCCCAACATAGAACTGTGCACACCAACCCTTAGGTTGATGTAACTTACGTTGCTCGGGGGTGGGGAGGTGGCTTTTCCACACCCGAGTGATTTAAGCTATACTAAAGTAAGTTGTAGCATGTGCAATCCCTAAGAATTTGAATAGCAAATATATGGCCCATAAAAGCTCTTACAAAATGAAAGCACGAAGAGAAAACACATTGTTTGAAAATGGCAATTTAAGTGCATGTTTATTATCTCTTTATGGGAGCTCTGGTCTTCTTCAATTTAATGCTTTATTTTTGAAGACGTTTGCCTTATTTGAACTTCAGCTCACATATGGTTCTATTTTGGCCTCTAACTATCTGGGTTAGTAAAAGGTAATTTGCAGCAGTAATTATGGATGGATGAGCCAGTTTGGATAAATTAATACAATCAGCTCAAAACCTTTGCCTAATTTCATGATCAACTTTGAACCAAATATTTTGAGGGTCTGAAAGGTTCAGCTAAGGTTTCTTGCACACTCTTAGATCTGGTTTCCACCTGAGCCTAGAAACTGAAGCACCATTACTATGAAAGCAACAATATTTTCTTGTATTTATGTATGGGATTAGAAATGGACATGCAAAAATAGCAGGTATTTGGGTAAAGGCAACATGAAGGCAGAATATTAATATTGAGAGATATAGACTAAAAAGCACATATGAATGCTCTTGGACCGCTTCAAGTGCTCACCAGCTTAGTGTCAGTTCTTCCCACCAGTCTAGCCATCTGTATTTTCCTCCACATCAGTCTCTTCATGGAGCCTCCCAAGCCTCAGTCCCAGGGAAAAGGTGGCATTGGAGAAGAAGCATAAGCCCTTTTCTGTAGAACTCTAAGCTTTTAACTATTTCTTCAGTTTTAAAAGCTGCCCTGTAAAGGTCATCATCATTACGGTACCAGTAAGAGAGTCACAGTTCATTATTATGGCATAGTTAATTTTACACTAAGCAGGTGCTGTTATCCAATGTACCACTGACATTCACTTCCTGAATTATCTGCTGCATACTTTATAAGGCAATGTTGACAGTAGCCTCCAAAATGTTATTTTTAAATGCTCATTATTCATGGTGTCAATATACTGTGGCTTGATATTCCCAGTCAAGTGAATAAGTTATAACTTATGTATCCATAAGAGAAAATATATTGGCCTAGTTAAAGTAACTCATTATCATACACATATGGATGCTTAGTCTTAATATGGTATGCTCTTATTTATCATTTTGATCCAGGAACCTGTAGTATACTATGCTATGTGTCGTGTCCTCAGGAGAGAGGCTAAGTTCAGGAAAGCACTTCAGCTTGTGCTTAACTTTAAACAGATGAACAGATTAAGTGCTTTGCTGAAAAGAAGTCTGAGGAAGAGCGGGAATTTGAGGTTGTAAAAAGGTTGCTAGGCCATCCCCAGAAAATTACAACCTGTTAAGGCCTGACTGACATTTGGATTTCTTCTGAGCCTATAGGAGAAGCCAGTTAATTTATTGTCTCTGAAACAAGAAGCATTCAACAAGAAGGTAGGTCAAAGCTCCCTCTACCTTCCTTTATTCACTTTCTTCTGGATATAAGGACAATAACTAGATAGCTAGCTGCTGGGGCCACGGCTTTATTTAGCGTATTACTTACCCGGCCAAGCCTAAGAAGGATTGGACCTGTTTCTTTGACTTTGGGATAGGCCACTTTTGGATAGCATCCACCGTGGCCTGTAGGGGGTTTATGGTTCCTCGACCCACCTGGTGTCCCAGGTAAGTCACTCTGTTTTGGCCTATTTGACACTTTTTGGCCTTCACAGTTAGTCCTGCCTGCCTGATGCGTTCAAAGACTTTTTCCAGGTGTTCTAGGTGTTCGGGCCAGGAGTCAGAAAAAATGGCCACATCATCGAGGTAGGCACCTGCATATTCTCCCAATCCTGCTAGTAGACCATCTACCAGCCTCTGGAAGGTGTCGGGTGCATTTTGCAACCCGAAAGGAAGCACATTAAATTCATACACCCCTGCATGGGTGATGAATGCTGACCTCTTTTTGGCAGATTCATCTAGAGGTACTTGCCAGTACCCATTGGTTAAGTCTATTATAGATATGAACTGGGCACGTCCCAACTTCTCCAATAGCTCATCTGTGCCTGGCATTGGATAATTGTATGGACGAGTTACCGCATTTAGCTTACAGTAGTCCACACAAAAGCGTATTTCCCCATCTGGTTTGGGTACCAGAACCACTGGAGATGCCCATGCACTGGTAGAGGAGCAGATTATACCCATCTGTAGCATGTTTTGGATCTCCCTTTCTACAGCAGCTTGGGCATGAGGAGACACCCGGTAGGGTGGGGTTCTAATTGGGTGAGCATTACCTGTGTCAATGGAGTGGTATGCCTGTTTAGTCCGTCCTGGGGTGGCTGAGAACAATGGGGCGAAGATAGTGCACAGCTCCTTGATTTGTTGCCGCTGCAGACGTTCCAGGGTTGTGGAGAGGTTCACCTCTTCCACGCCACCATCACTTTTTCCTTCGTAGTAGACACCTTCAGGCCACCCAGCATCATCTCCTCTCTGGGCTGTAAACTGACAAACCTGTAAGTCTCTGGAAGGGCTTGAGAGAATTAACATGCTACTCTCTGGGCTTTAGGGAGGAATTGGGAAATGCTATGAGGTAGTTAACAGCTCCCATGCGCTCTTGGACCGTGAATGGCCCTTCCCATGACGCTTCCATCTTATGGGCCTGTTGCGCCTTCAAGACCATAACCTGGTCTCCTACCTTGAAGGAACGCTCTCTGGTATGTCTATCATCCCAGGCCTTTTGCTCTTTCTGAGCATCCTTTAGGTTTTCTTTAGCAAGGGCTAAAGAGTGTTGGAGGGTGCTTTGTAGGTTGCTTACAAAGTCCAGAATGTTAGTTCCTGGAGAAGGCGTAAACCCCTCCCATTGCTGCTTCACGAACTGTAATGGCCCCTTCACCTTGTGGCCATACACAAGTTCAAACGATGAAAACCCTAAACTGGGATGTGGTACAGCCCTGTAGGCAAAAAGCAACTGTTGTAACACTAGGTCCCAATCACTGCAGTGTTCATTGACGAATTAATGTATTATGGCTCCCAAAGTTTCATTAAACCTTTCCACCAGGCCATTGGTTTGATGGTGGTATGGGGTGGCAACCAAGTGATTCACCCCATGAGTTTCCCACAGTTCTTTCATGGTCCCTGCCAGAAAATTAGATCCTGAATCTGTAAGGATGTCGGAGGGCCAACCTACCCTAGCAAAAATGTCTGTTAGGGCCCGGCACACAGTGTTAGCTCTGGTGTTGCTTAGAGCTACTGCTTCTGGCCACCGGGTAGCAAAGTCCACGAAAGTCAGTATGTAC
Organism: Gopherus evgoodei; assembly: GCF_007399415.2. NCBI lineage: Eukaryota > Metazoa > Chordata > Testudines > Testudinidae > Gopherus > Gopherus evgoodei. Next base: position 64,281,449 of record NC_044329.1, read on the forward strand.
TGCTTTCCTCTGTGTGTCTTTTTTGGGAAAGGACCCAGAACATCCACAGCTACTCACTGAAATGGGACCTCAGTTATGAGGAGTGGCTGGAGAGGGGCCTTGACCTGGTCTTGGGGCTTTCCCACTCTTTGGCACATCTCACAAGACCGGACAGCAGTCCTTGCCCATCCCCTCCCAGTGGAAGGACTTCCCCAACCTGTCTTTGGTTCTGTTCATCCCAGGATGGCCACTGGGATGATCATGGGCTAAGCTTAAGAGCTTTTTTCCGGTACTTAGTTGGAACCACCAACTGTTTTTGCGGATGCCAGTCTTCCTGGTGTCCACCAGAAAGAGTCTCCTTGTATAAAAGTCCTTGTTCTATAACAAACCGGGATCGGTTAGAAGAGCTGAGAGGCAGTGGGATGCTCCATGCCACTGCCCAAGCTTTCTGAAGGCTGTCATCTGCTTCCTGCTCAGTCTGGAACTGTTCCCTTGAGGCTGGAGACACCAGTTCCTCCTTAGACTGTGGACTTGGGTTTGGTCCCTCTGGAAGCGATGTAGGTGATGGGGTTGTTTTCGTTGCTGGTGAGCCGCTCTCCGCTGGTGCACCAGGAGACATTTCAGGCTCTGGCTGAGCCTCTTGGGTATGGTTGTCTGCTGCTTCTTCCAGTTTAGGCTCGCTGGCGCCCTCTGGCATTGGGGTTGAAGATGTGTTTGCAAGCACTGGCATCAGTGCTGGCAACGGTTCTGGTGCTGGTTGCTTTTCCAGTTCCTGGTCTGGGACTGGAGGCACTGTGGCTGTTTCTGTCATTGGCAGGGGATCCGGGTCCACTACCTCTGTCTGGGTCTCTGCTAACACAGACGGGGCCTCTGTGGACAGCTCAGGAACAGGGATGGGTCTGGAAGCTTGCCTGGTTTGGCTGAGTGTAACCATTCCCACCCTCTTGGCCCGCTTCACCTGGTTGGCCAAGTCTTCCCCCAGTAGCATGGGGATGGAATAATTGTCATAGACTGCAAAAGTCCACATCCCTGGCCAGCCTTTGTACTGGACAGGCAGTTCAGCTGTAGGCAAGTCTACAGCTTTTGACATGAAGGGGTAAATTGTCACTTGGGCCTTTGGGTTGATGAATTTGGGGTCGACGAAGGATTGGTGGATAGCTGACATTTGTGCCCCTGTGTCTCTCCATGCGGTAACCTTCTTTCCGCCCACTCTCAAAATTTCCCTTTGCTCCGAGGGTATCTGAGAGGCATCTGGGCCTGGGGATCCTTGGTGTGATGGTGGTGTAATGAACTGCACTCGGTTGGGGTTCTTGGGGCAGTTGGCCTTTATATGTCCCAGTTCATTACACTTAAAGCATCGCCCAGCTGACTGGTCACTGGACTGAGGTGGGTTACTGGAGACTCGTGAGGTGGGAGAAATAGGGAGTCTGAGGCTTTCCTTGGGTTGTAGGTGGGGTCCTAGGTTGCCCTCGGGTATAGGGTTTATTGTCGGTGTGCCCCCTGTGATATTCGCTCCCCTTGATAGTAGCTTTTTTCTTTTCTGCCACTTCAACCCATCTGGCTCCAATCTCCCCCGCCTCAGTTACAGTTTTGGGCTTCCAATCTAGGATGTACCTTTCTATTTCCTCAGGAACACCCTCTAAGAACTGCTCCAATTGTATTAGGAGGTGTATGTCGTCCAGAGTTTTAACCTTGGCTCCTGATATCCAGGTATCATAATTCTTTCCAATGTGGTAGGTGTGTTGGGTGAATGACATATCTGGTTTCCACTCTAGGGCTCTGAACCGCTGACGGGCATGCTCAGGTGTTAGCCCCATTCTGATTCTGGCCTTGGTTTGAAAAAGTTTATAATCGTTCATGTTTTCCCTAGGCACTTCAGCCGCCACCTCTGCTAAGGGTCCACTGAGCAGTGGCCTCAGCTCTATCATGTACTGGTCTTCAGAGATGCTGTATCCATGGCAGGTTCTTTCAAAATTTTCTAAGAAGGCCTCAGTGTCATCACCTGCCTTATAGGTGGGAAATTTCTTGGGATGTCGAACCATAACTGGAGAAGGGTTGTTAGGGTTGGCTGGAGCATGCTGCCTAGCCTGCGCTAATTCCAGAGCCTGCTGGTAGGCCTCCCTCTGGAGTTCCAACTCTTTCTCTTTTATCTCCAGCTCTCTCCTGTGGGCAGCCTGTTTTTCTCTTTCTCTCAGCTCCATCTCTTTTTCTCTCAGTTCTATTTCTTTCTGTTTTCTTTCCATGTCTCGCTTGTGGTCTGCATCTTTGATTTGTGCCTCTGCATCCAATCTTGCCCGTCCCTGTTTCAGGGCGTCCTTGGTAGTCATGGTTCCTGCTTTCTTGTGTTGGGGCGCCCTCTGGTGTTTATTGCCTGAAATGCTGCTTCTCTGTTTCCTCCTTGGGGCTGCTTAGCAACAGAGTCTTTTCTAACACTTTTTAACTAGTTTTTCCCGTATAGTTAGAAAGAAAAAAAAAACTCTTTCATTTGCAAATGTGTTTTGTTGGTGTACGCTGACTCACAGCTAGAGTCCCATTGTTTAACAAAAGACTCTCATTAAACTTTAATGCCTCTGCCTTCAGAGTACTCAGAAGGAAGAGAAAAAAAACCCTGCAGACTTGCTTTTTAAAAACCCCTCTTCTCTTGCTTATAAACAGCTAGCAGAGAGAAAAGAACAAAAAAATTAATAATCCTACTGGCTTTTGGATTCTATCTATCCCACACGCTGCTGCCACCATGTCATGGTATAACCCCCATTCTGAACCTTAGCGTCCAAAAGATGGGGTACAAGCAAGAATTCCTCTAAGCTTAATTACCAGCTTAGATCTTGTAGTGCTGCCACCAATCAGGACTTGCAGTGCCTGGTACACTCTGGTCCCCCCAAAACCTTCTCTGGGGACCCCAAGACCCCAAACTCCTTGAGTCTCACAATAAAGGGAAATAAACCATCCCCCCTCCCTCCTTTCTTCCTCCCAGATCTTCCCCTCCCTGGGTATACTAGGAGATCACTGTGATTCAAACTCCTTGAATCTTACAACAGAGAGGAATGTCACCTCCCCTCCTCCTCTTTTCCCCTCACCTAGAGGTAACACAGATTCAAGCTCCGTGAATCTAAAACACAGAGGAATTCCACCTTTCCCCCTCCCTTCCCTCCTTTCTCCCATCAATTCCCTTGTGAGTACAGACTCAATTCCCTTGAGGCTTAACAAGGGGAAAAAATCAATCAGGTCTTTTAAAAAATAAAAGCTTTTAATAAAAGAAAGAAAAAGTAAAAATTGTCTCTATAAAATCAAGTTGAAAAATGTTACAGGGTCTTTCAGCTATAGACACTGGGAATACCCTCCCAACCTAAGTATACAAGTACAGCCAATAGTGTTAAAATCCTTCCAGCAAAATACACATTTGCAAATAAAGAAAACAATGAAAAGACTAAAACCGCCTTATCTACCTAGTACTTACTATTCTGAACCTATAAGAGACTGTATCAGAGAGATTGGAGAGAAGCTTAGTTGCATGTCTGGTCACTCTCAGAACCCAGAGAGAACAACAGACAAACAAACAACACAAAACAAAGACTTCCCTCTACCGAGATTTGAAAGTATCTTGTCTCCTGATTGGTCCTCTGGTCAGGTGTTCCAGGTTCACTGCTTGTAACTCTTTACAGGTAAAAGAGACATGAACCCTTAACTATCTGTTTATGACAATTACACACAAAAATAATCTTAACAGAACATTTAAGTTGCAAAGTGAAACACTCAAAAGTTACGTGTTGCCAGAATTAAGATTCTGGTGAAATGTTAATTCCTCCCCTTTGCACATATGCTTTATGATATAGTTTTTAATTATGTGATCACATTCTTTCTGTTCCATAGGATGCCTGGTTTATTCAGTGCACTGGCTAGACCTGCTCTGGGGTTGAATCAGAATTATCTAGTGAAGGAGACTGTTGTCTGTAGGGGCTTGTCTTCACTACTGTATTTTTCACTCCATGAATCTGATGAAGTGGGTTATAGCCCACAAAAGCTTATGCCCAAATAAATTTGTTAGTCTGTAAGGTACTACAATGATTCCTCATTGTTTTTGCTGATACAGATTAACGCGGCTACCCCTCTGAAAACTGGGAGATCCCTCTGAAAACTGGGAGATCATCACTGCTGCAATCGATGCAGTGGGTGTCGATTTAGCGGGTCTAGTGAAGACCCACTAAATCAATGGCAGAGAGTTCTCCAGTCAACTCCGGTACTCCATCTCCTCAAGAAAATTAAGGTAAGTTGACCAGAGAGTGTCTCCCATTGACAAAGTGCAGTGAAGTTATTCATGTAGCTGGAATAAAGTAACTTAGGTCAACTTACCCCGGCAGTGTAGACAAAGTCTAGGAACTTTGCTTCTTGTGTTGCAGAAACTGAAAGGTGAGTAGTGAATGAGACAGGGACTGCAGGAAAAGAAAGAAAGGTCTCATGGTTAAGAAAGTTGAATGCTGTCCTGGAGAACTATTTTCTATCCCTGCCTCTGCCACAGACTTATTGTGTGATGCTGGGCAGGTCACGTACACCACATTTTTTTACAAATGGTTGCTAATTGTGTGCTCCTTATTTTCAGGGCTCAGAACGTGTGATCCTGGGAGCTGATGTGCAGAAGTGCTGAGTGTTCTCACATGCAACAGCAGTCAAGGGGAGCTGTACTTTGAATGTATAAAGTGCTATCTAATGCTAATTACTCTGAAAAATTAGGTTCTAGGCATCTCAAATTGTGCACTCAAAATTAGTGGATACTTTTGACCTTATTCTCTTTGTTTCAATTTCAAGTCAGTAAAATGGAGTGTTGTGAGGGTAAAATTTAGTTGATTGCTGTGAAGCACTGGGATATTATAGTGATAAGCACCATAGAAAAGCCCATAAGCCAATTAATAAGTTTGTCTTCAGAGCAGGGTTTAAATGGTGTGCAATCAGTAAGACATGGGAACACATCTTGAACAACAAGGATAAACAAAAATACTAAATAGTTGATCATTCAGTGAGCACCATCCATCCTGTGCACTGAGTGAGACAGGGGTCCTATGAAAACTAAATATGTAATCATGTAATTAAAGACCATATCATAATGCATACCACAAGGGGGTCAAACTAAGATTTTATGGGCAATGTTCATTCTGGCATTTCCTAGCTGTTGAGGGCAGCCTTAACAGTGGTATTTTAACACGGGGGGAAGGGAGCATTGTGTGTAATTTCCTAGGTGATAAAAAAAAGCAAAATGAAGAAAATTAAATAGTAGTTTGACATCATATTGACACGTACATAAGTCATGAATAGATTTGGACCTTTTAGATCCACAGCACAGATCCATGTCACTTGAGATTGGATTAAAAATATTTAAAAAAAAAATCAATTTGGGGTTCATTTGTCTTCTGATTTCTGAGCCCCAGAAACCAACAGACGTCTTGCTCTCAGCCTGCTTTAAACCCCTCTGCCAATTTTCAGATGGAACTTTCATTGGTGAGTGAGTTGGCAAAAGTTTTGGGGTAAGATGTCAAGCTCTGCTAGAGCCTCTGTATGTTTTGCATTTGCAGACAGAGACCATAAGAGTCCAAGTGGTGGCTAGGAGAATTTCCCCAGCACAGGCATTGCATAATTTAGTTGTAGGCTGCCTTTCACAGGCCCTCAGCAAGCCCTTGCATAGAGGTCACAATAGGGTTGGGGTTGGGGCTGAGAGCTGGAGGGAGCATATTAGAGGAGGCACAGACCTTATGGACAGCGAGTCACTCTGGAATAGGCTGCCATGATTTAGAGCAGCTCCATTGGTGATCCTAAATCATGCTAGGGCCATTTTAGCCCTTGGAGCATCTCAAAATTGTGTGAACACAAAAACAATTTAACTCTTCCTTAGTCCTTCCTCCACTAGGGCTGGAAGATGAGTTGCATCTTCCACAGTGGGTTGTTTTTTCCTTTTTCTTTTCTTTCTTTTTTTTTGAAAAAAAATGTAAACGGCTTTTCTTGTTTGTTATTTTCAATGTATCTGAATTCCCTGCTTCTCCTCTCCTCGATCCCCTCACTTCCCTGCCTGGCATTGAATTTGCAGATTTGTAGACTCACATCCCTTTAACTCTATATTTGCCCTGACAGTTGCTACTGCCTTTTCTTTTTTCTGCCCATCTTCCCTCCATGCCCCAGTCTCATCTAGTTTCTTCTTCTTCTTCTTTTTTTTTAATTTAAAGTCTACTGGTATCTTGAGATACCCGTTCCTCCCCCAACCGCATGCTAAATACTGCTCAGTCTAGCTATGAGTTTTTGTGTCAGTAGGTTGTTTGGCCTTTTGTAACGAGACTGAGTACTGGGGGAACAGGAAATTGATGTGTGGGCCATCACGCTGTTGTCTGAGTCTGCATGCCTGCTATACGTGTGTGATACACCCACAGCTGTCTGTAGTAAAAGCTACCACAGAAGCAGAGAGGGAATGTGGCAGCTTTCAAAGGGACTGTCTACTGCTTTACACAAAGTCACACAGCTCCTTTGAAAGCTGCCAGGTGAGTAGGTGTAGAGTCATGCAGCTTTCCCCTGTATCTACTGCTCCTCTCTCTTGTCCTCCTCCCTCCACCCAAACAAATCCAGTGCATCTTTCACTCCCCAACACCCAGGGAAGTAGGACACATTGAGTGACAGTACAAACCTGGGTCCGAAGCTCTTTACTAAGCCTTCATAATTAGAGCTGGTCAGGCTACTAGTTCTGAATAATATAAGTTGTTCATTTAATCCTTTATGAGTAGTGAACCATTCACGAAATGATCGTGATTTCTGCAAAATAAAAATTATTTTTAAGCAGAAGTATGTGCTGAATAGTTTTAACAAGTAATTTACAATGTGTCGGTGGGTTTTTTTGCATAACTGTTAAGTGTTTAGGTGCCATTATTCCATGAGTTGTCTGACTGACTGCCCTAGTCAGACAGAACTCTTTCTTCTCCCTTCTTGAATGGCTAGACATTTTTTAAAAGTAGTGAGAAATTTAGAGCTACCTGGTAATAATTTATTCATACTGTATGTTGGCCTGGTTGTAGAGATGCTTACTGTATGAATATGTTGGGTTAACTCAAAAGAGGGCTTTCTGGAATATTGACCCAAAGACGGCTCCAGATAGTTTACCTCTCCAGTGACACTGAAGAGTTAAAAGCAGCAAAGAGTCCTGTGGCACCTTATAGACTAACAGACGTTTTGGAGCATGAGCTCATGCTCCAAAATGTCTGTTAGTCTATAAGGTGCCACAGGACTCTTTGCTGCTTTTACAGATCCAGACTAACACGGCTACCCCTCTGATACTGAAGAGTTAAGGGACAATGCCACAGGTACAAGATCCAACTGTGGGTGTTTGAATCAGTTAGGCCTACATAAGTTACTACCAGGGGATAGTAAGACTTTTGATAAGATAAACAGGCACGTAGACTGGTGGTTGTTTTAAAATCCTTCTTCTTTAAAGCTTTATTTATACTGCTCAAAAGACAATATTTTTTGTTAAAGAAGGCAGTTTGATCACTATACACCATTGGCCACAGACTCCCAAAAGGGAAGAACTGAAGTTGCCTGAACGCATTTGCATCTGCAGATAATAAGGGTTGATAACACAAGCTACTGTAGCCCAGGTCCTGCTCTAAAAGTGAGAGAGCTGCAAAATTCCACCTCAAGTTAGACATCATGTTCCTACCCAAAATCTGAGAGGGGTGCATTCAGAGACACCAAAAAGGGACAGAGGTGCAGCTAGTCCAAGTACTCATAAAAGAAGAATAATGAATGGCACCCACTGATCATTAAAACAGTAGTCAAGGTAAAGCTATGATAGGAATAATAGCTTATGTAGGAAACATTGTTTAGACTCTTGCTGAGGTCAAGAATGGATCCACCTCCTGCTCTCCCTCTACTGAATTATACTACCGGTGCATTATAGATGATTTACAAAACAGTTTTTTTAAGAAGCAGGTATTGATCACCAGACAGAGACAGGATACCAGTCAGTCCTCATGGATCATCATCTGACATGGCAAATGCTATGTCCTATGGAATTATGAACCTAATCGAGACTTTCATGTACTAGTCTGGCTGTTCCCATGGGGAGGTGTTATTGCCACTTTATAAGAGTGAGACCGTTATTGGAATACTACACCCAGTTCTGGTGTCCACACTTGAAAAAGGATGTTGACAAATTGGAAAGGGTTTAGAAAAGTACTGCAAGGATCATGTGCGGCATGGAAAACCTGCCTTACACAGTCAGAGACTAAAGAAGCTTAACATGTCTTTCTAAAAGATGCTTTAGCTCAGCCAGAAATGATGGGTTTGATGCAGGTTTCACTTGGTGAAATGCTATAGTCTGTGTCATGCAGGAGGTCAGACTGCATGATAAATGGTCCCTTCTGGCCTTAAAAATCTCTGACTCAATGATACTGGCATGTTTTGTGAATGTTTGCAAATTAATTTGAGTCACCCACCATCTTCAGGGCTTTATTCATCCTTTCCTCTCTGTTACGCACACTAAAAATATTATACAGCCCAATGCCCCACAAACACTTGCACACAAGTAACTTTACTCACATGACTAGTCCCACTCATGTGATTATAACTACTCATGTGCATAAGTATTTATAAGATTGGGCCCAATTCATAAGCGTAGCTTGACTTCTATATTGGCGGGGGGGGGGGGGGCAGCTACAGCCAGGCCAATGGGTCCATGCATGGAGGGCAAATTCCACACCTGCCCAAGGCTTGCAGTGGCTCAATGTCTGTTTCTCCATCAGGGATTTTTAAAATTACAACTGAGCATATTAAATCACCAGCAACAATGCTAGAGATGAGAAAACACAGAGCACCAGGTGTCTTGAACTTTTATTCTGCAATATACCCTTGTTGCTATCAACAAAGTATAAGCAACATTAAGCTTCTGGGAGGCATACTATTTCATTGTCAATAAGGTTTGCGTGAACTTGAAAATCATGCCAATTGATTAATGTTCTTACTGAAGGACCATTCCTGGAATTGTTACATTCTCCAGCCTCCCACTGAAGTCAATGAGAGGTTTGAGTGTGCAATGATTTCAGCAGGCTAAGACATATTAAAATAAGTTAGTTTACCCTCCAGAAAGATTATCATAACCTCTTTGAGCCACTGATTGTTTGGGGAAAGGAACAGAGAGATAGATACTATTTTATTCTAAATCACTGAAAATGATGGGCCAGATTCTCAGCTGGTGTGAATGAGCATTTTTCTATGTATGTAATTATTTCTTTTAACTACCTTTTTCATAAATTCTCACACACACACTATTCTCACTGAAGGACTGACTGTCTGGATATGTGGACTCTCTACTCAGACCCTATGCCACCAGCACTCCCAGCTATCTCCGTGACACCACTGATTTCCTGAGGAAACTACAATGCATTGGTGACCTTCCAGAAAACACCATCCTAGCCACCATGGATGTAGAGGCTCTCTACACAAACATCCCACACACAGATGGAATACAAGCTGTCAGGAACAGTATCCCTGATGATGCTACAGCACAACTGGCTGCTGAGCTCTGTGCCTTTATCCTCACACACAACTATTTCAAATTTAATGATAAATACATATCTCCAGATCAGTGGCACAGCTATGGGCACCCGCATGGCCCCACAATATGCCAATATTTTTATGGCCGACCTGGAACAACGCTTCCTCAGCTCTCGTCCACTCATGCCCCTTCTCTACCTATGCTACATTGATGACATCTTCATCATCTGGACCCATGGGAAGGAGTCTCTGGAAAAATTCCACCATGATTTCAACAGCTTCCACCCCACCATCAGCCTCAGCCTGGACCAATCTACACGGCAGGTCCACTTCCTAGACACCACGGTGCAAATAAGTGATGGTCACATTACCACCACCCTATACCGAAAACCTACTGACCGCTATGCCTACCTTCATGCCTCCAGCTTCCATCCCGGGCACATCACACGATCCATTGTCTACAGCCAAGCACTGAGGTACAACCGCATCTGCTCTAACCCCTCAGACAGAGACCAACACCTACAAAATCTCCACCAAGTATTCTCAAAACTACAATACCCACATGAGGAAATAAGGAAACAGATCAACAGAGCCAGACATGTACCCAGAAGCCTCCTACTGCAAGACAAACCCAAGAAAGAAACCAACAGGACTCCACTGGCCATCACATACAGTCCCCAGCTAAAACCTCTCCAACGCATCATCAGGGACCTACAACCCATCCTGGACAATTATCCCACACTTTCACAGGCCTTGGGTGGCAGGCCAGTCCTCGCCCACAGGCAACCTGCCAACCTGAAACATATTCTCACCAGTAACTGCACACTGCACCATAGTAACTCTAGCTCAGGAACCAATCCATGCAACAAACCTCGATGCCAACTCTGCCCGCATATCTACACCAGCGACACCATCACAGGACCTAACCAGATCAGCCACACCATCACCGGTTCATTCACCTGCACATCCACCAATGTAATATACGCCATCATATGCCAGCAATGCCCTTGTGCTATGTACATCGGCCAGACTGGACAGTCGCTACGGAAAAGGATAAATGGACACAAATCAGATATTAGGAATGGCAATATACAAAAACCTGTAGGAGAACACTTCAACCTCCCTGGCCACACTGTAGCAGACCTTAAGGTGGCAATCCTGCAGCAAAAAAACTTCAGGACCAGACTTCAAAGAGAAACTGCTGAGCTTCAGTTCATCTGCAAATTTGACACCATCAGCTCAGGATTAAACAGAGACTGTGAATGGCTTGCCAATTACAGAACCAGTTTCTCCTCCCTTGGTTTTCACACCTCAACTGCTAGAACAGGGCCTCATCCTCCCTGATTGAACTACCTCATTATCTCTAGCTTGCCTGCATATATATACCTGCCCCTGGAAATTTCCACTACATGCATCTGATGAAGTGGGTATTCACCCACGAAAGCTCATGCTCCAAAACGTCTGTTAATCTATAAGGTGCCACAGGACTCTTTACTGCTTTTACACGATCTTTAATAGATTAGCCTCTGACTAGGCTTTTCACATTAAACTTCAACTCATTTCCTGCAGTTCTGTGTGATTAAGCATAATTTTAACTGTAGTTTCTACATACAAGTCAGTCAGTATTTATCATCTAATGAACTCTGTGTGGCACGGGGAGGGAGGGGGAGATAATTTCAGTATTTTCAACCATGATATTACCCAATATTTGGCTACAGTTAAACCTAATCCTGAAGTATTGTCCTACAATGTAATCAGGTGCTTGGTACAGAGTACAGAATAAGAGTTGTAACCACCACCACCCCTCTTTTTTTTTTTACATAATGTCCATCTATGGAGGTCTCGACTTCATCATCAGGATATACAAATGAAAAAGTACAAAGAAGGCAATGGCATCCTCTATTTTACATGGATGAGCTACACACATGCCTGACCTTAACCCAGATTTGGGGCATATATGTCTCCGCAATCAGGTTTCTTGTAAAAAGGTGCTGAATACAGTCTTAAACTGACAGTGTCCTTTTAGAATATTATGAAGATCAGACAATTAAATTAGACTGACCAAGCAAGTTATGCTTAACTTTATGCACAGCCTCAGTGTCTTGTTTTTATGCACTGGCACAATGCTGCTAGACCTGGGTTTACAACTAAAGAGGCAGGTATATATTTTTTAAATGCTACTAAATAATATAATTAAATTATTTCTATTAATATTAAGTTTTGTAAAACCTAACACACACACACAGAGACATCTAATCCTAAAATGACTAAATTAACCCTTTAGTTACTGCAGATCTTTATACATAAATGCACATGTTCTAAGAATTCATTTGATTGGACAACTTGAAATTGCCGCAAGGCAAATGCTCTCAGGATTAAATTTGTTAAAGTAGTTCCCTGAATAGTAATAGCATGATTAATAAAAATGTTTACCTATTGAAATTAAACTCACTATTATGCTAAGATATTCAGGATATAATGCTGTTGGTTTCAGTTTAAAGCTTATGCAAATAATATGCAATATTATTGAAGGACTTACTAACTTTCTGTTAAAAAAATATTTATACAATGAGGAGACACGGTTCATGTGTCCGGATATGGGTCTGTTTGGGTAAGAACATGTGGTTATGTGGGATATGCGTCTTGAACATAGTTTTTCAGACAGTTTGTCCATAACTTCCTTTTTTAGGTTTGGTCTCTTCTATAAAGTGGTTCTCAGTGGAAGTCTCTGTTTCCGTCTTCAAAGATAGACTAATCAGTCAGAACTTATTACTCAGTTCAGGTATCATTTGTGATATCATGTTGAGATAAGAAAAACTTTAAAGGCAGAACAGCTCTATTAGATCATCCACTTTAATCTGGGGCAAAGTAAAATTAGGTATAAGCATTAGTGCCAGGGTGTCTTTATGTTCACCTTTTAAATAAAATGAAAGAATTCAAATGAACAAGGATTTGTAATGAGTACAATAACATCACGTGAGGCAGCATTGCACATTGTCCAAAGGGAAGCTAGGTAACTGAGGTTAGGTCTATGTAGGTCTACATAGCAAAAACTAACACAAAAGTGCAGCAGGGAGTCTCAGAGGTAACTGACTCGGGCCTGGTCTACACTACACGGTTAGGTCAAATTTAGCCATGTTAGGTCAATTTTATAATGAATGTGTCTACAGAACCAACCCCGTTCCGCCAACCTAAAAGGCTCTTAAAATTGACCGCTGTACTCCTCCCCTATGAGGGAGTAGCGCTAAAATCGAATTTCCTGTGTCTAATCTGGGGTAGTGTAGATGCAGTGCTGTGCCATTCTATGGTAATGGCCTCCAGGAGCTATCCCAGAGTGCTCCAATGTGACTGCTCTGGACAGCATTTTCAACTCTGATGCCAAGTACATAGGAAAAGCCCTGGGAACTTTTGAATTTCATTTCCTGTTTGATCAGTGTGATGAGCTCAGCAGCACAGGTGACCATGCAGTCCCAGAATCACAAACGAGCTCCAGCATGGAGTGAATGGAAGACACTGGATCTGATTGCAGGCAGAACGCCAATCCAGCAGAAGAAATGCTGCAATATGTGCCAAAATCACACAGGGCATGGCAGACAGAGGCTACACCAGGGATACACAGCAGTGCCGCATGAAGATTAAGGAGCTCAGGTAAGCCTACCAAAAGACAAACAGTCACTGCAGTTCAGAGCCCCAGAAAAGCCACTTCTATGATCAGCTGCATGGCATTCTAAAGGGAACCCTACCAGTACCCTAACAATCTCCCTGGACACCTGCAAAGTGGCAGTCTCACACAACATGGATGAGGATTTTGTGAATGAGGAAGAGGAGGAGGAGGAGGAGAATGCGCAGCAGGCAAGCAGAGAATCCATTCTCTCTGGCATCCAGGACCTTTTCATCACCCTGGAGGCAATACCCTCCAAGGGTGTACTGTTCCCAGACCCTGAAGGCAGAGAAGGCACCTGTGGTGAGTGCACATTTATAGCTACACTACAAGGATTAAAAGCAATTGTGTTTAATATTTGATTTGCCCTGAGCAATTGAGATGCATTCATGGCCAGTACAGCTAATGGAAAATCTATTAATGTGTCTGGGGACGAAGCGGGAATCCTCCAGGAACATCTCCATGAAGCTCTCCTGCAGATACTCTGAAAGCCTTTGCAGAAGGTTTCTGGGGAGGGCTGCCTTATTTCGTCCTCTATGGTAGGACACTTTACCATGCCAAGCCAGTAGCAAGTAGTCTGAAATCATTGCAGCACAAAGCATGGCAGCAAATGGTCCTGGGTTTTGCTTACATTCATGCAACATTCACTCTTTATCTTTCTGTGTCAGCCTCAGGAGAGTGATATTATTCATGGTCACCTGGTTGAAATAGGGTAAGTTTGGTAAGGGAACAGTAATCCACTCTGTTTGCTGGTCTCAGACACATTAGACCCCAGGCACGCTTGGCTGTGTGTGCTTGGCTAAAAGGGATCATCTCAGAGAATAGCCACACGGGGAAAGGGTGTGCTGCACATCCACCCCAAAACCGCAGCCCCTCCTTTTAAATGGGAAACACAACTGGCATTGGTTGCTATGGGAAAGGAGGGAGCTGCAGTTTGAAACCATTCCCACATGTTATGAATGCAGAAGAAGCCAACCCCACATACCCTTTGGCTTACCATGGCTGCCTGCAAACTGAATTCTGAATTCACATTGATGGTGGTGAAGTGGCCCTTGTGATCCACCAGTGCTTGCAACACCATTGAGAAGTATCCGTTGTGGTTTATTTATTCTTTGGCAAGGTGGTCCTGTGCCAAGATAGATGGAACGCATATCCCTGTCACCCCACCACAGTTAGGGAACCCCATTGCAGCAAAGCCATCCACTATGACCTGCACATTTCCCACAGTCACTACCCTTGTTAGCAGAAGCGTATTGATTGCCCCGGCCTGGTTAGTTGGATCACAGCAGCCCCCATGGTAGATTTATCCACTCCGAATTGATTACCGACTGACCGGTAGCAGTCAGATGTTGCAAGCTTCCACAGGGCTATTGCCACTCACCTCTCAACTGTCAGTGCAGGTCTCATCTTGATATTCCTGTGCTTCAGGGCAGGGAAAAGCAACTCACAAAGTTCCATGAAAGTGGCCTTATGCATGCGAAAGTTTCGCAGCCACTGGGAATAATCCCATACCTGCAATACTATGCAGTCCCATCAGTCTGTGCTTGTTTGCCGGGCCTAGAATCGGCGTTCCCCTGTATCAACATGCCCCAGTGTCACCATGATATCCCAATTGCCACATCCCGTGCTTTCAGGAATGTCTGTGTCCATGTCCTCCTCACAATCTTCCTCGTGCTGGCGGCTCCTAGCTAGGCTCTGCACATACTGCAGGATAATACGCAAGGTGTTTATAATACTCACAAAAGCAGTGTGCAGCTGAGCAGCTCCATGCTTGTCATGCTATGGCGTCTGCATGAATAACCCAGGAAAAAAGGTGCAAAATGATTGTTTGCTGTTGCTTTCAAGGAGGGAGAGAATGAGGGAAGGTGAGGAGACTGACGACATGTAACCAAAACCACCCACAACAATGTTTTTGCCCCATCAGGCATTGGGAGCGTAATCCAGAATTCCAATGGGCAGCAGGGACTGTGGGATATCTACCCATAGTGCACCACTCCGTGAGTCAATGCTAGCCATGGTACTGAGTACACACTCCGCCAACCTAATGTGCTTAATGGGGACACGCATGATCGACTGTAGAAAATCGGTTACTAAAGGTCAACTTCTATAAAATTAACCTAATATTGTAGTGTAGACGTGCCTTCAGCCTTGGAAGGCTCATGCTATGGGGCTAAAAATAGCAGTGTAGACGTTCCCGCTCAGGCTGGAGCAGAGGCTCGGAGACCCTTGGCTCCAGCCCGAGTGGAATGTCTACACTGGGGTATGTATAGACTGCTATTAAACACTTACAGCTGGCTCATGTCAATTGACTTGGGCTCACAAGGCTTGGGCTGCGGGGCTGTAAAATTGCAGTGTAGACATATGGGCTCAGTTTAGAGCCTGAGCTCTAGGACCCCAAAAGGGGAGAGTGTCCCAGAGCCTGGGCTCCAGCCTGAGTCCAAACATCTACATTGCAATTGTAC
The DNA here is from genome assembly GCF_007399415.2 of Gopherus evgoodei. Taxonomy (NCBI): domain Eukaryota; kingdom Metazoa; phylum Chordata; order Testudines; family Testudinidae; genus Gopherus; species Gopherus evgoodei. Next base: position 64,297,073 of record NC_044329.1, read on the forward strand.
AGCTCTGCAGCCCAGGACTCACTTGCTCAAGTCAGCTGCCACAAGCCAGCCCTGGGTGTTTAACTGCAGTGTAGACATAGCCACTTACTTTTATCCTTATAGCACAAGCCCCTTGTACCCAAGTCAACTGACCCAGGCTCTGAGACTCACTGCTGTGCGGGGTGTTTTTCTGTGTAGACTTAAGAAGAAGAAGAAAATAAGCTTCTATCTTTTAGTCATCCAAAGAGTAATTACAATAGAAGAAGAACAAATTTAGAGATGATTGGGTGTGTCTGATGTTTTTCGAGATACCACAATGACCTATTATTATCTTATCTAATGCTTCAAGAAATCTATATTGGTTAGTTGTTCACCCTCTAAATTAAATGCATGGAAAGATCCAGTAGACATTAAAATAAATATTTTAGAGGGATTTGCAAAACTCAGCAGTTTCACTTCACAGTGATTTGTGCAAATATTTGTTTCAGTTTTGATCCACATGGGTTTGTACTTACCAGATTCTGAGGTTGGTTTTGAGTCAGGGGACTGGACAAATCCAGCATAAAGCAAAACTCAGCTAAAACCTCCACTTTCACCTCAGGTTCATGTCAAGGCCAGGAGAAACTACACAGTTCACAAAATCTGAATGAAACCTGGAAATCAGCCCAAGTTTGTTCAAAACTGGACAACAGTTCACTGCAAATGTTCTTAACCTTTAGCTGATTTAATTTTCCAATGTCTAGGGAATGCCTGGATTTCCTTAGCAACTAGTCTGGGGCAAATAATTTCTATACTTTATTGTTTAGGTTGATAAAGTTGCCTTCTGCATCCCTCCCTTCCTCAAATTCCTTTGCAGGATGACTGGGCAATAGTTCTGTTTAGAATTCTCCTCCCTCTTCACCCCTGAGATAGTAGATGGGACAAGAGATCACTGAGGCCATTTCTACACTACCACAAAGTTATGTTAACCTAAGTTCCATCAGCATACAACCACCGTAGTTAGAGGGTGTGAAAGGAGAGACCCTGAAGGCCACAATGGCAGCAGCTGCAGATACAACACACAGAGGTACCATTGTCAGTGTATTCATGATGGGAATCAAAACTTAAGATGCTGAACTCGCTCCCCAAAAGTTGTAAGCACGACATTCTCACTTCTGCTTGGGATTGACTGAGCATGGCACCAGTCACGACACCAGCCTTGGGGATTATGGCCCTTCAGGGGTTGGGGAAATTAGGAGAGAATAGCTCGGTTTCATGATTCTAGTTGAATACTGGCACTATTTTCCACAGTTGTCAGCAATTTAGTTGCGCTCACTGCTGAGGGTAACAGATGCAAAGAGAGCACAGCTGCTGTCAGCGTCCTGAGGGCACCCCAGGCTTGTATGCTGCCAGCCTAGCCTAACCCTAGAGGAGAATGAAAAGCAGATAGCAATACTACCTCTCTTGTGCTAGAAGAAGTAGTGGAACAAGTAAAAATGAGTAATTCCAAAGATGTGTCCTGCTACTATGGGAGTGCCATCCCTGTTATTTCAAAGTAAACTGTATACTTACCCAAGGTTCCTTTCCTTCCATTGTTCTTGGCTGTGCTCGACTGGCAGGAGTCAGAAATGGGTCCTGGCTACCTGCACAGTTAGATTCTCCAGTCACCTGTCCCCCATACTCCTCCTTCTCTTTCAACACTGTATCCTCCTCACTGTTCATGGCAGGGGTCTGTGACTTGAAGTATCCATGGTGCTGTTGGGGGCTGGTCTCCACTGATGATGGCATGCAGCTCTTGGTAAAAGAGGCAGATCTGTAGCTTGGCACTGGATTGATTGTTGGCCTCCTTGACATGCCTGCCACAGCTCTTTTGCTTTCATGTGGCACTGTTCATGGTCTGTGTTGTAGCCCTTCTCCTGCAGCTCCCAGACAATCTGCTTGTAGATGTCCTTCTATGGTTGGTTCAGAGCTGTGTCTAAACAGCCTCTGATCCCCACAGGACCAGGCAGGAGCATCTCTGGAGTGTGCACTGGTACGGTCAGCTGGGCAGTTGCATTCAGAGATGCTAAGTGGGCTCGCCAAACCTGGCAATGGGGAAAAGGAATTTCAAAAATTTGGGGGGCTTTCAAAGGGAAGGGCAGCTTCTGGTCCTGACATCTGTGAAGGGGAGTTAACAATGGTGACCAGAGAATTGTGAGACAGCTTCTGGGGGCCAGTATTGGTCAATGTAAGTAATAGTGTCTATACTGACACTGCGTCAACCTAACTACATCAACCAGGACTATGCCACTTGGGTAGGTGGTATTATTAAGTTGGCATAGTGGGGCACTTACATCGGTGGGAGCCAAATGTAAGTGAAGACACATGCACAGCTAGGTTGATATAAGCTAGCTTGTATTGACCTAACCATGTAGTGGAGACCAGACCTGAATGGCCCACAGCAGGGGGCATTCAATCCCAGCACAGAGAATGTGTGGAATGCAAAACACTGGCCACAGTGGTTAAACTAGATAGAAACAGGAGAGAAGCTCTGGCTGCACCAACCAAAGAGGAAGGGTAGAGAGCGCTACTTAGCCATGACAGGGAGAGGAAGGGGAAGCTCTCCTTTTAGCAGACAAGAGGGAACTGTGCTCCCCACCATTCCCACTTATCCCTGACTACTCCTTTTCCCCTGCAGAAAGCAAGAGTATAGCTGCAGGTGGGAGCAGTGCCTATAGGTTTGGGGAAAGAAGAGATGACTGGAGATAGCAACCTGAGAAAGGAGGTAGGCTGTATGAACAGAATCAGCCATGCCTGCTGAACTTCTCCATGGGTTTGAAGTTGGAGCCAACTGCTTACAAAGCCCATGTGCAGTCTGAGTAGCACAAACACAGTAAATACTAAATCCAGGATGGACAATTAAAAGTTACTCCATAATATCCTGTGCATAATAGAGTTGGATGTAGAACTAAACTGACTGACCATACCCACCTCTTGACATGCCACCTGTTAATATAAATCTACATTAATCTTCTTGTATAAGACATTACTACTCCCTCAGGCCATCCTCTACCATTTGAAATATGGAGTTCACAGATTTGGCTTTATTGTGTTCTTTCTCCTTTCTTAATCCAAAATCTGAGGGAGACAATGATTTTTGCAATGCTCAGAAAGGAGATTGTGAAAATGAGGAAGTATCATTATTAATTATTGTTGTTTATCTCTACCATGATAGCACTTAGAGGTCTTATCTGAGATTGGAGCCCCATTGTTCTAGGCATTTAACAAACCCATAGTGAGACAGCCTCTTCCTCTCCCACCCCCACCACAGCCACTCAAGAATTTACAATCTAAATAGACAAGACAGAAATAGGGTGGGGAAAATATTATTCCTCCCCTTCCCACATTTTACAGATAAGGAATTGAGGCACTAATATTTTGCTCAAGCTCACACAGGAAGTCTGTAGCAGAACCAGGAAATGAATCCCTGAGTCCTAAGCCAGTGCCTTCACAAGACTATCCTTCCTCTCTGTGTTGTTAGTTGTCAATCCTATTTGACCTGATCATTCCTGAGGAGGCTCACTTTTTCTACCTGCCCTCAATCCAAAACATATAGCTAATTCTATGTTTCCCAATCTCTGAAATGCAGTGGGTTGCCTCTTTTGCTGCTTTTATCTCTAATGCTTGTTCTCTTTCGTTCTCTTGACCTCAGTGATCTCACTGCTATGCCAATGATCTCTACTGATTATATGACTAATATCCAGATTAAGATCCAGTGATGCACTAAAATACATATCTGCTATGATCATCTACTCTACCACCCTATATGACTTAAGCTTTAAGGAAGTAAAACAGCATCAACTGGTGAAAAATCTTATAGGTAAAATATCCCGCTGAGCAGAGTAATTACACCAGCTGGGTAAAACCAACCAATTGTACTTGAAATTGAAACAAAAACATTTTCCATAATCAGATTGGAGTGGAAAGCTGATCTGCTATTTTATTGCATGTCAGTATCTACATTGCAATCTTTTCATAAATTTCCCAAATTCCTTTCACCTGCTTTGCCACTTTTGCCCTATACATAGCTGTGAACCATGAATGGACAAAGATGACATTCAGTTGCTGTTAGAATAATAATATTCTGTCCCATGAGCAAAAGAAGAACCAAATGGAATGACCTATGTCCTTTCATGAAAAAAGCAGAAGTACAAAAAGGAATCAAATTCACATGACTGGGAAACTGAAGTGTTCTACCACCGATGGTTTTAACAGACTGTTCCACGCTGAAAACCACTATTTGGAACAGAAACCTGACCTTCCAAGACAAAAGTATCAGTCCTTTGCACTTCTGCTGTGAATAATGACTAGACTCATGTACCAGACGATGATGTTCTGAAAATGTCAAAGTATATACAGAGGGTTTTAAAAAAAAATTGTAAAGAGGAAGTCGAGATCAGGTATATGAAAAGGATTCATCCAGAAACATCTAAAAAACAGTGTGGAATATGGTGCTAGATTCATAGATCCTGAAGCTAGAAGGGACCACCACGGTCATCTACTCTGACCTCTGCATAGCATAAGCCCCAAAATTTCACAAAAATAATTCCTAAAGCACATCTTTTAGAAAAACATGTCTAGTGCAATCTCATATATCAAACCAAGGCCAGCAAAGTCTAGCAGATTTAGGGCTGATGCAGAGTACACAGCCCACCTCCCCTCCTGCTCAAGAATCCTAGTCAGCTTTAACAAATGTCCAGCTATCGATATGCCCAGTAACTTCATTTCTTACCTTCAGCAGAAGTCATTCACCTTCTGCCTTTGGTGGACTGTCCCTTTGCAAAACTATGCAAAGGCACCAGTAAAAGCAACTGGGCTCCACTTCTGCAGCACCAGGAGGCTGGAGTAGGGTGCCCCAAGAATCCCTAAGCTTGTAAACAGTGTCTGTTACTTAAGGGGTGCCCCATACGAAGCCTTTTATAAATCTTAATTTTTTTTATTTATCTATTTTTGGCATAGTGATATGATTACACTTTTGGAGCCAAAATGTTTAGGCCCTAAAAACTGGTGCACAAAGCCCCTGGCAGGGCCTCCCTCATCATCACCACCTTCTTTTAGGTGATATGGAAAACAAAGGAAAACCTCAGCTTTCATTTTAAGAACAGAAAAGGCAGTTTCCAGCCATTTCCTTTGTGAAGCAACCTAAAAAATATAAACCCATGTAAACAGCTCACTAAGGCTGAAACCCGCTACGATTAATTCCTAACAACCTTGGGGTTCCTGTAGGTTCTTGACACAAGGGAAGATCACAGAATTAATTAATGTGCCTACATGTGGTGCTGGCAGTTCTGCCTGAGGTACTAATGATGGCACTAGGGCCTGCAGCTGTACCAGCTCCTATGGCTACAGAGAGGAGCAACTAAATAGTATAAGAGACACCCTAATTTAGAGGACTAGACATGGGGTTAAAAATAATGGACAAGCATTCTACTCCTGGCTCTGACACTGGCTTCTTTTGTAGCATGGTCAATTGATGACCTTTCTGCCTTAACTCCTCCTGCTTATCAAATGGGTACAGTATTTTCCTACCATATAGGAAACTCGTGACAGTTATTTGTAAAGCACTCTACAATTCATTAGATGACCACACAAAACCCACCAGAGCCTGGGGTCCTCCTAGATATTTGTCTCTTGGAAAACATTGTGTAATGCTAGCAATTCTGCACAAACCTCATCATAAGCAGTTGGGTTCACTTCTGCAGAAAGAACTGGAGAATGGGGATGTGGAGCAGCTAAAGATATATCCTATCTTATGAGTGCGCGTGCACACACGCACACACACACACAGAGTAAAATAAGTCCTATACATTCAGAATACATCCCTAAGAATCATCTTGACTTCCCCAGATCCTGAGGATATGCTTGTACCTAGCAGTTGGAGAATGGTGGAAAGGAGATGATTATGCTTTTGGAGTAGGGGAACCAAAACTTATTTTACAGACCCACCCAAAAATGCTAATTCTGAATGGCTTCCCTTCGGTCAGCCACCACAAATAGAACTGCAAGGCCAAGTAGAAACTGCAGGTCCAAGTTACACAAGCTGAATGCCACTGTTTGTTCTCCCCTAGTCTAGATGTTCCTTCTCATTTTGGCAGTAAAATTAGAAAGTAATTATTTCCAAGCTTTGATTTAAACTCAAATAAATATGTTTGTGCACCTCTTGGTTTTCTGACACACTCCCACAGTTAGCACATCTGTTACTGTGGCTATAAGTAGAACAACCTCAAAAAAATGGAAGTTTGCAAAATGAATCACTGTCTCAAAATAATTTCTCAAACATTTTTTAAACTTTCTTCTTGTATGTTTTCTTAGATACCTTTATACTGTACTTTTAAGGGAAATTCCAAGAACACTACGTATACTTTTGATGATATTTTCAGGGAAATCTGCTATGCATATGGAGAAATTCTGGACTAAATTCAGTGGTCAAGTTAAGAAGAAAATGTAACCCTCGTCTAAAACCCACTCCTGCTCCCACTGAAGTCAATAGCAGGATCTCCACTGATCTCAAATGCAGGATGATCTGCCCCCTACTTCTGAAACACAGGTCTAAGTTGTAGTTAAGAGAAAAAATTCACTCATCTTTAATTTTTGTTACCCCTTCTCCTGCATTCCCACCTCAGCCCACTTTGTTTGTCTCATTCAGCTATTATTGTCTTAAAGGCTGTAAACTCTTTAGGGTAGGAACTAACCATTTCTTGTATGTTTGTACAGTGTCTACCACAACAGAGGCTTGACCTGGATAGTCTTTAGGTGCTACTGAAATAGAAATGTTGAATAATCATAAAAAGATGGAAAGGCTGAACCACCAAGAACATAAAGTAGAAGCGCACACAGCAAGTCGTCAGGTGGATTGTTCTTCTCCTTTTTCTTTCTTTCGAATATTTGTGTTATTTATTGGATTATCTCAGCCTTTGCCTAATTTTATTTCTTGACCATGTGAAAAAATATGCAGTAGATTCAGGACTTGTTGGTGTTAGGGTCTTCTGAGAAGAAAGCCCTGAAGTTTAGCACTTGAGAGTTCCTGTTGAGTTTGACATTCTCTTGCTTTACCCTGAACACATAAGAAAGAAAAGTTTATGAAGAAAGGAAACATATGTGATCATGAGCCAGTAAAAGCAAGAAAGCATCATTCACAGAAATTTTATTCACAGACATGCAGTGCACTGAAACACAAGGCTCTTCTTGAAATGAGCCTATTGAGCAGTATGTCAGAGAAACGACGTTTTAATGCAGTAATATATTAGGACAGTTAAATACGATACATGAATATTAATATTGTGGGGTCCATGATTATATTTTTCCAGTTGTTTTGCTTTGTGACTGGAAATCTCAGCCAGCCTTCTGCCTTGTTATATCACAGTTCCCAAATATTTATAATGTTCCATAGCAACACACAGCAAAATTAAACCAGATGACAATAGAGTTCCACTGGTTACTCACTGAGCATAAGACTAACCCAAAGAGAAGGGGGATGGCTTTTAAAACACATACCTCACTACAACAGCAACCAAAAAAACAACAACAAAAAAAGCCCTTAGGAAAAAATCGGGCATTTTATACAGACCACATCTCTAATGTGTTTGCCTACCTCATTTGGTTTCTCTCTTGCGCACTCTCTGGTATTAATTGCATCAGTTAAGTTTTGGGGTATTATTTGTATGAAAGGTACAGTACACAATTAGGATGTACTGAATTCTCTTCTAGTTCAGGCATGTACTTTATATCTTTCTGTTCAACCTCTCATACTTTTTAAAGCCATCTTTGATGGCCATAGCCACCCATTTGTGTCATTCATCCTTAGTCCATTGCAGTAAAATAGCTTTGTCTGTACTTTTTATAACACCAGGTGAGGTGCTTAGGAAGAACCCTGGACAAGCTTGGCCAGTATTGACAGGATATGCCACTGTCAGCCAAACACAACCTTAATACTACTGAGTGCCTATCTGATAAAGTGTTATGTATTGCATAGGAGGTTCCTATCAGATTTGCTGCACTAACACGCTATGGTCCACATCTACATTCCCACCATTATCTCATTTTAGGGTTCATTGAGGCTCTGCCATCCAAAGAAACATAGGCCATATCATGCCCAGATTTAAGGGAAAATACTCAGTGATTTCAGTGGGGAGTTAGCCTACAAGCAGATACCATGATATTGCCCTTTGTTAGATTTGGCACAGGAAACCAACAATGGGTCAGGAAAAACCCTGCCATTATTTCCATTACAAATGTCAGGGAAAATGGCTTAGAAGTTACCTGACTATTTGTATCTTTCTTGCCAGCACAGATGAGGCCTATTTGTTATTCAGCTCACAATCCCTTTTGCGGTTCAATATTGCATTTGAAATCCTATCTTTACTCAATTATTCACTTTACTTTCAGCCACAGAGAAAGTCTGAGATGGCCTTGGCTCTGCTGTGTTTTCACTTTCTAACAGAACAACAAAGATTACATTTAGGATACATCTACTCAGCAAAACAAAAATAAAAACCCTGTGGCAGTGAATGTCAGGGCCTGGTTCAACTGACTCTGGCTTGCGCTCATAGGCTAAAAATAGCAGTGTAGACGTTCAGACTCAGGCTGGAGACCAGGCTGAGAGACCCTTCCCCCTCGCTGAGTTTCAGAGCCCAGGCTCCAGCTCAAGCCTGAATATCTACACTACAATTTTTAGCCCTGCAGCACAAGCCCAATTCAGTTGACCCAGGCTTTGAGACATCCTGCTGTCGGTCTTTTTTTGCTGTGTAGACATACTCTACATTTTTTAAATCTTCTATGGAGTAGGAACAACACAAGAAAGCAACTCTTATTTTCACAAGAAAAATCTGCTTTCTGGTTAAGGAAACATCAGGCTTACTTTGACATTTCCTAAGCCTGAAAACCATTTATTCCTTTGTATACCATCCACTCCCACATTTTAACACTTAAGGACAGATTCTTAGCCAGTGTGAATCAGCAAAGCTGCTTTTACTAAAATTCAGAATTCAAGTGGCCTTACCACCACTAGTTTGGTTTGTTTTTAATCAAGTTAGGCTGGAGGCTGTACTGGATATTTTATTTTAAAAAAATGAGCAGCTGGAAACAGCAAATTTTTAGGCTTCACGCCATTAACAAACTGGTAAATGTAACTGATGATCACTTAGATTAAAATTGGTGTGAAAAACAAAATCATACCTGAAAAATCAAATCATCCTGTATTTCATCTCTTTAAAGGGAAATTTTCAGAAAGCTTAGCTCATGGCAGGACTAGAGCCTTGAGAATGTAATCGTATCCTAAACAACATAAAGGAAATAATACACATGTTTTATACAAGTCAACTTATACTGTACAACAGGGGTCGGCAACCTTTCAGAAGTGCTGTGCCGAGTCTTCATTTATTCACTCTAATATAAGGTTTTGCATGCCAATAATACATGTTAACCTTTTTAGAAGGTCTCTTTTTATAAAAGTCTATAATATATAACTAAATTATAGTTGTATGTAAAGTAAATAAGATTTCAGAATGTTTAAGACGCTTCATTTAAAATTAAATTAAAATGCAGAACTCCCTGCACTGGTGGCCAGGACCCGGGCAGTGTGAGTGCCACTGAAAATCAGCTTGTGTGCCGCCTTCAGCACCCTTGCCATAGGTTGCTTATCCCTGCTGTACAATATTCTTAGGCCTTATTTTTTCAGCATCTAGCTATTTTACCACCACTGAGGCCAGTGCTCCTATCTGTCATTAAATACAATACAATTCAAAGCAACTCTTTATGGGTTTTTAAAAAAGCATAGGATTAAATGAAAATTTTGAATAAACTGTGTTAGATGGAGGATTCGTATGTTTAAAGGCTATTTTAAGTAGCTTCCCTAATAAAAACACATTTCAATGAAGAACTAATAGTTTGACAACTGATAAATCCAAAGACCGGTTTTTTAAACATCTGCTTCAGACAGCCTATTATTGTCAAATATACATGTAAAGAAAAGGGATAGTCTTCCAATTAGCTATGTGACTTTAAAGGGGCACTGAATATATATGATATGTTATTGATTTAGAATTCTTTGTACTTTTCTCACATTCTAGGCACTTATATATGTTTATAAAAATTCCAGACCTGTGTTAGTAGTGAGGCCATGTGTTATTAAAACAAACAGAATATTAAAAGCTAGATCCTTAGCCTTCTGTCTGGCTCAGGGGTGTAGCCACTGGTGGGCCGCAGCTCACCCACTTAGCATTCAGGCCCAGTCCTGCCCGACCCTGGTTCTGCTCTAGTCCTAGAGTTTGCCCTGACCTGCTCTGCCTGCCTGCCATCCCCTGCTCAAGTCGGGCAGTGGGGTCGAGGGCTCACCACACTCCATCTGCCTGCCAGGTGCTCTAGCCAAGGAGTGGGGTTGGTGCATGGGGGCTTCCCTGCTTCCTGGCTGGAATGTTGGGCAGGTGGGGTGGGGTAAGCCCCCACGTCCCAACCCCACTCCCCAGCAGGAGCACCTGGGAGAGCGGGGGGAGCCCCAGACCCCACTTCCCAGCAGGAATGCTGGGTAGAGCAGGGTGAGCCCCAGACCCCACTCCCTGGCAGGAGCGCCAGGAGGAGCAGAGTGAGACAACTCCGTGCCCCAACCCTGCTCCCCTGGTGCACGCAGGCCCCTGACCAGAGTGCCCATCAACCCCCACAAGATCAGCTGGAAGGAGTCAGAGGAGGTGGTCCCAATCCCTCCTGCCTCACCTCTCCTGCCCTGATCATTGCCCACCCACCCCAAGCCAGGTCCCACCCAAATGTCCCATCCTGGCTACACCATTGGTCTGGCTCCTTTTGCACTGTTCAGGCAGCATAGACAGGGCCATGCTTAGGATTTATTGGTGCCCATATGCCCATCTTGCTCTTAGCAACACAAATACAACTTACAGTATTGGAAAACTTGCCACTTGCATTTTATCAAAAACAATTTAATTGTGCCACCTTCACCCAACCTCTGCACAGTGCTGCTTTCACCCCAACTCCTGCACTTCCCTCCCACTTGCACCCCCAACCCCAGCCTTATGCTGCCAGTGTGTCCCACCACACCACCCCCCTGCCAAGTACCTCTCATCCCCTTATGCCCAGCAACCCCATGCCCAGTGGCCCCTCACCTGAGATCTCCCCCGACAGACCTCCCTCCACTGCCCAGCACCCTTCTCACAGCCCCACCCCCAACTACCCAGCACCCCATATTCCTGAGGAAATTCAGCAGCAAAAAAATTAAATTATGTATTTAATATTTTAAATATTTTAAAATTCTGCAATTTTTGTTCAATAAATAAATGTGGAGGCTCCAGCACGGCAGTGGTAAGCATGGGCCATTGGCTGCATGGAGATGGGAAATCACCCTGCAGCCTTCCGCCTCCCCTCCTAGGATAGGGACTTAACAGTGAGATACTTCTGTGTGCATGTCAAAAAGCCACAGGGAAGCATTATACAGGATGGCTGGGATGTCAGCCATGACCCAAAATCCATTTGAATGACAAAAAAGAAATAATTGATTCCAATGGCTGAGTCCAGTCCCCATCCAGGTCCTTGCCTGCCACCTCTCTGGGCCATCAACTCCCAAATGGCCTTTCATTCTCCCTAAAATAGAGCATTTCCTTCTAATCCTGAAAAGTAAAGAGGTGCTTGGGATGTGCAGTTTAATAAGAAAAGGAATTATATACAGGCACCAGTCTTTTTCTGCACTGATTTACACACCTGGTTGCCACACACGGCTCAGTTTGATTGTAGGGGTATAACTCAGCATGCAGTCTCAATAATGCTTCAACAGTGGGGCTGGAGCCATAACCAGCCAAGTCTCATTTGAACAATGATTCTTGTTTTGGATTATTTAAGGCAGTTTTTAAAGGTCTTTCCCACGTGTAAGGAAGAAGGTGCTGCATTCTTGAAGGGACCTTTAAAATCCCACTCAACTCTGCACTCTTCAGAACTAACTCTCATTCAAAATGCGGCCAGCTGGAGAGAGAGCCCTGGAGATACTCAGATCCACAAGAAAAAAAAATTGTTAGGTAATAAAGCAAGTCCTCACTCACCTCTCCAACACCCGAGGTTGTGCGGAGTTGGAATATGGGCCCACAATTCTGTCAGAGACCAGACACAAATGCGTTGATCAACGGGCACACACTACCCCAAAAGCTTTAGAATAAGTGTGGCCCCTTTATTAGGGGTGGGCATCAATATTTATACACAGAAGTAAACAAAGTGATTAACAAAAGATAATGGTCATGCATAATCAATCAAGATTTTACAGGAAGAGCAAGTTTAACAAGTAAATGCATAGAGATAAAGGCTAATGGCTACTTGAGGAAGGGGGTGTCATGAGTAGTTTGCAGGTCAGTGCTTTGTTCAAAAAAGGTTCAGAAAGGATTATGCAGAGACGGCCAGTCTGGGTGTTTTTTGGCTCCAAAGTTCACCAAAAGTTTAGACCCAACATTCCTCCATTTGTAGCTTTGAGATAACTATTAATCAAAAAGCTACACCCTATTTCAAGATCTCAAGGGCCGCTTGGCAATTTCAGCCTGGGCCAATTCGAAGAGAGTAAGGCTTTTAGCTGAAGTGGGAAAAGAATAAACTGACTTACATGAGTTTATGAGGGAGGGGACACACTGAATACAGCAACACAGTATTATAAGGACTACCATGGCCCCAACAACACCCACCAAGAGGTTTTTAACCCACCCAAATCCGGGCAGCCAATTCCATAAGGCTCCCCACCAATCATAAGGTGGCTGGCCAGAGGAGTAGTTTTTAGCCATTTCCCTTAGGTGTTTGGTACGTTGAAAAGTGTCAGAGTAGGTGTCATTTACAAAAACACAGCATTCTTCATTTATGAGGGCGCAAGTTCCTCCCTGGGCTGCTAACATCATATCTAAAGCCATTCTGTTTTGCAAAGCCAACTGGCGCAGCTGGGACATTTCCCCGGCCTGGTTTTCAAATAGGGTTGCAGTTTCATTGGTCAAAGATTCTAATAGTCCCTGTAGACGGATGATAGCACCCTTCAAGCTAGTGTGACCAGCCCACTGCTGCCAGGACAAACCATCACGGAGATTAATATCTCTGTCAGTTTCACGGATGTTACGAACGTGGGGAAAATGAGGGGGGGTGAGGGAGATCCGAGAAGGCGGTGCTAGCCATGCCAAATAACATGACCCTGCCCAATCAGGGGAGAGGAAATAATAAGCCTTGGGCCCGCACACCCAGTATGTTCCATATAATGCGTTTTGGGTATTCCATTTCTCAAAGTAGGAGGTAACCCACCGCCCGTTGTACCACTGTTCCCCTGGTAACGCAGAGGGGTCGTTGTGTGAACTGCAGAGGCACAATTTGGTAGTGTTGTCCTCAAAGGGCAGTGTAGTACTGCTTGAGCAGTTGTAGAAGGCAATTGTGTATCCTTTAACAATTAGTTGGACACCCTCGAGCTCTGAGCAGGGCTTTTTAAAAACTGACTCTGAAAACCTGCCCCTCCATGAAAAAGTTGAAAAGGTTGGATCGGGGTGAGGGATCCACATATGGGATAAGTGGGATGCGCAAGGCTTGAAGCCAAGATTTTTACTAAAGGCGGTGCCATTAAAATATATGTTGCATTTACTTGTTCCCACAAAAGTTGACCCTTTTCCTTTAACAAAACACAGTGATCCTGTTTGATTGGTTACCCTGAGATATTTGTTAATTGGCACTTCTGTTTTGTCCCATGTAAGATTGGGTTGGACTGGATCTTTTATTCTAGTCGGTGGCATCCAAGTCATATTAGCAGTGGTTAGGGGAATGGGTGTGAAGGGGAGTCCCTGTGCTGCATTTACTGGAAATTGAGTACATACCCAGCAATCACTTCTATTTCCTAAAATACGAGTTTTAACCTCATGGGAATATCTAATAAAAGCATTATCTTCATAAGCAGAAAATAAACTGAAAAAGCATAAAAAACATACAGTTGTCAGAATAAAGGGTCCTCTCATTTTTTCCGAGTTAATTTAAGTCTAATGTCTGAGAGAGGTAAGCTGGTCCACTGGTCGAAGGCAGTGTCCTCAGTGGTGACAAGAGCTGCTGGTCCGTCACTGTGGTCCACTACGGCTGGCTTGACGTGGGAGTGGTGGATCCAAGATTTGCGTCCTTCCAGGAACACTGCAGTCTGGGTTGTCAAAAGAACCTGGTGGGGTCCAGTAAACCTTGGCTGGAGGGTGTCGTCACGAACGAACTTTTTGGCCCAGACGAAGTCCCCTGGTTGGAACGGGTGGATTTGTTCCTCCAGCGGCACGGTCTGGGAAAACTGCGAGGCTTTCCAAAGGGTACGGAGGCGAGCCTGTAGGGAGAGAAACTGACACGCAGTCATATGATCCCCTCCCAATAGTGAAACATCAGCACGTGGTAGCGCCCCGCCTTTGAAAGGGGGGTGTCCATAGAGCAGTTCAAAGGGGGATAATCCCAATGCGCGGGTTGGGCGAGTACGAAGGTGAAACAGGACCAAGGGAAGTACCTGAGGCCACTTTAATCCTGTTTCCTGACAGTATTTAGCCAATGTAAACTTAAGTTCCCTATTCATACGCTCAACTTTCCCGCTAGACTGGGGGTGGTAGGGTGTATGAAAGGAGTGTGAAATGCCCAGTCCTTGTTCTAAATGGCCAAGGACATGACCAGTAAAGTGAGGTCCGCGATCTGAGTCGAGCACAAGAGGGATGCCAAAACGGGGTACAATATCTCTAAGGAGAATCTTCGCCACTGTGGCAGCAGTACAATTAGCAGTAGGAAAAGCTTCGACCCAGGAAGTCAGAGGGCAAACCAAAACAAGGAGGTGCTTTTTTCCAAAAGCCTTTGGCATATCTGCAAAATCAATTTGAAGATGTTGAAATGGAGCAGCAGGCGGAGGTCTTCCACCCTTAATTTTGTTAAGAGGTGGAGCAGGTCCATTACGCTGACATGTGCTGCATGCTTTCACTATTGATAGGCAATAGGGTTGAATGCCTGGAGCATACCAAAAGCGAGCGATAGTGTCCACGAGGGCGTGCGTGCCGTAGTGACCCCCTTTATCATGGTGCCAGCGAACTGCCACAGGGTATGTGGAGCGAGGGAGGCAGGCTCGGCCATCTGGCATAAGCCAGGTCCCTTTGACCAGAGTGGCCCCGAGGCTTTCCCATGATTTTAGTTCAGCAGCGGGTACTGGTACGGGGTGCGGTGGAGTAAAGGAGGAGGTTGCAATAGCCAATGTGGGCATGGCTAAAGGTAAGGTGGCAGCCTTCTTGGCGGAGGCGTCAGCCAGGGCATTCCCACGGGTAACGGGGCTGCTATCTTTAGTATGGGCCCGGCAGTGAACTACAGCCAGGACGGAGGGTTTTTGGAGGGCGTCCAAAAGCTTGTGGATGAGGGGGAGGTGCTGAATGGGTTTACCGGCAGCTGTCTGGAAACCTCGAAACTTCCAGAGGTGGATATGACAATGCACAACTCCAAAAGCATATTTGCTATCAGTAAAAATGGTAACGGTCTTACCAGCGGCCAACTGGCAAGCTCGGGCCAGGGCATAGAGTTCAGCCGCTTGGGCTCCCCAGTTGCCTGGCAGTGAGGCGGCCTCTTGAATGTCCCATTCAGAGGTGACAGCATAACCAGTGAAACGCTTGCCATCAACATAGAAGGAGCTTCCGTCCGAGAAGAGGATGCAATCGGGGTTGTCCAGTGGCACGTCAAACAGGTTGTCTCTTATCTGTAAGATGCTGGAAACTACTTCCACACAGTCGTGCTGGTCCTGGGGGACTGGCAGGTCAGGAAGCAAGGTAGCTGGATTAAGGGGTCCACACCTTTCAAAAATTAGGTTAGTGTCTTCTAAGAGTTCGGCCTCTAGCTGTTGCTGACGATGGGCCGAAAAGACTTGGGTTGTGCCCCTACGCAGAAGGGCTGACAAGGCATGAGAGGTCCAAACCGTGGTAAAATGACCCAGGGTTAGGCTCTTTGCCTTTGTGATCAGCAGGGCAGCTGCTGCCAGAGTCCGGGTGCAGGATGGGGTTCCCTGAGCGACAGGGTCGATTTGCTGAGAGTAAAAAGCAAGCGGGAAATGGTGGGGCCCGCTCAGCTGGGTAAGGACACCACTAGCAATTCCGCCCCTCTCGTGGACAAAAAGGTGAAAGGGTTTGCTGTAATTGGGGGGGCGGAGAGACATGGAGGAGGCCACACTGTCCTTGAGTAACTGAAAGGCTTGAATAGTGTCCGGGGACCACTGCAAAGGGTCAGGAGCAAGGTTAGCAGTGAGTCGGTGGAGCGGTTTGCTTAACTCCCCGCAGGACGGCAACCAGGGGCGACAGAAGCCAATTAATCCTAAGAAACCTCGAAGTTGTTTCTTGGTGTTCGGTAGAGGGCAGTTTTGAATAGTCTTTATGCGGGCTGGGTCCATCTGTCTTCCTTCTGGGGTTAACAGGAAGCCCAGATATCGGACCTTCTGTGAGACCCACTGAATCTTTTTAGGGTCTACCTTGTGGCCTCTGGTGTGTAGGTATAATAAAAGTGCCTTACCATCGATGCGGAGGGCAGCTTCTTCGCGATTACCTAATAGGATGTCATCTACGTATAGGACCAATGTGGATCCCTGCGGACTGGTGAAACCTTCCAAGTCGTGGCGGAGGCACTGGCTGAAAATCGTGGGGCTGTCTCTGTAGCCTTGAGGAAGTCGTTGCCAGACATAACTTTGTCCCTCCCAGGTGAAACCAAAGAGATACTGAGAGTCTGGGTGCACAGGAATGCTGAAAAAAGCTGATTTTAAGTCAATAACAGTGAACCACTCAGCATCCCAGGGGATTTGGCTGATGATAGTAGCTGGGTCAGGAACTACTGCATGAAGAGGGACCACATACTGATTAACAACTCGTAGATCCTGTACAAAGCGCCAACGAACAGGGTCTCCGTCCTTTTTAGGAGGCTTTTTGACAGGCAGTATAGGGGTGTTACAGGGAGTGCGCTGAGGGCGGACTAGCTTTTGTGCAATGAATCCCTCAATAATGGGGCGGATGCCCTCCCGGGCTTCCAGCGACAGGGGGTATTGAGGGACTGACGGGGGGGTTAAGGAAGGCTTTACCTGAATCCTTACGGGCTCTGCCGAAAGGAGCAGGCCAACATCAGTGTCAGAAATTCCCCAGAGGGTTGAAGGCAAGTCAGTGAGGTCAGGGGAGAGAGAGGGGGGTGTTTCCCAATTACCCTGAGTAGGGGCCGAATCTCCTAACACTGTCATCAATAATTCTACCCCTTCAGGAGTGCAGGTTAAAGTAGCCTCAAGCTTACAGAGTAAATCCCGGCCCATCAAAGGGATCGGACAAGCTGGGGAAAAAAGAAAACGGTGAGAAAAACATTTATCAGCATAAATAACATTCAAAGGCAAAGTGAGTCCCAGAGACTGTGGGTTGCCCTCCACCCCAGTCGCAGTTTTAACCTCAGAGGATAGCCAGGGAGAGGGGGCATGATTTAAAAGAGAGAAAGTAGCCCCAGTATCAATGAGGAAAGAGACAGGCAGTCCCTGGACTGAAAGGGTTAAACGAGGCTCTTCGCTGGGAGGAGAGAAAGTGAGAAAGGAGCCGGCTAAAGACATTAAGGAAATAAGACCATCACATTGTTTGCCTTCGCCCCCGGGGTACCGTCATTGAGGAGGCTGAGTTTGCTGCGGCTGCTGCTGTTTTCCATAGTTGATCCAGGCCTGGGGGATGGGCTGAGCTGGTGGTGCAGGGGTGTATTCCTCACTTGTGTAAGCATCTGCGGATGCAGCCAGACCTTCTGGGCGTCCCCAGGGGCATTCACGTTTAAAGTGACCAGGCTGTCCGCACTGAAAACAATTTCCTGATGGCTGGGGTCGCCAGGACCCTCTTCCCCGGGCACCCTGGAATCCCCTGCCACGGCCACGGCCTTTGCCTCGAACACCACCGTGAAAAGCTAAAGCCATCAGCTTATATTCTTCCTTTTTCTCTTTCTTTTTACTACTTTCCCTTTCTTTCTCCCAGGCAAAATCAGCTACTTCCAACACTGAAGTGACTGACTCACCTCCCCAACCAGGGCGAAACTTTAAGAAGTAATCCCTTACAGGGGGCACCGACTGATTCACAAAAAATGAAATAAGAGTAGGGTGGTCTGCTTCTCTCTCAGGATCCATCTGAGTGAACATTCGGGCCCCCTCCAATAGCCTCGACCAGAACTTTCTGGGCGGCTCATCAGATTCCTGCCGAATCTGCATGAACTTAGCCTGATTAGGCGAGCGGCGAGCCATTTCCTTGAGTCTCTCTAACAATCGCTCTCTATCTGTTCGCAGCTGAGTCAGCCTTAGCTGAGTCCAGTCTAGGGGATTCCAGCCAGCGGCCAGATCCCGCCTATCCATCCAAGTAACATTAGCTGCATTGCTATCTCCCCATGTCCTTTCTGCCATCCACAATCTACTACGTTCTTCTCCAGTCAAAACTCTACTTAACAACTGATCCACATCCGTATAAGTAGGATTATAACTTAAAAACAATCTTTCTAGAAGTTCTATGATCTTTCGGGGATTTTCCCCAAAAGACCCTGACAACTGTCCCCACTCTTTCAAATCCCATTCTAGCCATCCTTTATATTCCACAATACTAGCATGTTGCAATTGTCCATCATTGCTCATATAAGGTTGATCGTGCACCTGTAAAGGCATCTCTATAACCATACTTTTATTATTCGCAAGAGATTTGACAAAGACATCCTCTAGGCTATCCTCAGGGGGGGGGCATGCACCCTGCTGTACCTGTTTGGACCTAAGCCTAGTAACTACTCCTCCCGAGGTTGGCCCCTCCAATTCCTCCTCATCCTTCTGCACAAATTCCAATCTGGGATCCTGCAGATTCCCCTCTGCTACAAGGAGAGAGTTCCCCTGCGGAGGAGGAATAGGGGCAGGTGCAGAGGGGACCAGCTGACGAGTCAAAACACGCCGTGGTCTACACCCTTCATCGAAATAACCTGGAGGGGGTTCACTCTCGGGAGAGTACCTGACTGCCATAATTTTTAAAGATTTCCACAGCTCTGCTGCTGTGTCCCAACAAAACCAGTAACATAACTGTCCCGGATGGTCTTTTTCGATCTGGCTCTTTACTCCTCTTAAGGCAGCCTGCTCGAAAGAGCCATACGAAGGCCACCTCATCTCCGAGTCGGCCAATACCGCGGTATACCCAGTCCAATTCCTTACACATAGTGTGTACAACTTCTTCCTAGACATTCCTGTCTGTACTGGGAGTTTCCCTTCATTCCATAACTTATTTACAATCCCCAACGGACTCTCAAGAGGCACGCTAGTCCCTTGACCCATGGTGTCTGACAGGAGCCCTCCAACTGGCGTTTACCCTGCTGTCCAATACACGACCCCTCAATATTGAATTGGCTAGGAGAAATCTCCTGTGGCGCCTTGCCAATTCATATATGAGTGGTCTGACCACTGGACAGAGGTACCGCACCAGAAGGAATCCCGGACGAGCCCCCAAATTGTTAGGTAATAAAGCAAGTCCTCACTCACCTCTCCAACACCCGAGGTTGTGCGGAGTTGGAATATGGGCCCACAATTCTGTCAGAGACCAGACACAAATGCGTTGATCAACGGGCACACACTACCCCAAAAGCTTTAGAATAAGTGTGGCCCCTTTATTAGGGGTGGGCATCAATATTTATACACAGAAGTAAACAAAGTGATTAACAAAAGATAATGGTCATGCATAATCAATCAAGATTTTACAGGAAGAGCAAGTTTAACAAGTAAATGCATAGAGATAAAGGCTAATGGCTACTTGAGGAAGGGGGTGTCATGAGTAGTTTGCAGGTCAGTGCTTTGTTCAAAAAAGGTTCAGAAAGGATTATGCAGAGACGGCCAGTCTGGGTGTTTTTTGGCTCCAAAGTTCACCAAAAGTTTAGACCCAACAAAATCATGCCCCTTTTCCCTAAATAAAAGTGTTCAGCTACTCCAGCTTTGTCAAGTGTGAGTCCATCTTCCTCTCCAGCTAAGAAGTCACTCCCTTCCTTGCATTCTGCAGCCCTGATTGCTGTTTTTCTGCTCTGTTTTGCTTCCCCCTCCTCCTTTTGTTTTAGTGTCAGTTTCCTCCTGTTGACACCAGAATATTGTGAATGGGCAGGAAAACCAAACACCACCTTCTTTTATTTTCCTTTAACTTTCCCTTCTCTGCAGCCAGGTTGTGTGCGCGCCTTTCCCTCCTCCCAGCCCACATCTGCCGCTGATCCCTGCTGGGGAAGGGAAGAGAAGAAAAGACGACGCTCCAAAGTGGATCCTTGGCGTCTGGGCTTAAACTTCAGAGAAGAGGGAAGTGGAGTGAAAAGGAGACTAGAGGCTTGTTTACACTACCACTTTACAGCACTGCAACTTTCTTGCTCAGAGGTGTGAAAAAAACCCGCCCTGAACGCTGCAAGTTTCAGTGCTGTAAAGTGGCAGCGTAGACAGTCCCCCTGTGGAGGTAGGTTTTTTATAGCATGCTGGGACTACACAAGCAATGTTAAAGCGCTGCCGCGGCAGCACTTTAACGTTGCTAGTGAAGATGTGTCCTAGGAGATTGCAGAGAGTTGCCAGCAAAAGCAGGGCAAGGCACTGGACAAAAGAGGGGAGAGGTGCAGGTACAGTGTGGGGATTCACTATTTGCTCACTGAGCCAGACAAAGAACCCCCCATGCTCTTTTCCCTTCCCAGCCCAGCTCCCCCCAGCCATCCCTAGCCCAGTTCATCCTCTGCCCACCCTCTGCCCCCCAAAGTCCTGAGCCTGGCTCTAACCCCCCTTTTGTCTCCTCCTTCCCAGCCTTGCCCAACTCCTCTGCTCACTCACATGCAAACTTTCACTCTTGGCCCTGTGAGAGCCCACCCCAGCTGGCTGAGGAGTGAGTGGGTGGAGGAAAGGGGTTAGGGAGTCAGATCAGGGAGAAACCTGCCAGCCCAGCACGGGGGAGGGGCTGGAGAGGAGTCCGCGCTGCAGCCAGAGAGGGTGGTGCCCCAAATTTTCAGGTGCCCTCACACAGCCGTATATGCTACATATGCCTAAGGACAGCCCTGAGCATAAAACAACAGAAAAGCTTCCTGAAGGGGAAGCCATGCCACCTACCGCTAGACCACCTTCCCTAGCACAGGAGATGTATCATTGGTAGGCAAGGACATGGAGCAGGAGGGGGTATAGCCAAAGCATCTTGAACTCTGGCAATCACTAGGAGACCATTAGGACCTGCAGTTTAGGGCAGCCTGACATCACACAGCAAGGCAGTGGCAGAACTGGGACTAGAACCTCAGCTTCCTGAAACACGGTAGGTTTGCCTTGCTGGGGCTCATACAAAACCTTGATTTCAGTTTTGATTATTATGGTTTGTACCTTAAGTTTTCCTTTGAGTTCCAGCTTCCAGTTAACCTCAAAATTCAAAGCAAACACAGTCACAATGACTGATTTTCACCAGATTTCACATTGAACATGAAAAACTACAAAAGTAAAGCTCACAGGCAGAGGGGAATTCCAGACCTACAAGCTGGTAGTCTGCATTACAGAAACAAGCAGAGTCATCCCTGGCACTAAAGTCCTTTGCAGTTTCAGCGGGGAAGCGGCAGATGAAGAATGAAAGCCTGAACTACACTCTCACCTCATAGGGTATGTCTATGAAAGATTGGTAAGGAAACGGGGAAATCCGTAACTACAAAGCCTGTGTTTTAACTATTCTACGCCTAAATAAAAGGACTTCAGTATCCAAATCCACTGTGAGTACAGTGTGATCACTGAACAAGCACACAACTCTTCACTACACACACCAGACAGAAGTTATAAGCTGCCCCACAAGAAAAGAAGAGTTAAAATGTGGCTTTGGATATCAAAGGCTTGTTTTCCCTTACAGTACAAGGGCCAAATCTACAAACATATTTAGGTATCTAAAAATGAAGATAGGTGTCTAGTGAGATTTACCAAGGTGCCTAACTCCCATTGAAGTGAAGAGACTACACAAGGAGGAGAACACGCACGTTCCCACACACTAGCCAGGTTTTTGGAAGGATATCCTACTCATTTGTAAATCTCATCTGAAATGCAGGCATCACAGCACAGACCTGTGGGGCAGACTGGTCCAGGAGATGGAGATGTCAATCATATCCCAGCCTTCTCCCCACAAATGGTCTGTGTCAATTTTATGACTCTAAGTTGTAAAGAGAAGAAAGGGTTGTTTTTTCCTCTGTGATACTGCTGACTAGAGTTGTGCTCCCCCTGTACACACAGGGGCAATGCAGCAATGAAATGCTGGGCAGACTGCAGTGAAATGCTGGCAGGTGGCTGGAACTCCCCATAATGCACATGTTAGGATATAGATATTCAGGCCTGTCTGTAAAGGCCTATACTTTAAGAATTTAGGTATATGTTTATCATTTAGCTAGTTATAGCGATATACAAGAAAGAATCTATGTAAGGGCCTTCTCTCACTATGACAGTCTGAGGTCCTGTTCTTAAGCTAAGGCCTTTGACTAAGCAGTGGGAGCAGCCTTAACTGGGAAGCGTATGATCACATTCTCATATTCCAAACTAGTCACATTGAAATAAGGCAAGCTGGGGCTGTTAGAAAGATGATCTGATCTATCACTTTGAGAGAAAGGGAAGAGCCTAGAAGATGTAAAAGGAAATTTAGTTTGATAGTTTTCTGTTTGCTAAGAACTCACTTATCAATAGACACAGCTAGGAAACCCTTATGTCTTTATAGATGTAGTTGTAAAATCCTCACTTTTGTATTGTTTTCTCATTATAGTTCCCACTTTGCTATTGCTTATTTGCATGGTCTCTGTCTGGTTCTGTGATTGTTTCTGTCTGCTGTATATTTAATTTTGCTGGGTGTAAACTAATTAAGGTGGTGGGATATAATTGGTTAGCTAATCATGTTACAATATGTTAGGATTGGTTAGGTAAATTTCAGTTGAACGATTGATTACGGTACAGCTAAGAATATTACTATATAAATTAGGGGCAAACAGGAAGTAAGCTGGGATTCAAAAATAAGGAAAAAGGAACCTGGATTTAAGCTTGCTGGAAGTTCACTCCAATAAAAAATTGTTTGCACCTTCAGACTTTGGGTACTGTTGCTCTTTGTTCATGCGAGAAAGATCAGGGAAGTGAAAGGGTGAAGGAATAAGCCCTCTAACAGCCTGCTGGGCCAGTACTTCAAAAGAAGGTGGCACCAGCCTCTATCAAAGAGGTTCCCAACTGCCACTCTTCCCTATTACAAGAGGGAAAGATCCCCCAACACACCAGTAGATACTAGACCCAGCCCCAAAATGTGATTTAGGTCTCCCCCTCCCCTTTCCTCTCTTCCTGCAGCAAGCATTAGATCCTCTCAGCAACCTACAATGTCCAGCATTGGGCTCCCTCCCCCGAGAATCCCTTTTGTCTCTCCCAAGGCGAACATTAAGTCCTCTCCTATTTTTCATAGCAGTCCCACTTCACATCCCAGCAACTTCGTACCTGTCCCCAAACCCCCAATAGTATTTCCTTCAGAGCCTTAGCAGCAGCATGCTTCTCCCAGCAACCCCTCTGGTAGCAATCTCGCTGGATCAGCATCCTGGCTCCAAAGGCGTTCACCTGCTTCACTGTGGGACAAAGAGCAGGTCTGAAACAGAACAGGTCATAGCATTTAAGGCCAGGAGGAAACCATCACATCATCTAATCTGACCTGCATACTGTGGGCCACCAGTACCACCCAGCACTCTCACACTAAACCCAACAACGGAAAGGAGACCAAAGTAAATGAGACCAACAGGAAGCTAGATCATTATGTGCCATGGGAAAAGAGTAGGATGGAACAAGGGTGCATCAGTGCTTGAGGCCCCTAGAATGGCAGGTAAATGATGAAATGGGATATACCCAGATAATCCTGGCAAGAAACCCACACTTACATGCTGCAGCAGAAGTGGGGTGGGGGAGAGAGGGAAGAAGAATAACAGGGTCACTGCCAATCTGACTTGAGGGAAAATTCCTTCCCAATCCCACATATGGCCATCAGTTAGACCCTGAGCAGGTGAGCAAGAACCAGCCAGCCAAGCATCTGAGAGAGAGAAAGCTTGTTGCCTCCTTGGAGTTCTGGCCTATCCCATCCAGTGTCCCATCTCCAGGCATGGCCATCCTTGATGCTTGAGAGGAAAGATATAAAAAAAAAACCCTCTCAGAATACACCACTGCAAGTCAGGAGAGAATCAGGCCCAATAACTTCAAAAAGAAAGCTAAAACACCACGCTTCTAAGTGTGAAACTCTCAGCAGACTGCTCCTGACATAACACTAGTACAGTGCCTGTCGCATCTTTTTGCTTAATAGTACACCAGAAATAATAAAAGGTATTGATTCTGTGATCATATTTGTGTGTGCAAAAAATATGAGCTGTGCAATCAGAAATGCTGTAGGTTTCCCAGCTAGTGCGTGATGAATACATTTCCTGCACTGAGAAACATCAGACACAGGAAGCATACCATCCATGCTCAGAAGATACTGCACTGCTTTTTTTCATGCTCAGAAGATACTGTACTGTTTTTTTCATCCAGGTGTCTCAGTGTGGCTGAGAACCAGAAATCCCCTTATTTCACAGAATTTAAACAGTTATTTCAGATGGAAAGCCCCAAGGTGAAAAGTATCTGACTTCTAATAAATAGTATAGGTTTATTATACGGTAATGAGAAATGGCCATGAGAGAGGAGACTTACCGGGTTTCTGTATGTCTTAAAGTAAATGAAATGTACTTTAGCAATATCAGGAAATATTATTCTAGTATTATTTATACTGACAGACATTACAGGGTAAACAGAGGTGTTAACAATAAATGCCTTTATTATTAATACCCCTTCATGCTAGCTGAATATTATAAAAAATTAGAAATAGTTCATAAACAGCTTTAGATGATGTCTCTGCCATAGGAAAAAATGTAAAACTATACTTTTATATACTCCACTGCATTTTTATTGAAGGTTAGCTCATCATTTCACAAGCAGTAATTAATGATGATTCTCAACCACCATGTGAGGAAGATAGAGAGAGGTTAAGGTCACATAAGCCTTAATCACCCCTCCTGTGAAAAATTCAGAGGGCATTGAAATGAAGGGAAATTCTGTGGTAAATCTTTTTACAGAGATTAATTCCAATGAATCCCCATTGAGGGCAGGGAACAAACCATGTTTCTGTCCCCTAATATTGTGCAATCCACAAACGGGAAGTCATTGGCATGGAGGCATTTTGCCTCTACACAGTCTCCAAGCACACCCTTCACCCTCTGGCAACACAGCTCCAATGGCTTCCCCACATATTCTGTTTAAGGAGGGAGGGCAGGTGTGTTCCCTTTCACAGATCAGGCTACAGATAAGGTTGTACAGATCCCAGATGAATTACCTTTTCCAAATAGTCTCCATGGAGATGGTGATGTGAAAATGTTTCCACCACAACCCACCTATTCTTTCCCCATGTGAAGCTGAACTCTTTAAGAACCCTCTGTGGATTCCCAAGAAGCAGAGGTCAATACCTTGGAGATGCTTGGGCTCCCTTCCACTTGGGGCATCAAAGATCTGCCTGTAGAATTCTCTTTCTGCACAAGCATCTTTGTGAAGCAGTCCTAACCAAACAGTGTAAGTGAAAGAGCTGAGGAAAGAGTTCTAGATGCCTGTACTCTGAGTACCTGACTGTAATGTACATGATCTGAAACACTAAGATAATTAAAGTTTTTATGCAAATGATTGATGTACAGTCTAAGGGAGGCAAATTAAATGCACCCAAATATTTCCTATTTTCAATTGATATTTAGTGTAAAATAATTCACTTACATTTTGGTCTTTGTTGAGATAGGATAATATTAAATTCTAACTATACTTTAAAAACAACACTAGGATTTTCAGACATTCTCAGCATTGGCTTAGCTCTGCTTCCACTGATATCAATGGTAAAACTTCCATGGAATTCAATGGGACCAGAGTTGAACCAATGTTGAGAATGTCTGAAAATCACTCTCCCTCTCAAAAAAATCTCTCCCCCCCCCCCAGAGAAATGGATTTGTTATTACAGATCAGTCCATTGATCTATCAAATATACTAGTAATTGGTCTATCAAATGCCATCAGTTCTGACTACATCATTCTTTAGAACACCAAGATAGTTTCAATATATATATAAGTTTCCAGGGATACCTAGAAAATGTATTTAAATTAAGATGCATGTTTTCAAAAAGCTTGAATGTTAGAAAAATCTATTACCTAGCAAACAGATTTGTGTGCCTAAGATCAAGAAGGATTCATTAAATAGCTTGAAAGGAAATAGATTACCTTTCCGTAATAACATGTGTTTTAAAAAATCCCTTGGAGTTCTTTCTAGATTTCAAAAGGATAGCACAACTTTCATTCAATCATGTGCTTAGTGTTAAGCACATATGTAGTACCATTGACTTCAATTACTTCAGTAGTACTGCTCAGATCCTTAAGTGCTTTGCTGAATCACCATGTTGTGCGACGGACACTTGACAAAATTACTGTATTTAGTGACAGACATTGAGGGGAGTTATGTCATTTAGTCCTTCAATTTTTTGAAAAATTACCACAGATGTCAAAATTTTTACCAGGGATACGTTGTTGACCCCTGAATCAGAGCCTTGTATCTGGCTACCAAGGCCTCAGTCCTGCAAACACATAGGCACATGAGTAACATTACTCATAGGAATAATCCTATTAAACTGAAAGATACTACATGCAAGCATAAAGTTACTCATATGTATAATTGTGTGTAGGACCAGGACAAAGATTTCAGGTTATTACTGGGCTCCACCAGATATAATTAGAACCTTAAAAACCAGGGGTGAAATCGTGGCCTCATTGAAGTCAATGACAAAACTCCCACTGACTTCAGTGGAATCAGGATTTTACCCCACAGACCATCTGCACACTTCTATTAAAAGGAGTGAATTATTAAAGTAGATTAGATTGAGATTAGGGCAAAAATAGCCAGGATCTTCTGGATGCCTGCACAATAACAGGCTCACCATCTCATTAACTTTTATGCTCCAAAACATTCGCTAAAGCACTAAGTTATTAAAAAATGAACTATTTCCTCTCCTACAGAAACTAGTTTCTATTTCCTTGAAGTGCCTCTCTTGAGAGAAGGAACGATCTGCATCTTATCTCTTCAGATCATGTAGAAGACTGCTGCATTTCAAAGAAATCACTTGTTTTCATAGCTAGGTTAAAACTCTGCTTCTAAGATTGGAGATGATTTTCAGGAGAGCCACAAAACATTTGTTTCAACAGAAAGCCTCTCTGGGCTCAAGGCAACAAGGCCCTTCAATCCAGCAGTCTTGGTGCCATCTGCCCATTTGGCTCACACTCCTCACACTCATCAAATTTGACCAGATGCCAAGTGTGGGAATGAATGTTTTTGATTAAACAAATTTATCATGTAAGAACTGGAGTGAGACCAGCAGAGAATGAGAGTGTGATAAGAGTAGTTTAATAAGTGACTTGAGAAACAACAGGAAGAACAGAGAAAGAAGGAAGCAAGAAGTAAGTTTGAAATAACTTACATTAACTTGTAAGAGTTAAAGAGTTCATGGAATTTTCTTCTCTTTTCATTTTAATTTAAATTTGCCTAGTGTTGTAATCCTGAAGAAATGCACTCTCTCTCATCCCTCCATAACCCTCACACACACCCACAAATTTCATCAGATCTGTCCCGTAAGCAGGGAGTCACAATGCACAGCATCAGTTCATAGGCAGTTAGACTACTAAAAAGTATTTGCACTATAAATGGGACCCAAACACCTTTCTGTTTTGAAATTTCTACTGTTCAAACTCAGAAGAAACAGCACAGATAGAGGAGATTACTTATCACATGCACACAGGAGATTTCAAAATCTCTAGTAAATAGAAAAAACAGATTATAGTATGAATGACAGCTGGATCACTAGTGTTGCTACAAATAAATTCTCCTGCTATCTTCTTACTGGACTGGATTGACACCAAACATTACCAAAGAGGTCTGTTTCTTAAATCTAGTTGTATGGAGAACGATCAATACCATTATTTTAATAAGGCTTGCAAAACAGTCATGAATGTAATAGTTTGGTCTCAAACTCTACTTACTATTCACTGTAATGAGTATAATGAAAAAAGTGAGGATGGTTTAATTGTCTATCAAGGAAGCATTACACAAGGACTAATTAATGATGCCTCATAGTTGCCCTACAAGTTAGTACAATTATTTTATGGGTAAACTGAGGAACAGAGAGATGAAAAATCTGGGCCTTAATCACCCCTGTCCTGAACAAACTCACAAGAGGGCAATAAAGAGAAGAGAAGCTCTTCACAAACTTTCACTCAGTTTATTCCAAAGGAGTGTTGGATTTGATCCCATCACTGAATGGGCTGAGATTCTATCTGGACATTGCAAGGAATCAGCAAGAAGCAAGGATACTCCACTTGGAGATTAATGTGAAGGTAGAATCTCCAGTAGGCATGATTGCTTAATCAGCACAATATTTTTAGTTTAGGAAACACCACATAGAAATGTCCTTGTCCGGCTAGGCTCTACAGAGGCAGAGCTTAGATTAAGTCTCATCCTGTCCACCAGGATCTATCTTGCATTATTATTTTCCTGTCTTTCATGGATTCTTCAAGCTATAAATTTCATATCCTTGGGGAAAAATTTGTTTTTTAAACCCATTTCTTTAGAAGTCAGTGAGATGCACCAACTGGCTCTTGGAATGACATCACTCACTCTAGGCTCATTCAGCTTCAACTGCTTTGGGCTCTGGACTGACTAAGCTCTGAATCACCTCCACTTTCAGCCCCCTCCAGTCTCAAGAAAAAGTGATTAAACTCGGGGAAAAATAAGTGAGAAAAACACTGAGACAGAAAGGGGTGACTTGGGAATGAGAGTTACTCAGAGGAGGAAAGTAGTTCAAAGAAGAGTGAATGATATGCATGAGGCTCTGAATCTCTCTTATAGAATCTCAAAAATGTAGGGCTGGAAGCATCCTCAAATAGTCATCTAGTCCATCTCCCGCACTAAGGCAGGACTAAGTTTTCCTAGACCATCCCTGACAAGTGCGCGTCTAACCTGTTCTTAAAAACCACCAGTGACAGGGATTGAATAGTCTCCCTAGGTAACCTGTTTCAATGCTTAAATATCCTCATAGTTAGGAGAGCAGGAAAAAAAATCTGGTATCTAACCTCCATCTCCCTTGCTGCAAATGAAACAGATTTCCTTGTCCTGCCCTTGGAGCACATGGAGAACAATTGATCATTGTCTTCTTTATAAACAATCACATATTTGAAGACCTATCAGGTTTCCTCTCAGAGGCTTTTCCTCTCTAGCCTAAACGTGCCCAGTTCTTCCAAGTTTTCCTCATAGGTTATGTCAGGGATCAGCAACCTTTGGCAGGCCGGGTCAGTTTGTTGACCTGCCATGCCCACAGGTTCAGCCAATCACGGCTCCCACTGGTTGCGGTTCACCGCTCCAGGCCAATGGGGGCTGTGGAAAGCGGTGGCCAGCACATCCTTCGGCCCATGCCGCTTCCCGCAGCCCCCATTGGCCTGGAGTGGCGAACCGCGGCCAGTGGGAGCCACGATCGGCTGAACCTACAGACACAGCAGGTAAACAAACTGGCCTGGCCTGCCAGGGTGCTTACCCTGAAAGTCTGCATGCCAAAGGTTGCCGATCCCTGGGTTATGTTTTCTAAAAACTCCTTTTTGTTGCTCTGCTCTGGACTACATCCAATTTGCCCACCACTTTCTTTGTTGTGTTGTCTAGTAGAGCACTGAAGACTTGACACATTGCATTACAATATTTAGCTACTATCAACTTTATTTTATCCTTTAAGTTATTTTAGGCCCTAATTCTCAGATCTATCTGAGTTTGGTGTTTGGTGTAGGACCTGAGGAAAGGCATAGGGCAAAGTTGGCTTTATGCCATGCCTGTACACTCCATGTCCTGAAGCGGACTAGGAGCAAGAGGAAATTAGGGCAAGCCTTTCTCCTAAATTCACAGGATCTGATTTTCCACTTCCTTGCATAGCCATTGACAACTATGCAAAGTGGGTGACAAATGCCATTAAATCAGAATGGTTGCATTTGGTGCCCACTTTACACAGGTGTGTGTGTGTGTGTATGTATATGTGAGAATGAGAGCTGATGATTCACAAAAAGGAGAATCAGGCCCACTGATTTTGGGGATGGAGATGAGTAATGGGTGAAAGCTAGAAGAGGCAGTTCAAGGAGCCATCTAACATCTTTGATTAATCAACCTAAGAGGCTGCACCAAACAGTTCCCTCTTCATTTCTGTGATAGCCACCAAGTCCCTCTTTCTCTGTAACAGAATTCGCCTCCTTAACCACTATGACCTCTCAACTGCTGATTCATTCACAGATTTGCTAGACCCCCTGACCTTCCTACTCCATTGAAATCACAATCTCTAATGGTGAGGCTCGTAGCCATCCCCATCCAGGCATATGTTCTTTCAGTAGGCTGGATAGCCCTCATCTGCCTCATCTATTTAGGCCTGGTCTACACTATGCGTTTATACCAAATTTAGCAGCGTTAAACCGATTTAACCCTGCATCCGTCCACACAACAAAGCCCTTTATATCAATATAAAGGGCTCTTAAAACCGATTTCTGGACTCCTCCACAACGAGGGGAGTAGCACTGAAATCGGTATTGCCATGTCGGATTAAGGTTAGTATGGCTGCACTTCGACGGTATTGGCCTCTGGGCGGTATCCCACAGTGCAGCATTGTGACCACTCTGGAAAGCAATCTTAACTCAGATGCACTGGCCAGGTAGACAGGAAAAGCCTTGTGAACTTTTCAATTTCATTTCCTGTTTGCCCAGCGTGGAGCGCTGATCAGTACAGGTGGCCATGCAGTCCCAAATCCAAAAACAGCTCCAGTTTGGACTGTAAGGGAGATTCCGGATCTGATCGCTGTATGGGGAAACAATTCTGTTCTATCAGAGCTCCGTTCCAGAAGATGAAATGCCAAAGCATTTGAAAAAATCTCCAGGCTATGATAGACAGAGGCCACAGCAGGGACTCAACACAGTGCTATGTGACAAGTGTAATGGAAAGCCGAAGAATCAAATGGACGCTCATGGAGGGAGGACTCGAGCTATCCCACAGTTCCTGCAGTCTCTGAAAAGCATTTGCATTCTTGGCTGAGCAACCAATGCCTGAAGGTCAATGTGCCCCCGACCAACCTCATCAAGGCCAGCCAGGAGCACCCATGACAGCAGCAGACGGTACAATATGACTGGTAACCGTCGTCGCCAATTTCCAAAGCAGCAGATGGTGCAATAGGGCTGGTAACCGTCTCTGCTACTTGCAAAGGCAAATGAATGCTGCTGTGTAGTGCTGCAGTACCGCGTCTGTCAGCAGCATCCAGTGCACATATGGTGACAGTGAAAAAAGGCTAAACAGGCTCCATGGTTACCATGCTATGGCGTCTGCCAGGGTAATCCAGAGAAAAAGGGTGTCGAATGATTGTCTGCTGTTGCTTTCACGGAGAAAGGATTCAGTAACAACATTTACCCAGAATCACCCGTGACACTGTTTTTGCTCCATCATGCATTGTGATCTCAACCCAGAATTCCAATGGGTGAGGGAGACTGCAGGAACTATGGGATAGCTACCCACAGTGCAACACTCCGGAAATCGACGCTAGCCTCAGTACATGGACGCACACCACAAAATTAATGTGTATAGTGTGGCCACGTGCATTCGACTTTATACAATCTGTTTTTAAAAACGGTTTCTGTAAAATCGGAATAATCCCATAGTGTAGACATACCCTTAGTGATAGAAATTTTTCTAGGATATACTTCACATCTCTGCCATTCCCCTCTTCCTCAACTTGGATGCAGCATTAGCAAAACAACTTGGTAGGTTTTCTGCTAAGCACTGCTGCCATCAGAGTGCATTACAGACTTAAGACCATGTGTCAGTTCAGCAACATGACTCAGAAGAGAAGCTATTTCAGCTAATGGACCTATCAACAAGGATTCCAAATATTGAGGAGACTGGAAGCAAGGCTGAACGAAATAGCTGGAGGTTTGCACAAATGGGGAATAATAGAAGAGATGTAGCCATGCAGCTAAAATCAGATTGTGGCCCAAGAATGGTTTTAGAGTTAACCTTTACTCTTTCAAGTCTCACTTCACATTAAAATACAAACATAACAAAAGGCTTTTGCAAAACTTACATCAACATTCATTTGAGTATATGAATAAGCATTTGCACAGACAAACCAAACTGTAGGTATGCAATTACCCTTTTTTGCATGCTCTAATATTGGCTTACTTGTGAATGAGAGTGGTCTGCAAGTGTATCTGTAGAAACCCACTGAACATATAGACCAAAATAGTCAATGACTAGATTACGAAAAAGACATAAAATAATTGTTTTCATTCTATCCTTAATTCGCTTTTTGTTCCACAGGTATGCACGTCATATGTGGTTATGTAATAATGTGAACCAAAGGATGAGTTAAAGATGAAAGAAAAACCATGGCATAGATCCATGGCTTAGAGTTGCTCCACTGTTTTCAATGCAGTTACACTGATTTATGGCTGCTGAGGATCTGGCCCATGGTTTTCCTTTTATCCTTAAGTAATTTTAGAGAAAATCAGATTAGTCCTATTGAGATCCATGGAGCTACTCTGGTTTACACCAATGAAAGCCCCCACAGGTATGAATCCCATTTCTGATAGACCCTATTTAAGCTCTTTCCAATATATTCATTTTATATTAACTTACCTTGTTGGTTTAACCGTTTAAAAATATTTCCTTTGGACTTGGAACCCAAATGTCAAGAATCCTATAATGAAATGTTTGGTGGCTGGACTGTATCTTAAGGTCCTCATCATGCCCTTGTTCACAGTGTTACAGAGAAACTCATTCTTTCATGCACCCTCATCCAGCGTCACCTCAAGGCTGACCAGCTGTGTGTAACAAAAAAAGAGTTCCACGACCAGGTTCCAGATATCTTGGCAAATACCAGAGAGAAGTGGGATTATGAGCATCTCAAACCAAATAGGAAAGGCTCTACATCAGGTGTATGTCAATCTAACCACAAAATCTCCAAATATTTTGAAACTGTTTCCTCAGTAGTCCCTGCTGCAAAGTTTCTGTTGCAACTTCTGGAAATTCTGAATAGTTTTATGGCAATACCAGCTACATGTTCAAGTATTTTTCTAAAGAAATACCCTAATAAATTCACAGCATCGACTATGAAATAGCAAGACTACGGGCTTGTCTACATCACAAAGTTGCAGCGCTGGTGAGGGGGTTACAGCGCTGCAACTTAGGAGGTGTACACATCTGCAGGGCATCACCAGCGCTGCAACTCCCTGTTTGCAGCGCTGGCCGTACTCCCGTTTTGTCTCGGGTGTAGAGGATCCAGCGCTGGTGATCCAGCGCTGGTAATCAAGTGTAGACACTTACCAGCGCTTTTCTTGACCTCCGTGGAATAAGCAGGTATCCCAGCATACCTGAGGAAGCCTCTCTGGTAATCAAGCAGGTCTCCTTCCCCGGTTTGCTCTCACGTTCCCTGAACCCCCGAGCAAGCAGGTCTCCTTCCCTGCGGTTTGCAGGCAGGTTCGGGGAACGCGAGAGCAAACCACAGGGAAGCGGGTCTCCTTCCCCGGTTTGCTCTCGCGTTCCCCGAACCCCCGAGCAAGCTGGTCTCCTTCCCTGCGGTTTGCTCTCGCGTTCCCCGAACCCCCGTGCAAGCAAGTCTCCTTCCCTGCGGTTTGCTCTCGCGTTTCCCGAACCCCCGTGCAAGCAGGTCTCCTTCCCTGCGGTTTGCAGTGGGGTTCGGGGAACGCGAGAGCAAACCGGGGAAGGAGACCAGCTTCCCCGCGGTTTGCTCTCGCGTTCCCTGAACCCCCGTGCAAGCAGGACTCCTTCCCTGCAGTTTGCAGGGGGGTTCGGGGAACGCGAGAGCAAACCGCGGGGAAGCTGGTCTCCTTCCCCGGTTTGCTCTCGCGTTCCCCGAACCCCCCTTGAAGCCGCCCAACAGCGCTGCAGTGTGGCCACATCTAACACCACTTGCAGCGCTGGTTGCTGTAAGTGTGGCCACTCTGCAGCGCTGGCCCTATACAGCTGTACTAATACAGCTGTAACAACCAGCGCTGCAAAATTGTAGATGTAGACATACCCTAAGTCATCAGCAGTGAACAATGTATTTCTATCTTAGGGTTTCGCACTGCTGCCCATCTCTGTGGCATCTGAGCCTCCTTTACATAAAACAGAATTTGACTAAAAGTTCATCATCTCCTTGTTACTGAAGCACAGCTTTGTGCTAGCACTCAAAACTCAGTACTATAAAACATGGATAACTTGCTCGTTAATATTTCTGTTCAAATTTTTAAAAATTGGATTTAACAAAAAGATTTGCCAAAGAAAGCTATTTCAACTGTGAGTGCCCTTGACAAGCTGAAAAGTTACTTTAAATGCAATTCAGGTAAGTACTGCAGGTCTGAATCATCAAACCATTTAAAAAGTTTAACCATTAATTTATTAAATCAAATTGTCATTTAATAGAATAAGCATACATAAAAAAGTACTGGGCCCAATTCCCTACTCACAACAATGTAAATGAGGTAACCACTTCAAGGTCAATGGAGTTACACTGGTGCAAGTAACAGGAGAATAAGGTCCATTATTTACTCAGCTGAATATATAATGTAAAAGAATTGCTAACATGTTCCTTGCATTCTAGGGGACAGAAATAAACAAAATAAGGATTAAAAGGTAAAGTTTTAACAAGTTCCAGCTCTAAAGATAAGAGAAAATTGCTATGTTCCCCTTGTTTGGATTGGGAAAATTGACTGTTCACTAGTCAAGCTTAGAATGGGGACTCAGACCTGTAAAATAAACGAACTCCTTTGTTTTCTCAGCAAGGACAGCAAACAAATACCAGGCCTGAACCCTCTTCTCAAAGCCATAGAACCAAGCCTGGTGGCTTGTTTGTACCCATCCACAGCTATAGGTTCATAATGATGCCCCAGTTGACTCAGTAAAGTGCTGAAAACTCCTTTGTGGTGCTGATTACCCTCAGATGACACCAACTCCAACAAGACCTGAGAAGTGCTGAGCACCCTCAAGTGTGCTAAGCATCTTACAGGACCAATCGCCTGGTGACTAATCTCCTGAGTCCAATTCTGAAACATGAATACTTCAGTCAGATGTCCCAGTTCTACATTTGGACACCCAATCCAGCAAGTAAACACAAGAAGGGGTCATTTACCCACCTAAGGACAAGTTTGAGTATCCAAATGTGGTATTTATTGCCCACTTCTGAAAACTGGGCTCCACGTGTTTCCGTCTGGTACCACATTGACATGATGCATTTATTTTGTAAGCTACAAAATTCCCATAGTACTTAAGGGAAAAAAATCCAGCAGATAAACAACAAATGGCTTCATTATAAAAACATTTTTCTGAAAGTTAAAAAATCCTCCTTCCTTTTTACCACTGCATGGGGTCAGAGAGTTTGAGAGCATTTAATAAATAAGCCTGCCGAGGTGGACTTCATTGTTTACCTGATAATGTGAGCATTGACTGCACCACAGGAAGCATTCAGACAGAAACACGTTATTGCCAATATTCAAAGGACAGATGAGCTGCCATCATCCTAACACAATCAACATGCAAATTAGTTCTCAAACATCACCTCTGCATGCTCATATCAACCACTGAGACTTAATTTTCATTCAGAATGTATCCTCAATACCACACTCCTGTAGAGCAATTTCAGAGAGGTGAGAAAGTTCTCAGTACCTGAGATCCAAGGCAACCTGCTCACATTATCCACTAGTTACTGATCAGAGCTCAAAGTACATGCAAGGTTTAAGGAAAGGAAACAGCTGAAACTTCCCAGAAACCCCAGATAGACAGCAACTTTCAGGGGGTCAACTGAAAAACACAGAAGTTTCCAAATCAGCATTCCAAAGAAATAAATGGAGGAAACTCTCACATCTTTTGGGGAAGAATTATGACCCCCCTCCCCTGCACCCATGGAGACTTCTCTAATAGCAGAACTAGTGCAATTCTGTAGTGATAGGAATGAGATCTGACTCAGGGTTTGTCTATCTGCGCTGACTGTGGGGCTCAGGCTGTAGGGATATTTAATTGCAGTGTAGACATCCAGGCTCTAGGACCCTGTGAGGGGGAGGGTCACAGAGTTCAGGCTGCAGTCTGAGCTGGAACTTCTACACCACAATTCACCCCATAGTCCAAGCCCTGTCAACTGGCACGGGCCATTTGCAGGTTGCAATTGCAGTGTAGACATACACTAAGGGAACCTCTGCAAGAGTTATACACCCCTTGCATGTTCTGAAGCTCAGTTCTATGGGAACTCCCTGTGCACTAGCAGGGATTTGGGGCAAGGCTGGTGAATCCACCATTATATCAATCATCCATTTACCCCACATAATAGAGATGCAAGCCACAAAGGTTACTCCAGTGTTCTAGCCCAGAGGCACTCCTTAATTACTCAGGTTGTGCACTGAGGCACCAGTTTTGGCCTGAGGCAGATATTTCAGGCAGTGTGTGTATAGACTCAAAGAAAACGCTGCCTCTGTTGTTCTGTTCTGAAAATTATCTTCAAACAGACATAAAGGCTACAGACATTTTTTTAATGAAATCTGCAGAACCTCCACTGACTAGGCAAAGTTCCTATTCACGATTAGCAAGTAGACTCAAGCCCTAAACCCCCAAGTGTCTTCCTCTACTGAAAATACAGAATTTTGAGCAAAGGCAAATCACTTCAGTTAGTGTGTTATAGGTTTACTTTGCTTTCTGCAAACAGCAATTGGTACAGCAATTTAGAAATAATCATGTCACACAAGTGGAAATGATGGAGACACCTATAAAATATGGCTTTGGGCTTCTACAAAAAGCATGGTATGAAATGCAATAATTGGACCAAATTTACTCACGACAGCTCTCAAGACCTTTCCTACAAAAGCCAGTTTGAAACACTTCTATATTTTAGACCAAGCATAAACAAACATATTGCAGCACTGCTCACAGTATTCTAACACCAGGTGCAGTTAACATAAATAGGTTGTAAATAGCATGCTACATATGGATGCAGAACTCTGGTATTAACACAGGATATTTTCTGACTTCTTACCTTCTGCTACCTCATGGCACCAGTACATGCCATCGTATGTAATGTATGCAGTGTTAGCCCCGGAATATTAGAAAGACACAGTGAGTGTGGTAATATCTTTTACTGGATATTTTATAGAGTCTGTCAGTGAGAGAGACATGCTTTGGAATTTACACAGAGCTCTTTTTCAGGTGAGACCTTCAGACATGGAGAAGTTTGTCTCTCTCACAGGCAGAATTTGGGCCAATAAAAGATATTACCTCACCCATTTCATCTCTCTAATTGTACTTAATGGATATAGCAGGTGCATTCTAACTAGATGAAATGAACCTAGGACATCTGGAAGCACATTTAATAAAAGTCCCAAAACATACTCATAACAGACTTTTTCAAATCACCAATCAGATGTAGAAAAGATTTTCTGTGCTTTTTCAAATTTTACTTAGATTTTTTTTTTTTTTGCCTCACAAAACCCAGTCTCATCCGGTTCAGCCTTCACCACAAGACGAATGCTGTCTGTTTTCTTTTTGAAAGATACACGTCACTGTGCACTGAAAAAGGGGAACTTCCATAGCTTGTGGTTATGTTGCATGATAAACAGATCTGCTCACGCCACTTCAAGAGGCGACTTGGATCAATAAAAGGCAACAGGCACCAGAGGCAGCAAGCAGACATTCGCGGCTCTCAGGACTATTTCTTCAGAAGTCAACCCCACACCGAGACTAAGCAATATGCCAGGATTATTTTTTTCTCACAACCACCCAACCGAACTGAAAGAAGCAGACTGCAAGCTTGGAGAAGGCAAAGTTCATAAAAGGAAGCAAAAGGCTTTGTAAGTATATGTGACTTACTGTCAAATGAAAATGTATTTGGAGTGAAAGTAATGTTAGCAAATTGAGAAATCAGAATTAGTGCCATTTCACAGAGTTCACCCACAGCAAAGCGTATTCTGCATAGCATGTTCAATGCTATAAAAGTATAACAGGGCTTGAATGGAAAGGGATATGGATGAGAAGTTCCTAAGTTAAATAAGTTGAATATAAAAATGAGTGAGTAGGAAAGAAGGAGCAATTGCTTGTAATTACTTGCATAAGTATCCCATTGGCTTCAACCCTGGAAGTGAATGATCTGGCCCTAAATGTTTGCAAGTTGTAAGGCCTTCATACAGAATGATACCTATCTGTAACTGTGTTTAACCAGTATCGTCCATTCATTACACGTCTTATCATTGATTTCAGTGGTGCAGATCTGAAAAGCTATTTGAAGTCCATGGTACCACATCTTGAATCTAGCAACAAGTCTAACACCAGAAATGTGATGTAAGTACTGGATTCTAGAAATACATAGTAATTATGAACTAAGGCTAGATTGCCATATTTTATCCTCACAAACAAGTCTATTAAATTTACACTCATGTGTAAAGTATATGATGAACCACAAAATATTTATAAGATCAAGCTAATTTCAGTTTCTTAGTTACAAAAAGCGTTTTTATAAACCAGGCATCACCACACAGAAGGTACCAATGGAATTGGGAAAAAAATATGTTTTCCTTTTTTCCATTTCCTTTTTAATTGTTTATGGGCAGTTCAGTGGTGCTCATCACCACATCTATTCATTAATAGGTCACTTACATTATTAATGAATTAAAGCCTGACAACACCCTTGTGAAGTAGAGGAATATTACCATCCCTGTTTTAGAGATAGGGATAACAATGGCACACATAGGTGAAGTGACTTGCCCAAGGTGACAAAAGAAGTTAATAAGTCTTGCAACAAAAACCAAGTCAATCCAGGACTTTAACTACAGACCCTCCATTCTCCTTTTATTTACTTCAAGAACTCTGCTGCTTCTTACTTGTCCAAGTTAAGGGGCAGTAGCATGCCACCAATTTCATGCAGAGTCCACCAGAGATGTTATGAGCAAGCACTGCGTTTTCATAAAATTGAATAATCAATTGCATTCTTAAAGTATTCTTAAGAGGCCATTAGTTAATTAAATTAATTAAAATAACTAAACAGTCAATATTTTGTTTCTTGCATTAAATATTTTTTCTTGTGGTCACCACAGGCTTTCTGCAGAAGAGGTGATGCAATGGTCCCAGTCTTTGGAAAAGCTTCTTGCCAGCCAAAGTAAGTGTATTTTTTTATCACTACTACTTTCTTATGTTAATCTAGTGAGCTTTCATGCAGACTAAATAAATCTATGAAGCTATAGCATTCTGTGAATAATGCTAAAAACAATGGCCAATAGCCTTTCAGTAATTCACATCTTCACTGTCACATGGCTACCTATTGTAATAGATTGCCTTAACTTGACAGCCCATCCTTTCCACAGGAAATGGAAATAATCTCATTAAATTCAATGGGGTTGGATCAGATTCCACATGCCCACATTACTCCAAATGATGCAGATAAGAGTTATGTATGCAGTTGGAGTCAAAGTCAGACTATGCAGAGAAGAACAGACTCCCACTGACTTCAGTAGCCTTTGGATCAGACCCTTCATTCGCAGTGCACTGCAAAAATATAGATATACTGTATATTTCAGCAAAATCTTATTACTATAATAGGAGAATTCAATGTGACCTTTACCTTAATTGTATTTATCTTATCCTCCCCAATTTAAGTTATAAATATAACATTATAACTGATTAAGTACTTGTATTTGTTGTAGGCGGTCAAGTTGCCTTCAGGGAATTTCTGAAGTCAGAATTCAGTGAGGAGAACATTGAGTTCTGGCTGGCTTGTGAGGACTATAAGAAAACTAAGTCTGATCACTTGCAAGACAAGGCAGAGAAGATTTATGAAGAGTTTGTTCAGATAGATGCAGCTAAACAAGTAAGTACAAAGTTAATCTGTACTGTGTTATGTATGAAAGATTATGAGAGTTGGCAAGGGATAGATATGGGGCTGTACTAAGACAAATACATCTTTAATAAAACAGGAAGAGAAGCCATAGATTCTTATATTTTCATTAAGTCACCTTCTGCCATACTGCCTTGAGCTCGTCAGGTGAAAGTAGTGCTGCTGATTCAACAGACGGCACTCTTCCCTCTGAGGCCACGTCCAGACTAGGGTATTAAAATCGATTTTAGATACGCAACTTCAGCTACGTGAATAACGTAGCTGAAGTCGAATTTCTAAAATCGAGGTACTCACCCGTCCAGACGGTGCGGCATCGATGTCCGCGGCTCTCCATGTCGATTCCGGAACTCCGATGTAAGCGCGCTCGGGGGATCGATACAGACTAGACACGATATATCGATCCCCGAGCAATCGATTTTAACCCGCCGATGCCGCGGGTTAGTCTGGACGTGGGCTAAGTCAATGCTGATTTGAGCAAGATGTTAAGAGCCTGTTCTGCTGATGGAGGTGTTGTCACTTGAATGAGAAATGAAACCAGTCTGGATCATTTATGGTCCTTAAAAATCCAAGGACACTTTGGAGAAAAGTAGAAATGTTAGCATAAGCCATATTACAAACTAGATTTCTACATCCTACCAAAAAGCCTCCTGCAATTTTAATTGGATATTTTATTCTTCACTTTCTGTCCTAAGTTGTTGTTACTCTTTCTGACCCCAGAAGTGGCTGCATTGCACCAATGAATGGCAATTCCTGTGTATAGTTTGTATACCTTTTTTATCTGAAGTTCAATCAATTTTGAATGAAAGGTGCTATTTAAGGACAGATTAATTATTGTAGCTTAAAGAAACCTTGGACCAAGTTTTAAGACTGAGAGTCTGTGTTTCAGGAAGATAAAGTGACAAATATAGCGGCAAAAAGTATTTTCTAAAAAAAGATATTAACAAAGTTTTATTTTCTCTTCCTAGGTCAATATTGACTATCATACAAGGAAAGCTACAGCTAAAAAGGCTCAAGACCCAACTTTCACAAGTTTTGATGAAGCCCAAAAAACTGTATATGTGCTAATGGAGCGGGACTCGTATCCTAGATTCTTGAAATCAGAAGCCTACCTTAATCTTTTAAACAAGCTTCAGGTCAACGGTGTCAAGTGAGCAGTTTAATGCCATGGAAATCTGAGGATAAACTATGCATGTCAATTAACCTACAGCAAAGAGGTCCTCCTGTGCAACTGGGTCTCAGCATAGAAAATGGAAACTTTAGCCTCTGAAGTGTTGGCGGAAGTGCAGATAGACGATCATACATGATAAAACTTAACAAGATGAAGGCACTCAAGCTATGTTTCCAAGCCTGATAGAGTGGGAAAGAGGCTGTGGAGCGGGACACCCTCTGTCCTTTATGCCACTAAACTGAAACTGGATACATAGTTATTAACTAATTGTATCACACTGTGAATTCCCACAGGATAGATAACAGTTTGGAAGCGCTAGAATAAAACCCTTGTATCTGAGTGTGATGGGTAAAATAATTGATATTGGGAGAAAAATACTTTTAAACTGTCAATTTGTATACTAGCTACAGAAATGCATAAAACAGACCAATAAGCCAAATGAGAACTTGTCCAGGCTATGAAATGCTAATAAATGTGTGCAGTTCTATTGTATTGAATAAAATGTATTATAAATGTGACAATTGAGAATAGGTTTAAGTTATATAAGCTAGATATTACTATTTATGTATTAAGCAAATAGGTATGTAGCACATTTTTACTATTTAATTTATTGCAAAGTGTGAAATAATGACAAGCAATTCCTAAATTAAAGCTACGTGACAAAAGCACAGAAGTTCAATGGTCACTTTTTCTCTATCATAAGAAGGCTTTGACACCTGAATTAAGGAGGTAAATACTGAGGCACAGCCATCTCTGTTATCCTCTGAAATCTCTTTGTTCTAATATTCTAATTCTTTCTAGATGCCCAATTCTCTTGCATACATTTTACACTAGCATAACTCCATTTATATCAGTGGAGCTTATCCTGATATACTCAATGTAAAATCAGATTCAGGCTTAAAGTTCTTTTTCATTTTTGCACTTCTCCAACTTTAACAGTTAAGTCTTTCAACAACTATTGAAACAGAGATGAGAGAAACCATCTGAGCAGAACAACTGCAGAACTCATACCACATTTCACGTTGTTGAATTGTTAAACATTCCAGACCACTCATGCTTACCTATCAAGAGTGACAGTAACTGGTGAGGCTGACCAGCAAATCCCGGCAGGGTTAGTGCTACAGAGTCTTGGTAGATGTTGTGACAGAGTCTAATTTATAATACTAATATTAACAGTAAAGGTCATTTACATTTCATTCTGAATCTTGTGTTAAATTTGCTCTATAAAATGTGCCGTACTATAAACGGATGAACACCAAAGTGGGCAATGATTACTGGGGAGGAGGCCAAAGCAGACGACCAAAGTTGTAATTTTACTAAGTAATTCCAAAACACAATTACTATCAGATCCAGAGTTCTGAGATTTCATG
Source organism: Gopherus evgoodei (assembly GCF_007399415.2). Lineage (NCBI taxonomy): Eukaryota > Metazoa > Chordata > Testudines > Testudinidae > Gopherus > Gopherus evgoodei. The sequence continues at coordinate 64,339,597 of NC_044329.1, forward strand.
ATGGTAACGTTTATAATGAAAATAAATAACCATGAAAACTTTTGCCAATGAGCTCCCTCCATGCCCAGGATAAAATCTTGTGTCTCCCTCCCTTGCAGTTCTTTTTTATCTCACTGTTTCAGTTTTTCCATTTTCCAAAACAGCACAATCTTAGACTCTGGGTTTGACTCACACAGTTGAAACCAGGGGGTACACAACCATTGCCTGTGCCAAAGGGAGCAGAAATAACTCAGCCTTAGTCACTCTTTTGGGAAGAGCAGACTGTGTTTACAGTACCGCCCCTTGGGAAAGGGCTTTGGGGGTCCAAAGGAATAGGACAACACGTAATTTTCAAAGTAATATAACCAAAAGAAAAACAATTATCAAAATTGATAACTGGAGAAACAATTAGATAGAATTGTTAATTACTCGCTTCTCACATGACTCGTTCAGGAAAACTGAAATCAAAAGATGGAATTATTGATTATGTTCACTAATGTGACTGCACTTAAGGGGTAAATCACAAAATTCACCACAGATTCTACTTCTTGTACAGTATGCCCCAAAATAAACCACTGAACTTAAAACACAGAAAATGTTTATTCAAGTAACAAAAAACGATAAAATAAACCAACTTTAGATCACAAAGATTATGCAACTGAGATAACTATAGGGGGGAAAGGTACATAAAATGAACGATATAATGTAGCAATACTTAAAGCAACCTCTTAACAAGAAATTCTTAAAATATAAAGTAAATTAAAACTATAATGAATGGACTATTATAAAACAGAATGCTAAATTCAGAAAGTGATGAGCATCAACAACAATGATATTCATTTAATTACTTGGCATACTAATAGCATCAACAGGTTGTTTATCCTCATTAGGATTCAATAGCAACTAAGCATTAACATAAACATAACATAAAGCATTAACATAAATCAACAGCTAAACTTAAAGAAGTGTATCAAATATAAACTTTTTGAACCAGATTACAATAACTATAATTCAATTTCATTATTAAAATATCTTAAGTAAAGAAAAACAATTTTGATTAAGCTGGATAGGTTGGTTAGGACAATATAACTGGAAGTAGTATCAACTGAAACAAAATCTAGCAAAACCATTACTACTACTTTTACTTTTGGGTGTAAGGAAATAGTACTCTGAGGGGTAAGCTTGAAATTAAGCAGTGTTTAGACACACATGCCAAGTCCAAGTGTGTTACTGTGACAACTCTCCTTCTTCCTTGCCCTAATCCCATCCAATGCTGTTCGCTCTACAAATCCTCTCCCTCCAAAGTGCGCTGTTCAGTGCTAGAATCTTTACCACACTTCATATCAATAGGTTTTCCTTTATGGCATGCCACTGCTACTTCTTGTATTGGCCTCTTTTTCCTTCAGCCTTGAACTGTTAGACTCTTATCCACATAGTTGTCAGGACAACTCTTTACATGACCAAATCATCTGAGCCTGCACTCCCTCATTTTTTTACTTATGGATGTGATTTTGAGCATGTCTCTAGCATACACATTCTGCACCTGGCCTTTCTTCCTTATACCCACTAATCCATCTCAACATTTGCTTTTCTGTGGAACAGACCATTTGCTTGTGTTTCTTCTTTGTTGTCCAACACTCAGCACCATACATTAAAACCGGATGAACCAACATTTTATAGACTTTCCCTTTTAATCACTGGTATCTTTCTCTTTCTCTCTCCATCTGAGAGAGGCATTTATTATCTTGGCTCTAATTTCATCGTCCATTTCTGCATTTTCCTGGATTCTGGAACCCTGATGCTTGAAACTGTGCTACTGTGATACTTGTTACTGCGACAACATGGAAAGCAATGATACAATAGCTACATGTATGGTGACTATTACAATAAACACTGCAGACTGAATACGTTACCTATTACTTTGGTGGAGTAATGCTAAAGTTTAGAAGTGGTGAAAGAAAGTAACAGAGCCTAAACAAGTAGTGGTTACAGTTGGAGTTTGAATTCTAGGCAAAGTGAATCGTTTAAAAAAGTTGAGATAGATGTGAAGGAGGTAGGGTGACCAGATGTCCCGATTTTATAGGGACAGTCTCGATATTTGGAGCTTTTTCTTATATAGGCACCTATTACCCCCCCACCACCAACCCCATCCCGATTTTTCACTCTTGCTATCTAGTCACCCTAGAAGGAGATGCTTTTATCATTGAGTTAATTTGCATAGGAGACTTTTATATACAGATGGTCACAGACAAAGTCTGCATAATATATAAAAAACCAAACACCAGCAAGATTGATATGCAGAAAAATAATTAGGGAACACAGGATTCAGTATTTGAAATAACGTAAACCAGTAAAAAATTAAGTTATCAGACATCAAAATGGAAAGAAGGCTACTGCAGAGTGTAACATATCAACACATTAGATAACACTGTAGTTTGAAGTGCACCGAGCAGCCAACTCCAGTAGAAAGGTATTTTAACTGTTAAATGAAAGTCCTCTTTAAACTTGGAGTAAGGTTAGGAGATAGGAACGGACTTTCTTATACATATACAACGTATAGGTTAGAAAGGGGAAATGTAACACATTGAGTGTAAGTCAAAACTCAGTTAAAATGGGAATAGAGTTTATTTAAAGAAATTAGAGGCATTTCTCTCACAGACACACAGAAGCTGACAGTCTCTTTGTAAAGGGACAGAATGGAGGGAGATTTGCTAACTGGGTACAGTAAAGTAACTCTAGAACAGTGGTTCTCAACCAGGGGTCCGGGGCCCCATGGGGGGCCATAAGCAAGTTTCAGGGGTTCTGCCAAGCAGGACCAGAGTTACACTTGCTTCGGCTTTCTGCCCTGGGCCCCAGCCCCACTGAATGGAACTGAAGCTTGAGGCCCTGAACCTCACCTCCTGAGGCTGAAGCAGAAGCCTGAGCAACTTAGCTTCACGGTGCCCCCTGTAGCATGAGACACTGGGCAATTGCCTTGCTTACCACTTAACGCCGACCGTGGCTTGTATATGCAGAAAAACAGTTATCATGGCACAAATAGCCTGTGGAACTTTTATAGCATGTTTGGGGGGTTTCAGAAAGGAAGAGGTTGAGAACCCCTACTCTAAAAGATTTAGACTTAGGAACTAGTTTAACAGTATCAATTAAACAACAAATTTTCACAAAGATATGGTAACAATGATGGCAGCTGAAACTTAGTTAAGTACTCATCAAAACAAAGATTTTAACGTTAGTTCTTTTAAGCAATAAGCCAGATAATGTAGTAAGCCAAGTGAAGTGAAGCGAGCTCAACACTACACACAAGGTGTGAACAGTAATTCTGGCAGTTACAGGTGACAGCATACAGTTTAAATTCACATCAAATCAGTTTTAGTTACAATGTTGTCAGATTCAAATCCTATAGCTTTGTCCAGTTATAATCTTTGGAGAGTTTTTCCCCATCCTTAGGCTACTATAAAGCTCTATTTCTTTCCTACTTCTAGCATAATCTTTCTTTGTATTCATATGGAATTAGGATATGTTAATATCATCTATGGATGTTCTTACATTTATTAATATGGGATTTCAACTCAAGAATAATGGTCTGGATTCATGGAACACAAATCTGAACTACGAAGGAGTTCAGAAATCTAGAAAGGCAGCATTTTCACTGTCCCAAGATGAATTCCGGCTTCCTTCAAAGTACAGAAATTCCCCATGGAATTCCCCACTGCAGTAAACACTGACTTTAAAATCTTTCCTACACTTTAGAACGAAGTGGGAGTTCTCACCCTTTCTTTTGTTGTCTGAGTCTTGTGGTTTGGTGATGATTTCTTTTTAGTATTTTTGAAATTCAGGAAAGCACTTATTTTCCTTTGGCTGCTTACATTTGGGATTTTTGGACCTTTTAAGGTTCCAAAACCCAGGTTCTTGTCTATAAATGATTTTAGTTAAAAGAAAATGTCTTGGAGAGCAAAGTTACTGAATACTGCATACATGAACTGGAGGGCTCAGTGTTTGGAGCTTCAGGATTTATAGTGGAGACTGGCTCTCTCAGTTGAAGAGAATTAAATCTCTTAGTGGAGAGAGAATTCATAAATTGAGAGAGAACTGGATCCCTCTTAGGATATAGCTGCACCACAGCTGGAAATATGCTTCCCAACTTGGATAGACTGACACACGCTACCTCTGTTCGAGCTAGCACACTAAAAATACGCCAGCTACACACAGGAGGTGGCTCCAGCTAGCTTCCTGAGTATGTATCTCATGCTACACTGCAACTGGAATGATTTTGTTGACGATGCACAACATTAACTAGAATCTGCATCAGTTTCTCTCAGGTGTATTAGTTCTATAGGGCTAGCAAGAGTAAAAACTAACTTTTGTTACTAAACCTAGCAGAGGACTCTGAATACATAGAAAGGGCATCTTCAGTTTCTTTCTTGACCATAACAGCATTTTAAATACCTTTGTAGGCTGTTGCTAACATAATTCTGATCTCAGTTTGGATGGGACAGAACTGTTATCTGTGCAGGCAAGTCATGTGTTGCTTGTGAATTGCCTTATTAATAACTTCTAGGACAATGGTACACCATCTGTAGGCTGCATGCCACCAGCTGTCCATGCAACATTTCCAGATGGTTCATAGAGCTGCTCAGGTCTGAAGGCAAAGCATTTATTAGTCTGTAAGAACATACCTCCTTTCAGCTGCAGCCCAGTCCAATATGCTTAGAATTTCCAGAAATAATTAAGTTTTTTTAATAAAGCCTTTAAAATAAAACTTTTAAAAGCCTTGTGGATTTGATAAGTGAAATCTGGCCATACTAATGCTAATGTGGCTAGAACTTTATGAATTAAAACATTTTCAATGCAGCCCTAAACCATGTGACACAATTGGTTTGGGGTTTCATTATAGACTCAAGCCTCAAATCAGCTTCATCAAAAGCTGACTACAGTTGAAAAAACTTTAAAGCCAGGATGGGCCCACTCAAAATTTTATATAAAACCATTCAAAATTGTTGATTTGGTCACAAAACCAAAGGAAATTTGATCTCTGGGGGTTGAGCAAAACCCAAATGTCCTTGCAAAATTCTTACACAAACTCACAGTGAAAAGAGAAATGCTCAAAATCAAAGTGAACATTCACATGCGCCTCTGCTGACCAAAACAGTGTTCCATACATTTCTAAATCCTTCACTTATTATCCTTCACTTCAATTATTCTTCCTTTTTTACTGCACATGGGAGATTCATCTCTAAAAGTCTACTCATGCCAGAGATATTCCAGCCCACTCCAGTCTCCTTAGCAACATTGCCATGTTCTGGTAAGGAATAAACTCTGCAAAAACAGAGTACTCTCTGTCATACTATTATAATCCTTTTATTGTATTTCCGTTGCTATAGCAAAGCTATACAAAGCTGGTTGTTTAAACAAAGTCCGAGAGGCCTGAAATATTTTAATGTGATTTAGAGTTGCATCTATACTAATCTGTTTAACAAAAATCAAATGGCTGTAAATGGCACAATCTCAACAATTTATTAACAGTATGTTGAATTCTTCCCATACAAAGACCAATAGTTTACCAATATGCAGGGCATAATGTTTGCATTTTGCAATGAATTCTTTCTTTGGAATACTGCCTGGATGGAAATCTGATACTCTGAACTTACAAAAAGGGAAGCAAGTATAATGATTCAAAAGATTGAGGACTTGATTTGATTAAATGAAATATCAGTACTTTTTGTAATCTCTGGGTTTGTTTATAACTGTACATGCATGGAGTCAAATCCATTCCATAATTTGATACTAACCTCTTTCTGCCCGCCCACCCACACCCCCAACACAAGCAGTATCTGCATAGCTAGTGGTTTCACAACTGTGGGATGTGTGATACCAAGATGTGGCAGAGGCTTCCAAAACAGTACGTTACAAACCAGAGTATGGAAACTGTGCCTATTCTGTACTATCCCACGCTCAATGGAGAAGTTATCTACAATTCTTAAAAAGTACTTTAGCTCTTCTGCCATAGCAACTGGAGGAATGGTCAGATAAGTTAGACTAAAATATACGTCAATGCAAAAGGGCTCTGCTGGTTTCTCAGCGTAAATTTTAGCCTCCCATAAGGGATTTAAGTGGTTTGGTCCTCTGGATTGGTGTGAATCGCACTCTTAGCATTTAAGTTATAGCTAGCTGGATATACAGACTTAGGCCAGAAATGACTACTATGATAATTTAGTCTGACTTCCCACATTACATTGACCAGAATTTCTCAACCGGTGTCGAGAATGGAGGAGTGACTTATACCTTTAGCCTTCAAGGTCCATGTTCTCTGTCAACATCTTAGAACACAGTCAAGTAAACGATATAGCCGTATCTTTGATACAATTTTTACATATTATATAACAGTAAGACTATGTGGGATTTATTTATTTATTTTTACTTCAAATAAGGAGTCACTAACCAGGAAAAGTTATGAAACATTGACACAGACAATAGAATTGCACCCAGTGAGTCTTGTAGAGGAGGAAATTAATCCACTCTAGTACATAAGTGAATGGAAAAATCCACTATGAATGTAACATGAAGGAAACCTCTTGCCTTTAGAGCCAAGCTTTTGCAGGCCAATAGGGAACCTCATGGGACATTTACCAACCTATGTATCAATACACCTCTTTGTGTGCACACACAGGGGGGGTTTGCAGGCATGGCAGCCTACTCATTGCCCTGGACTTTCAAAGTTTGACTCTAAAATGACAAGAGTGGAATCAATTTTTAAAGAAGAGTATTTCAACATATGGCATATTCTGAGATGTCAGGTAGAGCTTATTTGTCACTGTAGAAAAACTGTTAAGGAAATTACACTAAATTGGTGGCTTCCATCACTGTAACACTAAATTTACAAGAGGTATTTACAAGCAAGGTAAAGATTGTGATTCAATGGTTAGGGCAGGGCACTGGGTGTCAGGAAATAAAGGGTTCTGCATGACTTAGAGCAAAGCAACTTCTCTGTGCATAAGTTTTACCAATTGTAAACTCTGTAAAATGAGGTTAATAATATTTGCAGGCACCCACCGTGTAGGATTGTTATGAAGACCCTTTGTGTAGAAAAAACCCTTGTGGGGAAAAAACTAGTAATCCAAAATACTCCCTGGGAGTAATGTGGGCAAGCTAAGGTTACTAAGTGAGTAGTGTCATAAACAGATAGTTAAGGGTTAATATCTGACCAGGGGACCAATCAGGAGCCAAGATACTTTCAAATCTCGGTGGAGGGAAGCCTTTGTTTGTGTTTTTTGGGTTTTGTTTTTGTTCTCTCTGGGCTCTGAGAGTGACCACACGTACCTATAGGCTCTCTAATCTTCTATTCCAATTTTGTAAGTACAAAGGTAGAAAGGCGGTATAGTCTTTTTGTTTGTTTTTTTCTTTATTTGCAAATGTGTATTTGGCTGAAAGTATTTTAAATTGTATTTCTGCTGGAGGAGGCTGTTTCTCCAATTTCTATAAGCTGACAGACCCTGTAACTTTTACCATCTAAATTACACAGATAACTTTTACCTTTTTTCTTTCTTTTTATTAAAAGTTTTGCTTTAAGACCTGTCTGATTTTTTCCCTTTGTTGAGGATCAAGGGAACTGAGTCTGTACTCACCAGGGAATTGGTGGGAAGAAGGAAAAGGTGAATTTCCTCTTTGTTTAAATTCACAGACTTTGAATCTGTATTGCCTCTGGGTGAAGGGAAAAGAGGAGGTGTGGGGGAAGGTATCATTCCTCTCTGTGTGGTGATTCAAGAAGTTTGAATCACGGTGATCTAGTGTACCCAGGGCGGAAAGGAGCTGGGAGGAAGGGAGGAGGGGGAAGGAAAATGGTTTATTCCCCTTTGTTGTGAGACTCAAGGAATTTGGGTCTTGGGGGTCCCCAGGGAAGGTTTTGGGGGAGATCAAAGTTTATCAGGCACTCTACTCTAAGTCCTGATTGGTGGCAGCACTACAGGATCTAAGCTGGTAATTAAGCTTAGGAAAATTCATGCTAGTACCCATATTTTGGATGCTAAGGTTCAAAATTGGGAATTATACTATGACAAGTAGGGATCAACATTATTTTCTGAATAAGGAATGTTTACAATTTCAAGGTGGAAAAGTCTTACTCGTGATGTTAATGTTACATAAAAGTTAATATTAATTTCAGTTTTGAATTTAATTTCCATATTTTAAGGAAAAAAGACTAAACATTAATCTGTCCACAGATTTACTTATGACACATAAGCAATTATAGAATCCACAGCAAAAGTAGTGCAAAAAAAGGAAACCCTCAGTAAAGGATTCTTATTTCTTTTATTACTAGTCCATTAAATGGTAACATCAATCTACAATTAGTGTAACTGTTTTACTGCACAGATTTTACTTTCATGTGCTAGTAACTATTTTTTGTTGGAGGTGTTTGAATGCATTTCCAAGTTAGAGTGACAAGAAGTTTTGAGTGATGGGGAAAAATTTTTAACATCTATTTACAATAGAAACAAGAAATATTTTCCAGCATTGGACTGAATGGATTTTGTTCAAACTTTCCAAGACTTTGGGCTAAATTCAACAGAAGTTTTGTCTACACAAAGGCTGCAGGATCAGGCCCTATATCTAACCTGTAATAAAGTATTGATTTTGTAGGTCAAAAATGCTGTTTTGATTTTTAGGATCAGATTTAGTCTTCAAAGTTCAGAACATAAATATATCAGAAGAGAATGGAAACCTCCAGGTCTGTTTGTGAAATTCAGTTATAGTCACTGAATCAGGTTAGTGGTCAGTCACATTTCATTACATACGACTGGCAGTGCAGTGCAAGAAAAGATTCTGACTCAAACAATGATTATTCTTAAACTATCTTCCCAAAGTCTGCTCTACCACTAAAGGAAACATTTTCATTGTTTTCAGAGTTTCAGTAGAGAAACTAATTAAACTTTTGATGATGGGAGGAGCCATTCAAGTGAAAGAAGTGAGGCTACTTCAGTAGAAGCAGATTTTTACAATATGGGTGTTTCACCAGGGCAAAAAGGAAACATTCCCCAGCTTCAAAGCATGTGTTGCCACACCCAGACTTCTCAAAGAGGGCTATTTCTTTAATCAGAGGTTATCAAGCAAAACAGAAAATAGTCTTGAAACTCTATCCTTAGCCACAAGTTTCAGGACCATCTTCGCAGGGGTCTCTGGCACTCCAAGTCCTGGACTCAGCCAGCTCTGCTCCCTTCCTGGAGCAACAGCCACAGAGCTGCTTCCCTGAGCCCCAAGCCCCTGGCCCGTGCTCCATGGATCCACCACAGGGGCTCTACTCCAGTGTGGCTTTCCAACACAGGGCTCAGCCTGTCTCAGTCCTTTGTATCCATCTTCTTACTAGCAGTCTTTTATAGGCCCAGGTGTAATCTAGCCCTCTTTAATTAGCTTGACTGGGCTCAACTGCTCTGGTCATGGGGAACTGGGTTTAGTCTAATGACAGGGTGCTAAATATATCAGCTTTGTAGGCTCAGAATCCTTGATGTGGATTTTGGAGACTAACTTTAGGCCTCCAAATTTGAAAACTTAATCTGAAAGATTGTTCCCTGCTGATTATCAATGGTAATTAGAACAATGTAGCACATTACAAGCATGTGCCAGTCGGATGTAATGAAAAAGCTGCCAACAGAAACATAATATTAGAGGCATCACAATGTTATGTACAAACAGAAAGGCAATTTAAAGGTCAGTGCACAAATGCAAGGTTAGAGCACAGTGTAATTTATCACCTTACAAAGCCAACAACACTCCCCTCATGCTTGACTGTGAAGCACTGGGCTTTGTGACTATCACCCTTCTTTTGTGGTTGCACAGTGGGTGTGAAAGACACCAAACAAAGAATATATGACAAATGGTGGAAAAATTAAACATTCTTTTCTAAAACTTCCCCTCATAAAATAGGGGTTTTAGTGTGGGTGGTGTGATCCCTACAAACAAAACTTTTTAGAGAGGAAGTCTTTAGTCACTTAATGAGGAAAGATTGCAAAACAAGTTCCTGCTTAATATTCCATGCAATTAATTTCCTAAGGACTGCAGAAACACAGAGAGAAAAAGAGATTTATGTTTTAGCCCTTTATTGCTTTATTTTTTAATTGCACAGGACTTCAAAGATTTCATTCACAAAATTGTTTCTGCTGCTTTTATACACTGAAGTATCAAGTATTGCCTTCTCTCATTTTAGCGGGAGGCCTAAGAAGGATAATGACATCACAACAGACTGAACCCAGAGTGCACTTTAAGAGTGGAGGGGACGTTTATAGACCATTTAATATATGTATGATTGTCTGTTCAGGTGAAAATCTTTTTAATTCAAATCCCAAACAGTTGGGAGCAAAGCGCTTTCTCTGAAAGATTCAAAATTCCTTCCCCTTCAACAGGGCTTCAGGAAGAGCATACCTCAATTTTCAGTGTATTTCCTGATCCCTCAAAAATACCAGGAAACATATATATATATATATATATATATATTTGAGGGGAGGAAGGTTATGAAACCACTTTTATCATAACGGAGCAGTCTAAAGGCAGTGCTGTAACAAGGGCGAGGCAAGTGAGGCACTTGCCTCATGCATACAAAGCCGGGGGGGGAGGGAAGGGGAGGGAAAAAAAAAGCTGTTGGCATGGAGATATTTATGACCCAGGTGATCTCCCCCATGGCCCCCTGCCGCCCCCCTCTCACCTGTGCCTCCCCTGTCTCCCGGCCCAACTTGCTCCCCCCTTCCCTTCCCCCACCCAGGAGAGAGTCCCCATCTTTCCCCTGCAGCAATTGCTGCCGTAGGGTTCTAATGCCCCCCAACTCGACTGCCAGGGCAGACTGACTCTGAGCCTGCCCTTCTCCCTCAGACCCTTTCATTTTCCAATGGGACCCTCCAGCAGCACAGTGGGGGCCCCCACCTACCGTCACCGCTCCTGCCCCATGCTGGGCAAGGAGGCAGCCCCATCCCTCACTCCCAGTGAAGCTACAGTCAGAGGCAACAGCAGGAGAGGAGGCACAAGCAGCACTCCCTGGCACCCACAATGGGGGAGGTGAAGTGAGGTGATTCCTGGACCTGAGGGGGGCCCTAAGAACACATGCAGTGACAGTGGTGGGGGTGAGTGTGCTCCTGGGGGGGAAAGAAAGGAGAGCTCCTCCCCCAGAGCTTGCTGCTGCCGGCAGGGAAAGGGCTAGGGGGAGTCCTCCTCTCTGTCCCCTGTCCCAGAGCAGCCTGCCCCACCCCAGAGCCCACACCCCCAGTCAGAGCTTTCACCTCCCCCCACACCCTGACCCTCTGCCCAAGCCCTGAGCCCCCTACCACACCCCAAACCTCCCATTTCCAGCCCCAGACAGAGCCCTCACCCCTACTCTCGCCCTGAAACCCTCTCACACTCAAAACCCCTCATCTGCAGCCACAATCCACAGTCCTAACCCCTGCACCCCATTCCTCTGCACCCCTATCACCAAACTCCCTCCCAGAGCCTGCACCCCAATCCCCTGCCCCAGACTAGGGCCTGCACCCAAGACCTCCTCCCTCCAACTCCCAGAGCCTTGGGCAGGTGGGGGGCAGAGTTTGGGTGGGAGCGGGTTCTGGGCACCACCAAAATTTCTACAAACCTGCCACCCCTGATCCTTCCCTGCAAACCTGAACTCCTAGCATTCTCAGGACACATGCTGATCCCTAGTGGCCACTGCTGATATCCAGCACCTCCCCTCTCTCTTAACCTGTGAGTCCCTCTCTGGATTGGAACTGGACTGGAACCAAGGCCATTTTGGAAACAACATTACCAGCCCAAGTAGTCAAAAATCATGAGTTAGACCCAACAAAATCACAGGCTCTACCACCGCCACTTCATTCACTCTTCGGCGGTAATTCGGCAGCAGGCCCTTCCCTCCGAGAGGGACTGAGGGACCCGCCACCGAATTGCCGCCGAAGAGCCGGCCCTGGGGGAGGGCGCAATTTTATATCCTTTCCCTCAGATGCAAAAATACCTAGTTATGGCTCTGTCTAAGGACACTAGTAAAGACAGACCTTCTTCTTTGAAGTTCATTTTTAACACATTAAAGAATTCTTGGGTCTCTCTCTTTTCCTTAGGGAATATCTTCTTGATAAAGTCAAGGAAGGAAGTGACTCCACCAACAGCCATCACATGTAAAAGTGTAACTGTTCATTATAATGGCAAAGTGTCAAAGGAAAAAAACAGTTTATTTCTAAACTATTGTGAGAAATTTTACTGTTCAAAGGATTCTAAAGGAGCGGGGTATTCAAATCCCTTAAGTTTTTGAAAAAAGAATGAGAAGTCCTTGCGGCATCTTAGAGACTAACAAATTTATTTGGGCATAAGCTTTCCTGGGCTAAAACCCACTTCATCAGATGCATGCAGTGGAAAATACAGTAGGAAGACACACACACACACACACACACACACACACACACACACACACCCCATGAAAAGATGGGGGTTGCCATACCAACTCTACCAAGACTAATCAATTAAGGTGGGCTATTATCAGCAGGAGAAAAAAACTTTTTTACTGATAATCAGGATGGCCCATTTCAAACAGTTGACAAGAAGGTGTGAGTAACAGTAGGGGAAAAATTAGCATGGGGAAATAGTTTAGTTCACGTAATGACCCATCCACTCCCAGACTTTATCCAAGCCTAATTTAATGGTGTCCAATTTGCAAATTAATTCCAGTTCTGCAGTTTCTCGTTGGAGTCTGTTTTTGAAGGTGGTATTTTTTTTTTTTTGGAAGAACTGCAACTTTTAGATCTATAATTGAGTGTCTAGGGAGATTGAAGTGTTCTCCATCTGTTTTTTTTATTGTTGTAATTCTTGACTTCTGATTTGTGTCCATTTATTCTGTTGGGTAGAGATTGCCCAGTTTGGCCAATATAAAGTTTAAGTTTTTGAGTTTTTCCCCGTAAGCTCCTTTGAAATTCCACCCGATATGTCTAGTTAAGAATTCCAGCTAAACTGCTATTGTGTCATAACTAACAGTCCCAGATTACTGATAAAATTGAGCACCATTTCTTGAAAAAAATACTAAAAACACTGAAACATAAAACCTTTAAGTGCCCCTGTGTGTGAACAAGATAGAAATGCAGCAGTTTCGCAAAGCTTGTATTTAAACTTTAGTTCACATTCAATGCACTAAGGTCACTTGTAAATCAAGCTCTTCTGAAAATGTCAAACAGCCACAAGGATTGTTCTTAAATTGCAGTGGTCGAAGCATTTTTGCAGAATGTGAGGACTGTATCTGCAAAACATGCCCTGTACCTAACAATAGTAAGTTAGAGTCCCACACAGTAACACTCTAGTAGAAAAAGGCTGTACTATATTTAGTGCAACAAACTTCTCATCAACAGAAAAGGTCAAGACACTATCCTTAAAGATGTACAGAAGTGATCAACAAGAGGAGTTGTTTTTTAATTCAAGTTAATTGCCAGCTAACATGTTAGTACACGTAGTCTGTACACTCCACATAAGTGTGTGGTTTACTCAAACTGAGCCTTAGGGTAAACCAAATGTGTTTGTATCCTGGAACAAATGTTTGTGGAGCATCCCATTTAGCATGTAAACTCAGGTGAGCTAATACAATTGAACTGGCAGCTCAGTAAAAAAAAAAAACTAGTGTAGACATACCCTACTCATGTTCGTAGTATATTTAATTGCAAATATGTTGCATTGACAGTAAATGTTCTAAAAATCCAATCAGTTGACACATTTAGTGTCCAAATCTTCCAAACAAGTAAAAGTTTTGTGGTGGAAAAAGTGGTTGGTATGTCTCTTTGTCATCCCTGCTTCACAACTCTTCCACAGAGAGTGAAGTAATGGCAGAATCACTAAATTAATTTAAGGGTATGTATAATTTCCAGCTGATGTAGGCATACCCACGCTACTTTGGTTGAGCTAGTACACTAAATATAGCAGTGTAATTGTGGCTGTGTGGGCACCAGGATGGTCTAGCTCCTCGGAGTACAATCCTGTCTGAAACCATAGGAACTTAGTCATACAGAGCTGGTTGTGAAGGAACTGCAATTGGTCTGAAACTGCCCTGTATACTCTCAGTACATGGCAAGAGGATAGCTGGAGCACATGTGTGGACCATGTGGGCATTGCTAGCAAGAAGTGTGGAGGGGGAATGGTGGGATAGCTCAGTGGTTTAAGCATTGGTCTAATAGACCCAGGATTGTAAGTTCACTACTTAAGGGGGCCACTTAAGGATCTAGGGCAAAATCAGTACTTGGTCCTGCTAGTGAAGGCAGGGGACTGGACTCAATGACCTTTCAGGGTCCCTTCCAGTTCTATGAGATAGGTGTATCTCCATACATTTTTAAAGCACAGGGGGCTTATGCACATTTGAAATGGAGTTCCCATAAAGACTGTCACTTGAACTGACAATGGGTGCCCCAGTGGTTATAGTCTCCCCTCAGCCTCAGGTAGACTTTCCAGGCACCCTTTCCATGTTCCTGGTTGCGTGTGCACACACACGCACACACACACCCCAACAGGCTCTGCATCACGTAGGTAGGCATGAAGGAGGCAGGCACCAGTGGAATAATAGAGATCATAATGTCTCACAGGTGAGGGATGGGAGATTAGTATGAGTGTGAGATAGTAGGCTGGGCATCAGTGAACACATTTATCCATGTGGGTGAGAGTGAACAGAGTGGGCAGAAACATGAGTGAGAATCTGAGAGGGAGATAGGGGGCAAGTGTGGGCGTGCACTAGAATGTGAGTGGGGGAAAATGAGAGAGGTGTACAATGGGCAGCAAGGGAATAGAGATTTAAAAAAGAAGAGGGGGAAAATACTGAGGCAAGCACATGAGAAAAAAAGCAAAGGGAAGGAAGGAAGAAAAACTGAAAAGAAAGTGGAAGGAGGGAGAGAAAGAAAAGTTATATTAGGGAACAAAATGAGATTCCAATTTTTTCTCTCCTCTGTTGTATATGGTAAGAAGGAACAGAAAAGAAAGAGGAGGAGGAGAAGCAGCAAGAGAGACAGAACAACTTAGTTTTATTAAATACTTTTCACTGCCAAAATGTTACAATAACAAAAAGACAAATGTCTGATTTACACATAAACAGTCTTTTGAGTGGCCCATAAAATTCTGGCTGCCACCTCTTTCAGATTCTCAGATCCTGTGTAGGATCACTCTCTGAATAGCATACACAAAGGGTTCTGAGACCCTAAGGGAGTCATAGCAAGCCATACAGAAGATACTGCCTGGACTACATCTGCATCTCTATCAAGCCTGGAGAGAAAGGGACAAGAGGAGGGTAGTTGGGGCTTATGAAGAGGAGGGAGAGCAATCTTAGAGGGGAGGCAAAGTCATTATGTCCTGATCTGGTAAAAATAAATTTCATAGGCTACTTTATATCTGCCAGTCCAGCCCTGGAGGAGGCAAAGTCAACTGATGTATCAGCTCTGATTTACTGTATTTTATCCAAAGGTGTTCTGTTGTGGTTCCTCTACTGTTTGTTTTCTTTGAAAATTTTTGCAGCACCCCCAAAATTTTTTAATGTTTTCTCCTACTGAATACTTAAAGCCACAATTGATTCCTTCATGGGACGTGGCTTCATGCCATTCCTGTTCCCTTACATCTACTAGTAGAAAACATGGAAGAAAGGACTTCAATGAACAAGACTATATTAAAAGTTATGTGGACAACAATGTCCTACACATGCTTCAGCTATAAAAAGCTCTAGGTAATATACAAGAATGTCTCTTTCAGGACTGAATTAATCAGTTTGTTCATTATAATCAAGTGAAAGAACTTCTCTAAGAAACTCGGAGCACCGATTCTAACTCCATCACTGACCTCAGTTTAAACTAATAACTGATTGACAATTTGTCTGTTCTTATTTAAGATGATTCATGATGACATCTAGTGGCGCATTTGTGTAACAAAAGTGAAAGCTAGAGTGTAAGTTTACTTGATCACATTGCCTGTCAACTAAGGAAGATTTAGTGCACTTATCAGTCCTGGTAAAGGATCAAAACTCAAACTGAGTCCTGTGAAAGGACATGGAAAGGCTACATCATGGGTATCAGACAGTCTAGAAAGCAGGAACGAGAGTTAAGGTGAGCACTCTGCATGAAACAATTTTAAAATATTATGTAATAAACTTTAGTGAAATAGCACTACATGCAATTTGTTAGCAATGATGTTTCTCTCAGACAAATGGAAATGAGCATGGGCCGTGCCGAGATGAAGTTTATAAGTAAGATAATCAGGGGTTGGGATGGGGAGCTGGAAGAGTTGTGCAACACATAAGTCTACACAAACTGGGAATTTCCCCATTTTGGAGACTCCTCGGCTGAGCAGGTAATAGCCTCTGTACTTATCTGAGGTCAGGATCTGGCTGGGATCAAGTGTCCAAAGAACCTGTAGTAAAGCTAAGCTGCACAATGTACTGCACAGTATAACAATTCTGGCTGCACAATATTCTATGCTATGGCATCTGCCTGGGGCTGATGTACGGCACCTACATCCCCAAGAGACCACAAGACATCACTGTACAGAAGAGTTAGTGACCACCACCTGTAACAGTGCGAACAGCTGAGGATTCTTCAGATCCTCCAGAGGAAACTTGCTTCTGCCTGATGGGATTCGTTATGTTCAGCCAGAACTCTGTTTGAGGTCTGCCCATCTGTAGCTACGGTTTACAAACAGCTAGCTTGCTTCCAGGTACACAGTTGTTGATTGTCTTCAAGCTACATCTGTTTTTAGTTTACAGACATGATTATTCAAATTTACAGAGTGCCCACAAAAACGTTTAGGGCCAAAATTTACTGTGATCCTCTCCCACAGACTTCAACAGGAGACACATGTTTTATCTTAATATAAAATGTGGGAAGAAAGATTTTAGTGAACTATTCCCTGGGGGAAAAGTGGGGAGAGGGTTTTTGTCTTCTGTGCATAAAAGTGACAGTTAATGACCACAAAAGGACAGACAAAATGATGTAATTTATCTAAATAAAAACTAGCAAAGATTAGTTTGAAAAAGTATCCAGAAGTCTGGACGGTTATCCAAACTTTGTTTATCTACATTCTTTGTTCTGGAAGTCAAATGAGATCAGGTTGTGGTGTTTAATACCCAGAATTTCCAGTTTTAGGTTAGGTTGGACATAAATATTTTTTTCTGCAGTGTTTCAGCAGATATGAATGAATTAATAGTTTACATTTGTAAGCAGGGTCTGAATAAATGCTTCCCTGGCAGCTAGCTGGGAGGGGGAGAGACTTGGGTGTGTTTATGTAAATACAGTTTGCTCTTGCTCTGCTTATATTCAGCAAAAAGTGATCAACTTTGGCTGTTGTTGGGTAAAAATCACCTTAGTACTGAATGCAGGGGTAGTGAAATATGGTTACCAATGTTGTAATTATTGTAGGAAAGCAGGACTCTGTTAACCTGTCCCAAAGGACTGTGCTTAACCAGTCACCCTCACTTGAAAGAACCTCATTAAGGGCACATCTACACGGCAAAATTACAGCACTACTCAAAAAGTGCCAAAGGAAAACTGCTGTTGTGTGTTCACACTGACAGCTGCCTGCGCAATAGCATATTTGCACTTGCGGTGCTATTTGGAGCGGTGCACTCTTGGTAGCTATCCCACAGAGCACCTCTTTTGCTTTTCCTGCTAAGACTTGTGGGAAGGTAGAAGGTGTCATGGGGCATTCTGGGTCCTGTGCCAATCCCCCGTGATGCATTGCTTCACATCCCAGCAATCCCTGTGCTTCTGTCCATAATTGGTACCATCTTTCAACAGTTTGTGTACTATATGCCCTACCCTGCCTCTTTCTGGCTGCAGGACTTGATCACAAGCTGTTGACCAGAATGCTGCTTGCACTGACCAACACGTCATGAATGGCAGTGGAGTTATTCCTTAAACTACAAAGGCAAGAGGAGTGCTACATTGATCTCGACACGTAGTAGCTATGACACGAGAATGCTTGTAGCATTCACAGACGTGCTGACAACAATGGAATGAGCACTGAGTGGTTGGGAGCACACCGTGATGCACATCTGGGATGATGTGCAGTGGCTGCAGAACTTTCGCATGAGGAAAGCCACATTCATGGGACTGTGTGATGAGCTCACCCCAGCCTTGAGGTGCAAGAACACAAGAATGAAAGCTGCCCATCACTGGAGAAGTACGTGGCAATTGCACTGTGGAAGTTCACTACTCCAGACTGCAACCGATCGGTTGCTACCCAGTTCAGAGTGGGAGTTGTGTTGATGGAAGTGTGCAGGGCCATTAATCACATACTGCTCCAAAAGGCCGTGACTCTGGGCAAGGTGTGTGAGATTGTGGATGGCTTTGCACAAATGGGCTTCCCTAACTGTGGCGGGGTGATAGATGGCAAGCACATTCCAATTCTGGCACCAGGCCACCTAATCATAAGGGGTACATTGAGTACATTAATCACAAGGGGTATTTCTCAATGGTTCTCCAGGCACTTGTGGATCACTGTGGGTGTTTCACAGACATTAATGCAGGCAGGTCCGGAAAGGTGTATGATGCATGCATCTTTCGGAACACTGGCCTATTCAAGAAGCTGCAAGCAGGGACTTTCTTCCTGGACCAGAAGATCACCCCTAGGGAAGTCAAAATGCCCATTGTGATCCTGGGAGACTGAAGCTCCTGTGATGTGTTGAATTTCAAAATCAAAATCTTGGAGAGCTAAACTCCAACGAAGAAGTTTCTTGTTGTTCCCCTTGGCAGTATGAAGCCACTTTAGTGCAGCATGGTCAGTTTGTAGTTGGAACCGCCGTCCCCAAACATATGGGCGTAGCTTTTCCAGGGCGTACACAATGGCATAGCATTCCTTTTCACTGACTGACCAGTGAATTTCCCTCTCAGACAGTTTCTTGCTGAGAAACACGACAGGATGGAAGTTGTGATCTGTTGCTTCCTGCATGAGAACTGCTCCTATACCACGCTCAGATGCATCCGTGGTTACTAGGAATGGCTTGTCAAAATCCGGGGCCCTGAGTACAGGGTCAGACATGAGCGTTGCCTTAAGTTGGGTAAAGGCCTTTTGACACTCATCAGTCCACTTAACTGCATTTGGCTGGGTCTTTTTGGTCAGGTCGGTCAATGGGGCAGCGATTTGGCTGTAGTGTGGTACAAATCGCCTGTAGTATCCGGCCAAGCCTAAGAAGGATTGGACCTGCTTCTTGGACCGTGGGACAGGCCACTTTTGGATAGCATCCACCTTGGCCTGTAGGGGGTTTATGGTTCCTCGACCTACCTGGTGCCCCAGGTAAGTAACTCTGTTTTGGTCTATTTGACACTTTTTGGCCTTAACAGTTAGTCTGGCCTGCCTGATGCGCTCAAAGACCTTTTCCAGGTGTAGTAGGTGCTCGGGCCAGGAGTCTGAAAAAATGGCCACATCATCGAGGTAGGCAACTGCAAATTCTCCCAGTCCCGCTAGTAGACCATCTACCAGCCTCTGGAAGATGGCGGGTGCATTTCGAAGGCCGAAAGGAAGGACATTGAATTCATACACCCCCGCATGGGTGACGAATGCTGACCTCTCCTTGGCAGGTTCATCTAGCGGTACTTGCCAGTACCCCTTGGTTAAGTCTATTGTAGAGATGAACTGGGCACGTCCCAACTTCTCCAATAGCTCATCGGTACGTGGCATTGGATAGTTGTCCGGACGAGTTACAGCATTTAGCTTACGGTAGTCCACGCAAAAGCGTATTTCCCCATCTGGTTTGGGTACCAGAACCACTGGAGATGCCCATGCACTGGTAGAGGAGCGGATTATACCCATCTGTAGCATGTTCTGGATCTCCCGTTCTATAGCAGCTTGGGCATGAGGAGACACCCGGTAGGGTGGGGTTCTGATTGGGTGAGCATTACCTGTATCAATGGAGTGGTATGCCCGCTCAGTCCGTCCTGGGGTGGCTGAGAACAATGGGGTGAAGCTAGTGCACAGCTCCTTGATTTGTCGCCGCTGCAGACGTTCCAGGGTGGTTGAGAGGTTCACCTCTTCCACGCCACCGTCTTTTTTCCCGTCGTAGTAGACACCGTCAGGCCACTCAGCATCATCTCCCTGGACTGTAAACTGACAAACCTGTAAGTCTCTGGAATAGAAAGGCTTGAGAGAATTAACATGGTACACTTTAGGCTTTAGTGAGGAATTGGGAAATGCTATGAGGTAGTTTACAGTTCCCAGGCGCTCTTGGACCGTGAATGGCCCTTCCCATGATGCTTCCATCTTATGGGCCTGTTGCGCCTTCAAGACCATAACCTGGTCTCCTACCTTGAAAGAACGTTCTCTGGCATGTCTGTCATACCAGGCCTTTTGCTCTTCCTGAGCATCCTTTAGGTTCTCTCTAGCAAGGGCTAAAGAGTGTTGGAGGGTGCTTTGTAGGTTGCTTACAAAGTCCAGAATGTTAGTTCCTGGAGAAGGCGTAAACCCCTCCCATTGCCGCTTCACCAACTGTAATGGCCCCTTAACCTCGTGACCATACACAAGTTCAAATGGTGAAAACCCTAAACTGGGATGTGGTACAGCCCTGTAGGCAAACAGCAACTGCTGCAACACTAGGTCCCAATTATTGGAGAATTCGTTGATGAATTTTCGTATCATGGCCCCCAAAGTTCCATTGAACCTTTCCACCAGGCCATTGGTTTGATGGTGGTACGGGGTGGAAACCAAGTGATTCACCCCATGAGTTTCCCACAGTTTTTCCATGGTCCCTGCCAGGAAATTAGACCCTGAATCTGTAAGGATGTCAGAGGGCCAACCTACCCTGGCAAAGATGTCTGTTAAGGCCAGGCACACAGTGTTAGCCCTGGTGTTGCCTAGAGCTACTGCTTCTGGCCATCGGGTAGCAAAGTCCACTAAAGTCAGTATGTACTGCTTTCCTCTGGGCGTCTTTTTTGGGAAAGGGCCCAGAATATCCACAGCTACTCGCTGAAATGGGACCTCAATTATGGGGAGTGGCTGGAGAGGGACCTTGACCTGGTCTTGAGGCTTTCCCACTCTTTGGCATACCTCACAAGACCGGACATACTTGGCAACGTCCTTGCCCATCCCCTCCCAGTGGAAGGACTTCCCCAACCGGTCTTTAGTTCTGTTCACCCCAGCATGGCCACTGGGATGATCATGGGCTAAGCTTAAGAGCTTCCCCCGATACTTAGTTGGAACCACCAACTGTTTTTGCGGCTGCCATTCTTCCCGGTGTCCACCAGAAAGAATTTCCTTGTATAAAAGTCCTTGGTCTATAACAAACCGGGATCGATTAGAAGAGCTGAGAGGCGGTGGGGTGCTCCGTGCCGCTGCCCAAGCTTTCTGAAGGCTATCATCTGCTTCCTGCTCAGTCTGGAACTGTTCCCTTGAGGCTGGGGTCACCAGTTCTTCCTCAGACTGTGGACTTGGGCTTGGTCCCTCTGGAAGCAACGTAGGTGATGGGGTTGTTTCCGTTGCTGGTGAACCGCTCTCCGCTGGTGCATCTGAGGGTATTTCAGGCTCTGGCTGAGCCTTTTGGGTATGGCTGTCTTTTGCTTTTGCCAGTTCTGGCTCGCTGGCGCCCTCTGGCGTTGAGTTTGAAGATGTGGTTGCACTTGCTGGTGCTGGTTGCTGTTCCAGTTCCGGGCCTGGGACTGGAGATGCTGTGGCTGTTTCAGTGGTAGGCATGGAATCCGGGTCCATTACCTCTGTCTGGGTCTCTGGTAACACAGACGGGGCCTCTGTGGATGGCTCAGGAACAGGAATGGGTCTGGAAGCTTGCCTGGTTTGGCTACGTGTAACCATTCCCACTCTCTTGGCCCGCCTCACCTGGTTGGCCAAGTCTTCCCCGAGTAGCATGGGGATAGGATAATTGTCATAGACTGCAGAAGTCCACATTCCTGACCAGCCTTTGTACTGGACAGGCAGTTGAGCTGTAGGCAAGTCTACAGCTTGTGACATGAAGGGGTAAATTGTAACTTTGGCCTTTGGGTTGATGAATTTGGGGTCAACGAAGGATTGGTGGATAGCTGACACTTGTGCCCCCGTGTCTCTCTATGCAGAAACCTTCTTTCCGCCCACTCTCAAATTTTCCCTTCGCTCCAAGGGTATTTGAGAGGCATCTGGGCCTGGGGATCTTTGATGTGATGGTGGTGTAATGAATTGCACTCGCATGATGTTCTTTGGACAGTTGGCCTTGATATGTCCCAGTTCATTACACTTAAAGCATCTTCCATCTGATGGGTCACTGGGCCGAGGTGAGTTACTGGAGACTGGTGAGGTGGAAGGGTAGGGTGTCTGTGGCTTTACTTGGGTGGTATGCGGGGTCTTTGGCTGTCCTCGGTTGTAGGGTTTATGGTCTGTGTGCCCCCTGGGGTAATCGTTCCCCTTGACAGTAGCTTTCTTGCTTTCTGCCAGTTCCATCCATTTGGCTCCAATCTCCCCCGCCTCAGCGAGATCTTTGGGTTTTCCATCTTGTATGTACCGTGTGATGTCTTCAGGAACACCATCCAAGAACTGCTCCATTTGTATAAGGAGGTGCAGTTCTTCCAAGGTTTGAACGTTGTTTCCTGTTATCCAGGCCTCATAGTTTTTTGCAATGTAGTAGGCGTGTTTGGGAAATGACACCTCTGGTTTCTACTTTTGGGTTCTGAAGCGCCGACGGGCATGATCTGGGGTTATCCCCATTCTGTATCTGGCCTTGGTTTGAAAAAGTTTATAGTCATTCATTTGCTGCTTAGGCATTTCGGCTGCCACCTCTGCTAAAGGTCCACTGAGTTGTGGCCTTAATTCTACCATGTACTGGTCTACGGGGATGCTGTACCCAAGACAGGCTCTTTCAAAATTTTCCAAGAAGGCCTCGGTGTCATCACCTGCCTTGTAGGTGGGAAATTTCCTGTGCTGTGGAGCAATAATTGGCGCCGGGTTGTTAGGGTTGGCTGGCACAGGCAGCCCAGCTTTTGCCAACTCCAGTTCATGTTTTCTCTGTTTTTCCTTCTCTTCATTCTCTTTTTGTTGTTTTTCCATTTCTTTTTGTTGTTTTTCTATGTCTTGGCGGTGGGTCGCCTCTTCTTCTGCTTGTTTCCTTCGGTAGGCCACCTCTTCTTCTTCTAGTTTTCTTTTGTGTGCTGCCTCTTTGGCTGCCTGTTCTCTTTGGAAGGCTGCCAGTTTGATGCTGTCTTCCTTTTCTTTCAGCTCCATCTCTTTTTGTTTTATTTCTAGTTCCTGTTTGTGTTTTTCCATCTCTTGCCTGTGTTCAGCTTCTTTGATTTGTTCTTCGGCCTCAATTTTTGCCTTAGAAGTCATGGTTCCTGTTTTCTTGTGTTGGGGTGCCCTCCGGTGTTTATCTTCTGAACTGCAGGTTCTTTGTTGCCTCCTGAAGTCTGCCTAGCAACAGTGCCTTTAGCTAATCTTCAATGTTAAGTAAACCTGAAAAACCACTTTATTTGCATGTATATAGTGCTGGTAATGACTCCTAATGGGAGTGCTATTGCATGACAAAAGACCTGTAACAGCTCCTTAATGGCTTCTTGCTTAACATGCAAGCCACAACTGCCAGAGAGAGCAGAAAAAAAAAATTCTCTCTGTTTCCCTTTTAAAACCAAATTGTTTCTCTCTGCTAAAAAGCCCTTAGCAGAGAAGAGAAAAATATAATATTCCTACTGGCTTCTGGATTCTGTCTATCTCCCAACCGCTGCTACACCATGTCATAACCTTAGTCCCAGATTTGGACCTTAGTGTCCAAAATATGGGGGTTAGCATGAAAACCTCCAAGCTTAGTTACCAGCTTGGACCTGGTACTTGCTGCCACCACCCAAAAAATTAGAGTGTTTTGGGGCACTCTGGTCCCCCTGAAAAACCTTCCCTGGGGACCCCAAGACCCAAATCCCTTGAGTCTCACAACAAAGGGAAATAATCCTTTTTCCCTTCCCCCCTCCAGGTGCTCCTGGAGAGATACACAGACACAAGCTCTGTGAAACTACACAGAGTGACTCCCCCTCTCTGTTCCCAGTCCTGGAAACAAAAAGTACTTTCCTCTTCACCCAGAGGGAATGCAAAATCAGGCTAGCAAATCCAACACACACAGATCTCCCCCCTGATTTCTTCCTCCCACCAATTCCCTGGTGAGTACAGACTCAATTTTCCTGAAATTTCCCAGTAAAGAAAACTTCACAGGTCTTAAAAGAAAGCTTTATATAAAAAGAAAGAAAAATACGTACAAATGGTCTCTCTGTATTAAGGTGACACAATACAGGGTCAATTGCTTAAAAGAATATTGAATAAACAGCCTTATTCAAAAAGAATACAAATCAAAGCACTCCAGCACTTATATTCATGCAAATACCAAAGAAAAGAAACCATATAACTTACTATCTGATCTCTTTGTCCTTACACTTAGAAACAGAAGATTAGAAAACAGAACTACTTCTCCAAAGCTCAGAGAAAGCAGGCAGACAGAAAACAAAGACCTCAGACACAAAATTCCCTCCACCCAAAGTTGAAAAAATCCAGTTTCCTGATTGGTCCTCTGGTCAGGTGCTTCAGGTGAAAGAGACATTAACCCTTAGCTATCTGTTTATGACACTCGCCTACTCCTTAATGCCATGACTTATGAATCCATACATGAGGCAACTTGACAGCAGCAAGGAGTGGTTCAACAACAGGCTGAGCAAATGCAGAATGACTGTGGAGTGTGCATTTGGCTGTTTAAAAGCCCTCTGGTGATGGCGGTATGGGAAGCTGGTTATGGTCTATGACAATATCCCTATGCTTATAGCTGCGTGCTGTACACTCCATAATATTTGTGAAGGGAAGTGTGAAAGCTTCACTCAGGGCTGGACTGCAGAGGGTCAGCACCTGAAGGCTGAGTTTGAACAGATAGAGACCAAGGCTATTAGAGGGGCACAGTACGGGGACATAAGGCTTTGAGACAGCAATTTGAATCTGAAAGCCACCAATATTTGTTGCTAGCTCGGGCTTGCAGTGCTTGTAATGCTAGGAAGTGACTGATGCACAAGATGCAAGAAGGAGCCTGAACATATTTGTATGTTGCTTTGCAGGGCTCTTCTTGCTTTCACTGAATAGAATAAAGATGTCTTTCAATAAAATAATTGTTTCAAAGCAAACCACCGGCAGAGATAGTCAAATGGAAAAAATCATCAGCAGGGAGGGTGTGGGGGAATGGAAGTTCTCAAGAGGAGGAGTCATCCCAGGACGGCTACAGAGTTGTGTATGTCCAGGGATCATATCCAACCTTCTCCTTTGGAGTACAATGCAGCAGGTGCTGTACTTCAGCAGGGCCAAACTGCAGATGGATGGGTGTTGAGTGCAGTGGGTATTGGGATTCCACACTGCTGGACTGTGAGGAGGGAAAAGTGTGTTGTGGGGGGACTCATGAGAAAGAGTTTTGCAACAGCGGCTACAGGAGAGGGCGGGGGCAGAGTTGCTCTGTTTGAAGAGCTAGTATCGCCTGGGGCGTGTCCACTTGGTGCTCCATAACTGTTAAGAGCCGTTCTATGGCTTCTTTCTGGTGTGCTGTGTTCTCCTTTCATTCCCTCTTCTCATTGTCCTGCCACTCCTTCAATTCCTTTTTCTCAGCAGCAGAGTGCATCATAACCTCATGCATAAAGTCCTCCTTAGATTTTCTTGGACGCTTCCTAATTTTTCACAACCATTCTGCCACCGATAACAAAGGGGGAGGCTGTGCTCCCAAGGTCATCTCTGTGAAGTTTAAATGCAGCATTTTACAGAAGCAGTATTATTTGCAACACAGACAACACTGTTCCAGTGCTTTAAAACACAGCCAATTCTCACACACCTGTCACTAACTGGCTGACCCCAGGCAAGCACACATAAGCCAAAAGACCCCCAAAATGGTGAGTAACCACAGGGCAGGGTAAATAACTCTTCCCGGACCATGCTGTACACTGGCCACATAGTTTTTGGGTACAGCCAGCACTATAGGGTGGGCCTGATGATCATTCCTGTCCCCATACTTTCCACAGGATGTGATCATTATAGAAGATCTCATTGCTGAGGATGAGCAGGGAACCAAGGGAGGGTCTTCTCCAAGCTTTTGGCTTCTGCCCTGGTCCCTCTGCAGCAATGGTTCTCCCCCTCCCTCCACCCCCTTGCGATGGCACAGTGGCATGGGAAAGTTACCATTAATGGGGCAAGAAACAAAAGCACCTCTGCTGAGGAACTTGTAGGAGCAAATTACCAAGTATCTCCACAAGAGTTTCCTGAAGATCTCTGAGGGAGATTCCCGTGAAGTGAGGGAGTGTATCAACAGCCTGTTCCGCCACTCAAACTAGGCATGAGGTGGGTGTGATGGAGCCCCCCAAAAGGCTTTATAGAATATGCTTATGATTGTGTATGTGACATAACCAGAATATGTTTTAGGCTACATATGTCATGTAACATATCTATGCAAAGGTTATGATCTACTGAATGTATTCATCCCATTTGTATGTGTGTATCATTTTTGTACTTGAAGTTATGAATATTGGCTGTATACTTGCTTGATTTCTAAGTAAGCTTGGTAAGGCATTTGCAAAGTTAAGTGCTTCTTGACTGGGCACTTAAGGAACAATGAATCTTGGAATGCTCCAATCCACATACGAAGTCTACCTGAGGACGTTCAAGGAAGCATGTGAACCATGGCTGCTACCCTGTAAGTTCTGAGTCATGCCTGGACATGTGACATGCCCATGTGACTCCAAAACTCCATCTTAAAGCTGGACTTTGCATGGGAGGGGGGTCTCCACCCACAAGAGATAGTCTATTTAACCCCTTTGTAAGAGAAATGGAGGAACTGAGTCTCTGTTTAGATTGCAAGCTCCTTAGGGCAGGGATTTCCTTTTTCTCTGTGGGTTTGTACATCACCTAGCACAATGAAGGAGTTCTGGTCAATGATTGGATTTCCCAGACCCTACCACAAATACAAATAAATAACAATATTTCCATTCCTACCATGGGCCTCCACTGAGACTGCCAACAGGAGTGTCAATGCATGCCAATGTAAGGGTGTAATTGTTAAAAGGACAACTGTCCACTAGAAACTAGACTGAGACCAGCACATTCGTTTCATATAAGCCAACAAGGAACCACTAGGTAGTAATAACATTCAGTCATTACACTTTTTTCTAATAATCAGCTAACTCTTTCTAAAGTCAATTAGGTTTCCAGTTTAGGTATTAATGTATTCAAGACATTGCAATCTTTTGATGAATATGATATTTAACCTCTTCTTATCTGTAACATTTTTCTATTTAGAAAATATCAATTATACACAAATGCGTGAGTGACACTGGCTAAACTCACTGGTGAAGGTTAAACAGCCTAACTGTGCTTTGTATTGAGCAAGTTTAGTCAGATTGTTCCACTGCCTCAACATTATTTAAATAAAGATTTCTGAATATAATTGTAAAGGTGAGGTGCTTCACCTCCTGTCACATTTTGCCTACTTCTTCATGTTACTCTAGTTATGAATTCATGAGCCTCTATAACTTGCAGCTTGTGCAAATACATGTTATTTTTGGTAAGGCATGCAAATAAAATTGGGCAATGCATCATCATTTATTCTGGCAAATAAGAAGCTCGAGTTACACTGCACAAATATTTGTCCAGTGATCTGTGTGAGAAATAATTAAATGACACTGTACTCATAAAGCTTATGGAAAGGTTTGAAGAGTAAACAAAAGCAGAATGAAAATACTGTTTTATAACGAATGCATCAGAAAAGGGTTGTATTAGAAGAGTGAATCTTGAAAGGTTCAGAATGTCTAATTGGAGAAGCATACTGGCAGGTTCAGACCCCTCTAGGAAACTTATTTGAACTTGAATCTTTGAAATTTCCTTCCTTTTTCTCCACACAAAAACTCCCTTCTCCAACACAGTTGGGCTAATCATGAAATACTTACACTCAGAACATTTTTAAACTCCTCTTCGCAAAAAGAGGTCCCAGTTGTGCAATGAGTATGTAGAATCCCGCCGAAGTTTGGAAATCTGCCAAGGGTTCTCTGCAATTTTCACATTGCAGGATTGGGATCATTTTTTCCCCCCTGAAACAGAATCAGTGTTGGAATAGACCAGGTGGATGTACACGTTTATACATATCAAAGGGCCATACATTGGTAGAGTCATCTGCAATAAAATAGGCCTGGCACACTAAATTCTAATGGTTTGAAAACTTGACTTTAACTTAAGTGAACTAGGTTCATGTTTTGCTTACAAGAGACTAAGTAAAACAAAAAAGAGTAGGGAGATCAGAGAAGAAAAGATCTAATGAAAAATTAAACGTGGGGGGGGGTCAGTCCCCTCAAAACTCTTTTGCAAATCAGTGTCTGTTTCACTAAACTGTTCATGTCAAAACTCAGAGCGTATTCAAGATAATCTGCCACCCTGTCCCTCTCAGATCTCCTAGAATAGAGCTTTGAAATCAGTGGGGAGGGCACATCTGAATTTCTTGGGGGACAGAATAAACCTTCCAATGGTTCAGTGTTTATGGTAGAAGTGGTGGAGCCAAGGGCAGGTCACAGAGCCACTTATTCAGGTTTGTCCCAGCTGCCCCAATGTCATGACAGCTCTGGAGCACAGAGCCATAATGCCACTCAGGATAGCAGGGGCAGCTAAGCCAAACCCAGGGAGAATCTGCCACCCCAGCAGTTAATTCTTGAAAACTGTGGGACTACTTCATTCATTCCTATATGGTACTAACTCAGGCTAAAACTCAAGAAACACAACTCATCATCTGCTAACACAACCACTCTGTAGTGTGGACACAAGCTGGTACTACTCAAGTACCATTAATCCTCCAGTGACTTCCCACAATTCCCCATGTGTGCAGGAACAAGAGGCAAATCCTCCCACAATTCACTGGGAAAGAATTCATAGAATGGCTCAGCTCACTACGACTATGGGATGTGCCCCAGAAGTCTTAGCCCCACACACTAGGGGAGTGTAGCCCCAATGTGGACACAGCAACTCAAGTGTTATTTTGTAGTTTGGCCATTCTCATTTGACTTAGGCTAACTCGAGATGTAGTGTAGAGCACTTGAGTTAACACTGCAGTGATGACATATCCTTCTTGCCAACTATGATAACGATGATAACGGACCTCACACAATGTAAAAACATGTCCTACTTTCAGTGCTTCATAGTCAACTATCGTGCAACGTATTAAAGTTGATTGGAAATGCACATGTAAAACACATATACTAAGGAGCTCAGAGAGAACTTATTTTTAGAGCAGAAAAGTAAGACTAACAAAACAACTGGAGATAATCACTTCTTGATCACAACTATAACCTAAATGTGTCATTTTTCAGTGGCGGGTTGCTTATCTCTTTTCAACAGTGTGTTTCTAACTTTTTCTGTACAGTGTCATTTGATCAAGCATGGAAAATATTAGTCACAAAACTGACCCCATCAGAGAATACCTAAAGGATTTCAATACAGTAAAATACTTCTTTTCAGTTCATCATTACAGAGGTCACAATAGTGTCAGAATACATAGCCTGTTTTTATCAGTGGTGCATCAAGAGCCCAATGGAACTTTTTTTTTCATATTAACCACACACACAATTTGCATATATATTTGCACGAAAGGAGTCATACAACAGCACACACAGTGTGGATACAACCAGAGTGTGACAAGACTTTTTACTTTAAAAGAAAATAAAGAAAAGCACTCAGGATGGAATTTGGAAACTTGACCCCCTGGCCAAGTGCTACTACTAAATGAAACATTAAAAAGAGGGGACAATCCAAGAAAAAAAATTGTAAGTATAAGATTATGCATGACTCATTTCAGAATTTAAATTGAATTAGAGTATTTCCTTCAGCATACACAGGGAATGTAGAGATAAGGGCATAGCCTTTCTGTCCAGGATATACTTCCCACATGCATTTGTAAGGTCAGCCTTAGAATGGCAACTGCACCTGTTTTCTAAATATGTACAATGTGTAGATAAATGTATACCTATGTGAATCTACTGCATTAAATTCTCAGTATATTAAGATCAACAAAACTCTATGCAATAAACTGAAAAGAGGTTAGAATACAATCAACTAAAACTTTTATCATAAAGGTTTCTTTATGGAGACTTCACTGTACAGTCAAAATAGCTGCATATTAAAAAAAAGTAAATAGCTTCTTTACAACCTAACATGGCATAATCTTTTCAGGCTGAAATAAAGATAATGTATGTTACAGTTTCATTCAAAATAAAGGCTTTGCTCTTTGATCTATCAAAACATTTTTCTATTTCACAGGATATTCTCTCATTATAGATAATTGTAGTTACAGTCATCCCAGACTTGTATCGTTTAACAAATTACTCATATCCTTTCCATCTGTGAATAATTTTAGATCTTAGATTCATTTACTATCAGAAGTGTGATTAATTCTCAGAATGTGTGTGACTACTTCATTCATTCATATATTGTACTAACTCAGCTAGGGTCCTGTGATTTGTCTTTTGGGTGATGAAATCTGCTGGAAATGCACAATCCTACATGCTAAGATACTTCTCATGAGCTTACATGGAAAAGCATAATAAACCAAGGAACAGATTTGAGTAATTTGCACACAACTCCTCTGAACTAAATCCACAAGTGGTGTAAGTGAGTATAGCTCCATTGACTTCAATAAAACTATGCTGATTTATACCAGCTGAAGACTGGCCCCTTTGATAACAGTTACATTTGTGTGAATTTTCAACAGTATACAATACCCTTGGGCTAGTCCAGAACAAAACAAAAACGTATACCAGCGTGTATGTCTCTCTCTGCAGGTCCATACGTGGGGCAGGGCTATGAAGGAAAAGGGAAAGCTGATGAAGAAGAATTGTGTAAATACTCAAGACTCTTGTGATTTAGCACATTTCTGTCATCACATTAATCCAAGATAGCATATTTCATTAATCTTATCCTTAGCTTTAGAAGTGCATTCCAGCATTTTAAAAGCATTATCAAAGAAATGTTCATATTGTTTCTGAATGTAATTCTATAAACTGACTTGTGTGTTGATACAGTAGCTGAAAACCTACAAGTGAAATTTATTATGAACAGTAATAGTGTTGGGCTCAGATAGGGAATGAAAGTATTAGGATCAAATTTGATCACATACTCTTTAATTATTGGAGATAAGCAGTGCAGGTGGGCTAAGGAGCAGAATGTCAGGGTGAGCAGTCTAGGGACTCTATTTGTAAAAACCTTACTGAATGAGAAGCAAGATCTACAAATGCTGATTCATAAAAACCCAAAGCCACCTCCTGAATAGTGCTAAGCCCAGCTGCTAATTTTGGGGACCCAATGTTTCACAGGATGGGGCCCAGCACAGATTCTCATATGACATAACACCCAGACAGCCACACTTCTGCAAAACTAAACAGTTGGAACTGCATGAGAAATGCAAATACTGTACCAAGTGGGATAAACCATTCTTTATTATCAGAGGGGTAGCCATGCTAGTCTGGATCTGTAAAAGCAGCACTACGTCAGATGCATGTATTCACCCACGAAAGCTCATGCTCCAATACGTCTGTTAGTCTACAAGGTGCCACAAGATTCTTTGCTGCTTTTACATTCTTTACTAAAAATACAAAAATTCCAAACTCTGTAAAAAGCTAATTGAGAGAGAGCGTGAGAGCAAGAGATTTTTTTTTTTTATTCCGCACATAACATTAAAAATATTAAAGTTAAATCCAAAAACCAATCCCGGCCGAGTGGAAACAAGAAACAGAAAGAAGTTTCAATAATTCAAAAAGAGCAAAATATTTAGGAAAAAGTGTTTTTACAAACAGCCTCACAATTGACAACGTAGGGTAAAATTCTGTTCTCATGAACTCAAAGGAGTTTTGTTTTTAGTCTCAGAAAGGCCAATTGCTGAGCATGATAGAGACTGAATTACTTAGAAGTGACCTCCCCAGGACAGATCGGAGGCATATGGTAGGAGCGGTGTGGGAAACACTACACACAGATGCCCATGGTGTGCTCATTCTATGGACAGAAAACCTCAAGCGTGACACAATTACCATGAGTACTAAAATACAGTGATGTAAAAGAAAGAAATAAATCAATAAAATTGCAAAACTTTACTGCCTCACACTTGTTTAGCCATTTGCACTTATGAACAGAGGGGGTACATGCTACCAAATCACAATGTGCACACAGGGGTATATTGCTACATAAGCTGCTAAATACCAAATAACCAGACTACATAATGGAAGCTTTCAAGGAATGACTCAAGTCTTTCTTACCTTCTAGATTTGCTCTGAGTACAGCCATGGGCAGCCTGCCCTCAGTGTAACTCCACTGGTCAACAGGCTAGCACCAGATTCTGGTATGGTGTACATTGGTGTACTGTAATGCTCTGCTCAGGTAAATGAAGTCACACTGCAATTTAGGAAAGCAGCAGCAGTGACCCCTAATATAGACAGCTGAAGCCACTGTTTGCACCAGTGGATCGTTCCTTGATTGAAACTAGCATAAGATGCACCAGAGTAAATCATAGTTTACTGCAGAATACCCTGTCTACATTATGAGTTGCACCAGTGCAGCTACCCAAATTGCTAGCACCAATGGCTGAAACTCACGCAAATCCTCAGTGCAGACAAGGCTTCAGGGGGAAAAGATCAAATTCAGCTGAAACTATGGAATTCATATCATAGTGCTACAAAAAGTACATTATATTTCTTTGCCTGTTATCTAACGCATTATCAGACGATTCAAATACCTGTAAAGGAAGAACAGAGAACAACAGAGTCCTGCTTTCATGAGCTACCAAGGTGTAGTTAAGCTCTAGGCCACAATATTTGTTAAAAGTGTTTATCTTTGCTGATATATGTTCTCTAGTTAGAATAAAACAAACAGTCTCCTTTTACAATGGAGTTTTCCATACAGCAACTAAAGAAAAAAATATTTGTTATTGACTCCTGCTTTAAAGAAGAATTCAGCAATGTAGACTACCTTATATTTTAAAATAAAGCCATTTAGTTATGCAAGAGTTCCACTCCAATGATCCAAAGTACAAATGTATTTCAATATGAACATTTTTATTACAGCACAGATAAAGGCTATAGCTAAGTATTTAAAAAATGGAGGCCTGAAGGTTCTAAATCTTGGCTTGTTCTTTTTTAAAGTGTAAAGCACCCAGCAACTCCCCCTGATGTCTGCTTTAAATTTCTGTTGTCAATTATTTGGGTTTTGCTTGTGGGCAATGTTTGGAGCATATATAACACACAAGGAACTATGCAAAGCCATAGAGCTAAGAGAATTTGAGCAGCCATCTCAAGGATACTGGCATGCATTCTCTTCGGGTTTGGCGGATAAGGCCTCATATAGTATTATGAGTCAGAGTTGTCATGGTGCTTTGCAAGTAGGCATTTTAATATCTGGTAGAAAACCTAATGAGCTAGAGTCTCAGATGGTCTAAACTGATGATGATCCATTGATTTAAGACTTTAAGATATGGTCCAATTATAAGAAAGGTGAGTTTAAGGATTCCACAGTTCAGAATGTCCTCTGGGGCAGTGAAACTCTGCACATCCTTATTTTGTGTTCCAATATAAAAGCACAATCTAGCCCGAGGACAGGTGTAGGCCAATCAAGCCCTAACCTGAACCAAATTATAGATTTAAATTACTAGACTGAAAAGAGATCTCTTTGATTATTGGTGGGGACTATGATGTAGTAATCTAATTCTAGACTGATATACACAGAAACTCATTTCAAAGAAAGACCCATTCCATAAACAACATTATACATAAGCTTATTGAAGAATTTGGCCTTCAGAACATATGGCATTGCTTAGAGGAGGAGGAATTGGACAAATAAAAAAAAAAGAAGATGACTTTCTTCAGTTCATAAATAATTTTCTAGGATAGATATTTCCTTAATTTCCTCATCACTACATAGTACCCGTAGTTTCTGACAGGATCCATATGTCAGAATAAGTTTACCAAGTCTGATCCACAATTTGGATTAATATTGATTTAGCATGTCCCAGACATTTATCTTGGAGATTCAATAATTCACTCACAAACTCGAAGTTATTCAGTTTAAATCAAAGTCTTAAATCAAAGTTCTCACATACAAGATCCAAAAGCTACTGAAGCCAGTGGAGAGATTCCCACTGATTTCAATGTATTTTGTCAGGCCCAAAATCTCCAAAACCTCTCCAGGCATATTTATAGTGTGTCCCTCAAAACATTTTGAGAGAAGGAATAATTTACTGTTCAACAAAAGCAAATGAAAAACATAAAACCCTGAGAAAAGATTAAAGGAAAAGCCAAATTTAGGGATATCATTACAGTTGATTGTAATGAGACGGAAGCTTTTCTAGAGTCACGTATCTTGGACTGTGGAGTTATGGAGGTCTCATTTTATAAAAGAGAAATTGTTATGTTCATGTTTTTCTAAAAAAGCACCAAAGGAACAAGTCTTTCACAAATTCAATAGTTTAATCTGTTTCAATTAGGCCCTTGAAAGACTGTTTTGAATGTTTGTTAATTATTCTTTTCTTTAATGCTTAAGAGCCAGGGGGCAACTCTCCACTGAGATGAGTTGAGATGCCCCATTCCTGTCAAAGATTTTCATAAATACAGTGGGTGAACTTAAACAGTTCATCCCGGTTTTAGAGGCCTGACCAATTCCAGTTATATTCCCTATATGTAAATATACCGTTGGAACTGGTCAGACCTCTAAAATCAGAGTGAACTTTAAGTGCACCTGCTGTATTATATCAGGTTACAAAACTCACATGTTTTCTTTATTTAGGAGAATGAGCCCAAATATTTGTTGTCTTTGTAAGTTATTCAGAGAAGATGAAAATGAAATCACTTCTAAGTAAGTATTACTATAATTCTGCAGTCACATAATCCTACAAGAGATGAAGGGATCTAGCCTCCTGACTGAAAGAGTCAATAGGGCTAACAATACAATTTAATGCTGAATATTTACCTGTGCATGTTGTCCTCATGGATGCACATACATTGATCACCTGTTATTCATGCTGTTGCTTCACAGTAGAACAATTTCAATATATTTGCATTGTCTTATGCTATGAGTAACTGGATTGTTTTAATTTGAGCTGTTCAGGCATAGACATCTTGGTCCAAGTTCACCCCTGGTGTAACCACTGAAGTCAATGGAGCTATACCTGGGATGAATTTAAAACAGGATGTTTTGGGTTTGTTTTTGTTTGTGGTTTTTTGTTTTGTTTTTTAAAACTCAATCCCACTGCCAGATGTTGAAAATTTGTGCTTATGCTATCATGTGTCTCAGCTGGACAGGTTCTCCAGCCAATTTATGTTTCCCACGATGCCATAGATTCCTATGTACACTACAACCTCTCAGCAAGAGAGGAGATTGTGGTGCTTCAGAACCAGGGAGCCCAGCCCATAGAAGAGAACTGGGGCATGAGGCAACCAAACTACAGCTCACATGAAGTACCACAATGGCATTTCCAAATTGAAATCTTTCAGCCCCATTTTCAGTAAAGTTCAAGTTTTTCTGTGTGGGAAAAAAAAACAATCACCAACCAGCTCTCTTTAGCACTTTGCAAGATGGTGGGAGACAAATGGATTTTAAAAGTGTACAAATAACATGAGAACCCAAAACAACCTCACTAAGCCAATAGTCTCATTACTAGTAGTAGTATTTATTCTTTTTACTACACTAGCACATAGAAGCAACAAGCAAGATTGAGACAGCATTGTGCAAGACACTATACAAACACAGTGAGAGATTGTAGGCTCATTGTATCTAAATACAAAAAAAAAAAAAAAAAAAAACACCAGAAAAAGGTTGGAAGGGAAAACAAATCAAGTGACTTGCTTGAATTCACACAGCTGGTCATGGCAGAGCAGGAAATAGAAGCCATGTCTCCTGACTCCCAGTCCCGGGCTTTCTGCAGTGGACAATGGTCCCTTAAGTACTTTGTCTTTTCTAGTTGTGCAGTATACATTGGATAGTGGAGACATAACCAGTTCTTCACCCTCTCCATAAGGATTCTCACTGCAGCAGATCCTACTGATACAACTACTGTGACTAGGTGGGGTTATAGTCAGAAAAATGGGGAATGAACATCTTAATAGTCCATACTCATTTTCCCCTCAATGACTTCCTCAGTTTACAGTAAAACACCATCTTCCCTAAGTGTAAACTCACCCATGGAGAGTAACTAAAAACAGGCTGTGTTTGTTCTGCTTTGCAGATTAAACACTAGAGGCAAATATTCCGAAATGGAAATAAAATGGCAGTTTTGATGGTGCTCAGGGAGACAGACAAGAACATCACTTATTCTGGATAAGAGTGATAATGCTGACAACACTAAAAATGTGTCTGTGTCAGTAACAGCAGATATGACTCAGAAGCAGCTCTATCAACAAATAAGCATTCACAAGAACAAGTATTTATGTAAAGAGGAGGTCAGTTAGGCATGAGAAAAGCCCTACTTGAACAAGAACCAACTGTGTGACCAGAAATTACGAAAGAACTAAGACCAAAGTTTGGTGGTTGCAAAATTTCTACCAAAAATAGGAGTTAAATCTATCTAAAATGTGCTGAGTAACTGACATTCATTTTTCTTCCCAGAAAAGAAGATTCGCTTGTTATAACAAACAGTAAGACATGGCAGTGGTGTCCTTTCTAGAATTAGATCAAAACAAATCTAAGAAATCACCACAAATTAGACTACAAAACCAGCAAACAGCTGCTGTGCAGAGCAGACTTACAAATTAATCCCACTAGTACCTACTATCCACAAACCAATACTGCTTTTAATCAAATATGGATTATTCTTGAACTTTACAGTAATTAAGTGGCTTTAGTTAGGATTCAGTAACTGATGCCAAAATGGAAGGATCAAGGGAGAATGAAAACTCCCTCTCCAGTTTGATTAGAGCCTAATGAACTACAATGCACTTTTTCTCCAATCTCTTACACGGACATGGACATGAACATTTAGCATAGGCATTTTTTTCAAGTTACCAGTGGTAGGATACTAAAAATTATAAGACCCGGAGACAAAGGTAGTATATATAAAGTTATGCTGATTTACGCCAGTGCAGAATCTGGTCCTTAGAAGTTTATTTTTCTTCAAGATGTTTAGTTCTCTCTGATCCCTCAGTCTTCCACAGAACTGAGAATTAAGAGAACAAATGGAAGACTCCTAAAACCCAGGAAATTGCCATGTAAGGACAACAAGCATAGAAGAAAAACAATCCATTGTTAGTCACCTCTAAGAATCCTCTTGATTAGTAACACTGTGATTAATTTTAAATTAAAAACAAGTAGGTAATTAAATGGATTTAGTGTCTTTTGCAGTCAAGATTCTATTAGTCTTTCCATCATTCATCAGCTACAGCAGAACCTCTGGGTTACGAGCACGAGAGTTATGAACCGACCATCAACCACACACCTCATTTGAAACTGGAAGCATGCAATCAGGCAGCAGCAGAGACAAAAGCAATACAATACAGAACTGTGTTAAATGTAAATTACTAAAAACAAAACAAAGTTTTAAAAAAATTGACAAGGTAAGGAAACTGTTTCATTTAAATTAAGATGGTTAAAATCAGCATTGTTATACTCCATAGTAAAGTTTCAAAGCTGTGTTAAGTCAATGTTCAGTTGTAAACTTTTGAAATAACCACCACAACATTTTGTTCAGAGTTATGAACAATCTCCATTCCCAAGGTGTTCATAATACTGAGGTTCTACTGTATAATGTTCAGAGCTCAGCCTCTCAGCTGATGATAAATGTAGGTGGTGTTAGTTGAGAAGAAAATAGGTTTTACATTTTTTATCATACTCAGTCCCAAGGGACTTTAATAATAGTACCTAACATTGCAGTGGCACCTAAAGTCCTGAACCACAGCAGGGTCTCTAGACACAAAGCAACCCTACATGATCACCCCTGCCTCAAAGAGCTGACTATTAGAACTCTTAATGTTTTCTTTATTCTTCTCCCATTCTGAAGTACTATACTGCACTGCCTACACACACAATTTCCATTGACTTCAAAGGGAGTTGTATGCGTTTAATTTAGTGCAGAACTGGGTCCAGTTATTGAAAGTTCTCTTTTCTTCAAAACTGCAAGCACAAGATCTGAGACATCCAAAAAATGAACTTGCAGAGAGCAAAATGCATATAGATTCATTGAATTATGAAATTTAGCTTTATTTTTAAGCCTAGCATTAGCCATGCAGTTAACTACAACTCTAATCCCACAATAACCTTTCCTCCTTTTGCAAAGAGTGTCATTGGAAGAAGTGCTACAGTGGTCCCAATCTTTTGAAAAGCTGATGACTACTAAATGTAAGTAGTTGTATGTTTGTACTCCAGCAGAGTTATTTAACAGCAGCTATCTAACTTTTTTAGAAATGTGTGGATAGGGAAAGCTTATGTGATACATTGGTATATCTCCATGTACTGTGTTTTACGGTTACTGACCTCCATTAAAGAGGAAAGCAAATGAAAAATTTTAATGCCATATCAATCACCACAAATACCCTCGATGCCCATTGCAATATAGTTAATCACTATGAATCCTTCTGAGAGATAAGTTAGGTGAGGTAATATCTTTTATTAGGCCAATTTCTGCTGAGGAAGGTACATGTTTTTGAGCTTCACCAAGCTCTTCCTTGTCTGGGGAATTAAATACAAACTGGGACAGACCATTAAGCATAAGGGATTCACACATGCTGTAGGAGACTACTTAAAATGAAGTGGGCCATTAAGGGTTTAGCAGGTAGTAGCGTGTGTTACAAATTGTTGCAATAAATCATAAATCCAGCATTTATGTTAAGTCATTGGTTTAAATGTTCAGCAAAGTTATGAATTTATGTTTCTAGACTCATCTTTTAAAGGTGTTTCACAGGTTTCCTTTGACGATGAGGACTGAGAGGTCAGACATGAAGTGATCACTTTGTAAAAAGTGTTCACTCACGGGTCATTTTTATCTTATTTTTTGTGACGGTTCATTCAAGAGCATAGTGATTGTCTGGTTTCACCCCCATAGTTGTTTTGTAGCATCTGATTTGCTAGTTGAGGCCTGGGTTGATACAGGCATGTGATATAGGAGTCATGAATCTTGAAAGGTGTGTTCTGGGGAGTATTGATCATTGTGGAAGTGGAGATATGTCTGCAGGTTTCCACTTGATATTATGGCAGGATCTGATGCCATTTTGAATTGGTGTGTCCTAGTCTGTGGGAAGCTAGGTGAGGTTGGGATGTTGTTTTAAGGCCAAAAGAGGGGGTTTGGGAAAGATTTCTTTCAAGATGTGGTCATTTCAAGTCAGGGCTGTAGTTTGATGACACCCCATGTGGGTTCCAGTGTGGGGTGGTAGGTGAAAACTAGGGGTATATGTTCAGTGAGCTTTTTATCCCCCCCCCCCCCCCCCCGTGTATTGAAGCAGGTTCTCCCAAGGTATTTGGGTGACCCGTTCCATGATGTGATCTATTTTTCTGGTGGCATGTCCTTGTTTGGTGAAGGCATTTGTGTGCATATCGCAGAGTTTCTCCTCAGAGAAAATTCTGTGGTACTAGTGCCTGGCTGTAGATATCAGACTTCTTGCTGTGTTCAGGGTGGCTGCTGGATCCAGAAGTTTCTTGTATATAGTCATCTGTAGGGCCATCATGGTGTCCAGGAAGTTGATGCTAGCATGGGAATGTTAAGAGAGTTTGATGGTTGGGCAGTGGTGCTTGAAGTTCTGGAGGAAATGTCTGAGTAATTTTGGGCCATCTGTCAAAAGGATGAAAATATTGTTGATGTCCTCATTCACAAAGGAAACCTGCACAATGGACAAACTTGGGAACTTAAATTCATAACTCTACTGAACACTAAAAATCATGGACTTAAACAGAGACATTAAACAGAAGTTACTAGATCACAGGACTTGGTTCTCATGGGAGACTTCAATCACCCTGATATCTGCTGGGAGAGCAATATAGCAGTACACAAACAATCCAGAAAGTTTTTGAAAAAGTGCAGGGGACAATTCCCTGGTGCAAGTGCTGGAGGAACCAACTAGGGGCAGAGCTCTTCTTGACCTGCAGCTCACAAACTGGAAAGAATTAGTAGGGGAAGCAAAAGTGGATGGGAACCTGGGAGGCAGTGATGATGAGAGGGTTGAGTTCAGGATCCTGACATAAAGAAGAAAGGAGAGCAGAAGAATACAGACCCTGGACTTCAGAAAAGCAGACTTTGACTCCTTCGGGGAACTGATGGGCGGGATCCTCTGGGAGAATAACATGAGGAGGAAAGGAGTGCAGGAGAGCTGGTTGTATTTTAAAGAATCCTTATTGAGGTTGCAGGAACCAACCATCTCAATGTGTATAAAGAATAGTAAATATGGAAGGCAAACAGCTTGGCTTAACAGTGAAATCCTTGCTGATCTTAAACACAAAAAAGAAGCTTACAAGAAGTGGAAGATTGGACAAATGACCAGGGAGGAGTATAAAAATATTGCTCAGGCATGTAGGAGTGAAATCAGGAAGGTCAAATCACACTTGGAGTTGCAGCTAGCAAGAGATGTTAAAAGTAACAAGAAGGGTTTCTTCAGGTATGTTAGTAACAAGAAGAAAGTCAAGGGAAGTGTGCGCCCCTTACTGAATGAAGGAGGCAACCTAGTGAGAGACGATGTGAAAAAAGCTAATGTATGCAATGCTTTTTTTGCCTCTGTCTTCATGAACAAGGTCAGTTCCCAGACTGCTGCTCTGGGCAGCACAGCATGGGAAGGAGGTGACCAGCTCTCTGTGGAGAAAGAAGTGGTTTGGGACTACTTGGAAAATCTGGACAAATACAAGTCCATGGGGCCGAATGAATTGCATCCAAGGGTGCTAAAGGAGTTGGTGGATGTGATGCAGAGCCATTGGCCATTATCTTTGAAAACTCATGGTGATCGGGGGAGGTCCCGGATGACTGGAAAAAGGCTAATGTAGTGCCCATCTTTAAAAAAGGGAGGGAGGAGGATCTGGGGAACTACAGGCCAATCAGCCTCACCTCAATCCCTGGAAAAATCATGGAGCAGGTCCTCAAGGAATCAATTCTGAAGCACTTAGAGGAGAGGAAAGTGATCAGGAACAGCCAGCATGGATTCACCAAGGTCAAGTCATGCCTGATTAATCTAATTGTCTTCTATGATGAGATAACTGGCTCTGTGAATGAGGGGAAAGCTGTGGATGTGTTATTCCTTGACTTTAGCAAAGCTTTTGGTACAGTCTCCCACAGTATTCTTGCCGGCAAGTTAAAAAAGTATGGTGGATAGAAAGCTGGCTAGATCACTGGGCTCAATGGATAGTGACCAACGGCTCTGTCTAGTTGGCAGCCTGTATCAAATGGAGTGCCCCAAGGGTCAGTCCTGGGGCAAGTTTTGTTCAATATCTTCATTAATGAACTGGAGGATGGTGTGGACTGCACCCTCAGCAAGTTTGCAGATGACACTAAACTGGGAGGCGTGGTAGATACACGGGAGGGTAGGGATAGGATACAGAGGGACCTAGACAAATTAGAGGATTGAGCCAAAAGAAATCTGATGAGGTTCAACAAGGACAAGTGCAGAGTCCTTCACTTAGGACAGAAGAATCCCATGCACCGCTACAGACTAGAGACCGAATAGCTAGGCAGCAGTTCTGCAGAAAAGGACCTAGGAGTCAACAGTGTGCCCTTGTTGCCAAGAAGGCTAATGGGCATTTTGGGCTGCATAAGTAGGGATATTGCTGGCAGATCGAGGGACATGATTATTTCCCTCTATTCGACATTGGTGAGGCCTCATCTGGAGTACTGTATCCAGTTTTGGGCCCCACACTACAAGAAGGATGTGGAAAAATTGGAAATAGTCCAGTGGAGGGCAACAAAAATGATTAGGGGGCTGGAGCACATGACTTATGAGGAGAGGCTGAGGGAACTGGGATTATTTAGTCTGCAGAAGAGAAGAATGAGAGGATAGCTGCTTTCAACTACCTGAAAGGGGTTTCCAAAGAGGATGGATTTAGACTGTTCTCATTGGTACCAGATGACAGAACAAGGAGTAAAGGTCTCAAGTTGCAGTGGAGGAGGTTTAGGTTGGATATTGGGGGAAAAAATTCACTAGGAGGGTGGTAAAGCCTGGGTTACCTAGGGAGGTGGTGGAGTCTAGTTCCTTACAGGTTTTTAAGGTTAGGCTTGACAAAGCTCTGGCTTGGATAATTTAGTTGGGGATTGGTTCTGCTTTGAGCTGGGAATTGGACTAGATGACCTCTAGGTCCCTTCCAACCCTGATATTCTATTATTTATGGCTCATTACAACAATTTGTAACACATCCCACTGCCTGCTAACCCTTAATTGCCCACTTCATTTTAAATGGCCTCCAATATATGTTAACCCCTTATACTTAAGGAGCTGTCCCACCTTGTATTTAACCTGAATGCTTTGGTTACCTACTGCAGACCTGAGGAAGAGCTCCAAAGCTTGTCCCTTTCACTAACAAATTAATCCAGTAAAGATATTACCTCACCTAGCTTGGGACCAACACAGTTGCAACACTGCAAATAACATGAACTCTTCTGGTATTCACAGAAATAAACTATGAATATTGTTTCATTGCAATATAAATTCTTAAATGTTATCCACACATTTCTAAATGCTACCATTGTTTTCAATCACAAAACATGCTAAAACAGCAACAAACTGCAAGAAGATTTGTTCATGTAGTTAACACAAAAATTAAACATAAGAATGGTCATATTGGGTCAGATCAACAATCCATCTAGGCCAGTATCCTGTTTTCCAACAGTGGCCAAGCCCAGATACTTCAAAAAGAATAAACAGAACAGGGAAATTACCAAGTGATCCATCCCCTGTGGTCCAGTCTCAGAACATGGCAATCGGAGGCTAGGGACATCCAGAGCATGGGGTTGCATCCATGGCCATCTTGACTAATATCCTCCATGAATTTATCTAATTCTTTTTTTAACCCAGTTATAGTTTTTGCCTTTACAATATCCCCTGGCAACAAGTTCCACAGGTTGACTGTGCATTGTGTAAAGTAGTATTTATTTTTGTTTGTTTGTTTTAAACCTTCTGCCTACTAATTTCATTGGGTGACCCTGGGTTCTTGTGTTACATGAAGGAGTAATAACACTTCCTTCATCACTTTCTCCACACTAGTCACAAATTTTATAAACCTCCATTATATCCCTCCCAGTTCTTTCTTTTTCAGGATGAACAGTTCCAGTCTTTTCAATCTCTCCTCATATGGAAGCCGTTCCAAACCCTCAATTATTTTTGTTGCCTTTTTCTGTACCTTTTCCATTTCAAATATATCTTCAAGACGGGGAGACCAGAATTGCATGCAATATTCGATGTGTTAGTAGCATGGAAATATTTAGTGGCATTATGATATTTACTGACTTATTATCTATCCCTTTCCAATGGTTTCCAGCAGTCCGTTTTTGCTGCTGCACATTGAGCGGAAGTTTTTAGAGGACTATCCACAATGACTTCAAGATTTTTTATTTTTTTTTTGAGTGGTAACACCTAATTTAGACCCAGCCTATTTTATGTACGGTTGGAATGATGTTTTCCAACATGAATTAGTTTGTATTTATCAACACTGAATTTCATCTGCCATTTTGTTGCCCAGTATTGTGAGAGCCCTTCCTAACTCTTTGAAGTCTGCTTTAGACTTAACTACCTTGAGTAATTTTGTATCATCTGCAAACTTTGCCACTTCGCTCTTCCCCTCTTTTTCCTACTACACTGAAAAGCAAATCAGTCAAGGGCCAGATTGTGCTATAAAAGTGCAGCCTTTAGTGGGAGCAATATAGAGTATTACTGTGCAAGGGAAGCTCTGGAATGCACTGTGCTATAAAGAGGCAGTTTAAAATATCAGAAATCATATACAAGCAGCATGAGTGCTTGTAACCACCACCCTCATCCCGTGGCATGCTGACATCTCTTGCAGAAACAAAAAAAACCCTGTGATCTGCATCACTGGAGAAATTTGCTTTTAGAACTAGAGAGTTATGAATCACTCACAATATATAATGTGACAAAGTTCCTCCTCTACCTTGGTGGGTCCCGCGCTTATTGGCAGATTTGCGTACCTCAGTGATCTTCCCCACAGTCTGCTTGCCTCAGTGAT
Organism: Gopherus evgoodei; assembly: GCF_007399415.2. NCBI lineage: Eukaryota > Metazoa > Chordata > Testudines > Testudinidae > Gopherus > Gopherus evgoodei. Next base: position 64,383,664 of record NC_044329.1, read on the forward strand.
CTTCCTCCTGTGTCTGATCAGGAGTTGGGTGGTTTAGGGGGAAACTGGCCCCGCCCTCTACTCTGGGTTCCAGCCCAAGGCCCTGTAGATTGCAGCTGTCTATAGTGCCTCTTGTAACAGCTGTGTGACAGCTACAACTCCTTGGGCTACTTCCCCATGGCCTCCTCCAAACACCTTCTTTATCCTCACCACAGGATCTTCCTCCTGGTGTCTGATAACGCTTGTACTCCTTAGTCCTCCAGCAGCACACCCTCTCACTCTCAGCTCCTTGTGCTTCTTGCTCCCAGCTCCTCACACGCACTTCCTCTCCTCTGGCTCCTCCTCACCTGACTGGAGTGAGCTCCTTTATAAACCCAGGTCCTTTGATTAGCCTGCCTTGAGTGGCTGTAGGTGATCTAATCAGCCTGTCTGCCTTAATTGGTTCTAGCAGGTTCCTGATTACTCTAGTTCAGCCCCTGCTCTGGTCACTCAGGGAACAGAAAACTACTCATCCAGTGACCAGTATATTTGCCCTCTACCAGACTCCTGTACTCCACTGGTCTTGGTCTGTTACAATAGATTTTGCCATTGATTAAATGTCTCTGCATTGCTCTCAGGCTGCAAAAGGCCAAGTATATGAACCATGAGAAACTTCACTTGAAGTCAATGAAGCTGCAACTGCTGATCCCAGAGCTATGTTGGTCTTAAAGTATTTGCCTACACTAAGTTTTACTGGAAAATATTTCTCACCATTGCTAAAAAAGATGATACTCAGCAAGTAGTAACAACGGTTGAAACCTCAACGTTCTCATGACTGCAGGCACTTTAGCCACTGCATCATCAAGCACTGCTCAGAGTAGGTGTAAATGACATGGTGTTAAATTCTTGAAGCTGCTAGTTCTTTAAGGGATAGTTTACTAAGGCTTCCAACAATTGCTACCACCAGTAAAGGCAAAAATCAGTGGAAGTTGGGATGTTTGGACAAAATACAGAAGGCTCTCATTATAATGCCTTTGTAATAGCAACCCTTGATCTATAGTGAACATAGTCCTGGATCCCACTCACCCTCCCTGCCAGGGCCCTGGGAGCTCTGTCTCCCTCCACCCCTCTCGCTGTAACAAACTGCTGGCTATGCTAAAGAAATGGCTTGGATCCCCAGGTTCACAACAGCAAAGGCGTACTGCACCCTTAATGTATACCAGAAGACAATTTGAAAAACCTTTTATTTGCTGGAGAGAAAACTGACAGCTCTCTCAGTTACAATGATGGCAGCAACAAAAGTCACCTTTCCTTCTGATGACAGGAAATAAATGGAAGTGGCACAGGAGCCAGCAAACAGAGCTGTAAACAGGGGAGTTTGATTGGGAGTTTGCAAAGGGAAGACTAAAAGAGGCAGGCAGAGGAACAGACAGTCTAGTGAAGGGAGTGTGTGGTGTTCTGGCAGTGTTTTGCTGCTTGTTGGGGGTTTGCTTTGCTGTGGGTTGTGGTGTTTTGGTTTGGTTTGTGCTTCCTGGACTAAGAGGACTTAGATGGGAAGTCTATGACAGAAGCAGCAGTAGTAGTGACCGAAACAGTGGAAGACACAATGAAGATGACTAGATGTTGAAGCTGCGGTATGTACATGATCCTGGAGGGGGTACCTGAAAAGAGTTTCATTTGCATGAAGTGCCGCCTGATAGAGCTGATGGAAGAAAAGATCAGAGGATTGAAGATGCAGGTGGGAACTCTGGTTGAGATTAGAAGGGAGTTCGAGCAGATGATGAAGTAAAGACATAAGGAGGCTGAATGGAAAAGCTCAGACTTGCAGATGGAAGCAGGACTGAAGAACGCTGAGGGGAGACTGCCTGGTGAAGATAGTGGAAGCATGTGACTAAGAACCAGGCAGAGGAAAAGATGGGCTAGTGAAGAAGAAATAGAGCTCAGGAACAGGTTTGAGGAGTTGGAAAATGAAGAAGGGGCACAGCAGGTGGTCACTGAAGGTGAGAAAGCAAGGAAGAAGAGAAGAGCAGTGAGTCCTATAGGAAGAAGGGAAGAGTCAATGGAGACAACACCAAATATGAGCCCCAGAAGGATATGGGAAGAGGCAGGTCTACATGACTGGGGACTCCTTACTGAGAAGAATAGATAGGCCTGTAACCAGAGCTGATCCAGAGAACGGAAGGGTGCGCTGTCTGCTGGGTGCAAAGATACGGGATGTGGACCTGAGGCTGAAGAGGATCCTAACGGGAGCAGGAAAGAATGCACTGATTGTCCTTCATGTGGGAACAAATGATACAGTTAGATTCTCACTGGAACAAATCAAAGGAGTCTATGCAAGGCTGGGGAAGATGCTTAAGGAATTCAAGGCTCAGGTGATCTTCAGTGGGATTCTGTCTGTTCCTAGAGAAGGGCAACAAAGGTGTGACAAGATTATGATGCTCAACACATGGCTCAGGCAGTGATGCTATAAGGAGGGTTTTGGGATGTATGGCCACTGGGAGGCATTCATGGACAGAGAACTGTTCTCTCTGGATGGACTTCACCTGAGTAGGGCAGGAAATAGATTTCTAGGATGGAGGCTGACACATCTGATTAAGAGAGCTTTAAACTAGGAATTTGGGGGAGATGGTTGGGAGATGTACAGGTAATCTCCATGCCAGATTTTAACACTGAGAGGGAAGAAAATGAAGTAAGAAAGGATACAGCCATGGGTAGGAGAATGGACATAAGGAGGAAGGGTAGTGTAGATACCAGTCTAAAAGGTGATACTGGCAGTTGAATGTCTGGGCCTGACAACGGGAATTAAAACCAATAGCAAAAGGTTCTATAGCCATATAACTAAGAAGAAAAAGAAGGAAGAAGTGGGACCGCTAAACACTGAAGATGGAGTGGAGGTTAAGGATAATCTAGGCATGGCCCAATATCTAAACAAATTCTTTGCCTCAGTCTTTAATGAGGCTAATGAGGAACTTAGGGATAATGGTAGGGTGACAAATGGGAATGAGGATATGGAGGTAGATATTACTACATCGGAGGTAGAAGCCAAACTCAAACAGCTTAATGGGACTAAATCGGGGAGCCCAGATGATCTTCATCCAAGAATATTAAAGGAACCGGCATATGAAATTGCAAGCCCATTAGCAAGAATTTTTAATGAATCTGTAAACTCAGGGGTTGTACCGTGTGACTGGAGAATTGCTAACATTGTTCCTATTTTTAAGAAAGGAGGGAAAAAGTGATCCAGGTAACTATAGGCCTGTTAGTTTGACATCTGTAGTATGCAAGGTCTTGGAAAAATTTTTGAAGGAGAAAGTAGTTAAGGACATTGAGGTCAGTGGTACTTGGGACAAAATACAACATGGTTTTACAAAAGGTAAATCATGCCAAACCAATCTGATCTCCTTCTTTGAGAAGGTAACAGATTTTTTAGACAAAGGAAATGCAGTGGATCTAATTTACCTCGATTTCAGTAAGGCATTTGATATGGTTCCACATGGGGAATTATTAACTAAATTGGAAAAGTTGGGGATCAATATGAAAATTGAAAGGTGGATGAGGAATTGGTTAAAGGGGAGACTACAACAGGTCATACTGAAAGGTGACCTGTCAGGCTGGCGGGAAGTTACTAATGGGATTCCTCACGGATCTGTTTTGGGACCAATCTTTTTATTACTGACCTTGAGACAAAAAAAGTGGGAATGTGCTAATAAAGCTTGCAGATGATACAAAGCTGAGAGGTATTGCCAATACAGAGAAGGACTGGGATATCATACAGGAAGATCTGGATGACCTTGTAAACTGGAGTATAAGTAATAGGATGAAATTTAATAGTGAAAAGTGCAAGGTCATGCATTTAGAGATTAACAACAAGAATTTTGATTATAAACTGGGGACGCATCAGTTGGAAGGAACAAAAGAGGAGAAAGACCTCAGAATATTGGTTGATCACAGGATGACTATGAGTCGCCAATATGATATGGCCAAGAAAAAAGCTAATGTGGTCTTGGGATGCATCAGGCGAGGTATTTCCAGTAGAGATAAGGAGATGTTAGTTACTACCATTATACAAGGCACTGGTGAGACCTCATCTGGAACAGTGTGTGCAGTCTGGTCTCCCATGTTTAAAAAGGATGAAGTCAAACTGGAACAGGTACAGAGAAGGGCTACTAGGATGATGCGAGGAATGGAAAACCTGTCTTATGAAAGGAGACTCAAAGAGCTCGGCTTGTTTAGCCTAACCAAAAGAAGGCTGAGGAGAGATGATATTGCTCTCTATAAATACATCAGATGGATAAATACCATGGAGGGAGAGGAATTATTTACGTTCAGTACCAATGTGGACACAAGAACAAATGGACATAAACTGGCCATCAGGAAGTTTAGACTTGAAATTAGATGAAGGTTTCTAACCATCAGAGGAGTGAAGTTCTGGAACAGTTTGCCAAGGGGAGTAGTGGAGGCAAAAGACATATCTGGCTTCAAGACTAAGCTTGATAAGATTATGGAGGGAATGGTATAATGGGGTAGCCTAATTTGGCAATTAATTGATCTTTGACTATTACTGGTAAATATGCCCAATGGCTTATGATGAGATGTTAGATGGGGTGAGATGTGAGTTACTACAGAGAGTTCTTTCCTGGGCGTCCGGCTGATAAGTCTTGCCCACATGCTCAGGGTTTAACTGATCACCATATTAGAGGTTGGGAAGGAATTTTCCCCCAGGGCAGATTGGCAGAGGCCCTGGGTTTTTTTTGCCTTCCTCTGTAGCGTGGGACACACGGGTCACCTGATGGAGGATTCTCTGCACCTTGAAGTCTTTAAACCATGATTTGAAGACTTAAATGGCTCAGATATAGGTTAGAGGGTTGTTACAGGAGTGAGTGGGTGACATTCTGTGGCCTGTGTTGTGCAGGAGCTTGGACTAGATGATCATAATGGTCCCTTCTGACTTTAAAGTCCATGAGTCTATAAAAGCCTTCCCCTTTTCCCAGGTAGATCATGATTTTTTTGACGTTTAGATGTTTTTCACTCTGATGTAGAGCTGAATTTTTACAATAATTATCAGCCTTATAACAGAGGTATATGTGTTGTGTGCATTTAAAAGAGAACTGGATAAATTCATGGTGGTTAAGTCCATAAATGGCTATTAGCCAGGATGGGTAAGGAATGGTGTCCCTAGCCTCTGTTTGTCAGAGGGTGCAGATGGATGGCAGGAGAGAGATCACTTGATCATTGCCTGTTTAGGTTCACTCCCTCTGGAGCACCTGGCATTGGCCACTGTCAGAAGACCTGATACTGGGCTAGATGGACCTTTGGTCTGACCCAGTATGGCAGTTCTTATGTGTGATTTTAAACCACAGGAAGAGGAAATATTTTCTTTGATATTCTGCTCTTTCTGCACATGTGCAGCTCTCACTGATGTTATGGGAGTTCTGAGCATGTACAAAATGAATATTGAAGTCTGAAACTTTTATTTGTCACATTGAGTGGCCAGTTATCCCCTAAATATTCTTTTTAAACCATTCTATTAACAGTCTCAAATTTTATGTAAATATAAAACAAAAAGGGCCAGAAGATTTAAAAGTAGTTCATAGGTGCTGGAATTAAGAGTGCTGCAGCACCCCCTCGACTGAAATGGTTTCCATTATATACAGGGTTTACAGTTTGGTTCAATGGCTCTCAGCACCCCCACCATAAAAATTGGTCCAGCATCCCTGAAGTAATCTGTGATACACATACTGACCATGGGTAGTACCTTATCCCATGAGTAGCCCCATTGTCTTCTGAAAGATTTCTTGTGGAGTCAGGAACTATTCAACATAAGAAAAAGTACCAAAACTGGTCCATAATCCTTGTCTAGACATTTTTCACTCAGAGCTAAGCAAAACCTGTTTGACAATTATCTTCCTAAATGCTATCATTTATAGTTTATAAAGTTTGACTTCTGAAATATTTTCAGATGGACCTATAATCTACAAGACCTACCTGAAGACAGAATACAGTGATGAGAACATTGAATTCTGGCTTGCATGTGAAACTTACAAGAAGATTGAATCTCGGAGGAAAAGGATTTCTGTAGCCAAGAGAATTTTTAAAAATTACATTCAGCCCCAGGCGCCTAAAGAGGTGAATTAACATTGCAAGAACTGCTCTGTCCCTCCCTCCAATGTGTGTGTGTGTGTGTGCACGCGCACGCACACACACACACACACATGCCTATTTATATTTAAACATGCATGTGGTATCTGTTGAAACTGAAAGCAGCAGCTTGCAAAATGCAACAATCAATATTTGGCAATGGCACTCACTGTAAAAAGCAGTGTAAAGATGTTTACTTGATTAATCATCTTCACAGCACCTTTGTGAAGCAGGTAATTAAAATATTTTTAACCTCATTTCAGATAAAACACTGAGGCAGATAGGTAAAATTCTTTGCCCCAGGCCACAGTGGGAGTCAGTGCCAGAACAGGGTCTAGAACTAAATTCCTGGGAGGGGGGTTCCATACTTTTAGGACATGTACAAACCTGTTGATGTCAATAGGAGTCTTTCCAAACACTTCAGTAGACTTTGAATGTGACCTTTACTTAGTCCAGTACCTGGAAATTAAATGAAATCTCTACCCAGTTCCATCCCTTTTGAGGGCTGGCAGAAGCATGCTAAAAGACCATGAAGTTCCCAAAAGCACTGGAGAAGTAAGAAAAATTGAAGTAATTCATTCCAAATGGTTAAACAACTTCAATAAATCAATCCTTAATAATACTCTAATAAAAACCATGGACAAATTTTAGGAAAAACAGACCAGATTTGGCTGTATGAACAGGGATTAATATTAAAGGGTAGTTCTTTTCTGTTAAAACACTAAATAAACATGACACCTAGCAGATCATTTCTAGGTGTCTTCAGAATCATATCTTCTCACTTTACTGAGAAAAATAAATTAATCTGCTTTTTACTCATTACCACTACAGGTCCAACACAGCACTGGTAGAGTGAGGCTAGATTTTTTCTGGCTCATGCTTCAGCAACAGAATTGTTAACTGAATTAAAAATGCACAATACAAATTACTGGAAATGTGAGGGCTAGAAAGAATCCGGTTTGATTCTCAGATGCCAAGCTAAGGTTGGAGTACGGCGACAGTTTACAGCTTTGATTAAGAGGCAACAATATTGTCAGCCCTGCAAGTTGAAAATTCACGTGATTATTTTAAACATTATGATGAGTTTGGGTTTTTTTTTGTTTTGATGATTTTTTGGGGGGAAAGAGGGGATTGGTTGGCCGGCCTGCTGTTTTTTTTAATTTGAGCTTTTCATGGGTCTTTATAGGAAATTCAATCACAAATGTACAAAAAAAATACGTATGCTTAGACATGGATAACCTCCCTTTTGCTTATCGGTATTGACAGTCTCAAGCATTGAATAATCATGAGTCAGTTCTCAAAATCATGAGATCAACAAAATTTTTAAATAATAAATTGTGAATTCTTAGTTTGCTCTCTGGTTTTTAGTCTTTGGGAACACACGTGCTTCCTGTTTTCAAGTTTTTCTCTGCAAACATGAGGGCTTGAAACTTCCTTTTTTAAATGGAAGCTGATGGTTATCTCAACATAGTCTGTATTAAAAAAATGCAATAGTATTAGGGAAGGAGCAGATTGCCCCTTAAAAAACATCCTTGGTACAGCAAGGTCTCCACACATCAACAGTTATACATTAATTCACATGCCTCCAGCTTCTCTTTCAGCCTCCAATAAGTGCAATTTAGCAGAGCAAATCTAAGTACAAAATGTTTAGTTGAACTGCAATCGCCTTGGTCAGTCTTCTAGATTATGGTGAGGTTCAACTTTTATTTACAGTACCTTTCTATCAGAAAGGTAAACACCACCAGTACATTAAGTTCTTAGACATCCACAAAGCTTCCACTCATCCACTGCAAATCCTCATCTGACTCTTGAGTCTCTTACACAATAACCCATTTCCTAATCAGGATTAATGTACAATCTCTGTTGTACAATATCCTGTGACTTCAGTGGCCTGATTTTCAAAATGTGATGAGCACCCGATGGCTCCCACTAATTTCAGTTGGTCGGAATGTTTGAAAACAGGCCTTCAATTTAGATAAATATAGATATAGGAACCTAACTTTAAGTGGAGGGAGGCAAACACTTCTATACCAAGATTTTTAAATACTAGATTTTTATTTTTCTTAATAATCTCTCTCCTGTAGCTTCTTGTCAGCATAGAGAAAATGGTGCCAAAATTGATCATATGGATGTAAGGTATTGGCTGCAGCCTACCAAGCTTCATCTTTGAAGAACTATTTTTGTCCTCTGTACTTTTGTTGTAACTGTCTTTAATATTGTTTTATTTTTCAGATTAACATTGATAGTCCTGCAAGGGAAGCTATTCTCAGGAATATTCAAGAACCAACTCAATCCTGTTTTGATGAAGCTCAGAGAATAGCTTACATGCACATGGAAAGGGATTCATATCCCAGGTTTCTTGGATCAGAAATCTATCAGAAACTCAAACACAGGCCTCCAGACTGACAGAAATGACTCTATACATTAGAGAGAGAGATTAAGGATTTAGCAGAAGAGACTTCCTTTTGGTTTATTAATGTTTTCAAATGGTAAAAAAAGAACAGAAGAAATCAGACAATGGATGAATTTTCCTTCCAAAGAATGGTAGTTTGTTCTTATGCAGATATTAGAGCTGAACATAAAATACTTTCCACCCTCCATCCCCACCCTCCTGGTGGAATATTTCAGCTTTATGTCAAAAAATTGAAAGCCACTTTTAGTTCACCTCAATCTGTCTGGAATTTTAAAAAGTCGTTACAGGGAAGAAACCTAGAACCCTACTCACTCACCACAATCCATGGGAAATTAGCTGACTCCTGTCCTTCTCCTACCAGCTAGGGAAGACTAGTTCCACACTCTCATCAACATCCACCACTATCCAAGCGAAGCCACTTTATTTAAGAATACAAGTGCTGAGGTTTAGAATGATAGTTACTGTACAGTATTCTAAACTCTATAATTCACAAGCTAAAATTCAGCACATTGTCCAGTTAATCAGCTCAACAGTCTCAAGTGTAAAGGGAAACACATGCCCATTACATTTGATTACACAAAAAATACATTCGTTTTCAGAAGGCTCCAAGGATAGTTGTAATTGTAGCCAGGCGTGTTTAAGCTACTGTGCATGTTGTGCCCAAATGCTCTTGGATTAATAAAGTAAGATACAAAGCAGGTTGTCAAACCTTAGAGGAGAGATATGGAATGCTTTTGTTTAATAAGTCATGTTGGGAATGGCTTCATAGATCTGGCTAGCCAGGTGCAGATGGTAGAAAATAAACACCTAGATTAGTTCTGCATGACTTGTGTTTTCACAGCACTATACGACGTTTATTATGGCTAGCCCTATATTTCATGCCACTTACATTTTCGCAGATTCACCTGATCGGCCTGTTCACTGCACTATTCAAAAGTGTAGCTTTTGCCCCTTTATAATTAGAATGTTTACGTCACTATCAGGCCCTCACACAACAAATGTATCCAAATGAAAATGTTTCTTGTAAATCTTTCATCTATAAAACCTAGAAGGGAAACAATGGACTACTGTGAGCTGTTGGATAAACAGAATACAAATCCTTCTCTTGGGTAATGGATTGGATTAGTGAGAAGTGGTGCTATCCCCAATTATAAAATAAGATACTACTAGTTTTCACCTGAGCATAACATGTTCTAATATCTAAACTAATTATAAGCTCTCTCTCACACACTAAATTATAAGTGATTCTGTTGTATAACTAAAGCTTTTCAAGTGTCTTTTAAATCAATATTTTCCAATATAAAATATCAGGCTGTGATCAAGTCCAATCTGACAAACTAAGCATTGGTGATCTGTATGCATTTCGGAGATCTCCAACAGAAATCTAGGTGCTACAGGGAGAGTTGCTGATGTTGTAGGTGGCCTTCTCCATCAGTACCGACCTAATACCATTATCATAGGCCCATCATTCTCTGGATACTCCTCCTAGTCCCCCAACTCCATATTTGATATCCATAAATCAGCAGCCCTCTCTCCTCCATGGTCAGCAACCAGCCTTGCTCAGCATATTATTTGACAGAGCTTGTGTGCTTCCTTTTTGCTGTCAGAAATTACTCTGTATCTGCCATGTCTCTTCAGCTGCTACTAGTCCAGCTCCTTTTGGCCTCTGCTCAGGCTGGTTTTTAGTGACTGTGAGAGTTTCCTCTACAGCAGATAGTTTTCAGCAGTAGCTCCCCAGCCCTCTCCTTCATTTGGGATTCATGTGGGCTAGTTTGAAACTATCTTGTTAATAAAACTATGCTCCAAAAGGGAGGACTTGCTAACCTTACAAGTGTGTCACTTTGAGGTGGGTATGGACCAGTTTACATTTTAGAGAGATTCTCCTACAACAATTGCCCCCAAGCTCATGGTACAAGGAGCACACTGCCAAGTTTCTGAAAGGGCTTAATGTACCGTAACTGATACCCACAATGGGGTCGCTTACAGTAGTGCAGTGAGGCTGGGGCCATTCACAATACAACATCCCTGACACTTGGGAAAGAATGTGATCCATAGGGATGACTATGAAAAATTACAGTTAATAATCAGCATTATTGTTTGGCCTAAAACATGCTCATCTTATGGCTATTTTATTCAAGATACATTTAAAATTCCTCTTTCTAGAATGAAACTTTAGGGTTTGTCTATTTAATATTAAAATGCAGAGCTTCTTCTGTCAGGAAACGACTAAAGGTTTCAGAGTTTGTTTCTTTTCTCTATTAAACAGCTTAGTCCTATGAACTGGAAACATGGCAATTTATTTCTCTCTGGATTCCCTTTCCTCATTAGTGGATGAACAATCACAATGCTTTTCATCAGGTCATACGGTTCGTAATAACAGTAACTAATGGCAGCAAGAACAAACCACTGACCTCATGCATTTATCATTGTCAGTAGTAGCACTTGAACAGCTAGTTTAGATGTACTTTCCATTTGCGTACAGCATTCAGAAATATATGTCAACATTAATCATTATCAGTTGAAGGACTACTGTTAAGAAAGAAAATTAAATCTAAAACCCTGTAACCTTAGTAGTCAATTCTCCCTCTTTATTCTTCAACTGTTTACTTAACAGGTAAGAACAAAAGTAAAAGATTTGAAGTGATAAATATGGCAAATATTCAAACACAATGTAAGAGATTAATAAGTATGTCAAGTTAAATTCAGGTCACACAACCAGCTAAATGGATGCTGTCAAGATTAAATATTTTAAAAATCCTTATCTCTGATACCAGTTAACAGCTTAAATTATTAAACGCTAAACTAAAAGCATTAACAATTAAGTTGACATTTATCCTCCTTATTTAAGTGGCACTTTCTGCCCGGGAACGGAAAAGAGCTGTCATCCTGTCTTCTGAGTATTCATCCTTAAATACAGAGCAGTTTCCTTGTCTATTGCAAGGGCTACTGTGAAACAGCCACCATTTTGTGTTCCTCTCCAATGTAGAATGTTATCTAGCAAGTCACCATGAAGCTTATACTGGCGCAGACACAGCGAGCTGATCATACAGTTAAATTAGGTGTGGATTGTTTCTCACTGACCTACCATACATTAAGTAGCACAGTTCATTAGTATAATGCCACCACCACAGAGCAATGTTCAATATATGGTAGCTATGAGGAAATCTCATCATTAACCTAACTTTCAGGCCTAAATGAAAATTCCTCCTCTTTAAAGTGACATCTTTAGTTTAGTCCTCTTTCCTCCTCTTCAGAGGAGCAATCACTGGTCAAGAGCAAACAAACCCCAAATGAAATTAGTATTTTAAACTGTACAGACACTGGGAAGAAAAGAAAGGAGCAGAGATAAAGTACCGATCATCCCTTTAATATTGCATGCAGTTTTCATCAACTCTGCATTCACAGTAGGTGACTAGGTACCGATAAATGGAGGGTAGCAAAGAGATGGCAAAGCAGGTCAAAGAGAGCCAAATAAAGAATTGCTTAGAGCAGTGTCTGAAGTTGGCAAGAAAACACTTGCAAGGCTAGTACAGACAGATTTAAAAAAACAGTGCTAATGGATGATAAAGTTGATAATAGCAGTTCTTTATAATATACTTCCGGAACACCAAAAACCTTCACAGAATAAACAATCTTTTCTCTCATGTACTTCCAAATACATTTATATTTTCATATTAACTGTGAATATTTAGTTCTTTTTTTTAAAAGTCCAGGACACTGTGGCCAGTTTATTATTAGAGTTAGTAAGAAATGATAATGCTGCATTTAGTGCCCTAGACAGAGGCTTTACATAAATATTTTTTAAAAATGCCTAGCAAGCAATACAACCCCAGAGAAAGGCAGCTAAGGAATTCAACTAGAATTGCAGAACTACTCTCCCAAAATGAGTATCAGGGTATGGCTACACTTACATTTGTGCAGCGCTGGGAGTTACAGCTGTGTTCGTACAGCTGTGTAGGGCCAGCGCTGCAGTGTAGCCACACTGACAGCTACCAGCGCTGCAGTGTGGCCACATTTGCAGCATTTGCAGCTCTGTTGGGAGTGGTGCATTGTGGGTAGCTATCCCACAGAGCACCTCGTCCCATTTTGGCGCTGTGGCTTGTGGGAAAGGGACGGAAGGGTGCAGGTCTTTCCGCTTCCTGTTCCAAACGCCCCGTGGTGCTTTGCTACACATTCCAAGTAGTTTGGCGGCATTGTGAGTCTGCAGCGCGATTTCTGTTACAAATGGAGCCCGAGCTGCTGAGGACCTTGCTGATGAATGTTGCCAGCACATCACGCATGGCAGTGGAGCTATTCCTTCAGCTCCAAAGTGACAATGAGGAGTCAGATGATGATATTGATTCGCCTGACGTGCAAGACACTAAATTGCTTGTGGCAGTAACGGACGTGCTCAGCACCGTGGAACGCCGCCTTTGGGCTTGGGAAACGAGCACTGAGTGGTGGGATCACATCGTCCTGCAAGCCTGGGATGACGAGCAGTGGCTGCAGAACTTTCAGATAAGAAAAGCCACTTTCATGGGACTGTGTGCTGAGCTCGCCTCTACCCTGCGGTGCAGGGACACAAGCTTGAGAGCTGCCCTGCCAGTGGAGAAGCGGGTGGCTATTGCAATCTGGAAGCTGGCAACTCCAGACAGCTACCGATCGGTGGCGAACCAGTTTGGAGTGGGAAAGTCGATCGTTGGAATAGTGTTGATGCAAGTTTGCATGGCCATTAATTGCACCCTGCTAAGAAGAACTGTGACTCTGGGGAACGTGCAGGACATTGTGGATGGCTTTGCACAAATGGGTTTCCCTAACTGTGGAGGGGCAATAGATGGGACGCATATTCCTATTCTGGCACCACCCCACCTGGCATCAGAGTACATTAATCGCAAGGGGTATTTCTCTGTGATTCTCCAAGCGCTTGTGGATCACCGTGGGCGTTTCACTGACATTTACTCAGGATGGCCTGGAAAGTTGCATGATGCACGCATCTTTCAGAACAGTGCCCTGTTCAGGAAGCTGATGGCCGGGACTTTTTTCCCAGACCGCAAGATCACAGTAGGGGACGTCGAAATGCCCACTGTGATCCTTGGAGACCCCGCTTACCCCTTAATGCCATGGGTCATGAAACCGTATACAGGGAAGCTTGACAGGAGCAAGGAGCGGTTCAACTACAGGCTGAGCCAGTGCAGAATGACTGTGGAGTGTGCTTTTGGCCATTTAAAGGCGCGCTGGAGGTGTCTCTACGGGAAGCTAGATTTGGGGGAAAGCAGCATCTCTGCTGTTATATCCGCGTGCAGTACCCTCCATAATATTTGTGAAGGGAAGGGTGAAAGATTCAGTGAGGAATGGGCCTCCGAGGTTCGACGCCTAGAGGCTGAATTTGCACAGCCAGAGAGCAGGGCTACTAGAGAGGCCCAGCAAAGGGCTTCAAGGATTAGGGATGCCTTAAGGGAGCAATTTGAGGCTGAAAGCCAACAGTAATGTTTGGTGCCTTTGCTGTGCCCGTTTTTCCCTTGGGGTACAGTATTTATCACTATCTTCAATCATAAAAAATGTTTTATAAGCCATGAAATCATTTATTCAAAATACAGTACATAAAAGGGCAGGGGGGTAGGGTGGTGGACTGTACATTCAGAGGTTTGAATATGTCCTGCTTGGATTGCTGTTCAATGCCGGCTGCACTTCAGGATTAATATGCTGCATCGTGATGGGGGTTGAGTGCATAGAGTAAGGGTTGCAGTTATCAGGGCTGGTAGGTGATCGTACAGGTGTTGGGGGTAGGTGGCGGTGGTAAGAAACAGGCTGCTGGAGAAAGGAGTTTTGTGCAAATACTGGGGAACAAGAGAGAAAGCTTTGGGAGGGGTGGGGGTTACCAGGTACTGATCTGCCTGCATGGCTAGGAGAGGCTGCATACAGTCAGGGTATGTCTACATCTACAATTTTGTAGCGCTGGTTGTTACAGCTGTATTAGTACAGCTGTATAGGGCCAGTGCTGCAGAGTGGCCACACTTACAGCAACCAGCGCTGCAAGTGGTGTTAGATGTGGCCACACTGCAGCGCTGTTGGGCGGCTTCAAGGGGGGTTCGGGGAACGCGAGAGCAAACCGCGGGAAAGCAGGTCTCCTTCCCCGGTTTTGCTCCAGTGTTCCCCGAACCCCCGAGCAAGCAGATCTCCTTCCCCGCGGTTTGCTCTCGCGTTCCCCGAACCCCCGAGCAAGCAGATCTCCTTCCCCGTGGTTTGCTCTCGCGTTCCCCGAACCTCCCTGCAAACGGCGGGGAAGGAGACCTACTTGCACGGGGGTTCGGGGAACGCGAGAGCAAACCGGGGAAGGAGACCTGCTTCCCCGCGGTTTGCTCTCGCGTTCCTCGAACCCCCCTGCAAACCGCTGGGAAGGAGACCCGCTTGTGGGGGATTCGGAGAACACCGGAGCAAACCGCGGGGAAGGATACCTGCTTGATTACCAGAGAGGCTTCTTCAGGTATGCTGGGATACCTGCTTATTCCACGGTGGTCAAGAAAAGCGCTGGTAAGTGTCTACACTTGATTACCAGCGCTGGATCCTCTACACCCGAGACAAAACGGGAGTACGGCCAGCGCTGCAAACAGGGAGTTGCAGCGCTGGTGATGCCCTGCAGATGTGTACACCTCCTATGTTGCAGCGCTGTAACCCCCTCACCAGCGCTGCAACTTTGTGATGTAGACAAGCCCTCAGTTTGGCGAGCCAGGAGGCTTATCAGCTGCTTTGTGCTTTTCTTGGTAGCCAATTCCTTTCTCCTGCTTTGTGTTTGCCTCCATTCATGCATTTTCTCTCTCCATTCCTGCATCTTCTTACTCTCTCTGGCGTACTGATTCATAACTACTTTGATCAAATCTTCTTTTGATTTTCTAGGATTTTTCCTCAAGTTCTGTAACCGTCGGGCAGGCGGTGATAGTGCTGGATTATTCAAGGTCACTTAAAAAAACATAAATAGAAACATTTAATACACAGAGGCTACATTGTTTATTATCACACAGTGAAGGAGTTTGTAGACTTTTTGTAGTATCATTCCCACATACCTAACATAGCACAGAGAGGCCATGGCAGTGAAGGCATGGCGAGCAATGGGGTAAGTGTTTCTGCTGCGACTTCACCTGGGAAGGGGAACTGCCTGAAGGCTCACTGGGGTTTCTGTGCACTGAGGAAAGCAGAGAGCAGGGACCTGGGGACCTGCACTGGGGAAAGCAGAGAGCAGGGACCTACACTGAACACTATCTCTACATTCTCAACAGGAATTTCTACTGCCAGATATATCACTGCTGCGTGTTCCCTGGCAAGAGAGGGAGGGTCTTCTACAGCAATGTGGATTCCGCCCTGGTCCCTATGCAGCTTGCCTGTGTGCAGCAATGGTCCCCCAACCCCTCGCAGCACAGTGGCACGGATGAGTTAGCCTGACCGGGACAAGGACCACGGTGGCTCTCTCTATAAACTTGCGCAAGCACATTGCCCACGCTCTGGCTGCAACTTTTCAAGAGATTACCGAGGCCGATTACAGAGACGTGATAGACCAAATCAATGGGCTATTCCACATTTAGGTATGCATGCAGGCAGCCATAACCCCCACCCTCCTCTCCCAAAACATTTCCATCCTAAAAATAAAATCTGCTTACCGGGAACACGCTCCTCTGCTTCTTCTTCACCAACAAGTTCCAGCTGCTGCGACTGGCTAGCCTCCTCCTGGCTTGAGAAGAGTTCCTGGCTGCATGTCTCCTGGGACTCTGGGGTGTCTCCCTCCACCCCAGTAGTCTCACTCTCAGCTTCCTCTACACCCTCCCCCACTTCTCCCTGCTCTGAACTCTCCATCGTGCTCCTCAGATTGGTAGTGGGGTCACACTCAAGTATGGCATCCAGCTCCTTGTAAAAACAGCAGGTCGTGAGGGCAGCTCCTGAGCAGCGATTTCCCTCACAGGCTTTGCAATAGGCACTGCACAGCTCCTTTACTTTTACCCTGCACTGCAACGCGTCCCATTCATGGCCCCTTAGCAGCAAGGACTTTGATATCTGTCCATAGGTATCATAATTTCTACAGCTGGAGCACAGCTGTGACTGCACAGCTTCCTCACCCTAAACACTGATGAGGTCCTGCAGCTCGGAAGTGTTCCATGCTGGGGCTCGTTTGGGGTGTGGAGGCATGGTGATTGATTGATTGATTGCACACCACACCTGGCTGAGCAAACAGGAAGGGGATTTTTAAAATTCCTGGGGCATTTAAAGGGTGGGTCACCTGAGCCCAGGGCAGTGGAGTGTGAAACGATGAGCAAAGTGGCTGAAAAGGTATGCTGGGATACCTCCTAATACCCTGGAGGCCAATATAAGTGCTGTTGGTGTCCACACTTGATGACCAGTGCTGCATCACCAGCGCTGGAATCGCTACACCTGAGGCAGACCAGGTGTACAGCCAGCGCTGCAACCAGGGAGTTGCAGCGCTGGCTGTGCTTTGCAAGTGTGGACACAGAGTGAGTTGCAGCCCTGTAACCCCATCACCAGCGCTGCAACTCTCCAGTGTAGCCATGGCCTCAGATCTAGAGGCTAAGCAGAGAGAGTAGTATATCATTATCCTGTGATGCATGAGGTAGGGAGAAATTGTTCCAGACTGGGATGTAGTCTCATTCTTTCTGAGTTAGCAGAGCTGATGATGCCAGCAGTAGATAGATCAAAAAGATCTGAATACCAGCACTGCCCCGCCCATGTTGGAGCAAGCAGTATGATCCAGGCTCTGCTGTGTTGTGTCTCAGACACACTGTATCTAAAACCATCCATGGAATCAATGAAGAAACAAAATAATCCCTTATGTCTATCCGAATTGAAAATATCTGTGGTCAAGTCTCAATCCATATTTGCTCTTGAGCAGAACTGGGGACAGTTTGCATTGCTGTTTGTCAAAATGTTTGCGAATGGGCGCACTATTTGAACAGCAGATCAGTTACGATCTATTTCAAGAACGACTCATGTTTTCCTGTATACTGCAACTGAAGTCCTCCACTCACCTGGAAGATACAGAGTAATGGAATGCACTTTATGAGGTAGGCGCCAGTCTCATTGAGCCATGCATCCCCACAGAGATTTTAGAAGCAAGCAACTTCTTTTAAAAAGTAATACATGGCTGTTCTGTTATCTATGAGCACTTGAACAACATGGCACAAGAAAGGTATTATGGCCCACCCACTTAATACTAAAGCTCTCAATTCCCGAACATTCCTCCCACATTCCACTGATTAAACTGTCAGCTCTTGGCGTATTCCTTAGCTCCAACCAGAAGCATCTGTTTCGATCATATTTGGGACTGAAATGAACTCCCTGCTTTCTGGGGGACAGGATGAGAAATCCATCAATCAGAGAAGACTGGGATGGCTGTCACCAGGGTAAAGGGTAAAGTAACAGAACACTCTTGCTGGCTGCGTATGTTTACAGAGACTCTACATTTGAGCCAAGCACAACAGAAGCTGCCTGGTGATCAATTGTCATCAGAATTATCCTATGTACTATCAACATTGCTGACAAGAATCTGAAACATGCACACACACCCCTTTAACCTGGCAAGAACCTAAGCAACCCATGGAATTAGATGTTTGAAACTACTACATATCAGAGGAGAGGAGAAAAAACACTTGATTGATTCAGAAAAAGCTGGCATTGCAATAAATCAGAATGTTTTCTTCTTAAAACAGAGCTTATCAATTTTACATCTTGGGCTTCAAGCTCCAAAGTAGTAAATTCATCATTCAAATATCAGAATAGCAAAAAGCCAAAACTGATGATCCCTTTAAAATACATAGGAAGTTTTTAAAGATTTTTTTAAATAACACTAGAGAATAATTTTATGGCCTAGATGCCCAAGATTAAAAATCTAAAAACAATTCCTAGTAATGCAAGGCACAAAGCTATGGGGGAAAAAAATCGCTCATGTCATCTGAGAAAAAAAAAAAAGTGATGTAGTTCATTCTATGAAAGTTCAGATTGCCAAACATAGCTTCAACCCATATTTGTGAGTATATAACGGTCACCCTAAGATATTGGTTATTACATCTATGTGGCTATTTCACCCAGCTAAGCAAAATAATCCCCCAAGTGCCATAACTAAATTTCAGAAACTCCTAATATCTCATCATGATAAGCAATGATTAACTACTGTCCCCAGCACTCTTTACCATCAGAAATATAAAACTACTGATAGTGAGGTATTTTCTCATAGCTTCTTTGTTAAACCAGACACTGATGACTAACGGGGGGGGGGGGGGGGAATTCTGGCACATTGCCAAGAAAGCGATATATAAGACATTTGTAACTTTTGGCTACTTCACTTAGAACATTTTGTAGTGTATACAGTAATGGTTTCTCTGTTTCCATTTTAAGGGAAATATTAAGTAAAATAGCTAAAAATCATTGACCAATTTATGCATCTACAATGATACTATCAAAACAGTCATGCATACTTAACTTGACTAGTTAAAGGCACTTTAAAATAGCAGTTGGCTATTCAGTACCAATACTCATGAGCCGACACAGAAGAAATGGAACAATTCAGATCAAGTTGTAGGATTATAAAGCAGGGTTGCCAAAACTACCATCTTAGTCATAGAAAGTGCATGTGCAGCCAGGATTTTCAAGACCCAGAGTGATGTGTAGACATGGCCCCTATCCTAGGATTATTTGGGGTTTTTTTACACAAATATGCTACCGCTATCTGTGGTGCTTTTACCTATTTTGCTGGGTTTGATTTTCCATCTTTACCACCCAAAAGAAATATCTCTTCTCTCTCCAGCAGAAAGAAAATTTGAACACCCAAAAATTAAAGCAGCATTGCCAGCCTCAATCATGCAAAAATCATATCGCAGGTCAAAACAAAAGTCATAAGAAAACCCATAAAATTGTGCATGGAAAAATTAAACCCTATAGATTTGTGGAGGGGTTCTCTTTACCTACTGATTATTCCTTTAAGGGGAAAGCCACTGTGATAAATGAAGGGAGGGGAGTAGCTCTTTTATGGACACCCAGCCAGCCTGTAGCCATAAAATCCCTCTTAGTAGCTGTTCTCTAATTGCTCTACCTGTAAAGGGTTAAAAAGTCTCACTGTTATGCACAGGTAAAAGGAAGTGAGTGGGAACCTGGCCAAAAGAGCCAGTGGGAAGACTAGAACTTTTTAAAATTGAAACGAGTCTCCCCTTTTATCTGTCTCTTGTTGTTCTCCAGGAAAGGCAGACAGGGAGCAGTTATGCTATGAGAAGCTTGGGCCAGGTATGAAAAATCATCAGTATCATACCCAGAAACTACTCATCTAAAACCCCAGATATGTAAGTAGATCAGGAAGTGTCCAGGAAGATGCAGTTAGGTTTATCCCTTTTATTTCTTTATGGCTTGTGGATTCCTCTGTGCTAACCCCAGGTGCTTTTATTTTGCTTATAACCTTTAAGCTGGACCTCAAGAGAGCTATTCTTGATGCTTAATCCTTGTAGTTCTTTTTTTAAATCTAGCAGAAACCTAAGTCCCCAGATGTATTTTCTTCCTTTTTTTTTAGTAATAAAATTTACTTTTTTTAAGAACAGAATTGGATTGTTGTGTCTTAAGAGATTTGTGTGCAAGTTTAATTAGCTGGTGGCAACAGCTGATTTCCTTCTTTTTTCCTTCTGAGCTCTTCTCCACGGAGGGGGGGTGGTGAAAGGGTTTGAGGGTACCCCACAGAGGGGGCTCCCAAGTGTGCCTTCCTGGGTTCTCAAAGAGGTTTTGCACTTGGATGGTGGCAGCATCTACCAATCCAAGGTCAGAGAAAAGCTGTAACCTTGGGGGTTTAATACAAGTCTGGAGTGGCAAGTATAAGAGTCCTTGCAGGCTGTGCCAGAGTGGGGAAATCAGCATTGACAGCCACAGACTCCCCATATTTTGGGTTGGAGCATGTTGCAAGCTGAAAATTTAACCTGAAAAAAAAAACCCGCACATAAATAGGGGCAGCGGACAGCCCGTTCTTTAGCTGCCTGAAAGAGGACTCCACTTTTCATCTCCTCCCTGCCTCTCCTCCTCTGGCATTCTACTGGGCCAGATGTAACTCTTCTCCTTTCCCTTTTTGGCATCCTCCCCACCCCCAGCATTCTTCAGACCAGCACTTGCATGGTTCTGCAGCCCTCTTATCATTCCTTCTGCCACAGCAATTCCATTCTGAAAGCTGAAGATCATGGGGGAAGAAAAAGCTCAGGGTTCCTTTTTGTGCCCACACATGTTGCTGCTGGTTGTTTTAGAACCAGGACTGCCTTTTGTTCTCTTTCTGCCAGAGTTTGGCTGCTACCCTGTTTACAGACACACAAGACAAGCAGGGGGGAATATGAGGCCTATGTAGATAAGGACAGGAAGTGCAGTCAGAATGTTCCGCCTAGTTAGAGTGCCCAATATTTCAGACTTGCTATTTGAGACAGGGTGAGATGTTATAGGTGCCTATGTAAGAAAAAGCCCCACATACTGAGACTATCCCTGTAAAAAATCGGGATATCTGCTCACCCTACTTCTGGTGGTCCCAGATGAAGCTGGCACATGACAGCTACCCTGATGATAACCATGTGGTTGCCCACTGGAATTCTTGCAGTACACCTGCCAAGAAAAAGCTACTTGACCTTTTAAGAAAAGAAAATATTGTTCTCCATGCATGGTTTTAGTCAGGGCCAGAAAGGAAGATACAACCTACTGCAAGGAAGGCTCTTTTCATTAGGCCAAGCTCTGGAATCCTTGTATATAGTTGGATTATTACCACTAGAGCCTCATATTGAGAAGACTTCCTCTCCATGGAAATGGGGCTCACTCATCTGGTCCCCCTACAGAAAGCAATGTGGAGTAGACTGAGTGGACTACTGTGGAACCAGGTCTAAACTGAATTTTACTGAGTATCTGGAATGCTAAGGTATATGCAAGGCACAAGCACAAGTAAATTAGTTTTCTGGAGATTAGACTACATCCAGTGAGTGTCTACTTTACATAAGTGAGTTGGTTCTCACATTTGGGATGGATGCATTAGAAATGCTTACATAAATAAAAATACAAAACTCATGTTAACCTCAGGTTAATCAGCACCAACAAGAGACTGTGCCTCTTTAACCTTAAGTGATCCTCCTCCAGGTGCAGCCAGGAGAGTTAATTGGCCCAGCTAGGCACCGTAATCCTTTCAGGTCTGGTGTGGGGTGGACTCTCCATCACCATGTCCAATAAATTTTCATATAAATTATTGCTCATGTTACTCCTGTGCAAGACACATCCTCAATTCTACCTTTTGCTAAAATCCTCATACAAGATCTTCTCCCCTTGTTTATTGCAGATCCCTTCTTTAAAAGTTCCCCAAATCTTAGTTCTTCAGATTCCAGCACATGAAGAAGGTTTCTGCCCACTATCTCACATGAGCAAAGGAGAATACATTGTCCCTTCAAACAAGTCAATTATTTTCCAAGTCAGTTCAAAGCTACCTTTCTTTTTCAAATGCTCCCTGACTTGCTTTCTTCACTGCTTCCCCTTCCTTTTCCTCTTTCTTTCTGATTTAGCATTGGTCGTTCTCTCCATTTTTGTTAGTGTGAGATCTGGCTACTACATCTAGAACACATCCCATCTCTCCTTCTTATGAGCTTGCCAATTTCTTCTCCCTTTTCTCTTCTCCTCTGCCACTGAACTCTAAATGCTTACTTAAGTCTGTAAAGTGTTTGGGGATTTATTTGTAAGGACACCATTCAAAGTAAAACCCCAATCCTGTAATCTGACCTGCTCAGGTGGACCTTTTGAACCTCTGTGGAGATCCACTTTCTTCAGTGGGACTATGCATAGGCACCAGGGTCCACTCACACAGATCCTATTGCAGGATTGAGGCCCAAAATACCATGCTGTCGTGTAAACACAAAACTCTGAATCCAGCAAACATTCCACAGAATATATTACAGTGGGTGCCATTCTAGCTAAATTTAGGCTATAGTTATCACAGATGCTGGGAAGTAATTGCTAGCAACATGAAGTCTGGTATCAAATTATAGTTTCACTCAATTAACACAAGGATGATAGACCACAGAAAACTATGTTATCATACACAGACATTTTGATATTTACAAAACAGCTACTTTACATTGCTAAACATTGCAGACTATGCAATCTTCATCTCTAGACTCAAATAAATAAAGCTTAATTTGCTATAAAAATCGGAACAATTGGTGAAATAATTAGATTCACTCTAGCATTGCTTCACTGATAAACTTGCCTAGGTATAATGTTATAAAAGGTTTGAGGGTTTGTAGAGCCTGGTCTTATCAGAGACTAGATCAAACAGTGAAGATGATATATAACAATCAAATTATCTACCCTAGTAGCTGAAAGGACAAAACAGTTTAATAGAGCACACTAATTATTTGCCCCCTAGCCGTTTAACCTGGTTTGACTGATTGTTATCCAGTAGTATATCAAGCTAATGTAACACAGTATCTTAAATACTGTAGTTATTTTTCCCAGAATAGTGTAATTATGTACTTTAATAATTCAGTTCATCTCTGATTCTTTCTGGTTTCTAGCAGCCCATTTGTCTGTCAATAACTTTTCCATCTAGCACACATAGGTTTACTGTCAGCTCACAGGTGTCATATGCACAGATCTTCTGAGACTAAGGTGGAAGGCCTCACAATCCATGCATTGGTATGATTTAGAAAGAGTTCCTGGTTGTGAACATCATTTTAGCTAATCTCCACATTATTAACTTGCATTGAATAATGCTTAAAGTCCCCCATCGATGATCTGGGCCCCATTGTGTCCTGCACTAGAAAAACCTACAGAAGAGGAACAGAGGGGGCTGGAAAATCAGCTAGAGACTTACCTTGCAAAATTTCCAGAGAATCACATCCTCAAAAGGGAAGGGGTTGTGCAGTCTGTGGAGGAGACTAGGACATCCTAGTATCCTTGGAGATAGATAGCCCTCAATATGTGGATGCAGACAAATGCCCCTTCACCTTCTGAAGGATCCTTGTGCCATTGGCCAATTTCAATACAGCAATAGTGGGAACACTTGGAGCTTGGACTTCTTCTGGGATTATTCATGGAGTAAGCCTGAGACAACAACAGGAAGAGTGGCTGGCCCTCTGCCTCATCTTCTTTGTGCCCCAGGCTTTACCCACAAAATCCAGCAGAGTATCAGTCCTCCAGAGAAGGTTCTACAGGCTTTGGAGAGGGAAAGAATGATTCAGGAGAACTGGGGCTCCTCTTCCTTTGCATACCATGTCCCCACTGGCTAACAGAAATTGAATGGTACAGTCTAACCCCAGAGATGGATGGGATATATTGCTAGTTGAAATATATAGGCAAGTTGCCAGTGAGTTTTTTCTATTATTCCCAAATTCTTATGATGAATAATCAAAGAAAAACACTTACATACAGGATGAAACATTTATTTAAACATTTAATAAGTGAAGGGATTGGGAGAACCCCAACTTTCAAAATAAAAACATATCCAAAATAATCATGTTACTGTGGCAAGCAATATCATGCCATGCCTTTTTGCTATAGATGTTACAATCTGTATCTTCCTATATGATAACATAGTTTATGTACTTTTTAATCTGTACAGTATGTTGTCTAAAATCATATCAAATGTAATCAGTTTATTTATGCATACATATAAATAATTAGATAAGGCAACTGCAACACTAACTCCTCCAAATATATATCAGAATTAAACTTCCAGTAGATCACTCATTCCAAAAGCTTGTTGTTTCAAACTTGCATAAGATGTTGGACTTAGTGCCTTGTTTTAGGCATTTAAAATGAGTTCTACCACACATTTTTATAGGTGGATAGTCCAGTGACTGACAAACTTTAGGAACCATAGATACTAAGTATTAACACGTTTCCATTTTAAAGATCAAAAACAACAGCCAAATAAAAGAGCGAAGGGAATCCTCACTATTTTTTAAAAATCCCCTTTTAGTCTAAAAAGAAAGCTTGCAAATATTTCATAAACAATTTAAAACCCACTATAGTTTTGGGACAGGTGCTTCCCCATTTCTCCACCCACCCCAACTCATGCTGTCCATTAATGCAAGTAGCAAAGACTACATGGCTACAACTGAGTCTAGGAACGAGTATACTTGGCCCAGATGTGTAATATTATTACAAAAGCAATAAAAAGAATACTTATGATCAGCACTGTAAAGGGACCGACTTTGATCCCATGGGAAGCATCAGTGTAGAAACTCCATACTCCTTTAGTGCTTGATGAAGAAGTGGAGAGGCTTGTACTGCAGTTATTTTTCCTTTGTTTGACACTCCATCCTGCACCCTTTGGCCAAACAGCTTTACCAGAAGATGCACCGACAATGGTACCACTTGGAAGGACAGGCATGACAGAGTGTGTAGGAGCAGCCGTCAGCAGAGATTCACTAACCAAGCAATCAGCTTCTTCAGTGCCTGTTACTGAAGGACACTATCAAGAAACAGCAACACCCAGTCTGCTAGTCATTTATGTACAGCTAGTTAACAATGAAAACTATTTCTGATATTCTGTGCATCAGAAAATGCCTTGTTTATAAGCTCTACAGTTGATTCCTGTACGCTAATGAGTGGAAAAATCTTAAGAATTGTCACCGATACTTTAAAAAGCACATGGTGGCGAAAAACAATGGCACTCGGTTACACTTGCGTAGATCCTGTTTAAGGCAATAGGGGTTGCAACCATGTCATTCTGAGCAGAATTTACACCAAAATATATTAACATTATTAATGAAGAAGTGACAAAATACAGGGCCCTGCCTTGCACCATTTGCAGTCCCATTGACTTGGATGGAGTTATGTAGAGTGTCAATCAGGACAAAATTTGGTCAGAGGTACACATGGCATTTTATATGCA
Organism: Gopherus evgoodei; assembly: GCF_007399415.2. Classification (NCBI taxonomy): domain Eukaryota; kingdom Metazoa; phylum Chordata; order Testudines; family Testudinidae; genus Gopherus; species Gopherus evgoodei. The sequence continues at coordinate 64,409,040 of NC_044329.1, forward strand.
GAGGGCCAAATTAGGAAGTGTGTGTTATTGAGGTAAGTTAAACATTTATTGTAAATTGGCTAGAAAATAGCCCCTAAGCATTCAGTAGATATGTCAAAAGAGAAATTTCCTGAGGGAGTGGAAGGGAGATATAGAAGGTAGAATAGCTAACAAAAGGTATTAAGAGTATGTGAGAGAGTGGTGCGGAAGCTGGAGAGAGAGACAGAGCTCCTATGCTTGATCACATGTCATCATGTTAGATGCTTTTCATGTCACATCTCCCTTCTGGCCTTTCAGGGAAGTTGTACCAATGTGTGTGGCAGAAGGAACAAAAGTTAATCTATTTTAACAGTTACACTGATATGTAACTTAAACCACGGTTTACAGCAATGCTGTGCTTGGGAACTGACTTCGATGAGTTTCACCCACTTATACTTAACCCAAGTTGGGCACAAAATCTGATTAAGATCCGTTTAATGGGGTAGTGGGTAGGAATAGCTTTCTTTGGAGGAGGCACAATTCTCATTTACATCAATGGAAGATACACATTCAGTGAGGGAACCATATTCCCCTATGCTTTTTGGTAACCTTTAGATGAAAGACATAACGTATGCAGCTTTTGTAATACTTTCTTCCTGGAATAATATACTTGTACACTACAGGCTATATTAAGAAATACTGAATAGCATTTCTTGTTCAGAATCATGGGTGAAATATAAGGGTTTGGGTCAAAAATTATCAGCAGTGACTGCGTATGACATACCAAAGTGTTAAGATAAACCGATCACAGCTGGGTAATAGAAGATATCAAAGCACTTTTAGCGCTGGAAGTTGCAGTATCCATAATATGGCCATATGACCACTACAGTCTGTGAAACAAAAAGACAAAAATTCCTTAGTTTAAACTGTTAACTTTACTGCCTTGGTTTTCTTTATTCCATAATCTCCTGAGCTTTCCATCACTTCCATTTGGGTAGACAACAAATCCAAAACGATCTAATGGATTTCAGATAATATTTTAGTTTGGGTGAAATTCAACCTCCATGTACATAGCAAGAATCAAGTACGGTGTACATTCCGATACTTGTGTGATTGGTAGTAGTGCAAAACCACAAGAAGGCGAGAATTCCTTAGAAAACAGGGAATGAAATTCCAGCCCTAGCCTAGAGGCAGAAAGCAGGGCATGGCATAAAACACAACATATGGAGCTGAACACCCAACAGTGCCCCTTCGTTCTCCCTAAGGGCTTGTCTAAATTAAGATAAAAGATATTCTTTAAAAACATCTTAGCTAACACCTTTCTCCAGACATACCCCAAATGGGACTTTTGGACCACTGGATCCATGTAAGTGTAGATCCAGGATTTCCTCCCCTAGCTCACCCCCATTAACTCCTTCCATTCTGGCCTATTCAAAACCAAAGCAGAGCTCTCCTTCCCAGCACAGCTTTGCAGAGACCCCCAGCAGCAGTTCCACAAACCTTGTGGGCAGAGAACCTCTGGGGTTAAGGTTACCAATTTTGGTTGGCTATACCTGGAGATTTCATAATGACATAATCTTTAATTAAAGATTAATCTTTAATTCCTGGAGACTCCAGGACAACCCTCGAGGCTGGCAACCCTACTATGGGTACTAGACAGAGCCCTGCATAGGTCCTCCTCACTTGGATGAATTCTCAAAGTTTACTATCAGACACTATTTGTGACAATTGTTTTTATGATTAACAACATCCTACTCCCCAGTCAGAGGGGCAATTGTGGCCATATTTTTCTCATCTCCTGTTGTTTTCTAAAGCCATATTATTTCCCTGTCTCAGACCCACTTTTGAAAACTTAAAACACAGCTTCTTGACACGCTCAAATTTCAGATGATTTACTGGGTTGTTGTAGCTCAGACTTATGTGGTTATTCTCTTTTAAACTTATTTAGTTTTCTCCATTTGTGTATTTGAATGGCAGAATACTGATCAATCAGTCAGGTTACTCACAATCCTGTCTGCCTGATAAATATTCAGTGAGAATCAATGAGCTGCGTCAGTGGTGTTTCTTAGTAAATCTTTAAAAAGCTGGGGCTGCCAGAGGTACAATTTCTGCCTTCCAGCCATTATGAGCAATGCAGCTTTATTTAACATTTCTTAACTACGCCTCCAACATTCTGTAAACTGGATTACTCTTGAATGAATGTATAAATAATTGGATATTAATTGCATGCCTAAAACCTGTTAATAAAGGCAGTTAGTCATAAATAGCTGGACTGGAGCACTCTATTTATATGTTTGCATCTGTTCTTTTCTACTACAGTTTGTATGTTAAAAAAAAAAAAGACAAATGCAAGAAACAAACATTATTGGATTGATAAAATGCCCTGGAAGCATTATTCTTCTCCTGTACCTAACATTGGTAGATTTGAAGATTAATGGGGTGCATTGCATATCCAGTGGGTAGTACAGAGAATCAGTTTAGGATCCTGTACCAGAACGAGATCCAATTTTAGGGATAATTCTACCCCTTTCTCACCTCACACAAAAGACAGAGCTGTACACACACACACACACACACACACACACACACACACACACACACACACAAATCCAAAATTTCAAAATTAGGGCCAAGCCTGAAAAGCTCAAGTGTGAAATTCTGGCTCCACTGAAGTCAATGGCAAATTTGGATTTCACCTCAGGGTTTTTTTTTTAAAAGTGTTCTTGTGCACTTCGCTGCCATTTTGTTCATCATGTTTTTTTATGACAGTTCACCATGAGCCAGTTGGCAAGGGAATGGCTCATCTTTTCAATAGTGGTTCCCATCTGAAACTATCTAGTTTCAAATAAAGTTCTTCAGTTACCACATAAACATTCACTGCTGCCCACCTTTATTACAGTAAAAGCCTCTTGTACACTTACCACTACCAACTTCCCCCTTCTCCACATGCATAAATATTGTTTCATTAAAAGATATGTAAACACAATGAAACTACATGATGTAATGTTGACAGGAAATAGAATAGATGGTTTAGGTTAGCTCACGAGTATTTTTAATCAACTTTTCTAAAGAATTTCCAATTTTTAAATAAATCCTGGAAGTCTCCCCACCTCCAATTTTACATTTTTTTAAAGTTGATATTACTTGATTGTAGCTGTTGTTAAATTTAGGTTTAAGAAAAATAAAACCCAAAATTCACATGGTTTCTCTTTCAGATGACAATATACCCTGCAGCTATAGGAGGATAAATTAATAGGTACATTTCTCACTTCTTTTATCCTATTTCCTTCCATTCCAAAACTTAGTTGGCAAAAGGTCTGATGGGCAGGGTGGCGAGTTGTATGGGCCCATGGTGCCCGGGCTCCAGCAAATTCAGGCCCCCAGGGGCCTGTCTCCACCAATATTCAGGGCTGGGTCTCTTCCCTGGCCCCCCCTGCCACCCTTGAGCATCCCTGCCTGCCTAGACAACAGGTAGCTGCTTCCTGCAGCTCTGCGCTGTGCTCCCTCACCATCCGCCCAATGCCAGCTACAAGGGAGTGGTGCTGAAGGCAGACTGAGGCAGCTTCCGCGCCTCCGGAGGGAGGAGGCACATGCCAGCACTCTCCCCGGCAGGCAACTCCAAGGTGGGGGCTTCTCTTGGCTGGACCTCCTGAGCAGCAGCAGCCTGCGAGAGCTTGGGTGAATGTTGTGCTGGAAGGGTCCCCTCCTCCTGCCCCCCCTCCCCTGGAGCTCACTGCTGCCAGCAAGAAGAGGACTGTGGGGGAGGAGTCCTCTCTGGGCCCCTGCCCCAGCTCCAGGGTGGCCTGCCTGCTGCACCCCAAAACTCCTCATCCCTGTCCCAGCACCATGCCCTGCACCCCAACCTCCTGTCCCAGCCCAGAGCTGGCACCCAAACCCCCTCCCAGATCCCCTCCTGCAGCCCAGAGCCTGCACCCCCAAACTCCCTCCCAGAGCCTTAGGTAGGTAGTGGGAGCAGACTTGGACCCATTCTGGGCACCACCAAAAATTATACAAACCTGCTGCCCCTGCTGATGGGATAATGGTGGTGTTGTAAACAAGCCTCCCAGACTTTGGTCACTGGTTTAAAAAAAAACAAAACAAAACCACACCATCAGCATTTGACAACACTTACCACACACTGACTTCTGAAACACAACACTTCCTCCACTGCCAGCCAAATTAAAATTAGGAAATACCTTTTGTAACCTTGGCCCCAATCCTGCCAAGGGAATTGCACTGGTGGACCCCTCAAGTCAACGAAGCTAGGAATCAGAGCTCATGGGATAGGTTTAGGCAAATACTGAATTTTTAATAAAGACCACTGAAAATACCACATGTAGGAAGCAGAGAAGTTAGGATAATAGCTCATAAAAATGAGACAAGCTTGTTAAACTTAGTGCTTAACAAGCCTACAGCTCAGACTATAAATACTATAAAAATATTACCCATACTTATTTTATACCTTAATATCTTCCTAATAAAATAACCCCCTCTATAGTAAATATCAACAATCTGTTCTTGTTTGTAGGTTGTATGGAATTTTCTTTTTTTTTGTTTTGTTCTTGGGCCATTAGGTCCAATTTTATTTGAGTTACTGCCTTAATTGTACAGAGTCTCATTAACTTCACTGGATATTTTATAAACTAGTCAAATAAGGATCCAACCCTGGTAGCATTGATGGTCAATTTGTCATTCACCTTGGAGAGAAGAAAGATGGACTTATGATTAAGGTTGTGGACTGGGACGCTGGGAACCTGGTCTTGTGCTTTGCCATAAACATACTGCTTTGCCATAGACATTCTGTGTTACCTTGGGTAAGTCACTTAGTATAAGCCTTTATACCTCATCCCAAAGGAGCTGTGAAGGTAGGCTAAGGTACTAATGCATCAGACTCAGTCTGGGTGGGTTTGAAGTTCAATAGCCTATCCATTTTGAGAAGACACAAGCAAAAGGAGGGCTGGGTCTGGGCTTCTGTAGGGATGGACATCTGGAGGCTACATGTGCTCTGGGAACTTGTCCCTAGGGTCCCCTGTTACCAGCAGTTAATTCACACATTCACTACTGTGAAAAACACTCTCTCTCCTTGGAGATAATTAGCAGGTTAGCAATAATCCTAGCCTTCCCCAAGTCCACCTCCCTCACTGTTATCAAAACTATCCCAAAGAAAGGACAAGAAATAAACTAAACTTCCCACCGATTGGAAGACACTGAGGCATGCTATTTCTTACTTCTCGGTAAGCAAACAGCAACGTTTTTTCTGCTGCTCCCTGGCACCACAGCAGCCAGGAGGAACCTACCCAAAACTGCCATTTCCAACCACCCAGGAACCTTCTGATCCTAGAATTCCAGGCCTGCTTCTTTGAACCTAAATAATTCTGTCACTCAGCACTGTCTCTCGGTGGCCCCAGCAACAGTAACAGACCTGACTTTAGCTGGACATCTAGCTAAGGCCTGGTCTACACTAGAAAAATCAGGTCAGTTTAACTACATTGGTCAGAGTTGTGAAAAATCCACTCCCTGAATGGCACAGTTAAGCTGACCTATGTCCCTGTGTAAACAGCTGAAGAATTATTCCATTGGCCCAGCTACCACCTCTCAGAGAGGTGGATTACCTACACCAAAAGGAGAACCCTTCTTGCAGGAACAGGTAGTATAGACAAGTTCTAAGAGAAGGTGGAGCAGTGTGCTGGTAAGAGCCATGCAGCAGCAGCCTGGCAGAACAATACAGTGGAGCCTCCAGTGAGACCTACCACAGAACTAAATCCTGGCAGGGGTTGGGGATCTACAGGGACACCCAGCGACCTCTACTGGAGGAATGAACTAAAAAGGGGAACCCTGACCATCTATGGATACTCCCTGGTGCCCAAGCTATAAACTATTCTGTTTAAAAAATGTAACCATTTAAACTAGTAAGCTTATGGTACAATATTGCTACCCTTAGTTCTGTGCTGCCTTCAGAGCTGGGCACTGGGAGAACAGTGGCAGCTAGCCAGGTGTCCAGCTCTGAAGTAAGGGCCACATGGGATGGTATTGCCACCCTTACTTCTGCACTGCTGCTGGCAGTAGTTCTGTCTTCAGAGTAGGGTGCCCAGCCAGCAGCCGCCATTCTCCAACCACCTAGCTCCGAAGGCAGCACAGAAGTAAGAATGGCAATATGGCGACCCCCCTACAATTGCCTTGTAGCACACACACCCTGCAGTCCCCTTTTGGGTCAGGACCCCCATTTTGAGAAACACTAACTTACAGGTTTTGTGTGTTTATATTTTGCCATTTTAAAATACATATTCATGCTTTGTTCCACACTGAAATTTAAGATTTAAATATCAGAAACCAAGAAATTCAAGGTTTTTAAAGTGCTATGACCATGAAATTTGCAAAAACGGACCATGAATTTGGTAGGGCCCTAAACAGCACTCCAGTGATCCTCTCAGTTGAGGACATCTCCCCAAAACCTAAAGCATGTGTCAGTAGATTTGACCAGGTCATGTTCTCCACTATCTGCTAAGTGACCTCTAGAAAAAACATCAAAATAGACATGTCTTAAAATCATTAACTTAAAACTGATATGTATAACTACTACTAGGAGCCAGATTAACGATTCCCACTTCACCTCAATAGGATCTACGTGATAGGAGAGGGACTAATTCCATATAGACAGCGGTTGTAGAGGAGGGGAAATTGGTATATTTCCAGGATAACATTTATCTTGATGGAATATAGTTCTTTATGAGACTGTGGGCTCTTGCATTCTAACTTGGAGGTCCTTATTCGGGCACACAACTGTAGGTGGCTGCAAAATTGACACTGCCAGATTTGGAGGGCTGAAACAATAGTGCTTCAGTGAGCTGGAGATATGGAGAACCTTAGAAATATCACTCCTGAGAACAGGCACGGTTCTTAGAGTCTCCAAATCTTCTCATTTAGAGCTGGCAAATACAATACAAGAGGAAGGACTCAGTGAGTTAAAGCACAGAACTACTACGTGTTTGTGACAGAGTGCTGGGATCAAATAACTGAGCTAGCACTCTATGTCTGATTAACTAACAAGCTACTTATCCCATTAACAGAGGGTTTAGAAAGGCACAGGAAGGACATGCTGGAAGGGAGAGGCAGACAAGCTAGGAAAGCCAGAACCAAGAAGAATCTCTGGGGAGAAAGACCTCTTCCTGCTCCTTGCAGAGGGTGAGAAGAAACTAATGCTGTAAATGGTTTGGTGTATGGATCAGTGTGGTGGTAGGAACAGCAATGTAAATAAATTACACAGTGATGTTTAACAACTGAAAGTTTCCAAATAGTCTGTCTAGACAGAGCAAAAGACAGGGATGGGACCTTGCCCTGTCACAGGGTTGATTTAACAATATTTGGCCAGCTGATGAGCTCAATGAGTTCCTTTATGGGTCCATTTGGTCTTAGGGCATGACATTTCTCTTCCACTTCAGTCTATGCAGTATTGAGAGATCTGGAGATATAATTCTGGCATTGGACCAGAGTCAACATATTTTCCTCCTCAAAATACTTATCTCCACCCAGTGTTTCAAAGAGAGATTCTGGAAGCCTTGGGGGACGATAGCAGGACTCAGCCTTGCACTATTCCTACAGCTAAGACCATGGTGCTCACCTCAGAGACTCCTGTTGAAGGCTCAGATAATATGATCTCCACCAGAGTTTTGATAGCCATTGAGTCAGGGTTGGGGGACTTTTCTGCTTGCAATAGGACAGTAGGTGACCTGAGTTTGGGACCGGACATGATTTCTTGCTACCCTAGACTAGAAGAGACTTAGAAAGAAGTGGAAGCATGTTCACATTCTGTGAGGTGGACATTCTTGGGTGACTTATACTTTAGCTGATGGAGAGTCACTTGGATAGGCTTTCATGCATAGCCTAGCAGGTACACCAGACATTTAAACAAAAACAAAAAACAAGGGACCCTGGAAGACCTCCTAAAAAATCATATGTATCACATTTTCTGCCACACATTTATACAGCTTGAAAGAGCTGCTGTGTTAAACCTAAATACTGATTTATATCCATATATAGTTCGAGAGGATAAAAGAAGGAGAATAAAGCTATTTTGAAGCTATTTTTCCCCATGTCAGACCAAATTTGAACTTTTAAACAATGCATTTCTCCTCGATCTCATCACATTTCATATAATTTCTTAGCTGAGTGTAGCTCAGCCTGAACAGCTATATGCAGTAAAATTCACATTCAGTTTTCTCCGTTAGCGTGGCTGTATTTGATAAGAAGAAAGGTGATGTGGAAAATAAATTACAACCTCTGCAGTTGTAATGGGTACGTGCAGCTGGCAGAACATGCAGTGCCAATCAAGTTGCTCGTGATCTTCGAGCCATTTGATAAATATTCATGAGGAAGTATTGTGATGCGTCACTGGTGTTCCCTTTTAGTAAATCTTTAAAAAGGTGGTGCTGCCAGAGGTGGAACTTATTCTTGCCTTCCAGCTACTGTGAACAATGCAGCTTTATTTAGTATTCCTTTAGAGACTCAGAAATCCTGGGGATGTGTCACGAATTACTTATAAATAAGTGAATAGTTAGTTTTATACCTTTAAACAGTCAAACGTGGCCCTATTTAAACTCTCATTCTTTCTTTCAACTGAGGCAGTTGCAAGCAAAATAATTTTAAAATAATCTTATTAGTATTTGTTATGCTTCGATACTGACTTGAGAATACTCTATAAATATCTTTAATTACCATTCTGACTCTCCACAACACGTTGGTAGATTTTAAAACAAGTGTGTTACAATGTACAAGCAGTGTGTAAGAATGAATTGAATTCCCAGGCAGGCTAATTGATGTCAGCCAATTTAGCATCCCATATGTGAAGGAAGTTATGTGCTTTTAGAGTTGAACCCAAAAAGCCATGATTTCAATACATACATCTTGAATCCAATTTTCAAAATTAGACAAACTCCGTGCATCCAGATTTTTAAAGTTGCCCTCACATGGACACTGTCATTTTAGGTATGATATGATTTGGTTATGTTGCACCTGGTCCTACAGGCTGGTTTGAAAGCCAGTTGCTCTAGTTTTCACTGCAAATTGGAAAATAAAAAAGTCCCTCAGCTGGCCATTCTATAGCAACCACCTCCACCATAATGCTGGCCCTTGAGCTACTGATGCTGCCAGAGTCCTTCCCCATATTTGTAAATATCATTGCTAATGATGAGCACTTCAGTGGGCACTATGGGTGGCTAGCAGCTCAGGGGGGGAGGGGGAAAGGAAATCAAACCACTTATTTAGATACTGTCATGTGGATTTAGCTGCCTAATTTCAGACACACAGGTTTGAAAACTTTCGCCTGAAGGACTTGCCCCCTGGTCACATAGTGAGCTACTATCCATTCAGTGGCTAGAACCCTATATTCCAGAGTTTCTGCCCTGTATTTTATCCTTGAAAAGGGGAACAGTCATAATCTACTTTAGCTGCTGAGGGTGAGTAAACAATTCACTATGGATAATTTGTTTAGTGAATTTAGCTCTAGCACTCTTGTGCCCTGTCTGCAGACTCCAAGTTTTAAAATTTGTTCCTAATCAGACATTCAATATTACCAAATCACAAATCATCTGTTCACTGTTTATGCTCTGATATCAGAGCTGTATGATTGGTTCTCTAAGTCACATGGTGGGGAGCTCCCACTCCACAGATCAACAATGTGAAAGAACCCTTTGCCTCCAGAACCTCAGGTGGTGGGTAAACTGGCAAGAAATCCAACTTCTACTTCATGCTGCAGCTCTCCACCGATTGGAGGATGGACGTGCCATTCCAGAATGAGACTGTGCAGACTGTATGAGGGCACAAACTGCTGCTGCAGAGGCACAGACGCATGAGATGCAGAACTCAGGACTGGGAGCACCTCATCTGTGTCGCCCCTGGGAACCTACAAAGCGCTGCATGTGAGAATCGTCCAGACCTCAAAGGGAAGGAGGCTACCTCAATCAATGACTAAGGAACCAATAGTGGCACATGGACTATTCATTTGCTAATAAAGATGTTGGAGAGCGGGTGGGGTGATTCCCTATCGCCCAAAGGCTGTAGTTTGTTTTTCCACCCAAAAGCAAGAGATAAGAGCTTGGAACTAACTGCTAGAAAAGGTAGCCTCTGCCACAAATGGCATATTTTCTGGTCCCGATTGTAGAGGTTAGATAAACTACTGCCAACTAAAGTCATGCTTAATTTTGTAATAAAACACTTTATAAAGTTTCCATTCTACAAACATTTACACCAACAAAATTTTGCTCTCATTCTGTTCACAGATAGTGGGCAGAAAGTTAAGCTTTCGAGCTGCACAAGCGCTCTCTCTTACCAACAGAAGTTGGTCCAATAAAATATTATATATTACCTCTCCCATCTTGTCTTTCTGACATGACACAGTAATACAGGGAGCAAATATCAAAATAAAAGATGCCAGTTTACACTGTAACTTTTCAGAGCAGAACTATATTTCATAGAATTCCATGAATATTATCAAGCAGACGCACTATATCTTGTCCCTCCGATGGCATGGTGATGGGCCTGCAGTAACCTAAAAAGAACAGAACAAGAAAAACCAAACAACTGTTCACCTGTATTGGCACACACTAAACAAACTCAGCCTTCTCACATCTGGTGAATTAGTGAAGCACTAGATGCCAAGATAGTCTTGGAATAAGTTAAAATGTAAACATACCCTGTGTAATAAATGGAGAGGAAAATCCCCTAGCTCAGAGGTGCTCAGCTGACTGCTACAAAAACAGGTATTCTGGTAAATCAACTGCTAGGCATATTTAATCATAGCATGTGAGCCCCATCACTGAAAGGAACAACCAACAGGAATGGTTAAACTAGGAAAGATTCAAACAGACCAAGAAAAGATTTGACAGAGATTCTACAATACCAGCAAAAGTATTAGCAGACAGTTAACAGTTATTAGGCAGCATTTGTGATCAGTCCAGGAGCCAGACAGCTACTAAGCCTTAAATGTTATTCAGAACAATATAGGCCCTCGTTCAACCAAGTATTTAAGCATGGGACTAACCACGCATGTGAGTATTCTCACTAAGTTCAATGGGACTACACACATGCTTGAAGTTAGGCATGTGCTTGAATTCTTGCTGAATCTGGACCTCTGTGGTCAGTCCTTTGGATGGCAAGTAGCTGTCCTATGTAGTCTTCATTCTACATATGGTGGACCTGGGGGACGAAGGGCGGGGAGAGGGAGAATCATTTGCAGAATGGATAAAGCCATTGTAGTGGTCTCACAAGTCACCATAACCAAGAAAATCTCCATAAACAGGAAAACCTAGGAATGGCTTTTCATCACACCATTTTCAATAATTTCTTTGTATTTTAAAAAGGCTTTTACTGGCAGGTGAACAGCAAACTGTTACATGAGTGATCATGAGTGATGAGTTACATGAGTGATCAAAACCAGGGACATATAGTCGATGAGTTACATGAGTGATCAAAACCAGGGACATATAGTCGATGTAGAGGTAAATGTTATAATCACTTAATGGTTTCTATTGGCATGGCTTTTTATATGCAGTTTGGTGCATATGTGAGTGGTTCAAGACTTACAAATCAGAAGAAAGATATGTTTTTGGTATAATACATGAATATATTAATGTGTATGTACTCATTCTGGCATTGCTATCTACGGGTAGATACACTAGCAGTAATTTTAACAATTCAATATTTTACAGGAAATGGCTGATGGGAATTAAAAAAGTTGAGACCCCCCAGGATATGTCATTCAATTCTATGCCTGTATTAGCATATAAATAATGTCTTGCCTATTAAGGAGGGGGAAAATAGCTTTAAATTTGGATCTCCTCTTCAGGCCACATCTGGACTTCAAAAATGGGATTAGAAAGTGAAGTGATACCAATGCATTGAGTGTTTATAGCTGGGAGATTTAAAAAGTTAAAATGTTTAACGGAACAAAGTTTCACTAAAAAAGGAGTGAGAGCAGTTAGGAGTGACATATGTGAAGGTTTGCTTTCATTCTGAAGGTCTGTTTATGTGAGAAAACAGGAATGTGAAAGGAAGCCAAGCTTTCTTTGATGATTGGTTTCATAAATTTATGAGCTGAATCATAGACATGAAGACAGGATTTAATGTTCTATTCCTTATCTCTGTTTAAAGTCTGTGTGCTAAATTCTAACTCCTTTTTCCTATTGTCAATGACTGCATTTCTCCCAATGAGAAAAAAACAAATGGGAAATCAGTAATAAAAAGGTAAAAATCAGAGGGCATACAACATATTGAAATAATAAAGCAACCCTATGACAATTCATTTGGGAATCAGTTTAAAGATATTTTTCAGTTTCTCATAATCAGAACCCTAATTATTTCCTCAACCTCCCATAAGCAATTCACCATCATACATGACAGAAAAAAATAGATCGTAGGCCAAAGCCATCCTGATGCAACTTCAGTGGAGTTACAGAAGGAATGAATTTAGCCCCTTGAGTTTACTGTGTATAAACAAACACCTGAAACTATTACCCACATATCAAATATGAAATAAAAGGTAACTTTTGTCTGTCAATGCAGTTCTAATCAGGAGGACCATGCCATGCAAATAAAAAGGACAATGCAGATGATCTAGGGTTTGGCACCAAGGGAGAACATACACAGTGTTCTTCTGTAAAATTGCCCTGTGTTTATTCAATCACTCAGATTAAGAAAAAAAAAAAAAGTGTCCCTAGTTACTGAGCCTTACTACTTCCTATTTTGGTTAGGAAGAACACAACAAAAATCAGACAGACAATCTGCCTCTACCAGGAGCATTATCTTCACTCTCTCTTCAGAAAGCTGTTCACATGGAACCTTCTGTACCTTCTTCCTTTGTGCATTTCTGTTCCCTCTTGCTCCCCCCTCTCCTCGAGGCCTACACTACACTGGAAAACATTTGCCACTTCAGATGTACCAGCAAACCCTCCTACTGTAGACACAGCTTAAAGGAGCAAGTGTGTGCTTGTTTCAGTGTTACATACACTACATACACCCAGTGTTCCCAGAGTGAATTAAGCTATCCTGACAAAAGGTCTCTTTTGCCAGCATAACTGCATCTACACTACACTACTACACTTTGCTGGTATAGAAACATTGTAAAATGTCATACCGCTAACTGAAAATACTATACCACCAAAAGTTTCCAGTTTCTAGCCCCTGCCCAATATAACAAGGATCGCTTTAACATCTTACAGAATCCAAAATGCAGCTGCCTTCAGTCAGCTCAAAACAAGCTAGGAAGGAAGTAAAGCCAACTGCACTTTCTCCACCATAGCCAGTTGGTCATAAGAAATAGATGTAGGGTGTATCTGGTCACACATGCTAGCCAGGAATGGCCTTCAGATTTAAAAGTTTATTAGAGAATATTTAAATAAAGATGATACAAAGAGTTCAAAGCGTCAGTTGTTGGTCATTGGGGGCAACATACAGAGTATAGTGGGAAGTTGGTGTTTGGGGATTGGTTAGCATATAACATATATAGTCCGTAAGGTCCCCAATGTGGGGTGTACGGTGGGTGGGATCAGGAAGCAGTAAGGAAGCAGTGAGGGTACATTGCTCATACAGTGAGTTACATGCAGTCATGGATATAAGTAAATAGGATGGGTAATGGGGACAGGATGACCCTCACCTGGTGCAATCTAGTTCGGTGGGTTTAGGGCTTAGGGGATATGGTTTAGTAGGGGGGTGTTTATAGGCCTCAACCCCCCCATGGGTGCACACAGCCATGCTGACTCACTCTTGGTATTGGCGGTGGCCGGTGATGTGCTCTGTGTAAATGTCCCTAGACCACCGGATAGTGTCCGAGACCATCAAACGTCTCATGAGTCGTGCATAGTGACGGCCCACCCCACAGGCCCTAAGTACTTGTTCATTACAGGGGTCCCAGGCACCCAGTGCCCCGACAATCAGGGCATCGGTGTAGACCTCGTAGCCCTTTGCCCGCAGGGTGTCCACCAGGGGGGCATATTTTTCGAGTTTACGGGCTCGGGCTTCACGGAAAGCTGGGGTCCTATTCTCAAACGGGATCGTCACGTCAACGAGGATGATCTTTTTCCGCTCCTCATCCGTGACGACGATATCTGGGCGCAGCAGGCTGTCGGTGTCGGGGATGGTGTGGTTGACTGCGATCTCACCCAGATGTGGGGCAATGGCCTTCACCAGCCGGTCCTGGACGGCGTTGTGGCGCAGCTGCCAGGCTCTGGCGTGGGGTTTGCAGCTACACAGGACGTGGGGCAGAGTCTCCAGAGCATACCCACACTTCCTGCAGCGCTTGTCTCGGTTCCCGTGGTGGACGGCTCCGTTGAGCGGGACGCAGTTCAAGCGGGCGCGGTGTATGAATCGCCAGTCGGCAAAACGGGTGAAACTGCCCGCAGGGAGAAAGTGGTTGCTGGAGTCCCACTTGCTGGTCACCTCAAAGGCCTTGCCCTGGTCAGGTTTTTTCCTCAGGGTGTCCACGTAGAGCGCGCGGACAGCGGCCTTCAGTGATTTCTCCAGCACGCCTCTGGCTCCAGGGCTGACGATGGTGTTGCCCTCTGTCTCGATCCGTGGCACCAGGACTCCCAGCTCCTGTCGTTATTTATTACCTATAGCCAAATAGGTAATAAATAAGTGATGTGGAGGATTTCCATTTCCCTCCACACCCTTTCTGTTTAATGTTATTTGCAATTTTAAAACAAGTCTTTTCCTTCTCTAGTTTCTAGCGAAAAAAATAGAGACAAAATGTGTCTTCTGAGATGCATAGTGTGAGGTAAGAGACTATAAAAGAGAGAAAGCTCTGTCTCTCTCTCTCTCTCTCTCAGAGGTAGGGATCAGAAACAAACAAAACTTGAGATAGGCCATTTCCAGCCACCTTTGCACTCAACACAGAACCCAGTAATCTTATGACTGATTGCATGCTGGACTCTTTGAGAACAAACAACATGGTTAATCCACATTCTTTAAATGAGGAAATGTAAAAATGATGTTTTATTCCAAAAAAATAACTTTACAAAGATCTGTAGCTTGTCATAGATTCAAAGATTTAAGGGCAGAAAGGACCTGCTGGTCCAAGGATCATCAACCTTTGGTACGCGGCTCACCAGGGTAAGCACCCTGGCGGGCCAGGCCAGTTTGTTTACCTGCCATGTCCGCAGGTTCAGCCGATCAAGGCTCTCATTTGCTGCGGTTCGCCACTCCAGGCCAATGGGGGCAACAGGAAGCAGCGCAGGTTGAGGGATGTGCTGGCCGCCACTTTCCACTGCCCCCATTGGCCTGGAGTGGTGAACCGTGGCTAGTGGGAGCTGCGATCGGCTGAACCTGCAGACGTGGCAGGAAAACAAACCATCCCAGCCCACCAGGTTGTTTACCCTGGTGAGCCGTGTGCCAAAAGTTGCTGATCCCTGTTCTAGTCCAATGTCCTCCATATAGACCATATAACTTCATCCAGGGATTCCTGGACCTAGTCCTATTTTAACTTGGTTTTAAATCAAGAAAGTTTCATTGGGTTCACTCCAGCTGAGGATGTAGCCTATTATCTCAATAAAGATTTATTTTCTTTATTTTGCAAACAAATGTTGTCACAGTTTTGCTATAGCTTTGACATCTAGAGACAGAAATGCTGCAATGCAAGATGTTTTAGACCAGATTGTTCAAATTACTTTCCAGCTTTATAAGTGAACCATTACTTTTCTGCTTCACTGATTTTTGTTCTGTCTTTCCAGATACTATCTTCTGTGATGCAAGTCCAATGAATACAAAGTTTTAAATTATATATAAATATAGATGGTCAAATTTCATCAAAATGAGATCAGAGGACAGAATTCCCTGAGCCCTGTGTTTTGGGGTTTTATGTGATTAACACGCATTACTAGAGTGGTTATTTGATCTTTTAGTATGTGGTTCCTTTACACATTTTCCTAAACACATACAGTACACCGCACGTATAGAGCAATAATGGTACATGCTTTAGATTGTAATATATTCTCTTCTAAATATTGGCAAACAGGTAGTGTCAGATTGCACTTTGGTTTACTTAGAGATATGTTGTCAATCTGACTATTTTTAAAAATGACTAACTTCAAAAAAATTCCAGGTTCTAATAAAACTCTCTTTAAATACTATGCCTTATTTTTTTAACCCTTTCATAAAAATATATATGGGCTGCTTCTCCTGTTGAAATTTATGGGCCTGAGCTAATATACATTTATAGTCAATGGGAGCCTTATTATTGACTTCATTGGGCAACATATAAGAATTTCTTCCTTGCTGAAAAGATTGATTGTCACCACTTTGTGTATGACAGTTTCACCATTTCTGCTTTGTATTTACTTCAATGCAAAAAGTAAACAAGCAAAAAACAAAAATGACAAAATAAACCCCTAACTACTTTCTGTTCCAGTTATCTTAAGTGTTATATACTCAGTAAGTACAGCATTTTCAGAACATGTCATTTTCAAATTGATGCTGGCATTTAAATAATTCTTTATTATTTATTTCAGATACAAATTATCTATACGAAGTATCACCCATATGCAGGAGATGGTGGAATCTGGAAAAGGGAGCTGCAAGTGCAAGCAACGGGTGGATGTTTACTACATTTCTCCTACTAGAAGAATGCCATGAACACTTAATGATACCTACCATATGCAAAGATGTTCCAGTTACAAGTCCATATGACAAAATGAAGGCCACTCTATTGCTCATGCTATATTTAATGAACACAGAAACTCAACCTTTTTCTATAGTCCCCACACATTCATTGATGTAATAATCAATAAAAAATTATTTCTGACTCATCCAAGCTTGGTACTTTCCTAATTTACATTCCAAACATTATTTGGGGACTTGCCCAACATGATAAAAGCTCTTAAATATGTAATCTTTTACAATCTTTCGACTTTGGAAGTTTATTTTTTGTTGCTTTTAAAATACAAAAAAAATACATACATATATATGAATCTAATATCTTTGTGCCAAATGTATACCATTTATGATGGCATCTGTGCCATGGTCTGCACTAAGGTTCATCAGGAGTCATATAAGGAATATGGCATAACCTCTACAGAGGGAGCCACGTGGCCAGCCATTGGAACTCAAAATGTGCCAGCTGGAGAAAGGACATGTCTATGGCAGCTAGGAGCCAGCGGGGAAGATATCCTGGTTCATTGTATGCCTTGAACTGCCTTCTTTCAAATGAATATCCTCCGACCCCATCCCAGCACAGTGAACAAGGCTAGCATGGTGAGGTGAATGTACCCCTCTACCTAAGAAATCTCTTAGCATGAAACTTCTTTTTTTTTTTTTAAAAAAAAGGATGGTAACTTTAGGAAAAGAGCAGTAACTGAATTTGGAGAGTACATGTAGGAATTCTCTTGTATGGCACTGGGGAAACCTGCCAGTTACATTCTAGGGATCAGCTTCACAAGCCCTGCTGCGCTTTATTGCTTTAATAAATTACTGAGCAACCAGTACATTTTGTCCCTCTAGTAACATGTCTCCCTACTCCCCTCATTAATTTCTTGAGCAGTTATGGAAAAAGTTGCAATCAAGCCTCTGTCAAAGAATAATGTGAAACACAAATATGAGGAGGAAAAAATGAACAGGATCAAAAATATAAAAAATAAACTACTGGAGCAATCTGGTGTCTGGAAACCAATAGCTTTGCTTTCCATAGATCAGGTCCAGTTTTGCGAGGTCTGGCATACTGAACGTCACTCAAACTAGTGCTGGACAAATTCATTTTGCCTCATTTCAAACACTGCAAATTTCAAAGATGGACTTTAACAATACCGGGTTTGCATTCCAATTAGAAGATACCATCTATACTGCTAACCTTGGAATCAAGGAGTGAAAGAAGGGTGGGATTAGCAAGGAAAGCTACCTTAGTGAGGTCAGAACATGTAGGGATAGAGTGAGAAAGGCTAAAAGCCATGTAGAGTTGGACTTTGCAAAAGGAATTAAAACCAATAGTAAAAGGTTCTATAGCCATATAAATAAGAAGAAAACAAAGAAAGAAGAAGTGGGACCGCTAAACACTGAGGATGGAATGGAGATTAAGGATAACCTAGGCATGGCCCAATATCTAAATAAGTACTTTGCCTCAGTCTTTAATAAGGCTAATGAGGAGCTTAGGGATAATGGAAGGATGACAAATGGGAATGAGGATATGGAGGTGGATATTACCACATCTGAGGTAGAAGCCAAACTTGAACAGCTTAATGGGACAAAATCGGAGGGCCCAGATAATCTTCATCCAAGAATATTAAAGGAACTGGCACATGAAATTGCAAGCCCATTAGCAAGAATTTTTAATGAATCGGTAAACTCAGGGGTTGTACCGTACGACTGGAGAATTGCTAACATTAGTTCCTATCTTTAAGAAAGGGAAAAAAGTGATCCGAGTAACTATAGGCCTGTTAGTTTGACATCTGTTGTATGTAAGGTCTTGGAAAAAATTTTGAAGGAGAAAGTAGTTAAGGACATTGAGGTCAATGGTAATTGGAACAAATTACAACATGGCTTTACTAAAGGTAGATCGTGCCCAACCAACCTGATCTCCTTCTTTGAGAAGGTGACAGATTATTTAGACAAAGGAAATGCAGTAGATCTAATTTACCTCGATTTCAGTAAGGCATTTGACACGGTTCCACATGGGGAATTATTAGTTAAATTGGAAAAGATGGGGATCAATATGAAAACTGAAAGGTGGATAAGGAACTGGTTAAAGGGGAGACTCCAACAGGTCGTACTGAAGGGTGAACTGTCAGGCTAGAAGGAGGTTACTAGTGGAGTTCCTCAAGGATCAGTTTTGGGACCAATCTTATTTAACTTTTTTATTGCTGACCTTGGCACAAAAAGTGGGAATGTGCTAATAAAGTTTGCGGATGACATAAAGCTGGGAGGTATTGCTAACACAGAGAAGGACTGGAATATCATACAGGAAGATCTAGATGACCTTGTAAACTGGAGTAATAGTAATAGGATGAAATTTAATAGTGAAAAGTGCAAGGTCATGCATTTAGGGATTAATAATAAGAATTTTAATTATACATTGGGGACACATCAGTTGGAAGCAACAGAGGAGGAGAAGGACCTTGGAGTATTGGTTGATCACAGGATGACTATGAGCCGCCAATGTGATATGGCCGTTAAAAAAGCTAATGTAGTTTTAGGATGCATCAGGCGAGGTATTTCCAGCAAAGATAAGGAGGTGTTAGTACTGTTATATAAGGCACTGGTGAGACCTCATCTGGAATACTGTGTGCAGTTCTGGTCTCCCATGTTTAAGAAGGATGAAGTCAAACTGGAACAGGTTCAGAGACGGGCTACTAGGATGATCCAAGGAATGGAAAACCTGCGTTATGAAAGGAGACTCAAAAGAGCTTGGCTTGTTTAGTCTAGCCAAAAGAAGGCTGAGGGGGGAAAAGCTTGCTCTTTATAAATATATCAGAGGGATTAATATTAGGGAGGGAGAGGAATTATTTAAGTTTAGTACCAGTGTAGACACAAGAACAAATGGGTATAAACTGGATACTAGGAAGTTTAGACTTGAAATTAGATGAAGGTTTCTAACCATTAGAGGAGTGAAGTTCTGGAACAGCCTTCCAAAGGGAGTAGTGGGGGCAAAAGACATATCTGGCTTTAAGACTAAGCTTGATAAGTTTATGGAAGGGATGGTATAGCTTAATTTTGGCAATTGATCTTTGATTATCAGCAGATAAGTATGCCCAGTGGTCTGTGATGAGATATTGGATGGGATGGGATCTGAGTTACTGCAGAGAATTCTTTCCTGAGTGCTGGCTGGTGAGTCTTGCCCACATGCTCAGGGTTTAGCTGATCGCCATATCCAGGTTTGAGAGGGAATTTTCCTCCGGGGCAGATTGGCAGAGGCCCTGGAGGTTTTCCGCCTTCCTCTGCAGCGTGGGGCATGGGTCACTTGCTTGTGGATTCTCTGCAGCTTGAGGTCTTCAAACCACAATCTGAAGACTTCAATAACTCGGACATAGGTTAGGGGTTATAGAAGTGAACGGGTAGGGTTCTGTGGCCTGCTTTGTGTAGGAGGTCAGACTAGATGATCATATTGGTCCCTTCTGACCCTAAAGTCTATGAATCTATCAATCTATAAATATGATAAGTGTTCATCGGGGCAGGGGAGTAAACAGCTCTAACTGAAACCTCCAAGGTTTGGCTTCACTGCATTAACTTTTCCTATGTGGAAAACTCTACATGCAAGCGCTTAAGCCTATAGCATTTCTAAATTCTGCCTGCTCTCAGTCCCAATGATTCTCCTAACCAGATCCCATAACTATCTAAATGGATGTCCTGTTACATTTGGATAGTCAAGGTTAGATTGTATATAGATGGCATGTGACAGAGTGCAAGGAGTAAGTAGGTGAGCCTGCACTCTGATCACTTGAGGCTAATTAGTGCCCGCGTGAAGCTGATTGAGGGTAATGGTCTAATCAGGCTAGTGGCCTAAGAAATCAATTGGCCCCATCAGTCCCAGGCTGGTTTAAAAAAAAAAAAAGAAAGAAAAGAAAAGAGGCAGTCAGTCAGTCACAATCACACAGAGGGTTCAGAGTAGGAAACCTCTGTTCTCCTCAGTTCCTGCTGAGAGGGCCTAAACCTTGGCAAACACTGTAGATAGGTGGGAGCATGGGGGACTGTGGTGATAATTGGTGAAGAGGACTTGAAATAAAGCTTCAATGAGAACATACCTGGAGGACTCTGTGGTGTTTCTGCAGGAAGACGACGGGTGGAGCAGAGACCCTGTTACATGGTAGAAGAGAGAGGAACTGCATTTCAACACTGATGAACTCCAAAAACTTCAGATTGTATTGATTATTCTGAAGTTACTCATCTTGCTGATGCTCTTACCTGTTTTTTATTCTCCCCCTCGTCCCCGCTTCCCTGAAGCACTGCATCATGAACATCACAATGTTCTTTTGGGTTATAGTTAAGTGAAAGTGCACCCACTTAAAAAAAAAAAGGGGGTTGAGATCATAATTATGCAGTTTTCATAGGTTTGTATATTTTTCTGAAAGCTTCCAGTTTCATTATGAAATCTGAAATACTGAAAGCCTTTTTCAAGGAAGGAAAACGCAAACTATTATTTCCATAGACTGATATGTTGCTCATGCTATATACAGGGTATAATGAAGTAATCATAGCTGTCTTTTTAATCCTGCCATGTTAAAAAGAACAATGCCATCTTTTTTATTTGCAAATGCAACTTCCTTTTCTAAATGAATGCTTTTTGCATTGATAAACATGCATTTGCAAAAGCCATGAGTTATAGCCCCATAGCTAGAAAATGAAAAGCTTGAAAGCCATCACATCAGATTTGTTAAACAAAGAGAGAGAACTTTTCTGTCCATACTCTATGTCTGTGGTAGGAGAACAACTATCTGTCATTTCTCTAAGTGGTTGAACATTCGTAATCACAAGGTCAGGGCCTCTCTACTGATCAAAAATGGAAAATAAAAAAAAGGGCCTGCCAATGACTATAGCTGCATTCTAAATGAGAGATGATCTCAAAGCAGAACCCTGATCAAACTCCACTTGAACTTTGAGGTAGTACAGATCCAGATCAAAATTCCACAGCTCAGGCCCATCTTTGTTTTCTTTAAACAGAGGATAGGAAATAGTATATATGATGCACTACTGTATTTTAATGAGACAGCGGTCAAGTGATAATGGCTTGGTTTTTTATACTTGGAGATGCAGGTCAATATTTTCAGAAATAGGTGCCAAAAATTAGGCTCTTAAATCCAGCACCTAATTTATTGGTCTGATTCTCAGAAGTACTGACTATCCAGCAGCTGAAGAAGTGAGGTTTTTTTACCCACGAAAGCTTATGCCCAAATAAATCTGTTTGTCTTTAAGGTGACACTGGACTCCTTGTTGTTTTTGTGGATACAGACTAACATGGCTACCCCCTGATACTTTCAGCCAGGAGAAACCTGTTGCTGAAGGAGTAGCGCTACCTAGCTAAAATAGCATTTCTGTCCTACTCATTGTATAAGCTACTAAATGGACAGTCTGTTGCTCAGTATTGGTAATCAAATAGTGTCAAATCTACTCTGCTTTACTGCATTCCATGTGCATGATGTTTTTCTACATCTGTCATCTGCTGCCTATCAAATGAAACAACTACATTTTGTCCAAGGAATAATATCACCGCCTAGCAATAGCAGCTCCCCCATGTATATTGTCTGTTCCACCCTCCTTTCTGGTTCTGTCTCTTATTAACTAAAACACATTTTCCTTTCATCTTACTTAGCCCTCAAAAACCAAACTGTAGTCTATGTCCTAGTATCAAGCTAAGGAACAGACTCTGCAGACTAAATAATCCCAGTGCCCTCAGCCCCCTAATCATTTTCGTTGCCCTCTGCTGGACTCCCTTCAGTTTGTCCACATCCCTTCTGTAGTGGGGGGACCAAAACTAGATACAATACTCCAGATGTGGCCTCAGCAATGTCAAATAGAGGGGAATAATCACTTCCCTTGATCTGCTGGTAATGCTCCTACTAATACAGCCCAATATGCCGTTGGCCTTCTTGGCAACCAGGGCACACTACTGACTCATATCCAACTTCTCATCCACCGTAATCCCCATGTCCTTTTCTGCAGAACTGCTGCTTAGCCAGTCGGTCCTCAGCCTGTAGCAGTGCATGGGATTCTTCCATCCTAAGTGCATGACTCTGCACTTGTCCTTTTTGAATCTCAGATTTTTTGTGACCCAATCCTCCAATTCGTTTAAGTCACTCTGGATCCTATTCCTACCCTCCAGCGTATCTACCTCTCCCCCCAGCTTAGTGTCGTCTGTGAACTTGCTAAGAGTGCAATTCATCCCATCATCCAGATCATTAATAAAGATGTTGAACAAAACCAGCCCCAGGACCGACCTCTGGGGCACTCCGCTTGATACTGGCTGCCAACTAGACATTGAGCCATCGATCACTACCTGTTGAGCTTGATGGGCTAGCCAGCTTTCTAGCCACCTTATAGTCCATTCATCCAATCAAGACTTTAACTTGCTGGCAAGAATATGGTGGGAGACGATATCAAAAGCTTTGCTAAAGTCAAGATATATCACATCCACTACTTTTCTCACATCCACAGAGCCAGTTATCTCATCATTGAAGGCAATCAGGTTGGTCAGACATGACTTGCCCTTGGTGAATCCATGTTAACTGTTCCTGATCACCTTCCTCTCCTCCAAGTGCTTCAAAATGGATTCCTTGAAGACCAACTCTATGATTTTGCTGGACAACAACATGAGCTGCTCCATGATTTTGCCACTACCCTTAGCTGAGAGACAAATCAGAAAGAAGGTCTAGTAAACATTAGTGCTGTAATGAAATAACATGCCCTTTCTCCTGTTCATTTTGGGAATGCAGCATGTAATAGTATAGTTTGATATTTTATTAAATACATTTTCATATCAAGAAATAAAGTCTTTATTCTCTTGTTAAGTGAAGCCTGGATTCTCTTTAAGCAATCACTTCTTGATATACTACCTAAAGTTATGAGGGTAGTAGTTACTTTCTTAAGTTGACATATCTAGCTATTCCCTTTGGACAATAATAAATCCTCCCCAGCAAATTCCTGGGGTGAGCTCTCATTCTGAATAATAGATTGGTAATGTCTTGTTTATAGCCTGTTCTTTTGTTTTGTCTAATAACGTGTTGTGTGTTCATCCTTAGGTATTTTAATTGCATCTGTTGGTACAGATGGTTTTTGTATCATATCTTATGGGAACTAATTATTATGTCTGTTTAAACTGTATCCACATCTACTATATGCTGGCTGTATACTGACTAGTTTGTCATTGTTAATTTCTAAACTATTTATAAAAATGTTTGTGATAAATGAGAGGGGGGATAGCTCCCTTTTGTGGGCATCCAGCCAGTCAGTTGGCTGTGGAATGTCTCTTAGTGGTTGTTCTCTACTTGCTTTACCTGTTAAGAGAGTTAACAAGCCCACAGGTAAAAGGAAAGGAGTGGGCACCTGACCAAAAGAGCCAATGGCAGGGCTAGAACTTTTTAAAATTGGGAAACAACTTCCCTTGGTCTGTGTGTTGTTGTTCTCCAGGAAAGAGGGGAACAGTTATCCTGTGAGAAGCTGAAAGCCAGGTATGAAAAACCATTAAATCATACCTAGAGATTGCTTATCTGACACCCCAGATATAAGTAAATTAGGGAATGTCTAGGAAGATGCAATTAGGTTTATTTCTTATTGGCTTGTGGACTTCTCTGTGCTAACCGCAATTGCTTTTTGTTTTGCTTGCAACCTTTAAGCTGGACCTCAGGAAGGTTATTCTTTATGTTTAATTTTTGTAAGTGGGGTTTTTTAAATCTAACAAAAGCCTAAATTCCAGGTGTATTTTCTTTCTTTTTGTTTTAAATAAAATTGATCTTTTTTTAAGAACAGGATTTGATTTTTCGTGTCCTAAGAGGTTTGTGCATATGTTGTTTAGTTAGCTGGTGGCAACACTGATTTCCTTTGTTTTTCTTTCTTAGCTCTTCCCTGGGGGGGGAGGGCTTCAGGGTACCCCACAGGAAGGAATTCCCAAGTGTGCCTTTCTGGTTTCAAAGGGTTTTTTTGCACTTGGGTGGTGGCAGCAGCATCTACACATCCAAGGTCAGAGAGAAGCTGTAACCTTGGGAGTTTAATAAAAGCCTAGAGCAGCCAATATTAATTTTTAAAATCCTTGCAGGCCCCCACCTTCTGCACTTGAAGTGCCAGAGTGGGAAATCAGCCTTGACAATGTTAAACAAAGAATACCAACCAGCTGTTTAGTCAATGAATAATAATCATACCTAGAGTTTATACCATACTTCAGCTGGAGCTCTCAAAGCACTTTACAAAGGTGATAGGTGAAATTCTCATTTTATAGCTGGGTAAACTGAGGCACAGGGTAACCATAAAGGGACTTGTGCAAGGCCACCAGCAGGACAGAAGCCAAGGACTAGAACCCAGCTCTCCTGAATCCTGGTCCACTACACTAAAGCCTATGTCACACTGCTCCCCAAATTAATCTCTCTCAGTTATGATAAAAATGTCATTATCTGAATTTCTCAGGCTTGATGCATCAAATGATAAACTGCACTAGGATGATAGTCTAAAATAGCATAAACATATCGATTGTTCAATATACTAAATGTCTAATTTATGAAAATATTTGTATCTAAAAATATTCTAAAGTTCAAAAATGCCAATAGTAGGAAGAACTTTTCTAGCCTTACAGTATTATCCAAGTGACCTACTGTGCACCGTAGTGTGTTAAGGGACAATCCTGCTGGCACTAGTCCAGCAGTTACCCCATGAGAACAGACCCGTGGTCTCACATGGAACCCAACAGATTCCAAATAGAGCTCTGGGCAGCCATAGCAATTTGCCAGAGAGGGTTAGCTTGTAGGATCATGGCCTCTATGGTAACAGCAACACAGTGAAGTTTCTGGCTAAGACCCAGGTTTTTACCATTTCATCATTTTAAATATTTCTGATACTGATGTTTTAACTTTACTGGTTGGATAAATTGATGATTTCACATTTAACTCCTTTTATTCTGAAGGGTTTGAAACTGCTGTACATAAGCAGCATAGCCCACTGAAACACCCCTTTGCTAGAGTGGAGGTTGTACACTGCACAATAAGAGTAGTTGCAGAAATTTCAAAAGTAAAGTACTCTACCCCCTACCTATGTACTTTACAAACTGATCTTACAAACTGTAGCCTTTCTAGTATTTAAAGCATTCCAATGTTATGGTACCATTATTCAGAATAAATCCCTTAAAAGTCTCTTTCAGCCTTCCTAGAGCTTCAAGTTAATAAAATAAAATTATAGACACAAAATTTTCAACCACAAGCATAAAGCTGACATAAGAAGAGAGCCTGAGGAGAATTCCCTGGAAAAACTGATAAGATACTATTTCTCTTTCTTCTGAATGCTTAGTTCTCAACAGGTTGGTTTATGAGCATGTATTAACTTCCTAAATCTTGAAAGACTGTGCTGCTTGTCCCATGAGAAACATGACCCAGATACTCAGCTACAAGTACAAAAATACTTTAAGTGGCAAATGTATATAACACATCAGCTACTATTGCCTTACTATTTGTGTCCTTCTATAACCAACACAGCAGGGGAATAAGCAAGGAATCTTTAGTAGCCTGGCTAACTAAGGAAGAGTGACAGAGGTGGTAAAAAGTGTCAGATCTCCAAAGATCTGAATCTTCAGTAATGCTATAGGTATCTAATATTTACACTGCTACACTCAAGGCAAAACATATAGCCAGGATAAACATGTTTACATTCTCAGGCACTGAAAACCTCCTTTGTGTGTTTGCAAACAGTTCTGAGATTTGACTTCTGAGGCAACTGCTCCCTCTCCTTTAAAATCAAGAAACAAAATCCTACAGTTCAAGTGTATTCTCACAATTTGCACTCTCCCATAGCTTTTACTGTTATACATGTTGAGGGGAGGGGATTTGCTGGTTTCCTAACAGCCTATGTCTGACTCGGTAGCAATGATCCCAGCTTCAGGAGTTTCTCTTGTTTCCAATCAAAGTCAGGCACAGTTAAAGACAAGCACATCTCAGGCCATTCTGAGGATTACGTTGAGGAAAGGAAAGTAGAACTGCACATACTCTGTTCATTAAGAGCTCCTACCATTCTCTCTCTTCCCTAGCTGGGGAGGTTTGGTGGTAGTATGAACTGTGTTAGACAAATTTCTTGAAGTTCTTATATTTTTGTCCCCCCACCCCCCCCTTAGATTCATCTGTTATCCAAAGAAGAAAGGCTTTCAAGGTTTTGCATTGCAGGAAAGTGGAATTACTGACACACTTCTATATAGTGATCATTGAAAGTAAAACTCTTGAATAGCAAGGGTGGCAGCCCCTTTTCTTCCCCTCTTCAAAACCACTCTATTAGGATAAACTCTTCTGGTTTTTAGCATAGTCTCTGCTTTGAGAGTTCTTAGCTTCTAGGGTGAGGTGAAAGAATGCAATACACACAATGAAAGGTATTTGGCCATCATTTGTCCTCTTTCTATAGATCACCACAGCATGCTCTGTCCAACCCTGCCCAAGAGCAAAATAAAATGTTTCTTTTCCACCCAAACTTGAGGAGGTAATTAACTGAATAGTTCCATGTGGCTGTAGCTCCACAAAAGTTATGAGAGACTGATGTCTTCAAATGAAAGGAGAGCTTCTTACTTCAAGGAGAGCAGGATGCTTTCTCCTTACTAATTTTGCTTTAGATGGATTCTGACTACTTTCAGATTTTCTCTCAGAGAAACTGGTGGTTGTTAGGCTTCAGGCAGCCCACCTTTGGTTGATTTAAGGCCATGAATTAAGGCCATGAAAGGCCCAGCAATCTTCAATTAGCAGGAACTGAAGCATATTGGTTTTACTGCTCTTCTATAGAAGATTCTTGGAGAAAAAGGCTACTGTATTAGGAGGCAAAAATTCTGAGGTGGTAAAGCACAGGTAAAAACCCCAGGACTCAGCTGTAGTCTACCACACTGTGTTTTGAATTTGGGGAGACAGTAGTCTATGTTTAACTTGGAAATGTTGTTCCTTAAATTCATTTGTGTTTACTACTTTGATTTCCTGAGTCCTTTCTAAACCTAACCCAGTAAAGCTGATCTACAATATTCCTCCAATTCAAAAGCCTCAGCTCATGAGCTCTTGCCAATTAATTAGTTGACTTGTTCATTTAATATTCATTGACACAAGAGGGGGAAATAAGTGTTGCTATCACCAGCATTTGCAATATATAGTGCCTGACATCTGAGGCCTGATTCCCCTTTCATTTATTCAGGTTTTCCTACCAGTGGAACTTGATGGAATTAAATGGCCATATTCCTGATTTATGGTAAAGTGAAAGAATAATGAGGCCGCTTGGGATACCCCCAGCCACATGAATCACAACAGCTGTGTATGAACCACATTGGAACAATTCCTTCCACTGTCTCTCCCACCCCCATGTGGTCCATGATGGAAACTATAGGTACTGCAGTCACACCAGGGCAGCTGGTTTCCCCCCAAAAAAAAAAATTAAAAAAGCCTCAGAATGCTGTTCCTTAACCTTCTGTGAGAGAGTTCACACACACAGGTTCCTGTTTCAACAAGCCTGAGAGCAGCTGAATGAAATGTTACGTTATTTGTCTGGTTTCAGCCATACCTCTCCCCTTTCCAGCAGGGTAGAGCAGCTGAGGCATTAGTTACCAAACCTCATTGCTGCTGCAGTAATGAAATTGTCACCTAGATATGTCCAATGAAATGTAAATACAACTGTAATTAAACTTTTTTGGGGGCTTCTATATCCACATTTAACATTGGCCCCATAGTTCTTAATCTTCTTCTACTCCTTTAAAGGAAACAAGAAAAAAAATTGTAAACTAACACTGCAACCCTGGAAAACAGCAGTCTATTAGGTTTAAACCTATTAAATCAGTCTAATATTTTGAATTTTTCCTGTTCAAAGTATTTCATTGTCCCAATACCCATATAAGGTAGGTAAATATTACCTCAATTTACAGACATGGAAACAAAGGCAGAAAGGTAGCAGGACTTGCCCAAGATCACACAGTAAATCAATGGCAGAGCTGAATTAGAATTCAGGAGCTCCTGACTCCAAAGTTGTGCTCGCTCAGCAACACTGTCCCACCACAGAATCTATTTGTTTTACAGTGTCTTGAGAGGAGCATAATGTCTAGGATCTGTCCAGTGCTAGGCATAGGAGAGAGAAAAACAGAAGCAAAGCTTATCTCCCTTTTGCCCCAAATAAAGTCTAATAGACTTGTCAGTTTGTATAAATCTGCATATCTCTGACTTCATTGGAGCGCCTTCCACCAATTTATACCATTTGGTAATCTGGCCTTAATCTCTAATTCCCAGATAGCAGGCTAGCAATTCTTGATTGGATTTACTGAAAGTGAACGCCTTTGAAAGCAAACAAAAACAAGAAAACTCCTGTATATTTCTAGATTGTCCTCCAAAAGTAGAGTGTGATATAAAGTCTGTATTGGCTTGCACTCCGCAGGCATCTTTGAGAAGAGCTATGCTCAAAAGTTCATTGGGGGGAGGGGGGACGAGGGCATTTTAATGGCTCTTACATGACACCCCCTCCTCAGTATAAATTAGCTTAGGAGTGGCTCTTTGCATTGGCAGTATCCTCTTCATTGATAACTGCCACCTCAACCTCTACACTGAGACCCAGTACCTCTCTCAATCAGCCTTTGCAGGCACCTGCTATCTTCTCTTACTGGATATTTCTAAGGCCTGTGTTATCTTGGGATTTCATCCATAATCTCTCTTAGGTGTTATTACTCCTCGGCTTTACCTTGCAAAGGTCAGGAAGCATGGCATATGAACTGGAAATGTAATTTTCTTAATCAAAAAGTTGAAATCCATCTTGTAGTGTGTCTACACTGAACAGTGTGGAGCATTTTATAATAGTGTTTACAGAAATATGCTTTTTAAATTATATTTCTCTTTGGTGAAGCTACTGTTCATAGAAGGTGGCAGATGCAGGAGTTCTATTTATTCACAGATCAGGAACATACAAGGTATGTAGACAAAGCTTCCCCATGCTCCTCTGGTCATGTTTGTCAGCTATGACCTAAAAGGGCCATCTCTGAAGAGGAAAGAATAGTTCTTTAAATTGGATGCTCAAAGCCATAGTACTGATAAAAACAGATAGGAAGATGCAATTCGAAATGGAGATTAAACTCATGCCATATAACCTTGTCCCCATGCTATAATCTCCTTCCTTATTATGAGAGGTTTCTAAGAAGCATTTCACATCTATGGGTATTTAATGAATTCAGCCTATTAAAAAGGGAGACTTTTTGACCCACAGAACAGGTACAGCAAGGTCAAAAGTAATGCAGTCTTCATTTCCCCATACATATGCCTCAATCTTAACTTGAAGGAAGCAGCTTAAGTAGAGTTAGATTTATCCCTGCTTATTCAAGGTGTCATTCAAGTCACTTGGGCTGCGAGAAGTCTGCCTGGAGGTCAGATGCTGAAAGGATTCTTAAAAAAAAAAATCCTGTAGTTCAATTTGTAGGTGTTGGAAGGAAACTAATTTTTTCCTAGACAAGTTTGAACCTCCAAGAAGAAACCCTCTACAGCTGCTCTCCTTCCCCATTGCAAAGGGAAATCCAGGACCCTTTTTCTTTATCCTGCATATCTGAGGGAGTGCTCACAGGCTTGTTTGGGGGTGAGGAGCATGAGGGAAGACTTGCTCCCACCCTCATCTTTTATCCACAATCCTTTGTGAGCAAGGCTAAGGCTAGTTAATGCATCATGCCTCAAACACAAGGCAGAGGCTGTGGCTACACTACAGTTTAAGATGACATAAATTATGTCACTCAGGGGTGTGAATTAGCCACCCCTCTGAGCAATGTAATTTATGCAGATTTAACCACCGGTGTGGACAATGCTATGTCAGTGGGAGAGCTCTCCCACCAACATACCGCTCATGGGAGCTAGAGCAATTAAGCTGACAGAAGAGCTCTCTCTCCTTGTTTAGGGTAGCATACAGCAGCACAGGTTCACTAGTGCAGCTGCACCACTCTAAGCTCTCTAGTGTAGCCATAGCCTCAGTTCACTTGGGGGGGTGATGCAGCATAAGTATGGGCACAAGTCTACAGGTTACTCACTTACTCCTTCCATGGAGACACAAATATCCAGACTGCTGGGGACTGAGGCTCTGCAAGCATGGAGATCTGGGAACCTATGTGATGTCACTAGGAGTTGATTCTTCCCATTACACAATCTTTATTGTATCAACACTATGGTTGGTCCACAATTGGACTCCTAGGTGCTAGAGTAATAAAAATAATAAATATCACATTTTCTCTTCTTTGACTTAGTTAACTCTTTAGTGACAATATTTCTTCTCCCTGCTTCCCTCTTTGTTACTGTAACTTTCTCAAAGGACAAGAATCAATACAAATTTCTCACTACTCCATAAGCAAATAGGACTAGCTTTTCTGTCCCTCCTTGGAGTAGCACCTCATCTCAGCAACCAAGAAGAACGAACCTAGGACTATCTGTCCCGATTGCCACAAAATTTTCTGAGTACACCCTTCTGGGTCTGACTGTCCATTGCCTTGCACCATGAAAAGGTATACAACACATACCCATGCACAAATAGGTAAGAAATGTGTAAATCAAAGAGGTATCTTCCAAACCCACCTTCTGGAAACTCAGTGACTAAGAAAATGGCATCACTCCATGGGTATGTACACACACACACACACTTTATACTTCTATGTCTGTGATTTTAGCCTATCAACTTAATAAATGCATAGATGACAACAAATGGGGAGACGTTCCACTCTGTAAGAACATGAGCAGAAATTAAAATGTGAATCAGCTAGAAAAGATGAACTATTCAGTGTAATTAGAGATACTAAAAACTGTAAATTTAGAAACAGCATAATAATAAAAGCAATTATACTAATACACAGGGAGATAGTACAGACGAATCATTAGAGGTTGTTTTGAGTCCAAATTATTCTGATGCAATATGGTCTCCAAGATATTAGAGTGGTAGAATTGAGGTAAAATAAGCTCTAGCAACTAGCTACAGAGCTTAATCACAATTTAACAATTAACATTAAATATTTTTATATAATATGCCTTTGCTGTAATTCTTAATAGAGCTATATACACAGGTTATTCAAATGATCATGTTTCATATATCATTAAAGGGCTATTTTACATCATAGACAAAGTATTGTTTAAACTAAACTATGTAGAAAATCAGTTATGTAAAGCACTCTAATAGATTACTGCATTCTGAGGAACTTTTGTTGCCAAGTGAACCATAATCACAAGAGTTATGAATAATTTGGACCGCAATCAAAAAGTTTATTCTTCTTACATTGCAAATACGTCTCTTTTTCATTCGCACAAGCAGTGGCCAATTATTCACTGGGCCAACAGGGCCTATGCCCAGGGGCCCCAGACAAATGCACACCCCAGTACCCCAATCCTGCTCCCCAGCAGGAGTGCCAGGCGGAGTGGGGTAAGCCACTGCACTCCGACCCAAATCCCAGGCAGGAGCAAGGAGGGGCAACGGCAGATGGAAGGGGTTGGGAGGGGCCCTGTAATGTTGCACTCCATATGTTTTATGGAAATATGCTTATGAGTATAAATATGATGTAATTGGAATATGCTTTATGCAAAAGATCTCTTGTAAGGTATCATTACAAAGTTTATAATCTACTGAGTGTGTTCATCCTATTTGTATGTATGTATCATTCTTGTAGCTAAAATAGAAATATGAAGTATTACTCTGAGGTCCTATTGTAATTAAGCAAAGTGTGGGCCATTAATGGTGGCTTAGGATCTTGATGGCTTCCATTAACTAGGACAATTGGTTGTAAATGGCTGTGTTTACTTGCAATCTTCCTGTGTTCCTTTGAGTCAGCCCAGGAAGAAGGGGTCTTACAGTGATATGTGGAGGGATGGGGACCCAGAGAGACAAAGGATTCCTGCCTTGTGCCAAAGCTATGAAAGGGGGTGAAGCAGGACAAAGGGGCTGTCAGTCATGAGAAATCCCCTAGTTAGCACCTGAGCTGGAACAAGGACTGTACCAGGGGAAAAGATTGGGCCCAGACTAAGAATGAGTCTAGTCTATGAAAGAAGCTTATTGGAAATCTCTGAGGGCGAGATTTACCTGTATTGTTTCTTAAATGTATTAGGCTTAGACTTGTGTGTTTTGTTTCAATTTTGCAGGTAACTTACTTTTTTCCTGTTATTACTTGAAACCACTTAAATCCTATTTTTATATCTAATAAAATCACTTTTGTTTATTAATGAACCCAGAGCAAGTAATTAATAACTGTGGGAGCAAACAGCTGTGCATCTCTCTCTATCAGTGTTATAGAGGGTGGACAATTTATGAGTTTACCCTGTGTAAGCTTTAAACAGAGTAAAACGGATTTATTTGGAGTTTGGATCCTATTGGGAGTTGGGTGCTGGAAATAGGTGACTTGCTGAGCAGACTAGCATGTCTGGTTCAATAAGGTAGGGTTCTGGAGTCCCAAGCTGACAGGGAAAACAGGCTCAAAGATAGTTTCAGCACATCAGATAACATTCCCAAGGGGATCTCTGTGACTGGTTCTGTCACAGGCCCCAACTTGCTCTGGCCTAGAGCCCCACAAAATGCTAATCCGCCTCTGTAAATAATAATTATCCCATATTATCAATGAATAAACTGAGGGCGAATCTTCTACTGTGCACTAAGGATCATCAGGTTCCAGCTATCTCATACCTGTGGGGTGTGATACAATGGAGAATTGGCCCTGGGAAGAGTGAAATATTCCATGTTCTTACTTGATCCCAAAGACAAATCCAGAACTCTACGCTTGGAAAGGTTTTGATTTTGCAAGCAAAATGCACACATCTCTTGCAGTTTAAGTAACATTTCATTAGGATTTTAAGGTCTCTTTATGTTATCAGCTTTGTCTGTGTTTACATGCCCTCTTTCAGCTAAATCACTGTTGAGAATGTAAATGATGATTTGCTACCATGGCGAGCAGGATCCGTTTGTGATAGATATACAAGCTGATCATAATGGTCTTTCTAAACATTTATTAAGCAACAAAGAGTCCTGTGGCACCTTATAGACTAACAGATGTATTGGAGCATAAACTTTTGTGGGTGAATGCCCACTTCATCAAACACGTTGCTTTTTACAGATCCAGACTAATATACGGCTACCCCTCTGATACTAAACATTTATTGTACATTGTTCATAATATTCCTTTTCCACTTAACATACACAGCATTCACAATCCAGCTATACAGTGTGCTTTTTTGTTCTGGTAATAGCAGATTAACCTCCTTTCCCTGTCCCCCCCCACTTATATTTTTAAACTGATCATTTAAACATTTTACAAGTCAACTGAACATTAAGGGTATGTCTGCATCTGGAAAAAAGCCCATGGCAACAAGTCTCAGAGCTCAGGTCAACTGACTCAGGCTTGCAGGGCTCACACAATGGGACTAAAAATGGCATTATAGATATTCCCATTCAGGCTGAAGCCTGAGCTCTGAAACCTGGCAGAAAGGAGAGTCTCAAAGCCCAGGCTCCAGCCAAGCAGGAACATCTATGCTGCTATTATTTAAGGCCATTGTGCATTCCCTGTAACCTAAAGTCAGTTGACCCAAGCTCTGAGACTTGCTGCCACCAGGGGTTTTGCAATGTAGACATACCCTAAGTAATTTTGTTGATCTGAACTGATCTTTATCTCAGTGTGCAAAAGTATTTTGAACAAAGGCGCACTTAAAAAGAGATGGGCCTAGGTCACTGTGCCACTTTAATTCTCCAAATTGGGATCATCTGAGGGCCTTTATTGAAAGATATAATTATTTATAATAGTCCATATATGTGCATGGAACTATGTAGTCAAATTCTAAGGCTGCAATCGCTTGTGCACGTGCTTAACTTTAAGCATGTGAGTAGTCCCTTTGCTACTGATTTCAATGGGTTCTGGGTCT
The DNA here is from genome assembly GCF_007399415.2 of Gopherus evgoodei. NCBI lineage: Eukaryota > Metazoa > Chordata > Testudines > Testudinidae > Gopherus > Gopherus evgoodei. The sequence goes on from NC_044329.1 coordinate 64,443,518, forward strand.
TTGCAGGACTGAGGGCTAAATCTCTCCCCAAAGAGATGAAGAGTCTAAATTCTTGATCCTGCAAACCAGGCCTTAGTAATCAATTTCTTCTCCCACTTGAACATCCTCTAGCAAGAAACAGTATATAGAAAAAGACAACCCTAGAGGACATACATCTTGACTCATTTTCAGGTTAGATTTCCCAAAAGATGTGAGTATTCCAGAAAATCTGCACATGGATTCTTGATAGACTATGCAAAAATAAAAGTTCCTCCATGTAATGTATACATTGAAAGTCACACTCTATGGGAGCTGGGAGCACATAAACTACATAAAACCAAATCCTTACAATGCTCTACAATAATGCCAGGAAATATTCAGAACTAGAAGCAGCCTAAACCAAGTGTGTGAACTGCTCCTATGGATGCTACATTAACATGACAGGGCACTGAAGGCATATGCTATTCATCTAGAGCTTGACATTTTTTATTTGAGAGACAGCAGGGGTATAATTTGAACACCCACAGTGTTTTCTACATATGATTCAAGATTCTGCACGTCCAAAGCAAGCCTGACTTTACTAATCTCACAAATAGAAACTACTGCACTTGTATACATTTCAGTAATTATTTTTCCAGCAGGAGATCTTGTAATTTATTTGTTTGTTGGATTGAGAGATCTAATGATATTTCATAACCAAAATACTGCCTCCAGCTTTACAAGGAAATGTTAAGGTAGTTGAAGTAGAAGATGGTCATACTATTCTCTTTTCACTATAAACTCAGTCACTAACAGCCAATCATAATACAAGTAATGCACTGTGCTAGCTTCCCAAATTTTCACTAAGCTAAATGCTCACAGCAAAACTCAAGGGCTTTCCTGAAGCTGTTTGTGTTTCTTCATTTGTTTTTAAATTGCAACAGTCTAAATAAAAAGTTGAAGCAGATTGTCTGCTACATTCAACTTATGCTGAGTGCAGTGGGGGAGAGCTCTCAGGGAGTCAGTTACAGCCCAGCCTTGGAGCAGCTGCGAAGGATTGCCAGAAATCTTCATGGCTCAGCCACTCCCTTACCCAGCCCTGACATGCTCCCTGTCCAGGGCGGTGAAAAAGAAGCTAACTGTATGCCTGCTGCCAATTCCATCACATTGGGATAAACCCAGCTGAAGAACTGCAGGTGTTTCCACTTCCTTTGCATTACTGGAGTAGCCCAACAAAGCAGATCAGGATAGAGAGACTCTAGCCCCTCATGTCTTAATCCTCTGGGAAAGCTAGCCTATAAACCAGTGTCTGAATAAAAAACAGTGTATGGTAAGTAACTACTCTATTTCTCTTTGAAAAAGTCTTAACACTCTGATCTCATGTTGTAGTTTCACTATGGCCTTTAAAAAAAAAAAGTTACCTATCACAAGGTAACTCTATTCAATTCTTGCTAGAGAAATTACTGCTGCACCACAAAAATTAAAAATTCCGCAAATTTTACTTGTCAAATAAATGTGGAAGCTGCAACATGGCATTGAGAAGCACAAGCCACTGGCTGCACAGAGGTGGGAAATCACAGTGCAGCTCCCCCAGGACACAGACTCAGCAATGAGATTACACCCAACCCTGACACATTGCAAGGACCAGGCCTGCCCCAGAAACATCCCAAAGCCTTGACGCTCCATTTGGCAGGCAGGCTTAGCAAGGCAGGATCCAAGTGTAGAGGTGCTTAGTGTGGGGGATAAAGCTGTGGGTTGATAGGGTTCTGTGTGGGGCCATCTGGGTGCAGGTGGCTCAGTGGGGGAGCCAGGTGTGGTGGTGAGAAGTCTGGATGCACAGGGGCTTGTTGGGGGGTTCTGGGCTCAACAATAATGGGACTCTACAGGGGGGTCCAGGTGAAGGTGGTTGGGGCTCAGTAGGTGGCATCGGGATGTGGTGGGGGGGGTATAGAGCTCAACGAGAGGTTCTGGGCATAGAGATCTCAGTGGAAGTCCAGATGCTGAGGGAATGGGGCTCAGTGGGTGGGGATCCAGGTGCAGGTGGCTCATCGGGGTGGGTCAGTTGCAGGGGGAGTGGGGCTCATCGGAGGAGGTTCTGAGTGCAGGGGATGAGGCTTAGCAGGGAGGTCTGGCATCTGGCTATGAGGGGGTCTAGATGCAGGGCGTTTGGGCAGATAGCGGAGCAGCTCCCTGTACAGGGATCCCTCCCCCTGCAGCTGAGGAACGACGGGTGCAGAAAGTGGGGGTGAGGAGAGATGGCAGAGCTTCCTGCAGCAGGGGAGAAGTTGGGGAGTGGGTCTGACTCAGCCCCAGATGCCATGCAGGGGAAGAGGAAGTGCCATCCTCCCTAGCCCAATTGGAATTAGCAGCTGAGCCTGGTGCAGGGTAGGATCCACCAGCCGGGTCTTCCCCAGTCCCACCTCCTGCACCACAGTGATTTACCTCTCTGCTAGTTGCCTTAGGCACCCAAAGCATACTGCTGGGGAGGATCACATGACTACCCTTTGCTTCCCCATCAGAAAATCATTTTTCTGTGGAGAAGCAAAGAAATTGGGGGGTCAGGGGACAAATTCTGTGCATGCGCAGTGGTGCAGTATTTCCCCAAGAGTACAGAAATGCAATTATTGAAAGGTTTAACTCCACATCTTCACTCTACAGGCAATTCATTCAAAACAGTCTGAAGAGCCAGGAGACACTTTAAAATACATAATGAATAAGGAAGCCACAAACAGATGTTTCTATAGAATTAAAACAAAGTATCTGAGTCTGGCAGTTAGTGGTTTCTCTTGTTCCCCATTGTCAATGTTTGCTTTGTTTCACTTAATACAAAACATCTCCCCTCTGCTCACATTCTGGCAGCAATTTGCTGAATATAGATCCCTCTGGAGCTAAATGCCTGTCAGAGGAGGTCACTAGAAACCAACGTAAGGTGTTCCATTCCCAAAATCAGCCATGCTAATACTCTGCTCCCAGATTATTCCAGCATGTAAACAAGGGAACCAGCTTGGGACCTGAATTCAGATTCCACAGCTGTGAATCCAGCTACCTAGCCCCCATTCCTACTTGCAGTGAATATACCTATCTGCAACTAGATATGGGTTGGGGTGAGAGAAGGGAGCACACTGGAGTCACAGACCAGAGACTCAACTGGTGAAAATCAGCATAGCTGCACTGAAGTCAATGGAGCTATACTGTTTATATTAAAGGTGATTTAGTTCTAAGTGTTTTATTTCAGGCACAGATCAATATTGCACAGCACATATCTGCTTTTGTTTGCTTTTTTATCTCTTTATGAAATATTTTCCTTTTCCCAGTATGAACTATTTTGAAAATGACATTCAAGTTGTCCATAAATAAGTAATTCTTCAGTTGTGACAAGGAAGGCAAAAGCTCAGTGAGTAAGCTATATGACTCCTTATTTGCTCCAGGAGCAATTACAGAAGCAGAGGGAAAATCCAGTGTCAAAGCATATAAGCAACGTAATCTCTATTCAAAGGAGAGCCATAGCACATGGCAAGGAGACTGGAATTTGGCTGTCCAGCCTTCAGAGATCACGCCATATGGTAACATGACAAACTATTTCTTCAGAAATGAACACAGATCTTCTCCTCAATTAAGTTGTTGATCACAGTTAGAGGAATGATAATTCTTTGTTCAGGGAACCAAAAAGCTAGAGAGAGGCAGAAAGCCAGCAGTAATAGCAGCTCCAGAGCAAGCTGCAACTTTTATGAGGCTGAGCCACAGAACACTTGGAGTCAGTCATAGCAGATCTCCATCTTGTTAAGGCTGTATCTGAATCATTGGTTCCTACACGATTTTGTTAAATATAAACAGGATTACCAAATTCTCCCATATGGGCAAACAGGAGAGTAGCCATAGAGCTAAAGATTGTTTTTGTTGTTAGATGATAGCTCATATTTAGGAAGCAAAAACTAGGGTGCAGTTGAATAAAATGCCACCAGTTTTCTAACTATAAAACAAACTAGGATACAAAGAAAAGGACTGGACCACTCTTTGTCCATATCCTAGTGTAAATGCAAATATTAACCAGCTAAGAAAAAAACCAAAACCAAACAGGTTCTTCTGGCTCAGCTTGAGGTTGAAACAAAACAAACCTTTGTTTCAATTCCATATTTTTTGTTTGTTTTAATAAATGCAAATCAAATAAAATGGGCAGGCTGAAGCCTTAGTAAGAAAACTCAAATTAGGAAACAGGTTTGAAGCATATAGAGAGGTTGCGTAATCTACCTGCACAAAAGCCACTGCACAGAAGAAGAGGAAACAAGAAACCAACCACCACATCCTTGTTTACCTACAGCCAACTGTTTTAGATGCCCCTAATAGAAAGATTTGTTTTTTCAGCTGGGGTGGAGGAGAGGAGGGAGTTGCAAGTACAGGTGCTGCTTCGGACTCCCTTTCTTTCTCCATGAAATCTGGGACAGACAGGATGAAAAAGATTCACAGCTTGAAAGATCTGAGTCAAATAAATTCTGTAACAAAGGGAAGGCAAGGAAACCACTTGTAAAGAGTGGGCCAACTCACACCTATGCAAACTCATGCATCTTAAAGAGTTACTGAAGTCAACCAGCTGGGTTTCATCATTGTAATTGAAATCAGATTCTTGCCATTTACCAGCAAATACACACTGCATATGCCAGAATGGTAAAGAATTAGTGCCAAAATGTTCTAAAGCTTGTCTGGACACAAGTAGCTATTTGAGTGCCCATTGACAGGTGTAAATTGGGTGCACGCAAGATATCTGAAGATTTGGTATCAGTAACAGTCACGTGTCCCGAGCATTTGCTTTGCTTCAAGAGATAGTGAATTTAGACCTCAGGCACTCAGTTGGTATTTTCAAAAGCAATCTGGTGCTCAAGGGCTATTCCAATTTCAGTTAAGCAAGAGGAACACCTATGTCAGGAAGAACAGGTTAAGGTACTCAAGCAGCAGCCCCTCGGTGTCTGCTTGTCTCACAGTGTATATTAATACAACCATACTCTAAGCAGAATGTAATCACCAAACAAAGTGCTAACTCTGAGCAAGCAGGAAAGAAGGATTAATACAAGTTTCTAGAAGCTTGAAGATGAGGCCAAAGGTTGGCAGGGACGGGGTACATCTATAGAAGCAATATGCTGCCAGCATAGCAATGGCAGTACAGCTCCAAACACCTATTCTAAGGACTTCACATAGACCCTGAGCAGGGAGAGTGGACTAATAACCCACACAAGAGAACCCTTGATATCTGAAGCTGTTACAAGAACATTAACTGCAGATGCTTCCAGTCAGACCCATCCTTTGTAGAATTTTGCATTTTATTTCCTGCCCCAAACACAGAAGTGAAACTTTTCATCATGACTATAAATCCACTTAGCTGACTAATACAGCAGATGTTAAATCCTCAAACAGCACTTAATTATCCTGTATTTCAGTATTCTGAAGGGAAAAAAAACTTCTTGTCTTTGGAATATAATACGACAAATATTTAGTCTACAGACTACTTCCTACCCGAACTAAAGATTTTGAACCAATCTTAAAAAAAAATCTTTTAAGCTGTGTGGATACAACTAAATCTCTTCATAGTACCTGACATGTCCATCCAATCAATCAAATCAATCAATCCAAATCAATATTATCTAAATCCACACCAGTAAGTTGGCATTTAAAGATTTTTGCAGTTGAGGGGCATGTGTTTGGTTGTTACAACATGTGTCACAGAACAAAGCACATGAAGCAAAACTCCCCTTAGATTGGAAAGGTGGATTTCAGCACCAAAAGTTTGCTCTCCTGAAACATGCAGATCAATCTGAAATGAGAAGTTTCAGTAGCTTAAAAGGTTCCATTTGCAAATTTTCCATCCAAAATGCTTGAACTGCTCTTTCTACAAGAGAGGATTCCTTCACTTCTAAGAATAAAGAATTATATTCAACTTTTTTCTGCATATCCCAGGACTATCATCTTCACAGTTTCCAAAATGCAGTTTATTATTCTACATTCCAGTGATGCAGCGGTTTGGGGTGCAGTGGGAAGCTCAGGGCAGCGACCTGGGGTGCAGGAAGGGTGTGAGGTGCAGGCAGGGAGTTGGGGGACAGAAGGCAGGAGGAGTTTGGGCTCCGTCCCAGTGCCGCTTACCTAAAGAGGCTCTGGGGTGGCAGCAGTGCACACCAGGGTCAGGGCAGGTTCCCTGCCTGTCCTGTCCCTGTCCCTGTCCCCATGCTGCTCCAGGAAGTGCTGTGGCCCAGGGGAGGCTGAAGGGCTCCATATGCGCTGCCCTTGCAGTGCCTCCAGGTACTGCCCTCAAAGCTCCCATTGGCTGCGGTTCCCCATTCCCAGCCAATGGGAGCTGTTGGGGGCGGTGCCTTGAGGCACTGCAAGGGCAGCGCATGCGAGCATGCAACACATGGAGCCCTCTGCCTCCTTGCCCAGGGGCCACAGGGAGTGGGGCCACAGGGAGTGGAGCCAGTCACTTCTAAGAACGTTGCAGGGCCCACAGCGCCATGGGGGGCAATCCCGTGGGCCAGATCCAAAGCCCTGATGGGCCGGATCTGGCCTGCAGGCCATAGTTTGCCCAACCCTGAATTAGCCCTAAGGCCAGGCCTGTACTTGCATCTCAATTACATGTATACAACCTCAGTTACATGGGATTGCATCTGTATAACAGAGCAGAATTTGACTATGTAGCTTTATCATCAACCTATGTTGCAAAATAAGATTCACCAAAATTAGTTCCAAGACTTTTTATTGCTAGATTATTCTAAGAGACAATCAAACTCACACAAAAATCAAGTGCTAAAAGAAAACCTCCAGAAAAAAACCTTATTGTACTTTAAGTAATCACATGTTCAACCATTCTGTGCAAACACTGAAGGCTTTTGCAAGGGCTATATTATTGCAGAGAGTTATCATATAGTCCAGCCATGGACAATACTAAAGGATAGGAGTGAAAATACAACAAAAGTAGAGAGTTATAGCTTCAGAGGGTGTAAACCAGTGTAGGTCAACTCCATGCAGATTTACAACAGAGGACAATCTGAAGCTCTCAATCAGATGGCACTTCATAAAGAAACATTTTAGTGACTTACAGCTAGCATATTTTTATTCATTCTTATTAGAATGGCTTTCACTTGACTGTGAGTAGTTAATCAATAGCTCTGGCTGACTGTTTTTGAATTAAGTGCACTATTATACTATTTTTGAAAAGATACATTAAGTTTTGGTATTCCAGACTAGAACATGCCCAGAGCTGTTGATCTCTAACTTCTTTTTCCTTCACTGTAAACTTGGCACCTCGAATAAGTTTAGGAGGTCTTCAGAATGCATTACGAAAGCCCAAAAAGTTAATTTTCAAAATAAGGGTTAACAGAATCAGAGAATCATAGGACTGGAAGGAACCTCGAGAGGTCATCTATTCCAGTCCCCTGCACTCACGGCAAGATTAAATATTATCTACCGTTCCTGACGGGTGTTTATCTGGTAATTTTTCTCCTTCCTCCTCACAGCAACCTTTTATGTACTTGAAAACTTATGTCCCCTCTCAGTCTTCTCTTCTCCAGACTAAAACCCAATTTTGAATTATACTGGACAATGACCATTACTTTACACGTGTATAGTACTTTCCATCTGAATGTCTCAAAGCACTGTTGCATTGTAGATTTTACTGCATCTATCAGTCCTGGAAAGAAAAGGAAATTTAGATATTTAAATGGTCAGGTTAAACAAGCCACAATTTGGTCTCCATCCCCAAATCAGAACTCCTACACGTAGGTTTCTGAACACTTAGAACCAAATCCTTCTCGCCTTATTCATGCAATTACTATCGCCTTACTAGTGTGAGTAAGGCAAGTAAGACTTTTCCCTGGAGGGTCATTAGATACTATTGTGTCTTGTTTCATTCAGTTATTTAAACAGCTTACACTTCTTTTTAAAATACTTGTTTTTTTCTACATCTCATCTTCACGTGCCTGTACAGTTGTTTTTCTAAATTGGCTTTTGCATATATATAATTTTTTTAATTAAATATCTTATTAGAACCAATGGCTCATGGCTCTTGCAATCCCCCCAGAGTTACTGAAAGACTCAGCAACAGGTGTGAAATTAATCTATCATAACTGTTGTATACTAGCAGCCTGTTTAGAGCATTAATATTTGTTTGAAATAAGGAACATTAGGTACAGAATATAAAAAAGGAATAGTAATTCCTTAAAATATGGAAGAAGTTATCCTTCCTTCTGAGTCCAGGACAACACACCATAATGATAATTATTCTGCTAGGCAACTGCTTTGTTATTCATGGATTTAAATTATTTGAACACAGCTGCTAATCTAGTCAGGCATCAGTGGAGGATAGCATAGATGCACGAGGCAGGGAGTATCATTCTAAAGAGAATTTTTGTTCTTATCTCCATCTTTTTTATGGTTTGCCTGTGACTGCTGCACTCTTTCCTGATCTCTATATGTATATGTTCAAAATAGCCCCAAAGGATTGATATAAATTCTCATTTTCCCTTAGTTCTTTCCAAAATCCACTATTGTCAGCAATGTCAGTTCATTATTCAGATAAAAGTTTTGTTTGGCAACTCACCAAAAACTAAGACTGATTTAAATACTAAAGATTTAAGTAAACAATTCAATTTAAAAAACTCAGCACTCACTCAGCATTGTCGTTTATCTGTATTTTGAACTCACCATTCCACAGCCTGAAATATGTGTGGTACTTGAGAGCACTGTGCAACATGCCAAAGCATTTACAGATCCTACTGTAAACTGTGTTAAAGAAATTGCCATACATTTCATTTAATTCCCTTAAAATCTTGGTTTTTAAACATTGTTTTTTGTATAAAGATAGCGTGTGTGAAAGGTTTGGTTGGTGCAATAGTTCTGAAGGCTAAAGTCACAGACCAGGTTCAGTATGTGCAGAGTAACAGTGTATGCTTATGTCATGGGGACCACTCACCACTAGGGGTGCCTCTGCCTGGCCATCCTGGGTATTAGCTCAGCCTGGTGCTGCCCTCCTCAGGCAATGACCTTACCTATCATCTTTTTTCACCCACTGGGCCCCTCTCACTCCAGGAATCACAGCCTCCTCTTTCTGACTTGGCCCGATAGCCACGCCACTACAGGGTTGCTCCTCCTGGGAAAGGGGTGGAACAAAGTCTTTCCAGAACAAATCAACCCAGGCAGTTCACTGTCCTTTGCCTGGTATATACCAGGTCCTCAGTAGCTGGTAGGGGAACCCAGGCCCACCTTCTACTCCGGGTTTCAGCTTGGGGCCCTCAAATCAGCTGCCAAGGTTTGCACTCCTATCTTGCTGCTTTCCCCTGAGCCTTTCCTACCCTTTCTGGTCCTCCCTCTACTCTGAGTTTGCCACCCAAACTCCCTCCTGCTAGGAGCAACTGTAGGCTGCTTGATGCAAGCCCCACCTTCCCTCGCACAGGGAGTGACTACAGCCCACTTCCCTGCAGGACCTAGCTCCTGGGCTTTATATAGACCCCTCCTGTTCCATGCTTATTCAGTCCTTGGTTTCTTTGCAGAGATTGCCCGCGAGGCTGAGTTGTGGCAATGGTTGCTCGGAGATAGACCTGCCCACTAAAAACTGGTTTGTCTTTCCTTTACAAAATTCTTGTTCTATTATGGGACTCCACAGCATGGACCCAGACAGAATTCCATGCTCTGAGCCTGTGACTATACATCACAAATCAAACACTGGGAAAAGAGGAGGTAGCTGCATAATTACTCCATGGCTTTTAAAACCTAATATCTAATTAGGAGACAGCATCCACGACTCCTTTCCCATGATCCTTGGGGATGGTTCGTGAGAAGCCCTGTGGTTTGCCACTGACCGACAGCTCTGAAATAGAGCTGTCAACCAGGAACACAGCATTGTTCAGCAGGGTGATATCTCCATAGCGGCCACTGAAAGTGAAGGAGACATCCACAAGCCAAGCCACATGGCTACTATTTTGTGATGGGGGTACTCACAAAGACATTACATGGTTTATCTCTCGCCCACAGCAGATGCTTGCTGGGTGACATGGTTTGCTGTATCTGTGGGGCTTTAATAGTGGCTTCGATCTTTGTTTGAGAGAAAGAGGAGCCCCATGATTTATGGAGGTCTCAGGGCAGCTTCTTCTGAGGGTCTACAGATACCCAGTCTACCTTTCTAGAATTTATTTCTCCCCAAGTTTACTCATGGATCCCATTTTCTCTTCCTTGATATCATCCATAATTATGCTATGTATGCTACCTTTCAAGGCAACATGCTATACCTTAATGTTTCCTTTTAAATTCTATGTACCGTATATTGGATTATTTACGATATGTAAATGAAGAATGTTGAATATATTGTAGCTTTCTGTTACTGTCCGTTGTTTAGTTTACTGGCTTGTTGTTTTGATAAATATTGTCCCAATACTGGGCTAATAAACCTAAAAATTATTTTAAGTATCACAAAAAAGATTCTCAACTACTAGCTTCTTTGGGGAGGTGAGTTGCAAAACCCTAAAATTACTTAGGTTTTGTACATAATCCTATTGGTAATTAAATAAAGACAGGGAGAGCCCATTTTCAAGTGTGGATCCCTTAAGACACTCAAATCTTTCATTTAGATATTCAAGCTATCCTTTCTAATGAGAGTGATCAACCTGAGTACATTAAAAGCAAGACTTGGAAGTGCTATTGAGGCATCCAGTCTGAAAACTAGACCACAATCTGGATTCATTTATAATGTATTTAAAATACTGTTGGCCAAAAATTTGTCATTACGTTACATGCAGACTGTAGGAGTTCTTAGTGCAGTTCTAACACAGCTCTTAGCTCTGCACTGCAAACTGTTTGTGTTATACATAACACCCGAGGATGTTTGCTGAGCATGCAACTATCTGTGACCATTCTCTCCAGCATTGTGTATTTAGCTGACAGGACTAATAGCTTTGGGTAAGTCCAACACCAAAATAACCACACCGTGTGCCTCCACTGATTTCAGTGCAGTTGCTCCTGATTTACACAAGTGTACATGAGAGACGAATGATAATTATCATGTCCCACATGTTTAAAATGTTTGGCAGCCACTGCTCTCCACATGGAAAAATTCGCATTCAGGCTGACTATTAAATGCTGGAGTTTGTTAATGTTAACAGGTTTGTTTAAGTGCTTAGTCTAGTAACCTATTAAAACCAGTGCTATCATTTATAACACTGATCCAATTCAAGAACGGCTTGGCCTCTGGGACTAGTGTAGTTTCCTTTTGAGACTGAGAAGATATTTTGGTTTGCATAAGGATTGAATAGATCGCTGATCTGTCAGGTTACTTTGAGCGAATGTCTTTCCCAATCTTCTCTAAGTCAAAATCCATACAGTCAACCAGTCTATCTGTACTGCTGGAGTGGGACAAAGTAGGTCAACATGGAAAGAAGCCCAGCTTAACCAGCTGGAAGGGAATTTTCCCCATGCAAGAGAACATTCAGGTGGTATACAGGCAGTGGCACCAGCTCTACTTCACTTGTGCCCCCGAGGCCGAGGCCAAGGCCAGAGATGTGGCTGGATGAGTGGAGTGTAGCCAGAGAACACGTCTCTGCTCCAGTAACCCCCAAAGGGTGTGAAGGCCCCACAGGCAATAGAACTTCTTTTTCTCTGTCACACTGACTGTTTGTATCAGGCATTAGCACACTTTCCTCAAGTCAAACACTGTGAGAAAGCAAGACGTGACTCACGCATCTTCTCTCCTAGTCACAATCCCATTTGCAGGCTCACACTGTTCCTGTGCAGGCATCATGCCTGCTGAATGTATATATGTAGCACTAACAGGAGAGCGAAAGCATCTTAACAAAGTCATCCATACAAAAGTCAGCTAATAAGCTTTAAGAATGAAATCAATTTTTTACAAAAGTAAATCCTATTGTGTCCTTTGCATCTACATCTCCTTCCCCTTGCCCTCATACCCTCCCAGTCTACCTCACTCTCCCTTGCACACAGACCAATTCAGGTTCCTGCTTTGGCCACGAGACTCCTATTTTCAGCTGCTTCCTCAACTTCTCCTGCTTAGGAGTTCAGTCCTGATCTGGACAGCTCTTGGACATATCTCTATGATTACAGCCACTCTCAGGTATGTCCCTGTGGTTTCAGTCCTCCAGGAGCATGGCAGAGAGAGACATGGCATAGAGAGAATCACCCATGACCATAGCCTTGGAGCTATGGCTGGATTGACATTGAGCAGTTCCTCTTGCCTTCTCTCCAGGGCCATCAGGGCCTATGAGTAACAGCTAGGGAACAGAAGCCAAAGCCAGAGAGATCTTCTCACCCTCCAGGTCAGGAAGGAACTAGCAGGGCAGCCAGAGAATCCTGTTTTACCCCCCTCCAATCCAAAAGTAATGGAGCAATCAGAATAAGACACTTGGCTAGGGGTGATGCCAGAGCCCCCCAGGAACAGCAATTCCTGGTACTAAAGCTCATTTCATGCTGTAGCTCATCAGTCTTGATTTCTGGCAATCAGGTCATTTGCTGGCCGTTATGTAAATAAGTCTGTGCATATTCATTAATATGAAAATTAGCATATTGAGATTTTTCCAACTAAATTCTTCAGATTTCCGAACCTTTGGTGGTACCTGTTGTGCCCCTTGAGCACCCCACTGAGGAGCCTCCAGCTTCCTCAGGTTAGCTCTGTTCCTCCCTCCCACTGTAGCTGCAGAGACCCCTTATAACCCCTGCTTCTTTTCAGCAGATACAAGAGCTGGGTGAAAATTTTTCAGTGAGTAGTAAATTTGCCAAAAAATGTATTTGGGGGGAAATCATAACTATTTGCAAGTTCCACTTGAGTTCAGCAAGTAGTTTCGGACAGGGAAAAAAGGGGAAAAGTTGGTTAAAATGGTTTGTTTTGGCCATTTCAGAATAGAATGTTCCAACATTTCATTTTCAAATTTTTTTTTTTTTTGGACAGTTCATTACAAAATTTAGCTAATTTAAATATTTGGAGAAAACTCCTGAACACACACATGCACACGCACACAGATGTAACAAAATGTTTGTTTGTTTCCTCACAACTTCCCCTGTTTTGAGGAGTAAAACCAAACACAATTTCAATCCAGGTTTGAACTGAACAAAGTTTTTGGTTGGCCTCCAAAACAGAAAAATCAATTATCCATTCAGCTCTAATGAATACTTAGAAGCAACTGTAAAAGGAGAAAGTGCCATCATCTACAACTGCTGTACACAGTTTGAGATCTGCTGGCTGGTTTTGCCTGTGCAACCTTAATTTGTCCCCTTTGCATACATGTATTATAATATCGTCTTTCATACTATTTTTTCCACAGAACTCACGCCTCCTTCATTGCATCAGATGGACCAATATGAATCACATTGTGTAGCAAAGGAGGAGGATCTCATATAATGCACACACAAGGGAGCCAAATTAAAGTTGCATGGGCAGCATTCAGTTTGGTGTTTTCTAATTTGAGAGTGCTTGACTTTGCAACCTTTTAATCCTCAACTTTATACTTCCTATTTTTTTATTGTTTAATTTATTTATGAGAGCAATTAACCTTAAATAAATGTTCATGAATTTCCTTCATTTAATTGAAAGAAAATTGTATACCTGTCCTGCTTACATAATAAAACACACATTTGTCATCCTCACTGTATGTTTTATTGCCATTGTTATCTGTGTGAAGTTCCATCTCACCACTCAGTGCCAAGCTGAACAATATACTGAAAGTAATTAAACTCAACTGTATTCAAACAAAACATGTTTGTTTTGAATGCAGTATCAGTTTTACTGCAACTTCTTAATTACAAAATTTTGTGTAACAGGGTAACTGAAAACTGAGTCAGGACTCCATCAGGAAAACAGAAATGAAAGATCCCCATCCCCAGGGCAATCTGCCTGTGAGCTTTCAGGGACCCCAGGCCTCCAGTTTCTCCAAGAGCTGTCTGGGAGCAAGTCAAGAAATACCATTTCAATTCTCACAACAGGCTTTTGAGACTTGCCCTATGGCAAAAAAAAAAAAAAGTGATCTATTGATTTTTTTTGTCCCAATTTCAAAAATTGAGAATTTTTTTGGGGGGGCGGAGGGAAGGAAGTCATCCCATAGGAAGGAATTTGGTTTTCCAGCCACCTCTAATCTTTATCATTCACAGAGTACTATCTGCCATGATAGAGAAGAGGGATTAACAACTGGCTGCAGTGGTTACAAAAGGGATTATTGTAGAGGCATACAGCCATACATGCCCATTACGCTAGCTCTCAGACTAACACACACACCTTGTGCTGCCTACAGTCATCACAGAAGGTATCCTTAACTTAGAACAAATGTTATTTAAGGGACTGTTGACTACACTACCAGCAGATAACAGGATAAAGAGGATGCCTATATCTAGATTTGATGAACAGATCTCACTGTTGATGTCCTTATTGACACCCAATTTCACAAATATGTCCTTTTTGGAGAAACAAAACAGTTCACCATTTGAACAAAGACAGATCTGGTGCTTTGCATAACATAATTTAGCCTCAAATAAGGTTAACCATCTCTCTGCATCCTAGCTGATGTAACACAGTTGAACATTTGTTAAGAAAATGCAGAGTTTAAAATATGCAGGTTCACGCTAAGCTGTTTGTTTTCTGTATTGACAAAAGGTGTAACGAATAAGAGAATGTTCTGTCCTTTAACATTTAGAATGTTTTCATAGGCCCCACTTCAGTTAGGTTATCTAGGGAGGGGAGGAAAAAAAAGCAGACCTTGCATAACCATCAGGAACAGTACAGCAATCCCAGAATGCTTAGGGAACAGGCTGTTCCCATTTGCATCCTAGATTAAGGTATTTGCCTTTAAAAATTAAAACAAAACAGCCAAATGTCACAAGGTGCTGGAGTCCGGGGGGAAAAGATGGCATAGTGTGTAACCAGTTTGTTGCATAAATCAATAGTATTTTTATCCTTTCACTAGAGCAAATACACAAATACTCATGTAATAACATCACTGTAAGGGGACATAGTCCTGGTTTATCTACTTTTTGTTGAGCTTCAGCTCTATTTTTGGAAGCTTTATAAACTGACACGGGTACTTATGTAAAACAAAGAAGAGTGACTGAAAAGCTGAATGTGATTAGTAGCCAGAGAGTTGCATTTAGTTTATAAAAAAAAAAAAAGAAAATCACACAGACAGAAGATTTCACTTTTATGTGAAAAATCCTTTTTTACAGGGGAAACGTATTTTGTTTTCCATTAAGAGAATGTGAACTTGTAATTGCTTTAGCACAATTGTGGGTTAAACAGACTAAATTTGGATACAGGAATCCTTTATTCTGATAACAGAATATCCAAATCCAAATTTAATAGCTTTGGAGTTGGAAAGTACCACTTGATACCGCCCCCACCCACCCATTTTTGATGCAGAAAGCATCTTTTAAAAAAAGACTATGCAAGCATTCACATCCACAAGTAATAGTAGTAAATAAAGTGATAGAGGCTTCATGGCCTTTGACAAAAGTCCTGATCCATGTTGTACATAAGTCTTACGATGCTAAGATTTCCTCCCTTCCAGTAGAAGTGCTTGCCACTTTTGCCATATCAATAGATGCCCCGGTTTAACATACAGTTTCATCTGCTCTTTTGTCGAGACTCCTCGGATTAAATATCTGATACATTCAATCATTCTACATAAACAACGAGAAGTCCTTGAGGCACCTTAGAGACTAACAAATTTATTTGGGCATAAGTTTTCGTGGACTAAAACCCATTTCATCAAATGCATGGAGTGAAAAATACAGTAAGCAGTATAAATATTACAGCACATGAAAAGATGGGAGTTGCCTTACCAAGTGGTGGGTCAGTGCTAACAAGGACAATTCAGTTAAGGTGGAAGTGGCCTATTCTCAACAATTGACAAGAAGGGGTGAATATCAAGAAAGGGAAAAGTACTTTTTGTAGTGACCCATCCACTCCCAGTCTTTATTCAGGCATAATTTGATGGTGTCCAGTTTGCAAATTAATTCCAGTTCTGCTGTTTCTCATTGAAGTCTGTTTCTGAAGGTTTTTTTGTAAAAGAATTGCCACATTTAAGTCTATGAGTATTTGCTTCAGGTTGGGGGACTGTCTGTATGCAAGGACTGGCCTGTTTTCCAAGGTCTGTGAGAGTGAGGGATCATCCTTCAGGATAGATGGTAGATCCTTGATGATGCACTGGAGAGGGCTTAGTTGGGGGGGGGTATAGGTGACGGCTAGTGGCGTTCTGTTACTTTCTTTGTTGGGCCAGTCCTGTAGTAGGTGACTTCTGGGTACCCTTCTGGCCCTGTCAATCTGTTTCTTCACTTCACCAGGTGGGTATTGTAGTTTTAAGAATACTTATAGAGATCCTGTAGGTGTTTGTCTCTATGGGAATGGAGCAAATGCAGTTGTATCTTACAGCTATGCTGTAGACAATGGATGGTGTGATGTGGTCTGGATTAAAGCTGAAGGTGTGTAAGTAAGTATAACGGTTAGTAGGTTTCCGGTATAGGGTGGTGCTGTGACATTATCAGGGATGCTATTCCTGATGGCTTGCAGTCCATCTTTGTGTGGAATGTTGCTGTAGAGAGCTTCTACATCCATAGTGGCCTAGATGGTGTTTTCTGGAAGATCACCAGTGGACTGTAGCTTCCTCAGGAAGTCAGTGGTGTCTCAAAGATAGCTGGGAGTGCTGGTAATGTAGGGCCTGAGGAGAGAGTCCATGTAGCCAGGCAGTCCTGCTGTCAGGGTGCCAAAGCCTCAGATGATGGGGTGTCCAGGATTCCCAGGTTTATGGATCTTGGGTAGTAGATAGAATACCCCTGCTCGGGGCTCTAGGAGTGTGTCTGTGTAGATTTGTTACTGTGCTTCTTCAGGGAGTTTCTTGAGCAGATGGTGTAATTTTTTTTTGGTAACCCTCAGTGGGATCAGATGGTAACGGCCTGTAGAATGTGGTGTCAGAGAGTTGACTAGCAGCCTCTCGTTCATATTCCGACCTGTTCATGATGACGACAGCACCTCCTTTGTCAGCCTTTTTCAGTCTGAGGCTGTGGATGGCGTTGTGTTCTGCACAGTTGAGGTTATGGGGCAAGTGAGCAGCTTTTCCACAATTT
Source organism: Gopherus evgoodei (assembly GCF_007399415.2). Taxonomy (NCBI): domain Eukaryota; kingdom Metazoa; phylum Chordata; order Testudines; family Testudinidae; genus Gopherus; species Gopherus evgoodei. The sequence continues at coordinate 64,460,561 of NC_044329.1, forward strand.
CAACCCGTGCACATCAGCAGAAGCACTCTGTATAGAAGTCCAGTCTAAATTTGTTAGTCTCGACAGTGCCACTAGGACTCCTTGTTGTTTTTGCTGATACAAACTAACACAGTATAATGGTGCCTCCTGCTGGTCGTCCAGGGAATTAGCTCTCCAGCCTTTGGCGCACCAGCTGCAGGCCCAGGTCTTGCCTGTCACTGGCCCTGTGTCCCTCCCAGACCCCTTGAGCACTGCCCTCTGGCAGTACCCCTTCAGCTCTCTTGGTCTCCCTTCCCAGGTGAACCCCCAAGCCCCTACTTTCACCTCAACTCAGTTGCTATTGCCAGTCACCATCTAGCCCCTACTCACTGCAGTCTGTAAAGGCCACTCATCACTGGCAAGGGGGTTTGGACCTGTTGCCTCTGCCTAACCTTGGGCTGCCCCTCTGCAACCCCAGTACCTGCCTTAGGCCTTCAGCTAGGCTTGCAGCCTAGAAGTTTTCCAGGCTGGAGCTCCCCAAGCCTTCCCCCAGCCCTGCTCCATTCCCAGTACCCTGTTCAGGTCCCTGGTAGCCAGGCCCTTTTCTCTCTACAGGCAGAGCAAGAATCTCTGTGCTCCTGGCTTGCAGCCTCTTATATGGACCGGCTGGGCCTGATTGGGGCGTGGCCCCAGCTGTTACTGCCTTCCCAATCAGCCCAGGCTTTGCTTTGTAGCCTCAGCCCTATCCCAGGGCTGACTTTGACCCTCCCAGGGCCAGAAGGGATGACCACCCTGCTACACACGGCTACCACTCTGAAACCTGTCATTCTATATAGCGCCCTTCAACACAAACAATCCCAGAGTTCTATAATGATATATAGAGAGATCATTTTATCCATCAGTGAAATACAGTCTTCTTGGCTAAAGCACAGCAGCCATTTAACAGTTTTTTTGGGGGGAAGGAGTTGGGGGGGCAGTGTGGGGAGGGCAGGGAATGGGAAATGAGGAAACACATGCCAGATCCTAAACCCATTGAAGTCAGTGGAAAGACTCCCATTAACTTAAGTGGCCTTCGGATTAGGGTCTAGAAACAAATCATATACTATTGAAATTACAAGGGAATTAGGACTTTAGAATGTAATTAACACCTCTCAAATGAGGCAAAGACTCTGATGTTAACTTCTATGTTTTGACAGAAAATGCCACAAGCTGCAGCAGTTCTATCACTCCTCCAGAAGATGGTGCCATCAGCAGCAGAATACCCTTTGTACCATGCTAGAGTATTAGTTATTAAGCAGTAATGTCATTGGATATCACCCATGTGCTCCATCATGGCTGGGCACTGTGCCCCCCAGCCACTATGGCTCACGTTTCCCAAAGTGGCTCTGATGACTACTGGCTCAGCCCTCTGGTCAGGTCACTATGAAAGTTAAACCAACCCCAATACCCTTTCTGTGGTAGCCGGGTCCAAATTCACAGTCCCAAAACAAACAAAAATAAATGAGTCTTTGCCCCAGCCAAGCTTAGTTCTCAGTCCCTCTCATGTATTATCCACCTACCCTCTGGGTTTGGCTCTCAGACCTCACTCTTCCCCTCAGGTGGAGCACTCCGTGCCATGGTCTGGATTACCAACCAGTCATAGATCCCTGTGAAACCCAAAGAGTCCAGTGTCAGGCCTCTAGAGTCTAGGCACGATCAGACTGGCCACAGTCCTATTCAGTTCATGACTCTAGCCAGGCTTGTCTCCCCAGCTTTGAGCTCTCCTTCCTGCCCATCCTCAACTGAGTGAGCTCTCCCCTTTTTAGCTCCTTCCTACAGTTTCTCCTAACCTCCATCACACGCACTACAGGTTTAGCAGGCAGGGCTGACTGTGCTCACTGCAATTTCTTACCCATTCCAGACCTTTTGGGGTTTGTATGCCTCAATCACAAGTAGCATCTCAAGGCCTTGATCAATATCAGAGCCCTGTTGTTATAGACCAAGGGTAGGCAACCTATGGCACACATGCCGAAGGCGGCACGCGAGCTGATTTTCAGTGTCACTCACACTGCCCAGGTCCTGGCCATCGGTTCGGGGGGCTATGCATTTTAATTTAATTTTAAATGAAGTTTCTTAAACATTTTAAAAACCTTATTTACTTTACATACAACAATAGTTTAATTATATATTATAGACTTCTAGAAAGAGACCTTCTAAAAATGTTTAAATGTATTACTGGCATGCGAAACCTTAAATTAGAGTGAATAAATGAAGACACAGCACAGCCCTTCTGAAAGGTTGCCGACCCCTGTTCTAGACTTTAAACAAATACATAAGGATGACAGCTCTCTCTGAAGCTCAGGAGCCTACTTCAGCCATGAAGTCAAGGCAAAAATGCCACCTACTGAATCAACACCATCATCTGTAGCACACTGGTGTTCCTTATAGGTTTCCCATCCAACCTCCTAATTGATCCATCTCTATTTAGCGAATGATATCTGACAGGAGCACAGCACAAGATAGTATAGCTGCAAACACAAAACTATTGGTAGGAAATACTTCATTTACAGACATACCTATGCACCTTAGGACACATGTATCACAGGCAAAAAGACATGATCCAACCCTCTCAAAGCCTTAATTTTATTCTTTCACTTTGTAAATTATTTATGTAACCGTTCTGCCAGATGGTAGATGGCAGCAACAATGGCCAGGTTCAATAAGCCTATGGGCCTTTTCTAAAAATAAAAGAAATGGATGGCTTGAGCCACCATGCAAAGCCGTATTCCCACTTCTGACTCCAGAAAACTAAAAGGTAACCTCTCTGGTCACAAGTCCAGGTTTGCCTCATCCCCGCCCCCACTCCCAAGCACACAGGAATCCTCTCTAACAAAAGTCTTCAATTGGGGAAAACACAAACATTTACATAAAATAAGCATAGCAAAACTCAAACAGTATAACCCATCCCCACAGTGTGTTAGTTTGCCCCACGGGTAGAGGGCCAAAATCTCAATATGCATCCACGTAAAGCTCAATTATGGGCCTAGCTGGGTCTAGGGATGATCAGGGCGGATGCTAGTGGGTGACTCTCCCTAATTGTCCACTTCAATCCAGCAATCCCTGATACACTAGGTCCCGCTTCACTGCCTCTGGTCCTCCATCACTTCTGGTCCAGTCCAGTCCTGTCCTGTAGCATCAAGTTTGTGCTGCTTTCAGTCCAGACCTGCAGAATCTACTCCACCACTGCTGGTCAGGTTACACAGTCTGCTCTGCAAAGGATTTCAGATCTCTGGTGGGGAACAAAGATCGCCACGAGATAACTTAGCAGACTCTTGGCCTTCTGGACAGAGTCCTTGGTCTCTCAGAAGCCTTCAGCTATCCCTCCTGCCTTGAATTTTGGGCTCCATGCCCTTTTAAGTCAGGGGACTCACTTTATTCCAGGCTATACCACTCATAATTTCTCCCTCAACATAAAAAACCCATTTACATCTCATGGATCAGTAACTGGTTAAAAGATAGGAAACAAAGGGAAGGAATAAATGGTTATTTTTCAGAATGGAGAGAGGTAAAGTGGTGTCCCCCAGGGTCTGTACTGGGACATATTCATAAATTATCTGGAAAAACAGGTAAACAGTGAGGTGGCAAAATTTGCAGATGATACAAAATTACTCAAGATAGTTAACTCCAAAGCAGACTGCGAAAAACTACAAAGGGATCTCACAAAACTGGGTAACAAGATGCAGATGAAATTCAATGTTGATAAATGCAAAGTAATGCACACTGGAAAACATAATCCCAACTAGACATATAAAATGATGGGGTCTAGATTAGCTGTTACCAGTCAAGAGAGATATCTTGGAGTCATTGTGGCCAGTTCTCAGAAAACATCCACTGAATGTACAGCGGCAGTCAAAAAAGCAAACAGAATGTTGGGAATCATTAAGAAAGGGATAGATAATAAAACAGAAAATATAATACTGCCTCTATATAAATCTATAGTACGCCCACATCTTGAATACTGCATGCAGATATGGTCGCCTCATCTCAAAAAGATATATTGGAATTGGAAAAGGTTCAGAAAAGGGCAACACAAATGATTAGGGGTATAGAACAGCTTCCATTTGAGGAGAGATTAATAAGATTGGGACTTTTCACCTTGAAAAAGAGAGGTCTAAAGGGGGGATATAATAAAGGTCTATAAAATCAGGACTGCTGTGGAGAAAGTAAATAAGGAAGTTTTATTTACTCCTTCTCATAACACAAGAATTGGGGGTCACCAAATGAAATTAATAGGCAACAGGTTTAAAGCAAACAAAAGGAAGTATTTTTTCACACAACACACAGTAACCTGTGGAATTCTTTGCCAGAGGATGTTGTGAAGGCCAAGACTATAACAGGGTTAAAAAAAGAACTAGAAAAATTCATGGAGGACAGGTCCATCAGTGGCTATTAACTGGATGAGCAGGGATGGTGTTCCCAGCCTCTGTTTGCCAGAAGGTGGGAATGGGCAACAGGGGATGGATCACTTGATGATTACCTGGTCTGTTCATTCTCTCTGGGGCACCTGGCATTGGCCACTGTCGAAAGACAGGATACTGGGCTAGGTGGACCCTTGGTCTGACCAAGTATGGCCATTCTTATGCTACTTTCCAAAAGCAGAACACAACCAAACTCCAAATAAACCATAAAACATACAGAAATGCATTGGGATAAAATTAAATATGTAAAGCCAAGCCTGCCAGAACTAGCTTTTACCCTTTGTCCCATACTCTCTGGCACATCACACTAGCATTCTAATTCTGGGGCTAATATTTATTTAATCTACAGAGGCATAGATAGATAAATGATTAGAATTTTGGTTTTTTTAAAGTCAGCTTAGAGAGTTTCTTTCCTGAGGCTCTTACAATAGCAACTGAATAAAACATAAACAATTCAAAGGCAGAAGCATAGGGGGGAAGAATCAAAATCTTCAGTCATCCAATGACAGAAGGGTAAGGGAAAGAAAGCAGGATTTAGCTAGCAAAAGAGGAAAAATGCTTAGAGCACAGTATGAGGAACTGATGCCCACATGCAACTATTTACCAGTGCATTAGTTTGCAGAACAGGAGGGAGTCTTCCCTGATTCAGAACTAGATTTATATCTACTCATCCATAACTATTTTGTTTCTATAATAATTTCCACTCCCAAACATAGGCATTGCTCTCTTTAAAGGACTAGAATTGTGTGGATTTAGTGTTGTGAAAAGAGGAGATTTTTAGCTCTGGCTAGACCCACACATAGGCTGTGGTGAGAGCAGTGCCATTTTCCTCACACAAATCTGCCAATAAGTTCCAGTCCTGACCTGTAACACCTTCATCATTTCCTGGATTTCTCTTCAACAGACTGTCAATTGTGGGGAAATTTTGTAATGGGAACAAATATCCACTGGAATAAGGGATTGGAATAAGACTACTACAGTCATTTCCACATGATACATAGCCAAAGGAAAAAATTCTCCTCTCTAATTTGTCGCATGGATCTGTATTGCATATACTGCACTCTTCAGTGTGTCTAGCCTAGGAATTCCATTGGTGCAAAGAGGGCAGAATCTGCCACTGAGAGTGACAATAGCAAAAATTTTGACCTCCATGGGTGAAAGATAAACTCATTAAGGGCCTGATCCAGCTCTCGTTTAAGTCAAAGGCCAAACTCCTACTGACTTCAGTGGTGCAGGTTCAAGACTAAGACATTCTATCACCTGCCTCTTCTCTTGACCCCACCCTTAATAATGGGCTAAAAGTCATACAAATACACTGAAGTCTAGAGAAACGTGGAGAAAAAGATTTGGAGTTAAGTTTGCAGTTAGCCTAAACCACCACTTCTTCGTGGATTTGAAAGGTGTTGTGTCAGCATTTACCAGTGGTGAATTAGAACTAACTGGGACAAATGATTTTTTCTCAGTTACACAAATGAAACTCCGAGTCACCAAAATCCAGTTCCCATAGAAGTCAAGAGGAGTTGCCCCTGTGTAACTGAGCATAGACTGTGGCCCATAATATGCTGACATTTTGGAGAGATTTAACAGAAAAATAGTGACTAACCGTGTAGACCTGAAAAGCAAAAATACTGCACACAGCAAGTTTCCACACTCTGCTACATCAGTGCAGCTGACCGCTGGTATTCAGCTCCAGTCCAGGACTTCTCTGCCAATCAATAAACAATTAATTATCTAGTGGTTTTCAGAGTGGACTAATGTCTACTAAGAGAAGAAGTAGGCCAAGGTTAAGATGCCAACTCATTTTCCCCCTTGTAACTGGTATGTGTTTCATCTTTGGAGATGCATTCAGATTCCACAGAAATGTAAGACTACTGTGCTATTTTGCCACCCCAGCCTAGGAAAGATAGAAATCAGGGAAAGAGAATAGTTTCTAACAATAAGAGTTGGTGCCACTAAAATAGTCTGTTCATTGAGCACAGAGATAAATATTCTTTCTCCGAACCTCTTACCTAGAAGCCAGATTTGGGATGTTTTACATGTTACAATAAAAGAGTTTGCTAGCAATATGTTAACCAGCAGAGGGTGTCCTGGTGTAAACTAGTACTTTTTCTCCCTCTATGTATATATCTCCACAGCTTTTGGATATAGAACTCATCTGAGCTTCGATCTTTGAACTGTAGCTTGAATTGTGTTGAACTGTACAAGATGTTTCTCTGAGGAACAATGGCAAGCAGAGCCAAACTGATTTCTTTCATGGTTATCAGTTAGATTAAAAGTTGAGTTCCCCAAAATAAGTGTAAATATAACGGAAACTAGAATTCGTCAGAACTCCTACTCCAATTTCAGAATGCACATATATCAAAGCTGTCAAAATGTATGTGGCTGGTACTGAAATATGCAGAAAAATAAATTCAATTTTTCTTCTAACTCTTTAATACTTTTATTTAATAAGAATGTTTTTTCAGTTATCCCCATTTTATTTTCCGTACAGTAAGTTTTCTAAACTTTACCAAGCTGCTCTGAATGGCTTTTGTATCCTGTAGCTCATAATCTGATTTGGGCCTTATCTACACTAGATTGTTATGGGAATCTCTCATTACTGCATTACCACAGGTGGAATCATGCCAGCTGTAACAATGGGGGCACACTAATGCAAACAAGGTGCGCCGATTTCTACCGATATTATCTAAAGCTGTTCAGAGCAGGATTAGATGACATGGTGGGTATCAATGTCAGTGCCCTGTTTATGTGAGTATTCCAAGGAGTGAGGCTGAGTTAATGGGAGATTGCCAAAGTGCAGCGTAGACACAGCCTGTTTGATTTACAGAGCTGTGCTGAGCTGACTGGACTCCAAACATTTTCATCCTCACATTAGAGTCAAAGGTCAGTATCCCTGTGAATCCTACAAATGACGCTGATGGTAGCCTGCCAACAGTGATTGAGAAGCTTGCAAAATTCTGAAGTACTAGTGCCTCATCAGCATATGTGAAACTCTTACAGGTGACAACACAGTACACTGGGGATTAGGGATGGGCAAACCTGTTTGATTTGAAACTGCCCTAGGCCTTACCCCAGTTAGAACCTATTCCAAGGGTCAAAGTAGTCCATGTGAGAGGTTTCTTCTCTCTCACTGAACGCCAACATCTTAATAAACTTTGGTTAAGCATCTACAATTTGGGGTCTTATCCAAATCAAACCTATGAACCTTCTGATGTTTGTTCAACCCATGAAAATACACTATTGACAACCATAGAAGTGGCTTGCAGGGAACAGCTGGGATATTCCCAGGCATCTACCAAACAGTACAGTTGGCTCTAGTTTGGTATATGGAAAGTCTCAGTATGAATCATGCATTTTGTCTTGTTTTTATTGTGAACAGCTTTATTGCTTTTTTTTTCCAATTAACTATAAAAATGGAAGTGCCTGTTAAGCAAGAGTCTTATCAGCTGTTTAATCTCTAAGCATGTGGGGGGGAGGTGAATAAATAGTGATGCAGAAATGATGCAAACTGGAAATAGGATCAGAGATATTTTTAAAATTACTCCAAAACTCTACCTTAACTATATAGATTAAAATAGAAATATATAGACTGTATTATAGAAGAACTAACATGAGTTTAATTTAAGATTGCATTGTGCTAATAGTATGTGTTACAATAAAAATACTGCTATTTTGTTTTTAAGATGGAAGCTATACAAAATGTTTCCTTGTACTTTCTTCCTGTAATATTAAGCTTTTACGTAAGGTGACTTACTTGTTTGCATGCTGAACTATATTCTCCATCTGTGCATTACAGTGACTGATGAAATAAACGATACTGAAGGTGGTAGGAGGCATGCTGCAATAATCATAAGTCAGGAACATTACAATTTGAGCTGTATTCTATATTGGTAAAGGAAGAAAAAGTACTGGTTTATACCAGGACACCCTCTGCTGGTTAAGATATTGTGGGAGGTAGCACATGAATCCTGAAATTGTAGCTAAAGATTGAGGCATAGGGATAAACTATTACAGCTGCAGGCACCGGCTGTAATTTGCACAATTGATTGGCAAATGGCAGAGTTATGAAAGCATATGGAAGACACGCCTGCTAGATTTGGCACTCAGTCCTACTTTAGTGGCAGCTGAGACCTCTGGATCTTAATACCTAAGCCTGGCCCTCTAATGCATGAGCTAAAAGAGCCAGGTCTGCGAGCCAAGGCTGTAGGAGGCTCATCAATCTTTAGTTGGCCTTGCCACAATTAGTGGGGGACAGAGTGCCACACCCTGCAGGCATGGCTTACATCTATATGTTCATAAATGCTTATGAAGGGAAAAAATTAGTTCAAGTTATCACTGAGATAAAATCTACCGTGTATTGTACACTCTTTTGTACGGGAATTTGAATCTGGCCTTAGAATCCTCCTCTATTTTTTCTAATGGGCTGTGCATACTCAAAAGAATTGGCTTCTTGGAAAACAAAAAGTTTTTAGCATATAGGTTGTTATAAAAATGAATTTCTAATGTATAGAACTGAACAGAAACCTGTTGCCTAACCCTCACCAGGTACTAGAGAGAATTAGCCCTTTCCTCTGCCAAGTCCCCTAAAAGACTTTCAGGCAAATATTAGAACAAGCACAGGTTGTACAAACATTTCCAAGTGCAAAACTTTTTGCAACACTGGAACTGTAACCTTTTAGTCCCAAAGGGATAATGTTAGGAATGCAGATGGTTTAGCAGCGATCCTGGTACATCTTCTCCTTACCAGACACAAGGGCAAACTGATGAGAAATATGAGGCATTGCTTAGCTTAGCTAGCATTTTTACAATGAATGGTAGAACACTGGTGAGACAATTCCAGACTACTTTCAGACTGCCAAAAGAACAGTAGCAAATCTTATTTTGTCAGCACTATTGTTGTTAACATATTAATCCAGTAATAGAAATGAATTAATGTGCTTAGCCCTTTTCAAGGTATATTTTCCTTTTGCAGGCTAGGGTGGGGCCAAGGGGGTAACTTTATAAGCACAGCAGCTAGACCCCCTTGCACCATTACTACCTATTAGCTTTCTCTCCATGTCAGATAATAAGCCAAGTCATTGATCCTACACTTCTGTCTTCAAATGTGCAGGACATTCAAGCTCTGTGCATACACACACAACAGCCCCCTGCCCCCCCCCAAAAAAAAAGAGCTCTCCAACTTGCTAGAATCTGCAGTCAGGCAGTTGCAGGAACCAGACCGGTTTTTTGCAAGAGAAGACTGCATAAAGCAAAAGAGAAACCTGCGTCAGCACTGTACTCAGTGTAAGAGCCTTTTAAGGACGTGACGGGAGTGTGCTTTGGTGAGCTTCCCCACAAGCAAATCAGCGTGCTCAGGAGGTGTAACCGAAACCCAACCCATTCTCCTACTGCCTTCTATAAAGAGAGGCTGCCTTTCTCGCTCTTCAAGTTCAACTTCTGAGTGAAGGAAAGGCTGCTGTAGTGGCTGGTGGATCAGCGATAGACCCTGAGCTAAAACAAAAGAAGTATGCAAAGTGCAATCTTCTTTGCTCTTCAGCACAACTGTGGACAAATGGAGAAAACTCCCAGCGGCTGCCAAAAGGAGGAGAAGAAAGGAAAGATGAAGAGAACTATGTGAGTTTATATATTTATAGCAGGTCTAATTCATATAAAGAGCCACCCTTTGCTTTCAGAACAATGATTCAAACTAGGGAGGTTGCATCTCAGTAGGGAAAAAAGATAAACTAATTATATTATTCCTTAAACTATTTGACAGAGTTAACTTTAAAAAAAATCACTTTGGATGCAATATGTGAGCAGTGCAAGAGTGGGTTAATTTATGTATTTGATGTCATCAGGAGTTTTTAAAAATGGAGAAATATCTCCACTGCAAAAACCCTGATGTGCAGAAAATCCTGTATTTGCTGAACTGGTCCTTTGATGAGAAATAACTGTCGGTGGCAGTTCAGAAAGAATGTAGATCTTGTGCAGAAACGGTTTATTTCAGTTCACGTTTGAGTGGTGAAAATGTAAGCACATTTCCCCCCCATTTGTTGTTCACGTAGCAAGCTGTGCAATTTTCCATTGGATTGGTGTCTTCAAATGGCTCTGTCATTTAAACTTTTTTACAGGGTTTGCTCCTTGCCTAAGCAAAACAAAAACAAAAAAAGGGAACATCTTCCATTATTGTATTTATAATGAATATCCTGTTTGCACTGTCTGGATAAGACATGATATTTACAATGTAAGGGACAAAATTATTTTGCAATTCCCAGTTTCATATAGAGGCTAGTGGAGATGATTTTGTGCTGCAGCTCCTGCAGAGTTTAATCTCACCTGTTCTACAGATTTCACCATGTGGCCCTAAACTGGAGTATCTTCCACACTGAAAATATATTCTTTTAGGTTGGGGAGATCCAGTTTTTGGCTCTTCCAAAAATTAGGCAGGAAGAGATTAAATCTCCAAATCCATATTGATGCACAATTGAAGAGGGTTTTCCAAATATCTGAGCACCAGGAGGCCCCCACCCAATAGTTTTCACTCAGCTAAAACTCCCATTGAGTACAGACAACAGTAGTGAGTCCCTAGGGGAGAACAGAGGTCAATGTGCTCCTCACGTACAGAAGCATACCTCTGGTTATGAAATTCATAGATGCCTTAGTTACAATTAGTCACTTTTCAGTCCCTGTGGGCTCTCTTGCTCCAGTCAGTGGAAAAAAACTGCCGGTGACTGAAATAGAAGGATTGGGTCCTATTTTTTTTAAATAGAAAAAGATTCGGGGCTTGATCCCACAGTTATTAAGCAGGCAAAACTGCCATCAGCTTCAAGGGAAATTTTGCATTCTCTTTATAGAATGCAGGATTAGTCCCATCTCTAGTTAAAATGTGCAAAGCTGGAAGGATAGTTTCAGTTAACTCATTTTAATGTATTTCCCCCCTCTTCCTCTTTCTTTTCTAGCATTAAGGACTGGAAAACAAGGTTGGGCTATTTCCTGCAGAACTCTTCCACTTCTACAAAAACAAAGTCAAACAAAAAAGGAAAGCAACATTCTTACTTCAGGTAACTTAAATATACAGATTTCACTCAAATTAATCTCAAATATTTTAACATGCAAGGAACAGAAATATATGCCGTGCAATCTAACTAATGTTCTCCATCCTTTTATATAGACCTTCTCCTGAAGAAGCTCAGCTTTGGTCAGAAGGTTTTGATGAACTTCTAGCTAATAAATGTAAGTCAGTCTGAAAAGAGTAACAAATCAGTGTAAAAATATAAACATGTTATGGTCTTGCTGTAGGTTTTTGTAATAGAAAAGGATACTTCAGATAAGAATAAGCAATGGTTTTCCATGTACATCAGGATTATAAATTGCCCTTTGAACCTCATGCATGCAGCTTGATATTGGTCTCAGACACTTCTATTTTAAACAACACAAAGCCCCACTTCATAAAAAGTATATTCTTTATCAAAGATTTTTATGCACTTAGAAATCCACTCCAAGACAAATCCTTGTTCCAGTGCTATTAGAAATATACACATTAAGCCACTGTGGGCTTGATCCTGCAATGGAGTCAATGAGAGTTGAATCCTCTGAGTTTTACAGCTGCTCTGCAAAGAAAACCACTTAATTGCTGAACCAAAAAAAAAATATTATATCAGCATTTGATAATCAACTTTGAGTCACTCTTTCCATTGCAAATGTCTTCCAGCAATTTATAGCTCTGTTGTAAATATTTACTCCAGTCTAAAGGTTAACATACTAGAACTCAAGATCTGGAGAGAAACTGTATAATGAGGAGTTTTGTTTTATGTTTTTTGGGTTTTTTGTTTTGTTTTTGTAAACCTAGCCATATGTTAAAGGAAGTGTGCTGACTTTACGTGGTTTTCATTTTTTGCACTTTTCCTTCAAAAATAGCTTCAGTTATTTAAAAAGAGAGACTGGCAAACTGTGGAAGCCTAAATATATATTTTATATACATATACATAGGCAATTATAGAAAGTGTCCTGACAGCTCTGAAAGAAATATGAGAGCAGATGTGTTTTTGATAGGGAAAGACTACTGCTAAATGCAAGATTCCTGGAATATTTTCAGCTCATACATTTCTCCCTTTTCTTGATCCCCAGATGGTCTTGCAGCTTTTCGAGCTTTTTTGAAATCAGAGTTCTGCGAAGAGAACATCGATTTCTGGCTGGCCTGTGAGGACTTCAAGAAAATCAAGTCACCTCAGAAACTGATATCCAAGGCTAAAAAGATCTACAATGAATTCATTGAAAAAGAAGCTCCCAAAGAGGTAAAAAAGCTCTCTGAAATTTCCACCCTCATGTCCACCATGGGCCCATGTTTTGAAATTTTGTTGCCCAAAATGCATTTATGCCCCTGAAAGCTGATTATTAACATCCAGATATTACCTCAATACCATAATTTATTCATCCCAGTTTCCCATGTTGGAAAATTGGGCCAGCAGTATTTTCACAGAGATTCTGGATCAGATCTTTAGCCTAGATACCTCAGCAAAAGTCATTAAAGTCTACAATGTATTTAAAGAGCATCAGCATTGAAATACGATTGTCATCATTTGAGTCTTTTCAGTTGCCCTGTAGTGCAATACATTATAGAAAATGTGCCTCATTATAAAACTAAGGATTTTATCTTGCAATCTTCTGAAGGAGGAGGCCTTCAGGAGCTTCACTGGGAGCTTTGTCTGCCTCAAGGCTGCAGTATTAGGCCCTTAGTGTTAATGAAATCTCACTTTTATCTAACTTGTCTATGGTATTGGCTTGAGGTGAACACTCTCAGTAACATATTCACGCATTCTATTTCAGATAAACATAGACTTTCAAACCAAGAACATGATTGCCCAGAATATCCAAGAGGCAACACACACTTGCTTCGGTGCTGCACAAAAGAGAGTCTACAGCTTGATGGAGAATAACGCATACCCACGATTTTTGGAGTCTGAATTCTATCAGGAACTGTGTAAAAAGTCACAGATTACCAGGGAGCCTCAAGGGACATGAACTCTGGAGAGAAGTGAAGTGGAAAATTCTATTTCACCTGCTAAGGAAGAAGGCCATGTGTCCTAGCAGCTCCATAATCTGAAAGACTGAAATCCTGAATGTACAGAAGGTTTGCCCAGATGTAGTGGGAAAAAATGGACAGAAATATAGCCTAAGCTGGTTTACAGTTGAGTGGTAAACAGTGATGTTAGAAGTCTAGGGATGGAGCCAAGAAAGCTGCTGGCCAGTGTCCAGGGATGATGCATTTTCCATCAGTGAACAGTGCAGAGAGAAGGTATTTCCATGCATTATCATAGCACTGTATATTGTCAGACTCCTTTTGTCACACTGAGAGCGTTGATACTGTAGGTCAGATAAGATCTGCCTCCTTTAAGAGTAAACAAGCTCTGAGGCAGCACAGTGTAATCAAACATTTCTGGGAATTTGGACAGCTTTGAATAATTGATTGCATTTTTTTTCCCCTAAACAACTGGTGGTATGTTATCACTCACTCACTTCTTAATACTGGTTCAGCTAACTAAAAAATTCCCAGCAGCAAATAGATGCATCAGTCTTCCATGTGACACTATACACTGTCACTGTATAATGCAAAGAGATAAAGAGGGATACATTACACCTCTTTGGAGCAGAAGATGCTGAGTAGCTAACTACACCATCCAGGGCCAAATTCTGTCAGTGGGGCTGCATGCAGTGAAAGTAAGGGCAGAATCTGGCCCATAGCAAACAGGAGCTGTATAATACTATGTTATGTAGACTAATGCAGTGTTGAACATTACTATTTATGCCAGGAATGCCACAAATCCTGTCTTGAGGACAGCAAAACTTAAGGGAAGGGGTCTTAGAATTTTTTTTTCATAATAAATTATTTTGGTACAAGATTTCTCTGAGTATATATTTTTTTGCTTCCTAACAACTTGTCTTGCCTATACTCCCTATATTAAAAAAAAAATAAAAATAAAAATCATAGAATAGCAGGGTTGGAAGGGACCTCAGGAGGTCATCTAGTCCAACCCCCTGCTCAAAGCAAGACCAATCCCCAACTAAATCATCCCAACCAGGACTTTGTCAAGCCTGACCTTAAAAACCTCTAAGGAAGGAGATTCCACCACCTCCCTACATAACCCATTCCGGTGCTTCACCACCCTCCTAGTGAAAAAGTTTTTTTCCTAATATCCAACCTGAACCTCCCCCACTGCAACTTGAGACCATTACTCCTTGTTCTGTCATCAGGTACCACTGAGAACAGTCTAGATCCATCCTCTCTGGAACCCCCTTTCAGGTAGTTGAAAGCAGCTATCAAATTCCCCCTCATTCTTCTCTTTTGCAGACTAAACAATCCCAGTTCCATCAGCCTCTCCTCATAAGTCTTGTGCTCCAGCCCCCTAATCATTTTTGTTGCCCTCCGCTGGACTCTTTCCAATTTTTCCACATCCGGTCTAGCTACACAAGATACTATCCAGCAATGAACAGATAGGCAGGGGAGAACATATTGGGAATGGTTGCTATTCTATAGCAACCGTTCTGTTACAAGTGGGATCTTAACTCCTAGCACTCAATAAGACTAGCATAAAGCTCTTAGGATAAGAACTAGCAGTGTCCTCAAAACAAAAAAAAAGGGCAGGCAGGCATGCAAGTTTGATTAGTGCAAAGAAAAGCCTCCCAAAGGTTGCAAGACCAAGGAAAGCTTAAAAAACGGAGAAATAAAGCACGCAAAAGAGAAAATGATACTCCTCCTACTAGCCTTAGCTGAAACAACTAGTAGGGAATGTGCCCCACAGATGAGGCACATATATCGCTGGACATGGGCACAAATCTCACAGGTGGATTTGCCAGTTAGAAAAGACCAGTCTGTCTCCAATTTTTAAATGGATCACACACCTTTACTTATTGGAGCTGGAGGAGAAACAGGTAGCAGCATTATTCCTCCATCAGGTCAAATGAGTCTGCACTTGAAAAATTAGTACCCGCATTTTAGCAACAGCACAGCTGCAAGTCTGCTACTTCAGACAAGGCCTAAGGGATCTGACCCCCAGATCATGAGAACCTGCTCAGAGCAGGCTTAAATGACAGAGGTAAAAACACATCACCTTTGGCTAGGCCAGTGTTTACATTGTTACTAGCAGCAATACAGCTGTACCAGTGTTGTCAGATGGGTACTAATTTTTTCTAGTATTGACAAAGTAGTCAGTGGAGTTGACAAAAATATTTCACACACACACACCCCCAATGAGCAACAGCAGTTTTGTCGGCAGGAGAGCGCTCCTGCCAACAAAGTGAGGTTCACACCACCACTTTTCGTCGGTAAAACTTCTGTCGTGCAAAGTTTCAGAAAGTTCAATGAATAGAAGATTGTTGGGGGTGGAATAAATCTGGAAAAGAAGAAGAAGTCTGGAGATAAATGTGAGAAGGGAAGGACAGGCAGTAGAAACAAAAATGAAACAGCTGCATATTCAGAAGTCTTGGGGTCTTTCTGAGTGTAGCCTTCATTAATTTGAGATCTACCATTCTCTAACTAGAAGGGAAAAACTTATAATGGCAGCAGGCCATAAAAGAGACCCAGTTAGGGAATATTTTAATTAATTTCCTCTACCTGTGGGTAAGACAGGCATGCGTGCAAAATGCAAACAGTGCAACAAAGAAATGTAAGGCCTGGCTGCCCAAATGAAACAACATCTTGAGAAGTGTGCCTTCTCAGGAGGAAGCTGTGTTGAAGACGATGAAAGGAGCATGTCTGAACATTCAGGATCTTCAGGTTGGTAACAGCCAACAAGAATGCACTTTTATGTAGAAATCCATGATTAAATCAAGTCCTGACTAGTGATTTAAATCAAATCCACCCTGGTGTACCCACATTACAAAACCTTTTTAGTAAAATAGTTGGGTCTCTCACACACACACTCTCCCTCCCTCCCTCCAACTGCTGCTGTACCAGTCTGCTGTGGGAGTCCAACAGTACCTATTCAACAGTTCCTAGAACAGCCCCACTGGACAGAGAGCAGTGTGGACATTAGTAAAGTATGGCAATACCTAAAGGGCTTTCTGGGAGATTGCTATTAACATCCCCATATCCCTTGAGAAATAATTGTATTTATTCTTTTGATGCCTAAAATGTTACCGTGTTGGGCGACACATTTCCTGCACTCTGGGCATCCCTACAATACCAATAATTACAATTGGCACTTTTATATCAGTATCCAAGGGCAACAGATACCCTGCTCTGCTCATTCCTTTCACAAGTAACTGAATAGTTAACTCTCCCTCCTTCCCCAAGCAATGCTCCAGCTAACAAAGAAAGACTCCCACTGCACACAACCTCTTCTCCAAATGCCTAGGAGGAAAAAAAATGGGCTTTGGAGCATCTGTGAACATCGTTAGCTGCTCCAGGCTGGGCAGATCAAGTGTGAGCACCCTCTGGAGTAGAAGGGCCTTGACAGAGAATGCCTTCTCTGCAGTTTACAGGTAGTTTACTGCTTAGCCTAGCACAAGGAGACAGATAACTTCGAATTCTACTTAGGAACTCATCATCACAAGCAAAATCATAGGATGAGCTTAGTGGAGACAAGGTGGTGCTCTGCTCTGCAAGCAGATTTACTTACTGAATTCATGCTGTTGCAGGATTGACTGGCTGCTATGGGGCTGAGAATGGCAGTAGGAGGAATTCTATAGGGAATGAGACCTTCTAGACTGCCAGACTTGGGAAAGGTGGTCTTAAAGCTGGAGAGCTCTTGGGCTATTGCAACCTTTCCATTATTGCTTTGTTCAGGTGCCTTCAAGCTGGCCTGTATCACATTGAGCATTCATTTTGTGCTAGAAGCATAAGCAACGACTGCAGGAATAAAGTGATGCTGAGGACCCAGGTCTTAACAATTGTAAATGAGGCAAAGGAGACCTGTTACTATCCTTATAGCAGAGTTGTGAGACTTGTGATGAAATCCTAACAATATTTGGTGGTTTTTATTTTTTAAAAAGGTCCAACTCCAAGAGACAACTGACTTGGTGAGAATCTCAGCTTTTATTTTACAGCTGTGGAGAGCCTGAAAATGTGACTCAAAATAGACCCTATAGGTTCAAAAACCAGAAGATAAATAAAAAGCCCCCAAATTTGTTATTTTTAATTAATTTTAAGCCAACTTCATGATTTTTTTAAATGTTTGGGGTTGGCACCACTAGCGCTTGCCCTGATATTGGAGCACCAGTCAACCTATATCAGTAACCAGGTTGTGGGTGCTTGAGCCGAGAGGTTGGGACAGGAGTCAGGAAGCAAAGAGCAGATGCCAGAGCCACAGGTCACAGACAGAGTCAAGAGCTAAGAGTCAGAGGCCAGCATCAAAACCAGAACCAAAGACCAGAACAAAGTGTTAGAGGCCAGGAATTAGAGCCAATGGTGAGAACCAAGCTACCTGGAGCAAGGTGAGTCAGACTAGACAGGACTAGGTATGAGTACACACAAGAGCTATCACAGCTATGAACAAATGCCTGAAATATTCATGGACCTGATGCTGAATTTAAGAACTGCTGCTCTTTCCAACCAATCAGACCATGTAGCCAATCAGGCAGTCTACTAGAGGCCAGCTGTACGTGTTAGGTTGTCCAAAGAGTGGCTCTGCTACAGGCTGTACTTCCTGACAGCATGGTTCAGAGTTCTGCTTGCCATTCATAAGGGAGTGTTTATACATCTTGGTGATGGGAAGTCTGTGGTCTTGAGGTGTATCTGGTCACCTGCAGAGAGGTACGGTCAAAGTTCTAAATATCCCTGAGATAACTAAAAGGGTTTGATTCCAGGTGGAGGGTAGTGTTTCCAACATGGCCAAGTATCCATTAATGTTGGTTGGGATTTTAAAAGCAAAGGGATTCAGCCACACTTCTTCCATTAATTTATGTGGGTAGACCCTGTACATGACTTTGAAATTCTCAACTAACACTCATATGTCCATTCTGTGAATTGAAAAGGTTGTGACTCCATCTTGACCCCTGGAACAATTTCTGGAAATGTAAATTGACTAAAAAAAGAGGCAAAAAAGAATTAAAATTCAAAAAAGAATTACACATTTTCAGAACTCTAGTTTGTGTGAGAGAAGACAAATAGCAGTCTCTGCTCCACACTCCAGACATTAATGGAGTTTCTATCCCCACAGGGAGACCTCACGTAATCAAAGCTCCTTGTCTTATGAAACCTTACCCTGATTACAACAGCAGGGACAAGTTTAAGTATGGAGCTAGACAACAATAGTAGTTTAAATTAGAGTAGTTTGCTGCACAGTATGAATACACCATCCACAAAGCACTCAACTAAACACGCAGCATGCCCTGAACTTCATGTAAAACGCGGGAAGGACTTTCAGGGGACAATTCCTCTTGTGGTTGTTGTAAGTCTTGGTCAGAACTCTGGAGGGGCATTACATATTTAAACAGCAATACTTATGCCCAACCATAACCACAGGAGGCCACGCCACTTGATAAACAAACTTATATTCAGTGTTTTCGCTAGACGTATTTATACTTAGTTGTTGAAAAATATACTGAGTATATTAACAAGCACATTGTTCCACTCGTGCCATTTGAAATCATGAGGCAATGATGTCTTTATAAAAGAGCTTCTAGAGGTGGGGGACTCTACAGACATCCTCCACTGGGATATTTAAAAAACATACCTATCATTCGGGTGTAATGTAAAATAAAAAAATACATAAATAAATAAATCACCCTTCAGAAGTATTTTTATGAGCCTTCAGGATAAGCCATTTCTGGCAAGAGTGACAGTACCAGAGAGGGAGCAGATTCCATCAGAGAAATCCATCCCAACCTTATCTTCATTTTGGTGACAGAAAGTTAACAAGGATTTCCTCTGAGTCTCCTCCAGCACATTACTTCTTGGTTCCTCATGGGTCCACATGAACTGCGTGCATGCATGAACAAATGTATAGTGACCTAATTCTAGAGGTTACCATGCCAACAGAAAGGCCCACTCAATTCTTGACCTTGGAGCAACTGGAATTTTTTAGGAGGCTCTGTGGCAAAATTTGTGGCCAATATTTTTAGAAACATGTCATAAAACGTGAGGCTCATGCAGTTTTGTAGATTCACTCTCCAACACTACTCCTGTACTTCCTAAAATGGGAGATGATGATTGACTAGAATCCAAATCTGGGGGAAGATAACACCATGCTCTCTCTCTAGTTATGACTTTAAAATGAGGCTCCTTTGTACTGGTAGACAATTTCTCCTGAATATAATCATTAAGATCAGAGATTCCATAAGCTACAAAGTACACATGGACAACAATTATATGATGGTCCCTTAAAATATTCCTGTTCAAGATAAATACTTATCTCTGTCAATTAGCTTATCTTTCCAAGCCAGCTCTCTGGCTTTGTATTTTAACTGAATATTTTGCTGCATTTCTGCACTACAGATTTAAAACAGACCAAAGTTATGTGGATTCTTGGATCTGATCCTAACTTCAGGCTTTCAGAGGACTTACAGTGAATCTAATATTTATAGGGCTTGAAAAGTCAGCTGACCTATATGGAAAATGCACTTATGAGTGGAACTGGGTATTTATTTAGCTAGTGTGTTTCTTAGACATCCACAGACGTCAAAGGAAAATCAAAATAATGAAAAGAAAGGACATGCAAGAAAGGGGGGCAAAAGAGAGAGGCAAGGAACGGTACTGAATGCTTCCTTTAAAATAGCTCTGAGGCAGGCAAGGATTAACCCTTTCAGTGGCACTGGGCTGAGATGAGGAGTGTCGTGACTTGACCCTCTGCACTTAAAGGCAGGAATTAAGAAGCTTGTGCTCCCACACCATGCAGGCATGGTGCAAACTCACAAAACTACATACACAGATTGTGTCAGACACAGGCTTGATCCCTTGGAGAGACTCCCGTTGACTCCAATGTGCTTTGGATCAGGCCCAAGGCATGCAGGAAGTATCCATTGGGTCCTAGTATAACTCATGACTGAATATAATCAAAAGTTTTCTGACCAAGGATTTGCATATCTTTTCTATTTACTAAGGGCCTACTCCAGACCAACAACTCCCATTCACTTCAACGGGCTTTGGAACAGATCTTAGATGTCGCTGCTCATGTACTGTTGTTCTAGGCAGCAGCCTACGTAGTTTATTGATTCAGGACTCTGTTGTATCAAGCAGGCATGGTACTGACAAGCTTCAACAGGACTTTATTTACAGTGGAAACCCCTTTACCAAGCTGCTGCTGCACATTCTGTAACTCTCACTCAGCCTCCTCAACTCCTCCCCATCCCTCCTGTTTCCTGTCCTTTCAGACTCCCAACAGCCAGTGCTCCCAGTTCTAATCATTACAAGCACATCTAAACACCACAGACTCTTCTTTCCTTTAGTTGCATTTGAATCCATCCCCCATCAGCAGTAATTTTGCTTTTACTAGTCATCGGGTTTAGGAGAGGACATTACCATCGTCAAATGCAGCAGCTGTGGTAGCATGTAGTTGACCCTGTTGCAACACATTCTAGAGCTTAGAGATGAAAGTGCTGGATAAAGTATGCAATGTAAGTGGTTCATGAGGGAAAGTTGAGAAAAATAACACATGTGAACCTGAAGTTCAAAATGAAGGTAGTAAGATTAGCACCAGCTTTATGGAGCTCACAATGGATGATTTAGTTTACATGATCAAATCTCCCATTGGCTCTCATACTTTCATCATGTCCCAGGTGTCAATCTGGTTCCAGCATGCTAATGCATTTATAGCCACATGGGTGGACTGAACCGCTATTGTATCCCCCTGCAAGTTTCCTCAGTTGTTCTTTTTGTCCAATAGAGAAAAATAAATTGCCTGCAATGGGGCTCTGCAAAGGTTGAGGGCTAGGCTATCCCAGCGAAAAGATACCAATGTTGTCCTCACCATCATGCAAAAATGCTTATGTGGGGAACTCAGACTTGCAGATTGAGAACAAACCTCTAACTTGGAAGAATTGGCTGAGCAGGGATATCATATAAGTTTCCCAAATGGTCAATGCTGAGGGCTTTGTCCTTTTTCTAACACTAAAGCAGTGTTATGATCTGACCCTTCAGCAGAGTGGCAGTATTTACAGCTAAGGCCTTGGCTACACTGGCTCTACAGCGCTGCATCTTTCTCACTCAAGGGTGTGAAAAAAACACCCCCCTGAGTGCTGCAAGATACAGCGCTGTAAAGTGCCAGTGTAAACAGTGCCGCAGCGCTGGGAGCTGTGCTCCCAGCGCTGCAAGCTAAACCCCATCAGGATGTGGAGTACGTGCAGCGCTGGGAGAGAGCTCTCCCAGCACTGACGCTGCGACCACACTCGCACTTCAAAGCACTACCGCGGCAGCCCTTTGAAGTTTCAAATGTAGCCATACCCTAAGACACTTGTTAACATATCATCTGGCCTGCATAGCCTAAGATTTCCAGTACTGGAAACTTTTAGAAATAATTCAAACTCCCCAGGCCAGTGCCGACTTTGTTAATGGCAGGGAACTCTGTTAATCTGGAGTTCTTTGTGAAAGTACAGAAAGGGGATTTATCACATCGCATAAAAATCTCCAGTAGCAGAGCATATTACATAATGTTAAAGCTGCCTCTGTGGATCTCAGGCTATGCTTGATGTAACAAAGATTTTGCTCAAAATGTTCTGGATGCCACAGAGGTAGCCTTATCCTCTGACATTTGATGGCACTCTATTAAAGAAAAAAGGACCATGATGCATATGTTACGGGACTGTCCAACAGTCAGGCAGTAGTGGAAAGAGGTGGACACAAGAGTTAAAATAAATGATTTACTTCAGAAGCCAAAAAACTCTGCTAAAAATTATATCCTAGGATATTTATCTGCTAAGCTGGGTTTAACTCCACACACAAAGACTTTTGTTCTTGAGGGCTACAGTGATCACCAAGCTCATGATGAGCTAATGCCCACCACAGATCAGTGGTATTCAGACTTGTTTGAGTTAGCTGCCAAAGAAAGAATAGTGTCATGCTGTAGAGATCAGTTATATGAATTTGAAGTTACTTGGACTCTTTTTCTAGATACCCTTGGATCAAAAAAAAATGTAGAGAGGAATGACAGACCTCCATTTTACCTAACCATACCTTCCCTTTTCCCTCCCTTCTGTCACCTCCTTCCATCTTCTCATATGTCTTATATTATTGTAGCACCACCCAAATATGTTGTGTCTATATAGTATTGTCTTGTATTTGGCCAGCTTTGACAAGTTGTAAATGGCAATGACTAGACTCAAACACAGCACCAGCCACTGCTAAACAACCTTCCCCAGATGCCTCTTCTAATATGCCTAACTTGCAGAATTCCCTCCTTTTGTTGTCCTGGATTCCTCTTACTCAGAAACCTGACATGTTCTGGCTTTGTGCATGATGAATATTCAGTAGGGAGTTAAAGAAGGCCTCAGATCACCCACCTCAGTGTCTCTAGTAACCTGAGATGAGAACTGAATCCACATCCCAAGAGGAAAAAAAGTGTAGGGTAACAGATTCTTTTGTCAAAAACTCAATACACTAATAACCCACTTGACAAACAGCATTTTAGCTGTATAATAATACTTTGCCCTTCTACAGAGCCCTCCAACCAACAATCAAAAAGTGCTTCTCCTACATTAATAGATTAACTGTCACTATTTCTCTGTGAGGTATCACTAGCCCCATGAAACAGATGGGAAAACTAAGGTACTGACAGGTTAAGTGACTTGTTCAAGGTAGCACAGCAAATTTGGGATCTGATCCAAAGCCCACAAAGTCAATGAAAAGACTCTCATCAGCTTCAGTGGGCATTGAATCAGGCCCTTAAACAGAAGCCCTGGGTTCTATTCCCAGCTCTGTAAATTGTTTAGAAGAGAACTGTCCTTTCAAAACCTTAAAAATAGAAAACCTAGTCAAGCAACAAATTCACTTTAGAAAGTCATGGCTCAGAGAACAGGAATAACATGTTAAGAATAAGAAAGTTGTCAAATTGTTTATGAAAACACAGATCCTTCACTTTTGCTAATGAGCACTTTCCCTGACTCATGTACCTGATACAGTACATTTCGGTCTGGCAAATGTCTATACCCTTGATTTTTAGCTCAAGTAAACACCAAATACTTTTTTTTTTAAATAAAAAGATCAGACAAATTTGAAGGCAAACACCAATTGCACAATCCTCCTGTCCTGGGCCTAGTCCAGAGAGCAAAAATAGGAAGAACATTTGACATTACAGAACAAAAAATATCTGATAAGTAAAAAATATAAATATTATTTTACATCATGTGCCTGACCAAGTATAGCAGATCTATGAAGTAAACAAGATATTTCCTGTCCTGTACTTTAGAATTTCTCTGGACATGTGTGTGTTAAGAGCTTTCATACCATGCAATACCTAAAATTTAAAATGAGAAAACAAGAAAAAGTACCTTTTTTTTTTTTTTAGGCATTTATTGTTTGTGCTGGATTCACAGCCCTCGGTACTGAGCCTCTGTATTCATCTATAAAATAGGTGAAACGTAATGAAAACTTCCCCACATTCTCTTAAGTATTTAAAGCACCCACTGCAGCAGTATTTCCGCAGTTTCAATGTAACTGGAGGGACCAGTGCTGGCAGTGCTTTTGCTGAGCTTACCAGCAAGGTGGCAGATTGTGATGGTGATTTGTAAATATGATATGGGCATCTGCACATTAGGAATAGGGCTGACACCATGCTCCTTTGCACATAGGCAATTAATAGCCACCAGAGAGAAAAAACAGTTTGACTGTCAACGGTTCGGGGTGCGTTAATACTACAAAAGGAGACTAACAAACAGAAGAGACTTCAGAGGAGAAAAGATCGAAATGTTAAAGGACTGGAGAGAATGACCTTTCAGGAAAGATTCAAAAAACTTGCAGATGATACAAAACTACTCAAGACAGTTCAGTCCCAGGCAGACTGTGAAGGATCTCTCAAAACTGGGTGACTGGGCGACAAAATGGCAGATGAAATTCAGTGTTGATAAATGCAAAGAAATGCACATTAGAAAACATAATCCCAATTACACATCTAAAATGATGGGATCTAAATTAGCTATTACCACTCAAGAAAGATCTTGGAGTCATTGTGGATAGTTCTCTGAAAACATCCGCTCAATGTGCAGTGGCAGTCAAAAAAGCCAACAGAATGTTAGGAATCATCAAGAAAGGGATAGATAATAAGACAGAAAATATCATACTGCCTCTGTATAAATCCATGGTTATCATACCTTTAGTCCCAGATTTGGACCTTAGCGTCCAAAATATGGGGGTTAGCATGAAAACCTCCAAGCTTAGCTACCAGCTTGGACCTGGTACTTGCTGCCACCACCCAAAAAATTAGAGTGTTTTGGGGCACTCTGGTCCCCCTGGAAAACCTTCCCTGGGGACCCCAAGACCCAAATCCCTTGAGTCTCACAACAAAGGGAAATAATCCTTTTTCCCTTCCCCCCTCCAGGTGCTCCTGGAGAGATACACAGATACAAGCTCTGGGAATCCAAACAGAGTGACTCCCCCTCTCCGTTCCCAGTCCTGGAAACAAAAGCACTTTCCTCTTCATCCAGAGGGAATTTAAAATCAGGCTAGCAAATCCAACACACACAGATCTCCCCCTGATTTCTTCCTCCCACCAGTTCCCTGGTGAGTGCAGACTCAATTTCCCTGAAGTAAAGAAAAATTCCACCAGGTCTTAAAAGAAAGCTTTATATAAAAAAGAAAGAAAAATACATACAAATGGTCTCTCTGTATTAAGGTGACAAAATACAGGGTTAATTGCTTAAAAGAAATATGAATATGCAGCCTTATTCAAAAAGAATACAAATCAAAGCACTCCAGCACTTATATTCATGCAAATACCAAAGAAAAGAAACCATATAACTTACTATCTAATCTCTTTGTCCTTACACTTAGAAACAGAAGATTAGAAAGCAGAAACTACTTCTCCAAAGCTCAGAGAAAGCAGGCAGACAGAAAACAAAGACCTCAGACACAAAATTCCCTCCACCCAAAGTTGAAAAAATCCGGTTTCCTGATTGGTCCTCTGGTCAGGTGCTTCAGGTGAAAGAGACATTAACCCTTAGCTATCTGTTTATGACAATGGTACACCCATATCTTGAATACTAAGTGCAGATGTGGTCAAAAAAGATATATTGGACTTGAAAAGGTTCAGAAAAGGGCAACAAAAATGATCAGCGGTATGTAACGGCTGCCATATGAGGAGCAATTAATAAGACTGGGACTTTTCAGCCCAGAAAAGAGACTACTAAGGGGGGATATAATAGAGGTCTATAAAATCATGACTGGGGTGGAGAAAAAGTATTATTTACTCCTTCTCATAACACAAAAATTAGGGGGCACCAAGTGAAATTAATAGGCAGCAGGTTTAAAACAAACAAAAGGAAGTATTTGTTCACACAGTGCACAGTCAACCTGTGGAACTCTGCCAGATGATGTTTTGAAGACTAAGACTATAACAGGGTTCAAAAAAGAACTAGATAAATTCATGGAGAATAGGTCTATCAATGGCTATTAGCCAGGATGGACAGGGATGGTGTCCCTAGCCTCTGTTTGCCAAAAGCTGAGAATGGACAACAGGGGATCTTGATGATTACCTGGTTTGTTACCACTTGATGATTACCTGGTCCATTCATTCTCTCTGGGGATCCTTGCATTGGCCACTGTTGGAGGACAGGATATTGGGCTAGATGGACCTTTGGTCTGACCCAGTATGGCCATTTTTATGTTCTTAACTAAACTCAGATCACCACCTGGTATAAATTGGCATAGCTAAACTGAATATTGCTATACCAATTTACACTATCTGGGAATCTCAATTTTGTGCAGCTTAGCTAATAAACAATGAAGGGTTGGATTATTAATTATTATTATTATTATTTGTATTGCATGGACCAAGACCTGTTGTGCTAGGTGATGTACAAGAACAGAACTAAAAGAGCTTATAATGTAATTATTTAAGAGTAATAATTGTAAAGTATTTGAAGGGGCCACATACTAGGGACAGAGAGGGGTATAGCTAGGAGCAAAGGTATAAACTGGACAAAAAAGAAAAAAAGATGCTGAACAGGAAAATGTCTTTCTATGAATGAAATTTGTTAGATTGGGAAGCCATTTCCCAAGAAAAGTAGGGGAAGACCCATCATCTAGGACAGTTTAAACTGGCCAAAGTATACAGGAAACAATCATGCCTGGGTAAAGGGACTAGACTAAATGTATAACAATTATGTATTGGAATCATATTAATCAGAAATGACGTAGGGTTTCAACCGGCAACCCAGAAATGAAAGAGTCATGTCCTATTACCACATAAAGCAACATTAAAAATATATAATTAAATATAAGCTTGGAAAAATAAAGATCTGTTAACCAAGATTTTTTCCATTAGCCAATAGGAAATGACTAATCATGACTCAAATCGTAAACCAAGTAGTAACACAACTTGCAATAACAGCTGAAAGCTTTCACACACTCCTCAGAGGAAATACTTCTTTAGGAGTGTGCAGAATTGACAAGAGCCTTAGAATGTCATTTAGATAAGATGAGGGTTTGGCCAGTTACTAGCAGTGTCAGGAGGAGGAGTTGGGAGGGAATCCAAGTGCAAATAAAAGCAAGGTGAACAAGGATATGACTGTTGCCGAGGACCATGTGGGATGAATAGTTGGCACACAGCTTTTGTGCTGTGTGCACAAGAGTAGGGTGGATTAAGTGTCTCTGATGAAGCACTGGGTGCAGCAAATTGTTTGATAGCAGATTAGCAGAAGAAAGGAAAGATCCCTGAAGTGAAGCTTGTTCAGGGCCTGCTCTTGACTGTAGCACCACAAAGCAACCGTAGAACAGGAATGCAATCCACCTGCAACCCCCACATGACCAGTGAGTCCAGAACTGTCCAGACTACTTAAAAACTGAGGAGCACAAGCCCAAGACAGGGCAGGTGCAGCCTGGCTAGGAAATGTGCTGAATCAGCAGAAGTCAAGTTTCCTGGGGAACTTCTGCCAGAAGGACAGCAGCTGAGGTAACAACAACTTACAGTACCTTTTGATCAGCTGTCTTTATAACCAGCCTTGCATTCTGGAGCCCCTTGAGTTAGGAAAATAGGATTCAAAGATACTATAAAAAGAGGCAAAAATCATGATGGAAAGTGATAATTATGGTGACTTGTTTTTCTATAATAATCCCAAAGTGCTATTTTAAGACGAAGATCTTTTGATCTCTATTCTGCTTCCTCTAAATCAAACTCTTGACAGAGTAAAAAGCGTTGGCAGCAGGTGGCCTCATAAAAACAATTTTAGCTGCTGGGTATTTCTTCCATAACAGGCTGTGCTGCAACATTACTAGGACACTTGCTTAACAAGGCTTGATTGTATGGTAACTTGTTGTGGGAGTCTACACTACGAAAAGAGAGCCAGGTTTGGAAATGGTTTCACAAAAGGATTGAAAGGTGGCTCCTTTCTAAATCAGCTGTGAACTTTGGTTACTGCTTGAGAAGCACCAAACCTTGTTCAAAGCCATCTTCGAAAGTTTGTTGAGCATGCTTTTTTGAAAATGGTTCTGCATATAGTTTGGCCCTCTTCCTAACAGCAGCTGGAACAGGTTCAGTTTGGATCATGTTTTGAAACAGTTTTCAAACAGCTCGCTTTCTGCTGTAAACATGGTCAGATATGTAAGGAAGGTTGAACTAACCAACTTGAAGGATCAAAAACTTTGGCATCAGTCATACTTTCTTCTTTATGCTCCTGATTCCTAAAACTCTGCTTCACCATTCCTAAAACTCTGCTTCACCTTTTTAGCACATCATGTCTGTTTGTAATGAATGATATCATCCCAGAGGTTCACACCACCAAAGTGTGGCAACTCCTTCCTAGTCAATCAATCCAGAAAGGTTACATAACAAGAAATTGTTTACTCCGCCATCAGGATACTTTGTTTGAAATGTTAAAGGCCTGTAGGAGCAACACTATATTTGCAAGTGCTAGATACGCCCACAGAAAGTGTGATCATTAAAGTGCACAAACAGGGAAGGAATTCTGTAGTGAGATGAAACTAGTAATTAAAGAACAGAAAATAGCAGCTGGTTTAACACAGTTAATGGTTTGGCATTACAGCTCACAGTGACGGTTTACTGAAGCACAGCACTCCCACATATCTTAAAGTTCACATGTAGATCTGAGGTCAGAATGTGTTCCTAAAATAAGGCTGTATCCACACTGGTAACCTGCCTTCATTTCAACCACCAACATAACTGCACCAGTGTGATCCCTTAGATCATTCTACTTTAGGAATACCCCTAATTGGGACTATACAGGCACAGCACTCCCAGAGTAGATGCAGCTTATACTGGCAAAGCTGTGCTTTTACAGGTATGGCTTATTCCATCACCTCTAAATAAATAAAGTTTACTGGCAAAAGTACAGTTCAACAGCATCTGGATTAGGGCTTCTACCAGCACATCTGTGTCAGTCACACCTCTTCACACGCCTGACCACTAAAGCCATGCCAGCAGAAGTCTAATATAGACAAGGCCTTGGTGTAGTCTTGACAGGCAAAGCTGCTATTTGCCAGGATTTGCACAGCGTCATTTCCCCCACTTTCAGAGAAAGTTAAATTGTGCCAAAGTGCAAATTATGGAGTTCTAAGGTTTACCCCATCTGCCTAGCAGTTTAGACAGCTGCAGCTAAACCAGAGTCTGTCCACCAATGGTGGAAATCACCAGAGCAGACAAGGCCTATGTTAAAAGCTAGTTGTCAACTGAGAGGTACAAAACCTAACAAAAACAAGGAGAATGCTACTTATAGCAAATAAAATAAAAATCCATAACCATATTTCTAAGTAATGTATCCTTGCTGTAAATCCGCTGCCTGCAACCAAGTTACAATATAAAAACATTGCTGTTATCTATCATTTTTGAACATCACCAAATGGTAAAATTTCCTGAAGAGGACTGGGTCCAGTCCAGCGTGCTCAGGCATTTAGGCCATGTCTACATCTAAAATTTAGCAGCGCTGGTTGTTACAGCTGTATTAGTACAGCTGTATAGGGCCAGCGCTGCAGAGTGGCCACACTTACAGCAACCAGCGCTGCAAGTGGTGTTAGATGTGGCCACACTGCAGCGCTGTTGGGCGGCTTCAAGGGGGGTTCGGGGAACGCGAGAGCAAACCGGGAAAGGAGACCAGCTTCGCCGCGGTTTGCTCTCGCGTTCCCCGAACCACCCTGCAAACCGCAGGGAAGGAGACCTGCTTGCTCGGGGGTTCGGGGAACGAGAGAGCAAACCGGGAAAGGAGACCAGCTTCGCCGCGGTTTGCTCTCGCGTTCCCCGAACCACCCTGCAAACCGCAAGGAAGGAGACCTGCTTGTTCGGGGAACGCGAGAGCAAACCGCGGCGAAGCTGGTCTCCTTTCCCGGTTTGCTCTCGCGTTCCCCGAACCACCCTGCAAACCGTAGGGAAGGAGACCTGCTTGTTCGGGGAACGCGATAGCAAACCGGGGAAGGAGACCAGCTTCGCCGCGGTTTGCTCTCGCGTTCCCGGAACCACCCAGCAAACCTCAGGGAAGGAGACCTGCTTGCTCGGGGTTCGGGGAACGCGAGAGCAAGCTGGGGAAGGAGACCAGCTTGATTACCAGAGGCTTCCTCAGGTATGCTGGGATACCTGCTTATTCCACGGAGGTCAAGAAAAGCGCTGGTAAGTGTCTATACTTGATTACCAGCGCTGGATCACCAGCGCTGGATCCTCTACACCCTAGACAAAACGGGAGTACGGCCAGCGCTGCAAACAGGGAGTTGCAGCGCTGGTGGTGCCCTGCAGATGTGTACACCTCCTAAGTTGCAGCGCTGTAACTCCCTCACCAGCGCTGCAACTTTCTGATGTAGACAAGCCCTTAGTGTATTTAATATAGAAGTTTAATTTTAACTTAGCTCATCACCTATCTTATCTTACTGAGGATTTATTATAGGACATTCATCTTCCTGCTGACCATCATTCATAACATGCTCTGCCCTGGAATAGACAATGACTTGTAGAGAACATAAGCAAACCCTAATAGTAACCAAGGCTGTTACTTGAATCTATGCTCTGTTATCAGGCAGTTACCAAAGTTATTTTGACTAGGGCTAAACAAACTGATTCAGTTTAAAGAAAGAACTGATCTGAACTTTTACCCAAAGCTCAAGCCCAACCCAAACCTTTGTTGAGGTTAAAAAAAATGTTTACTTAGGTCTTTGGTTTGTTGCTTAGGACAGGTGTATGTATTTTAATTCTCACACACCTTCTAGTTTAATCTGGGAGTGGAGAGCTGGCTTTATGAGATGTATTTGTTATTATTCCAACTGCGATGAAGAAAGAAAGTATCAGAATCTCACCAGAATTACATATCTGAGTCTGTTGGGTCTGCAGAAATGTCATAAGTTTAGAGAGTTGGTTGTTTATCTGCACCAACCCAATTAACTGTTTATTATTTATATGCTTTGAATTGGTCCTTATTCAACCACTGTTTTCCAGCAGTTGACATAGCTTCACTACTTAAAGTCCCCCAAAAAGCCATAATTTGCACTGGTCAGACTAAACTCAGGCAGGAATAAATATGCTCAAGTGAAAATCACATTTTCCTTGTCTACACTGGGGGTTTGCAGCTACCCTAGTGGCAGATCATCAGTGGCTGAATCTCAAGTACAGACAACGCTGTACAGCCATGCCAAAAGTGTGTTAGATGACACACACAAAAATATGAGGTCACTGCTCCAAGAAACTCAGTCTCTGAAGTAAAGCTTATACTTATTAGAGTTCATGTATCAGTAACTCTGAGATACTCATGAGAACAGGTTTTACTTCTGAAACCGCTCTGAGATTTAACTTCTGTTTTGTTGTATTGTCATCCTCTAGTGGAGCAGGTGTCCCCAGCTCTATAATACTGGTCTGGCTTTTCTTTCATTAATCCTGTTGTAGTGGCTGTATGCATATGAATTTTGTTACTATTCTGGGAGGTTTTACTTTCTGGCAAATCTTATATTTTCTTAACTTCTTAAAGGAGACACCTCACATTCTAAGCACCCATGAAGGGCCCGCTGTTAGGGAAACAGCTGTGCACAGATCAATGCTACCTTTGGTAACACAATAATCACGACTCCTAGAACTATGGGCCAAATCCTCAAAAGTGCTGGAACTCTCCTTGAGTTTCCCACTTCCCAACATTTGGTCTTATTTTTGCTGATTTTGGCAAGCTAACTTGTTACTGCTCCAGGCTTATTGCTGGTTTTAACAGCTGCAATAAGCCACAATATGATGTGCATTAAATAAACTTAAACACCACAAATGTAATTGTTGGGCCAATGTTCAGTTAACAGAATCACTTCTATAAACCTAAAACCAAAAGAAACATAACCACAAATGAAGGGAGGAATCTATAGAAAACAATTGCTTTTAAACAAACATTCCCCTGGTAGGTTTGAAACACAAATATTCAGGCTCTAAAAACCTGAAAACAAAACTGACTATAAGCAATACTGAAAATGACAATGGATTTTGCTCAAGCTGAGACCTGGACTACACACATTGTACTGGTATATCTTTTAGTTAGGGATGTGAGTTTTCATTGAAATAGTTATACAGGTACAATTATAACAATACAATTGTGCACGCAGACAAGGAAAGAAAGGCAAACAACGAAACAAAGAGTGACTTGTTACAAGTAAATTTTTTTTAAACATCTTCTCTTTTTAGTAATAATCAAAGCAGTTATTAGAAAGAGAAGTGTATCTGGTTACAACATATGAGGCCAGATCCTCAACTAGTGTAAATTTGTATAGTTCCATTGATAGGATCTGACCAAGGATTTTAAGTTAACTGTGTCCAAAAAGGGATTTTTCAAAGCCGAACATGAAGCCCCTGTTTTCACTATAAGAAAAAAAGAAGTGTGTCTTCACTCGAGTGAGCAAACTCAATTTAAAATCCTAGGGAGAATAAGGCAGTTTGTAATTTTCACGTGAGTTGTCAGGTCAAGGTAAGAACGTGCCTTCCCCCCCTCACTTCTCTCTCTCTCTCTCTTCTCTTTCCCCTCCCCCTTAAGTGAAGACAAGGGCTAGGGCCCCTCTCCTACAATGTGATCTGTGCAGGTGTTATTAAGAATGTGGCGTGAACATGTCCATAGTCCTAGATGGAGCTCCACTGAAGTTAGTGTGGCTTTCTATGGGTGCAAGGGTTCACCCACTAGGTATAATAGCAGCAGTGTACTTTGTCAAAGTTAAATGAAGAAACTGGTAATGGGAGGAAGGAATAGGCTGACATACATGAAGAGGAAACCAATCCTCTCTCCTGGCCTGTCTTATACCGCAATACTGATTGCCTAATACTCTTTCTTCCAATATTTCTTCCAATGTATGATCAGGTGATTTGTTTATTAGTGATTCCTTAAGCATACACAATGCTGTGGACAAAATTTCCTAAAGTCATGACTCTAAATGCCAGAAATTCTGCACAATGCCCTTCTTCCATAATTCTTGGTATTCTTGGAGGTTTGTTGTATTTAAAAATCAACCAATCAATCATCCCCGAATTAAGTTCATTTCCCTTTCAGACTGCTTGAAAAACATACTTGTGGATATTCCCCTCCTTTTTGTACCCCTGAAACTGCCTTCAAAAGTTTTAAATGTGATAACACACAGTTCTGCTGCTATCACAGCTGGACTCTGCAGTTGGAGACGGGGGACGAGGGCATCTTCCGGTATATGGGAGCAGTTGTGAGTGTTCCTACAGCTGAAACTTTTTGAGGAATAGGAGGCAGGGGGTTGGAGTAGATGACCTCCTGAGCTCCCTTCCAACCCTGATATTCTATGATTCTATGATTCTAAGTAGAGTCCAAGAATGTATGGCACAGCATGCACAGGCTACTGTGCCATACATGCACAGGATACTGTGGCCATAGCACTATCTCAGCTTCCCATGGACCATGATTACAGAGGCAGCCTCTTCATTAGTGCCTCTTTGGCTCTGTGACCATTACATCCCGAGGTTATCACTAACCTCTCCACCTTGCACCATCCAACACTAATCATTAGAACTGGTAGAAAATTAGAATTTCCATTTTCTTTAAAAATTGATTTTGTGGAAACTGCATGTTCTGACAAAGAAGCATTGACCTAAAATTCCTGACCAGCTCTAGTGATAACTCTGCAGCAACCAAATCAATCATTAGATCCTCCCATTTTCTTTTTTTTTTTATTCTGATGTACAGCATTAGAGAGTGGAAGCTCTGTAATAGCCTTCTGAGATGAGGCAACTCTCCCTCATAAATTACTACTTCATCAATTTATCTTTCATGCTGCACAATCACTCCATCAGAATTCAGTATTAGGTGGATGTTCAGGTAGGGTGAAATCTGCTCTATCCATAAGAAGATGCAGTAAAGGGGCAGTCCATGCACAGAGTGGTGAGGGGGTAGAGAGGTGAAGGGGCAAGTTCCAGGGATATTGGGGATCAGTATTAGCACAGACAGCACCTCTACTCCAGGCCACTCCTATTCACAGCCTTCCACACTGGCCTAAGTGGGGCTAGTGCAGTGGGAATGGGGTGCACAGGTCCCCAGAGTCTCATAACTTTCAGATCCTCTTTTTAGATGATAAATGGCAAAAACTTTCTTTTTACCTTTTCAGTTCATCTTCAAATGATCTCCTTAGGTTAGGGATCTGTCAAATGCATTTCTCTGTAAAGTGTCATGGACTTTGATGGCACAGTATAAATAAAATATATTGTGGCTAACCTTAGATTAATTAAAGAGCTTTTATTACAATAATGATGACTATGCAAATACCTTCCTTGTTTCTCAAATTCAACAGGAAATTAGTTCTGTCAATCCTGATGACAGTTCTGATCCTGATCCCACAGGTTTTGTTAGATTTTTTAAACCAGGATGGTTGGCATAAAGGTTGGCAATTATGTAAAAGTAACCAGGCATAAGACATTTTTCATCTGAATCCAGGTGCTAGAATCTCCTTCTTGGTTATTAAATCACAGAAAACCTCAGAAGGCCAAACCGGTCTTGGACAATTGACTACGGCCATGTCCACACTAACACTTATGTCAGCAAAACTTTTGTTGCTCAGAAGTATTAAAAAAGCCACGCTCCTGAGCAACATAAATTTGGCCAGCATAAGCGCTTGTGTGCACAGCATTAAATCAGCGGTAGACGCTCTCCCATCAGCATACCGCGGCTACATGAGCGATCTTACAGTGGTACAGCTGTATTGGTACAGCTGTGCCGCTGTAAACTTGCTAGTGTGGACATGGGCTAAGGCTTCAGTTTACTGAAATAAAGACGTTTTAATTAATTCCATGTTCCTGTTAAACATTAGTGCTTATCTACATGGGAGAATTGAGTGGAGCGGCTATAGAGGAATAAGTCGTTCTGCAATAGAACACCCTCAGGACATGCTTATTCTGGAATAAGTGCACATTTTTTCTGATTGCAAAGTGGAAGCAGAGTTAGGCCAGTGCTGAGTGCTAGCATGCTAAAAATAGCTGTGCGGCCATCACAGCACTAACAGCTGCTCGGGCTAGCCACCTGAGCACGGACCCAGAGGGCAGGATGGGCTTGAGATTGGGAGCTAGCCTGAACCTCCACTGGGGCCTCAACATCCATACAGCTATTTTTAGTGCTCTAGCATTAGCCCCACTAACACAAATCTGTTTCCTCAGGCTGGAAAGCTCACTCCTAGCTGCAGAGTAGACACACCCGAAGGGTGAACTCAGAGTCAGTGCTCATTTTCCACTTGAGAGAGAGGAATCAGAATTCCCATGAAAGGTCTGGGAATACAGTCTGCAAACTACACCCAGCCTTAGAACCTGCCCCCCAGGGCACCCCCGTGGACAGTCATCCCCCTTGATAGTTCTCTCCCACCTCCCCTTTCCCAGTGGAACCAAGCTCACCTATGTGATAGTTACCAATGGAGCTCCTGCTACACCTGACACTACCCAACCCTATCGAGAGACAAAAGGTGCAGGAACAGAAGAAGTTCATGCATTTTATGTAGCATGAATGATTTCCACTCTCGTCTCTAGTGTTATTTCTGCCAGGTCACCCAGGGCAGCATTCCCAAACAGCAGCTGTCTGTCTCCCCTTACCATTATCTATACAGTAGGGACTAGCCCCAACCATATGGTGAATATAAAGGTACTTGCTGGGAGCCTGCAGAAAAAGGGCACAAGGGTGGGAGCAGGGAACTCAAATTTGACCCTTTTGGTGGGAGGCTCAGCAGCTCACTGCCCCCCCCCCGGCCCCAGGAGGAGCTCGATCTTCCCTGCCTTCATAGCCCCAGGGGGCCAGAAAAGTTCTGTTCACCTGAAGATTACTGGGGGAGGAGAGGGGACGTGCCTCTGCTTGCCCTCTCTGCGCGTGCTCGGTGGGATCATCCCACATTAGCAGTGATTCCTGCCATGCCTGCAGCTTGAGGCCTTTCAGGCCCTTCTTGCATAACTGCTCCACCCCACAGCAACAGAGGGGAGGAGCACAAGACCCAAGTTATCAGGATCTTCAATCTATTGTTCTGCAGCTATAGAAACCAATAGCAGGTTGCAGCAAAGCTGACAAGCTTTCCACAGCACGTAGTGGGGCTGTAATTAGGGATATAAAGCCTTACTTTTATCTGAACTGCTTGAAACTCCCGTCCTTCTCTCTCTCTCTCATCTTGACACTGCTAATAAATCAATATAATTGCAATGTACAAATAATGCCCTTTTAGCTACAATGCCCTTTTAGCTACAATGCACAAATGTCAGCTGTTTGTGAAAGTTAAAGATCTTAGCTATTTAAAAAGTCACCAAGATATATGTTGGTGTCATTAGGCACTAACTAAGCACAAAATCTTTTTTTATGGTTTTGTGGAATTTACAGGCACATTATTAACTACAATTGTCCAAGTGCAAAGAGGAAAAAAAGGAGGAGTGAAATGGCAGCAGAGAAGGAAGAAAGAAATAAGATGTAATTCACATTACGTCAAAGCTAATGGGAAAGATCAGAAAGATAAGAAACATAGATGATATGCATTACCATTATCATATAGTCCTATGGTTAACAACATGCTTTATGTAACAGACATTTGTGTTCTGAAGCATCAAAGCATGATCATGCACTTCCTTAACATTATGGTTACTGGTGTGCTAAAGTAAATTAAAGTTATCACAATGAACAGGGGCAGCAGGTTTATATAATGTCTTGTGGTGCCCAGAATGGGTCCAAGTTCCCCCCCCCTCTCTCTCTCACACACACACACACACACACATCTGCCTAAGGCTCTGGGAGGGAGTTTGGGTGTGGGGTGCAGGTTCTGGGCTGGAGAAGGGGGTTGGGATGCAGGAGAGTGTGAGGGGTGCAGTCCTTACCTCGGGCAGCTCCTGAAAGCAGCTCCTAGGCGGGGGGCTGGAGGGGTCTCCACGCGCTGCTGCCCGCAGGCACAGAAACTGCGTTAGCCTTGTTGCAATGCCTGTGGGGGCCCCAGACCCTTTTAAATTGCCCAGGGGCAGCAGGCGGTGCCAAGGGACGCTCCGGGGGAGGTGCGCAGGGGCAGCAGGCGGGATCGGGAGAGAGACCCGGTCCTGAACTTTGGTGGAGCTGGGCCCCCATGCTCTCATATTGGTGGAGCATGGGCACCACAAGCCCATAGAACTCGCCGCCCCTGACAATGGATGGGGCATAGATAACTCATTGGGAAGCAGTTTAAGTAGAGATCAAAACAGCAGTAACTGAACTAAACTGCAAGAATATTATGAAGAGCTACAAGAATGATTCGAGATCTGTAAAACTTACCCTACAGTGAGAGACTTAACTTTTTCTTTGATGAACTAAATAGTATAGCAATGGCTGGACAGGGTGGACTGGTGCTCTCAGGTTGTACTGAGAACTGTTGGTGCTTGGCTAGCTGGTTTCACATATTGACGGTTAACTGATCATTTGTGCAGCCTGGAAGGAATTTTCCCTCCAGTCAGATTGGGTTATTTTTTCAGTCTTCCTTTGGAGTGTGAGGTGCGGATTGCTTGCCAGGATTGCTTGGTAGGGTGGCCATCACACTCACATGTTCCCAGAATACTGGATGTTAAGGTACTTCCAGGAATGGCAGGGCATGCCCCCACTGGCATGATTTCACACAGGCCACACGCCACCGGAGGCAGGGGGGAAGAGGGGAAACCATTTTGAAGAGCATGCCGGCCTGTCCTTGCCAGCATGACCTAACACACAGGGTGTGGGTGAAAGCATGCCAGTGAGGGACAAAGGAGCATGCTCTTCAAAATAGCATCCCTCAGCCAATACCAGACAAAACCAAGCCGAATTTTGTCTCAGTATTGGCAGGGGGCAACACCCCCAAAAGAGGACTGTCTGGTTCAAAACCAGTTGAGTGGCTTTCATATCACTTGAGTATAGCACCTTGATGAATTCCCCACCATTGCAGGCACCAGGGCTTTGGCGCACTTCAGTCTCTCCTGTTCTCTGCCTGTGGCACAAAAAAGTCTAGTGTTCTGTGGAATGTAATACCTTGGTCTAATTTCAGTTGTTGGGTTGTCCAAGTGCAGGTTCTGGGAGGTATTGGTGGCCTGTGATGTACAGGCGTTCGGACTAATGATCTGGTGATCCCTTTTGGCCTTAAAATTCTATAACTCTATGAAACTAGAATTTAAGTGACTTTATCACAATCCACAAGTGCCTCCGTGGGAAAGAACTGTATGATAATAGCTGGCTCATCAATCTATCAAAAAAAGGCATAAAGAGATCCAATGGACGGAAGCTGAAGCTAGACAAATTCAGGTTCTATATTGCCTGTGTTCTGCAGGAGTTCAGACAAGATCACAGGGGTCCCTTCTGAATGTAAAATCTATAAGTAAACTCTTTATAGGTCATATCATGTTTGCCTGCAGATTTGTACAACACCTAAAACAATGGGGCTCTGATCCTAAGTGGAGTCTTTGACTGCTATAACATAACAAACACCAACTAGCTCACTGATACCAGCTCCCAAGCTGCTCTTCTCTCCATCTCTAAGCAAGCAGAAATAAAAGCTAGAACATCAGCTGCAACAATGCATTGTCTCTTTCTTTGTTCCGACACACATCTAGCCTGTAGGAATAATTCACATGGATTCCACATTATTCCATGTGTACAAAGTGATATGCACCCTTAACCATTCCATTAACATACTGTGCAAAGCCCGATGAAATACGTAGTTCAAGAATAAAGACCAGATGTGTGCTAATTGTTTCATTTTTAAAAATTATGAGTCTGAAAAACTTCACTGCTGCATTTTGCCTCATTCTGTAGATCTAAAAGTCATATAAAACAATTGTCATACTCCATCAAACTTGTTTTAAAATGTACACATACAGTTCCCCTTTCCCCTCCCACACACACTATCTTGTCATGTCCTTTGTTAATATTTCCCATATCAGTCATTGCTGTAGCAGGATATTCGCAAGCAGCCCTGCCCCTCCCACTTGATTCATTCAGCAAAGCCAACATCACTGCTACTGATGTCATTGTGACATCACTTCATGAACTGAGCAGGAGAAAGCAGGGTGATTAGGAAATAGTTATTTGTGTAGTGATATCCTGAAACACAGCAGGGAGATGAAATAGCCATGCCATAGTAATCTGGTGGGCATTTGGTAGAATATTGTAATGGATTTCTCATCCAACCCCATCCCTAAGTGGGTGAAGTTTGACAGGAGAGGAGTGGGAGAAATAGAAAGTAAAAGTAAACAAGCAGAGGGATAGCTCAGTGGTTGGAGCATTGGCCTGCTAAACCCAAGGTTGTGAGCTCAATCCTTGAGGGGGCCATTTAGGGAACTGGGGTAAAAATCTGTCTGGAGACTGGTCCTACTTTGAGCAGGGGGTTGGATGAGATGACCTTCTGAGGCCCCTTTCAACCCTAATCTTCTATGAAGTGTTTGAGGGCAATGTGCTGCCTATAAACAGCGTTAGAGGAGTAAACATTTCACAAGGTCTCTACCTGCCTTAAAAAGGGATTGCTGGGTTTAAACATTGCTAACTCTTGCAACACAGACACCTGTGTTTATGTGAGACTCTCAGATTTCACTTTTAAAAGTTTCTAGCCATCAGGGTTGCAAAGCAAAGCTTGAACAGGTGAACTCTAAAGCCAAGGCACAAAGAGTAGAAGGCAAAAGGAACCCCAAAAGTGGCATTTAAAAAAAAACAAAACCATCTCATGGTTTTCTGAGGCTTGGCTCATCAGTTTTGAACAATTAGGAATAGTACTACTGATGGAGACAATGAGATCTCACCTTCTTTTAGATACCGCTAATACTGCAATGCATATGTTTGTTGGAGCATAGCAGCAGCTTTAACTGATTTAAAACTTTATTAATTATTATTGTTCAGATTTGCTTCTGGACATTTAAGCTCAGATTTCATCCACGGCTTCTTAAAATAGCAATTGTGTACCCACTTTATACATGCAAATACCATTTATGGCTGCAATTTCAGAGACTGAGGAGACATTTGAAATATGTACTGTGTGTTGAAGGCTAATATAGTTTAAACTGGCCACAATACTAAAACTGCCAAAATAAAAGTTCACCATGGAAAGGCTGATAGGCTCTTTAGTGAAGCACTGTTATCTTTTCATTATCTCTAGACTGATTCTTGCCTGCATATTTATACCTGCCTCTGGAAATTTCCTCCATATGCATCTGACAAAGTGGGTGTTCACCCACGAAAGCTCATGTTCCAATACTTCTGTTAGTTTATAAGGTGCCACAGGACTCTTTGTTGCTGTTATCTTTTTGTCCTAGTCCTGCAGAGAAGCAGATTTTAGAGCCCTAGGTTAACATATGCAGACCCAGAAATAAGGATTGCAACTTTGCTGGCACACTCCCAGGAAATCTCTATCAAACTCCAGTAGATGAGCATCTCAGTTAAAATAACCACAAGCCTTTCCTTGACAATACTCTGGAACAGCCCTGACTCAGCTGTTGGTATGGGGCCAGCACTGGTGCAGCAAAGCGTAGACAAGGATATGCCATAGTTACAGACACCTTTGAAAGTAAAACAAATGGGCTAGGATACAATATTTGTAAGGTAAATGTAAATCCAGAAGTGCACTCATCAGGTCAAAAAGGCAGTTTCAAAACTGCCAAATTGCTGCAGCATCACAGACAATATTGAACTCCTATGCTTCCACTACTGGTCAAGCAACCCATGTAATACCTTTTATCTGATTCATTGCCATCCCTGATGAGTTCTGGCCTTTTTCTTAAAGGCTCCAACTACAGGAGTTATGGTATTATATGAAAAATTTGGCTCTGATTTTTTAATAAAGTAAGTCTCTAGTTCTCATGGTTTTAGGGAAAAGCTTAGAAATACGAATGCTGAAGGTTCACAAACAGAAAGTAAATAAAAAGAACCTCCAATTTATTATTTTTTAGATTTCATAATTTTAAAGCAATCTCATGATTTTTGGAGGGTTGACTCATATTTTGAACGTTTGACCTTGTCAATATGGCAATAGCCATATCATATAGTCCATATCAAATAGACACTCCAGTGCAACGAATGGAAATAGCAGGGAAATTGAGGATTTTAGCAAGAAGAATCAGCAGTAACTTGACTCATGTGCCTACACAATTGCAGGATCAGACTGCAATATGACAACTACATCAAACAGATCCTGACCCAAAACCCACAGAAGTCAATAGGAGTCTGTCCACTGACTTCAGCTGGCTTTTTCCTTCCAGGCTCAAACTATTACCACTGGAATCATTCACCTATTGTACCATAGTTTGCAGTTTAGTAAACAAGTTATAAATAGATTGCAGCAGTTAAATTTGTAATTCAAATGAGGTGGAGAAGTCTAAATGATATTCCTTTTAATAAATAATCCAGCCAAGATGATAATTGTCACTCTCCTGTACTTCTAAACAGAAAAGTACTCTCAGTAGCTTAATATATGTAGTTAGTTAACTGTTTTAGGCAAGGATTCAAGTGTATGTCAGTCAGGTTTTTGGTGCATGGACGGTAAAGAGGTTTCCAATTGTTATGCTATCAAATAATTAAGGGCAAGAATATTCCAACACCCTTACTCATATTGGATAGTACATTAAATCCTCGCTTAACGTTGTAGTTATGTTCCTGAAAAATGCTACTTTAAGCAAAATGATGTTAAGCGAATCCAATTTCCCTATAAGAATTAATGTAAATGAGGGAGGGTTAGGTTCCAGGAAAAAAAATTTCACCAGACAAAAGAGAGAAAGAGAGAGACGTGTATTGCCCCTTTAAGTGTGCTGACCACACTCTAAGTACATTGCCTTTTTAAGTAGATTAGCAAATTGAGACAGCAGCTGCTGCCAGCAAGCTCTCTCCTTCTTGAGCCCTGTCGTGTCCCCTCTAACCCCACTCTGTGGAGCAGGAGGCAGGAATGGGGGGGAGGGGACACCCTGACATTAGCACCCCTCTTCCCTCACCCCTTGCATAGCAAGCAGGAGGCTTCCAAGAGCAGCTCCAAGGCCGAGGGCAGGAGCAGCACGCGGCAGTGGAGGGAGGGACAGCTGAGCTGCCCGGCAATTGATAGCCTGCTGGGCAGCTGCCACACAGGGAACTTAGGGGTCCAGAGAGCTGTTGGGAGGCTGCCAGTCCACCCTGGTTCCAAGCGCTCACCACTAGCTCCAACAGGCTGCTCTTTCTGCAAGCAGTGGACAAAGCAGGCGGCTGCCAAACAACGTTACAAGGGAGCATTGTACAACATTAAACAATCATGTTCCCTAACTGATTAGCAACGAAACAACAAAACAATGTTAATCAGGACAACTTTAAGTGAGGAGTTACCTTATTCCACAAATAGTCCCACTGAAGTTAAGATCACTCGCAATGTAAAGCACTACTCAGCATGAGTAAGGATTTCTATCTGGACCTATGGGAGCTACAGTGGCACAATATGGCCCTAAGTTTTTCTCTTGTCACAAAGAGCTGGATTCTGATACTTTCACACTTCTTTGGTAGTAAAGTGGGCCCCGTTGACTTCACAAAGGTTATTTGTAGAGTGAAGTACCAGTCATCTTTGGTAGCACCTTATTCCATTACTCCATTGACATTTTGGGGATTAGCTACTACTCAGCATAAGGGGCATCTGACCCCAAGTAAAGGTGACAACAGTGTCATGCTCCAAAATAGTTTATGAAGTCTAAAGCCCAGATCCTGCACTTAGTTCCATATAGATACAGGGGCCTATCTACACAGATACATTTGAGAGACCATGGTCCTAAATTATTGGGTTACTAGTACACTTTTGCAAATCAAAGCCCAGATATACTGCAGAACTCTAATACACTGTTGCAAAATGTTTTACTTCTGTTCTTCAGTTGAAGTAAAAGTTGAAGATGTGTAATGTAAATACAAGCAGGAAAAAACCAACACAACCTAAAAATCTCTGCAATTGAACCTAAAGAACACAGGGGGTTGTTTTGTTTGTCTGTTTTTAAGCTTTGCAGTTTAAATCTGACTGTGTCCCTTTAAAACATAGGAGGTGAGAAACGTTTTTCTACAGCCACACGTTTTAAGCAATTGGATAGC
This sequence comes from Gopherus evgoodei, assembly GCF_007399415.2. NCBI lineage: Eukaryota > Metazoa > Chordata > Testudines > Testudinidae > Gopherus > Gopherus evgoodei. The sequence continues at coordinate 64,503,532 of NC_044329.1, forward strand.
CAGAAGCAAAATGAAAAATCCCCACCACTTAACACGAGGCACTTGAAGGTAAGGTTATTTATAAGCAAAACCTATGAGGAGAGCTATTAACATCATTTTAAACAAAAAGTTTTAAACTGTTGTCATATTTTCCTTAAACATTTTGAGGACTCAATTACTCTTTTAGAATAAATGCTAATATGATTTATGTGCTACAAACACAGTCTAAAAAAGTGCTGTAAAGTAATTGCCTTTATAGTTACTTTTCATTGTCTTTGTTTCTTGACGCAGAGAGACTAAAATAACATCTTTCTTACAAAGAAGGAGATCCTGTTATAAGCAAACCCCTGTACCTGCATGGAGCAGTGCTTTAAGAGCTCCAGGTTGCAATGGTAGAGAAAATTGCTAAGCAGCAAGTCAGATTGCTGAGGGGTGCACATATATAGAATCTCCTGTGGGAAAACCCCTTCTGATTGGCTGCTTTTCCCCACTTACCAATCTTTTGGGAAAGAGAAGCCAATCAGAGATGATGCAGGAAAAGGCAGAGCTCTCTCCCTCTCCTCACAGGAGCTGACACTGTTCTCACAGGAAAGGAGGAAGGAGCAGAAGAAGCCCAGTATCTCAAAGTGACTCCACTCCTTCCACCTCTGAGCAATACTCCTCCCCCTCCCCTTAACACCCTGCTTGGAATACATAAAGGGGGCCCAGCTACAGCCACCCCTCTGGCCTGGGAATGGAGGTGAAGGAACCCAGGAGCTACATGAGGAGCAGAGGTGATGTGATAGGGGGTGGGGTACAGAATTGATTTGGGGTTGGGAGCAGAATTAATTGCTAGGTAAAAGAAAAGCAGATGTAAGGGTAATAGTCAGATTCCCCCACTTTTTCACACCACTTGAAGCACTGCAGAGGGGCTGCTTCCATTACGTTGGTTCTGAGGCTGCAGCCACAGCTACAGTATGTCTCTGGTGGTGCTCCATGCCTGGAAGGTGGATTCTATCCCCTTTTTCTGTGCAAAGCATGTTTAACTTTGGCTTAGCACAATATTCAGTATGTGGCCCAAATGAAGAGGTCAGAGATTGCAGTACTGCTGGTAGTGACTTCTTTCATACTGGAAAACTCTTATTAAATGTATTGGGTTAGATTTGCCTGAGCACCTATTTCTGACTGATCGTCAGAGAATCAGATGTACCACTAACAGACTGAGGCCACATCTAGACTAGGAAAATAGGTCACACTTGAAAGTGTATTAAAACTTGTTTAAACACTAGCTGTCATAACATTTTTCCCAGATTTGGACCTTAGCATCCAAAATATGGGTGTTAGCATGAAGCTTAGTTACCAGCTTGGACCTGGTAAAGCTGCCACCACTCAAAAAATTAGTGTTTTGGGGCACTCTGGTCCCCCAAAAAACCTTCCCTGGGGACCCCAAGACCCAAATTCCTTGAGTCTCACAACAAAGAGGAATAAACCATTTCCCTTCCCCCTCCTCCTTCCAGGTGTTCCCTCCCTGGGTTCCTGGAGAGATACACAGAAGCAAGCTCCATGAATCTAAACAGAGGGATTCCAACCTCCCTATTTCCAGTCCTGGAAACACAAGTACCGAGAGCCAATCTCTCCCCCAACCCCCCCTTCTTCCAGAGGGAATGCAAAGTCAGGCTAGTAAATCTAACACACAGAGATTTTCTTTTCCCCCTGACTTCTTCCTCCCACCAATTCCCTGGTGAGCTACAGACTCAATTCCCTGGAGTCCCCCACTAAAGAAAAACTCCAACAGGTCTTAAAAAGAAAGCTTTATATAAAAAGAAAGAAAAAATACATAAAAATGGTCTCTCTGTATTAAGGTGACAAATACAGGGTCAATTGCTTAAAAGAAAAATGAATAAACAGCCTTATTCAAAAGAACACAATTCCAAACACTCCAGCAACTACACACATGTAAATACAAAAGAAAAAAAACAATAACCCCCATTGTTTTATGATCTTGGTACTCACAACATGGAAACAGAAGATTAGAAAGCAGGAGACAGAAAAATCCTTCCCATAGCCGAGAGGGACAGACACAAGACCAAGGACAAAGAACTCACACCCAAAACTTCCCTCCACCCAGATTTGAAAAAGTCTTGTTTCCTGATTGGTCCTCTGGTCAGGTGTTTCAGATTACTCCTTTCCAGGTGAAAGAGACATTAACCCTTAGCTATCTGTTTATGACACTAGCATAGATGGCATTTTTACCCTTTAAAATCTGTTAGTTGGTCATGGTTGACCCTGTGCTTCTTGTCAAGCCTGAGAATACTTGTAGAGGTAAGAAAAACTGGAGGGAAAGTTTTAGAAATTAGATACTATATTATTCTTCAAAAGCTCAGCTCCTTTTAGTCAAGGATAGACAGTATTTTAGACAAGGATAGTCAAGCCATACTCACTCCTGGGTGAGTATGGCTTGACTATCCTTGTCCACCCATTAACCCAGTCCCATCTTGGACTCTCCTTTTTTAAAGTGGAGTTCAAAAATAATTTAGATAGATACTTAAAAGAAGTTGGAAAAAAGGAAATACTGATTGGCATATTAATCATTTTAATAATTTGTAGTAAAGATAGGCCCCAAGCCGAATCCAAATCACCACAGAATTCTTGGTAAACTCTAGATCTGTAATGTGTTGGGGAAGAGGGAGGAAGGGGAACAGATGTGGGGGCAGAATTCTTAATGTGGCACAATGTCTAAATTGTATTTAGGATGCACTGTTGGTTTTTGGAACAGGATGATACTGGGTGTTCTCAGAACTGCAAAACTATTTATTTCATTACATCATTATTCTGTAAGCAGAACTTCAAGGATATTTGTCTCTTTGTATTACTTTATGTTACTGTAAAAATGTAAAACTCTCACTTGTATATAAACTCTGATGTGTGGCAGAGGATATGGCGGGAGGGTGAAGGGTTGCCAACTTTCTAATTGCACAAAACAGAACACCCTAGCCCTGCCCCTTCCCTGAGGCCCTGCCTCCTTTCCTTTGCTGAGGCCCCGCCCTCGCTCACTACATTTCCCCTCCCTCGGTGGCTCGCTCTCCCCAACCTTCACTCACTTTCAGTGGCCTAGGCAGAGGGTTGAAATACAGGAGGGGGTGAGGGCTCTAACTGGGGGTGCGGGCTCTAGGGTGGGGCCAGAAATGAGGGGTTCAGGGTATGGGAGGGAGATCTGGGCTGGGGCAGAGACTTGGGGTGCAAGAGGGGTTGAGGGCTCTGGCTGGGGGTGCGGGCTCTGGGGTGAGACTGGGGATTAGGGGTTTGGAGTGCAGGAGGGGGCTCCAGACTGGGACCGAGAGATTCAGAATGTGTGGGAGGGGGTACAGGCTCTGGGCTGGGGGGTGTGGGCTCTGGGGTGGGGCCAGGATGAGAGGTTTGGGGTGCAGGAAGGGACTCCATGTTTGGGGGGTCAGGCCTGGGGGTTGAGAATCAGGGTTGGGGCCCAGGCTTACCTTGGGTGGCTTCTGTTCAGCAGCGCAGCAGGGGCACTAAGGCTGTGCCCCAGAAGCAGACAGCTGCAGGTCTGATTCCTAGGCGGGGTCCAGGAAGCTCCACCGCTGTTCTTGCCTTCAGGCATCACCCCCTACCTCCCATTGGCCAGTTCTCATCCAATGGGAGTGTGAAGCCAATGCTTAGGGCAGGGGCAGTGTGTGAGGCGCCATAGCCTCCCTGCCTAGGAGCCGGACCAGCTGGTTGCTTCTGGGGTGTAGCACGATGCCAGAACAGGTAAGGACTAGCCTGCCTGAGCCCAGCAGCACTGCTGACCGGACTTTTAACGGCTCGGTTGGCAGTGCTGACTGGAGCCTTCCAGCGTCCCTTTTTGAACAGGTGTTCCAGTCAAAAACCAGACATCTGGTCACCCTAGAAGGGTGTATGTATACACGTAAATGTATACACAGAGGATGACAACTTGCTACTGCTATCACTTAGTCCATTAAATCAAGAGCCAGAGATCTGGGCAGTGCAGCTAAAGGTTCCAACCCTGCCAATGACCCATGTGGATGGCAATATGATGTCACATGAGCCACTTTTGGGGGGGGGGATGGTAATGGCTTTTTAAAAAATCCGAGGAAATTACACACAAAGAACTATGTTAAAACAGCATTGTGACAGTTGCAAAGTCAGGCTCTCAAAAGATAGAAAATTAAGAATTTTCTAGAATTAAGGTTGCCTGTGCAATGTTAATTCAGCACTCTTGTGCAGATGTATTACGCTACAGTCTTTAATTACATTTCCACAATTTTTTCCCCACAAGATTCTTGCCTCGTTCAGGTTCATCCTGAGCACTGGATGAGGCAAGGTTCCTGTTGGGGGAGGGGAAACACATGTGGTCATGTAATTAAAGGCTGTAATACTGTATAATGCATACACGCAAGGGTTTCAGAAGCGGTGTTCATGCTGCCATTTCCTAACTTCTGAGTGCTTGACTTTGTAATCTTAATTTTGTTTTAATGTAGTTTGTGGGTATGTATATATGCACACACACACAAATATATGTGCACACACAATGTCCCATGTAGCGCACCACAGTTAATTTATGTAGCTGAGGTCCATGAACGATGCAGCACTGACTGCAAACCTTCTCCTCCTTACACCTTACTTTCCTCCCACACCCACTAAAGAACAATCAGTATCATGTCTCTTGTTATTTACTTCAATATAAATTTCAGTTCATTCTGCAGTGCCCATTAATAGATAAGTCTTCAGCTGGAGCTGGCTAGCGTAGCATTATTCAAAGTCAGAAGTTACTTTAGCTATGACCTGTGAGTTTAGTTTATAATATTGTATTCCAGAAATACCATACTCCCTTTTTTTCTTGGTACACAAACAGAAGTGTGGTCAAATATTTTGTGTCTGGCTCTGAGATACCCTGTTACTCTTAGGCATGCTATTCTGAATGCATTTGTACACAATACAGTCGTGTTTGGATGCTAGAGAGACAAGGTGGGTGAGGTCATATTTTATTGACCCAACTTCTATTGGTGAGAGAGAAACTGTTGAGCATACACAGAGCTCTTCTTCAAGTCTTGACTTTGTAACCTTTGGCTACTGGCACTTTTGTACTGATATGACACTGAAGTCAATAGGATTTTTGCCTTAAACTTCAGTGGGCCTAGGATTGGGCCCCAAATAACAATTAGGATTTTATTGCCTCTTTTTGTGGAGACTGTACTTTCTGCAAATAACCATTCTCTTCCTGATATTATTGACTACACACAATAGTCCCCATTGGGACTGCCACAGCTTCCTACATATTTTGGTTTACAAATGTTTGGAAGAAGCAGGGAAGAAGTTTGGAAAGATTCTAAGCTCCTGTTTTTGGACTCAGCCATAACTATTAGCTATAGGCTGCTTAGACATAGGTGCTTGACATCATACAGTGCCATCAAAGCAATGCTTATGAATGACTGTACATTGGACTGCTCTTGCTCACACTTGTTTTTCCACTCAGATTCATTATGGAAAAGGGAAGTCAGAGCTCAGTGGCTGTATTTGGATTCCTATGCAGATTGCTATTCTTAAATGGGTATTTGTCACGCACTGAATAAATTTTCTTTTGAGAACATACATGCCTGTAGCTTTGGAGACAGTTTCCATTATCAAGCTGTATTGTTACCCAAGATGTTGGTTCCCAGATCAGTTACCTCTTGCAAGATTAATCCAATAGTGAACCAGTTGCAGCCAATAACATCTTGTCCCAAACTATGGCCTGTTTGGCTCCTGAGCAACCATCCACACACTTTTAATGTGTTTTGTAAATATTTTACTGGCGTCTGCAGTTGTTCTGGGCACACACATATTTTCTAATAGTCTGCACCTTCTTCAGGTCACTGCCAGTTTTTCAGCCTAGATTACATGTCTCCGCAGTATTGGGTACAATTGTGGCATACCAAAGGCAGGCATATCAGATAATGTGAAGATTCTTCCTGACCTAAGGTCATATCAGACAGAGACAGCCTTGCTCTAAGCTACAAATGATTTATTATCAACTAGAGCTTCTGATCTGATAACATTATTTGTGCTGGGAGATCTTTCCTGTGTTATAATTGGTTTGAGCCAGTTTGTTAAAATGGGAACACAGTGTTCTGCTCCTGTTTATGTTTTCTGCTACACTCCCCTCAAGCACTGATGTTATGATCTTTCCCTTTTAGGCCAATGCTGCACAGAATTTTGGTTATTCACACCTGCTTCTTCAGCCTCAGTGATTTCTGTACTGGACTGAAGTCTTTTGAGAGGCACAACTGTACATGTATCAACATTTAATACAGATTTCTGAAAAGACAGACATTCCTCACTGATTCTCATCTTGCTGTAAGTCCCTGATCCTGCAGAATGTGGCAACATGTTTGTAACTTCAAACCTGTGAGTAGTCCTATTGACTTCAGTGGCACTACTCAGATGCTTTGCTGGACTGTGGCTTTAAGAATCTCCTTTTGGGGAGGTTATGGCATGATAGGCATGAAAGGGTTAATTTGGAAAAAGCAAATGAGAACAGTGACCTGAACTATCCACCCAAGATCCATGCATGGAGAGCGCTCACTGCAAATGGACCTATGAATTTCCACAGGGAAAGAGGATCTACCAGCACACTCCATAGCACTGACCCTTTCACTGGCCCTGTGCAGATACCCCTTCACTGGAACTCCTCAGGGGCTGAGACCACTCAAACGCAGAAAAGGTGGAGCAGGGAAGGTTCAATCTTTGCAGTGATGTCTCCTGCTCGGAGCCTAAATTTTTGGACCAGAGGCATTGCAGCAGAGTTCTATTACTTCTGTGATGGAGGGCTCTACTTATCACAGGATGGATGGTGCCTCCCCGTTCTGGGGATTAGCTGTGCATGGCCGATGCCCCTTCCTGCAGTTGTCTTCCATGATCTCTTTCTCCCTCTGCTGCCCCTCTCTCAGTCCAGGAACTTCAGCCTGTGCTCCATGACTCAGCCCTTTGGCCAAGTCACTGTGTGGTTTCGCCTTCCAGGGATGTATATCAAAGTCCCTGCTTACCAGCAGTCTCAGACAGTCCTCACATTCATTGCCTCAGGTGCTATCCTTCAATGGCTGGTAGGGGAACCCAGGCCTGCCCTCTAGTCTGGCTTCCAGCTCAGGGACCCACCAAACAGCATCCAATATGTGGTTCCCTCGTGATCCTTGCTGCCTTCCCCCGAGCCTCTTCTTTACCCTCCCCATTCCTGTGGATTCGCCAGTCTCTCAACTCCTTCCTCCCAGGGTGTAACTGTGGGCAGGGGCGCTGGAGCCTTCCCCGCCCCTCTCCTTCCTCACCTCTTGGAGGCTCCACCCTTGGCCAAGCTGGAAGTCATATCGGGGCCTGGGAGCCCACCCCCGCCTGGAGTGGGCGGGGGCCAAAAGCAGCCCTCTTCCTGTGCCCAAATTTCTCCCTAGGCCCCCCACCCAGGGTAGGTACAGGGACCCAGGCTCTCCACAGCTGCCCACATGGCTCTCCCCAACCCAGCTCCGTCTAAGGGAGGGGAGACCTCATAACTGCAGGCTGGCCATGATAAGAGCCACACGGGCAGCTGTGGGGAGCTGCTGCAGACCCTCCTCCCACCATGGGTGGGGGTTCCCACTGATAGCAGCCTCTGGCCTGTGTTCCCACCCCTGAGGCACGCCCTTGGCCAGAGCTTGATCAGGGAGAGCTCCACAGGCAGCTGTGGGGAGCTAGCATGGAGTCATGGACCTTCCACTAGGCCAGGATCCTGGGGGGCAGGGACATGGGATGGGCTGCTCTCAGACCTTCACACAGCAGGCAGGTGGAGGGTCTGCACGAATGGCTCCCACAACTGCCTGAGCTCCACACTGGGTGGGGAAGAGGAGGGAGCAGAGAAGGAGGTCCACCCTGATGAAAAGTAGACAGGCCAGGCACATCCACTTTTAAAATGTGGGAAGGCCTTTGCACTCCAAGTTCCAGCACTACTGACTATAGGCTACTTGTCTCTAGAGCCCTCAAACATACCCCCTCTTCTTCTGAGGAGTAACTGCAAACCACCTCTTTGCACACCTCTCTGCTTTCAGTTTCCTGTCCTTGTATAAACCCAACCTATTCACACACAGTTGAGCTTCCCCTAATTAGGGCTTTCCTCTCAGGCTTAATTCTCCCAGATTACAGCCAAATGGGCTGATTCTTGGACCCACTTGGTTCAGTTCCGCTCTTTCAAGGCCAGCAAGGGGAGTACACCCCACCACAACCTCTATCTGGGTCTTCCTCTTGGATCTGTGGGAAATGGGCATCCTTTCCCAACATATCAATTCTTTTCATGGGCCAAGAGGATTAGACTTGAGTTCATTCTCCTTTATCTGTGTTGACTCTGAAGGGCTAAGAGTTTTAAAAGACCTCAAAAACTTCTGTTGACTATAGTGATTGTAGCAACCTGTACTCAGTACGTTAAACAGTGACAAAGCTGAGACTCAGTTTATACATAGAGGAAGCTGATCGGTTTGGTAAGAAGGCGTTATTTTTACATAATCTCTTTTCAGAGTAGAGCCACATTCAAAAGCTGCAAAAGCTGTAACCCTTCTTTCACATGCTTTGAACTTTCCAAGCCATTCACATTTTGGCTGAAAGTTTTGGCTGAAAGCTTGATCTCTGGTAGAAGGTTGATTTATTTTTGAAATTTGAACAAAATTCCCTTCTATTCAGATGTCTCAGATAAGCGAGAGAGAAAGCAGTTCATTTACCCATTTGTCTTATGGTTTTCTATATTGGGTCTATTGCCATAATATATGTATGCCCCATCCACCTCTAGCGAATCTAAACAATTCCCCATTGTAACAAGAATTCTAAATCACCTTTAAACAGCACTACTCAAAAATCATTTCAATTGGAAATTTTGCATAGAATTAGTCCTCCTAAAGCAGTAGTGCACTTGGTAACAATCACTTCTGAGTGTGCATCTATGTGTCAAATTTTTTTAAAATTTTTTTTAGCAGAGGTAAAAGTAGTCCTTCCCCATTTTTGTGATGTCTCTGCCCAATCTGACATGGGGAATAGAGCTGCTTCCTGGACAATTTACATGAGTGAGATTGTTAATGTCTCAATGATACACCCACAGCAAAGTTCAAGAAAAAAAAAAGTCTCTTAATATTGGAGAGAGCAGAAAATCGTGGATGGGCAGAGGGCAGGAATAATTGCAGATCCTATAATTTTGGGTTCGTTCCACAATTCTGGCTGCATTCATTCTGAAATATAGTCCCCATGTTATAAACTTTCATTAAAATAATTTATTTTGGCCAAATTCTTCCTATTGCAGTCAATTAGCAGAAGACAACCCAAGATATGAACAGATGTAGTGCTGATGCTGCTGTCATGTCAAGCTAGCTGTGCAAAAAATTATCTCCCAGCCACTCAGCAGTATAACCAAAAGTGAGAACTAACTTCTCCCCCTCACCTCAGTGAAAATGCACCATGAGTATGGAAGAAAAGAGAGAGAGATCAGAACACTTGCCTTCAAGTGGCACTCTCCCCAGCTACCAACGAGAGTTTCTTTCCCTATTTTTCTGAGCTCCATATCTAGACCTAAGAGCTTAGCAGCACAGGGACAGTCTTTTTGTTTTGTGCTTGTACAGCACCTAGCACGATGGGATCCTGATCCATGACTATGGCTTGTAGGCTCTATAGTAATATAAACAATTAATACAATAATAAAATATACAATGATGATAATAATAATACATTTCTACAGGCCCTGGCAAAATTGTAATGCAAACAGATAAAGTGTTAACACACAAAAGGAAATATTTTAGATTGTAAACGCAAGAAGTGATTAACAAAACATAATACAAGGCCCATGGAATGCACTAAGACTGTCTTCACTGCCAAAATAAGATCTGCTTATTAAAGTCAGATAGCTAACTTGAATTAGCTATCTCACTGTAGAATCCTACTGGAGACAAGGCACAGGTAGTTTTTATCTCCTTGTAAGCTAGCTGAGGTAAACCGCAGGTGGTGGATATAGTTATAGTGTTGACTTCAAAGTAGCTAGAAGTAGAAACTACCTGTACTTTGTCTACATTAGGATTCTACAGAAAGACACCTACATCAAGTTAGCTATCTTGCTGTAATAAATATATCTTCTTTTGACAGTGAAGATATAGCCTAATGTGAATAATAATTGTGAATTGTCTAACACTTTACTAGATGCCCAAAAAGCCATAATCCTAGAATTGAGAAAGAAGGCCATACTGGTTAAAAAAAAAAGACTTTAGAGACAAAGTAAAGGCAGCTATAAAATGTATATATAATGAATGGAAGAAAGGAGAAATCAATAGTAATGAACATAAGTCAGAAGTGAGGAATTGAAGAAAATTGATAAGGGAAGCAAAGGGACACAAGGAGAAAAGACAGTTACCTTTTCCGTAACTGGTGTTTTTTGAGAAGTGTTGCTCATGTCTATTCCACAATAGGTATGCGTGCTCACCACGTGCACCGGTGTCAGAAGTTTTTCCTCTAACAGTACCCTGGAGTGGCGCCTCCACGGCATGGTATAAGGGGCACTGCGTGCTCCCCCCACCCTCAGTTCCTTCTTGCCAGACAACTCCAACAGAGGGGAAGGAGGATGGGATGTGGAATAGACATGAGCAACACATCTCATGCAAGGTGAATGTGTGAACTGAAGACCACGTGGCAGCCCTGCAAATGTCCTGAATGGGGACATGGGCTAAAAAGGCAGACGATGAGGCTTGCTTCCTTGTCGAGCGTGTCCTCACAATTGACAGTGGAGGGATTTCTGCCAAGTCATAACAGATACAGATGCACAAGATGATCCTGTTGAAGAGCCACAGAGTGGATATCAGCCGACCCCTCATGCATTCAGCTGAGGCGATGAACAGCTGTGAAAACTTCCTGAATAGCTTAGTCCACTTCAGGTAAAAGGCCAAAGCCCGCCTCACATCCAGTGTGTGGAGGCGGCACTCTTCACTGGATGCATGGGGCTTGGGGCAGAGGATCAGCAGGAAAATGTCCTGACCCATGTGGTAGGCGGAGACCACCTTTGGGAGGAACAAAAGATGTGGGTGGAGCTGGACCTTATCCTTATGAAACACCGTGTACGGGGGCTCGGAGGTCAGGGCCCTGAGTTCCGAGACTCGCCTAGCCGACATGATCACTACCAGGAAGGCTACCTTCCATAAGAGGTGCGACCAGGAGCACGTAGTTGTGGCTCAAATGGGGGACCCATCAGCCAGACCAGCACCAAGTTCAGGTCCCACTGCAGGACTGGGGGCTTAATGTATGGGAAGAGATGATCCAATCCCCTAAGGAATTGGCCAGCCATGGCATGGGAGAATACCATGTGCCCCTGCACTGGTGAGTGGAAGGCCGATATGGCCTCCAAGTGCATCTTGAGGGATGAGAGTGCCATGCCCTGGGCTCTAAGGTGAAGGAGGTAATCCAAAATGAGCTGGATCGGGGCAGCCACGGGAGAAATGCCTCACTCAGGCACCCATCGGGAAAACCGAGACCATTTTGCTAAGTAGGCTCAGCGCGTGGAGGGTCACCTGCTTTCCAAGAGGACGCGCTGAACCCCTTCTGAGCACATCCTTTCCTCCTGGCCTAATCATTGAGAAGCCACACCGTGAGGTGGAGTGCTGCTAGGTTGAGGTGGAGACGACCTGGTCCTGGGAGAGCAGGTCCTGGCGGGATGATAATGGCCATGGCAGGGCAACCACCAGGCTCGTGAGAGTCATGTACCAGTGCTGGCTGGGCCATGCCGGGGCAATCAGGAGGACCTGGGCCCTGTCCGTCTTTATCTTTTCCAGGACCTTGCCAACCAGTGGGAACAGGAGAAAGGTATAGAGAAACTGGCCTGACCAGGATAGGAGGAAGGCATCGGAGATAGCATCTCGCCCCAGCCCTGGAGCAGAACTGTGGACAGCGATGGTTCTGTTGAGTCACGAACAAATCCACCTGGGGAGTTCCCCACTCTTGGAAAAGTCTGTGCACCATCTCTGGGTGAAGGGACTACTCATGCTGAGAGGAGTCTCTACTCAAGTGATCTGCCTGCGACTTCTAGGTGCCCGGTAGATGGTAGGCCTGTAGGCAAATATTGTGGGTTATACAGAAGTCCCACAGCTTGAGGGCATCGCGGCAGAGGGCAGAGGATAGGGCCCTACCTTGCCTGTTGATGTAAAACACTGAGGCTGTGTTGTCCATGAGAACCCTGACCACCCTGCCTCCAGGTGCAAGCGGAAGGCCACACACGCCAGCCGGACCACCCAGAGCTCCTTGACATTTATGTGGAGGGCCAGGTCCAGTGCAGACCACAGACCTTGTTGTCTGAACATCTCCCACATGGGCTCCCCACCCCAGGTTCAATGCATCAGACACCAGTTCCATCGACAGGGGCCTGCCTCTGAACAGGACCCTGCGGAGCATCTTTCCCGGGGAGGACCACTATCGTAGGGAGGCGATCACCAGTTTGGGCACAGTGAGGACCTTGTTCATCCTGTCTCTGGCCTGGGAGAACACTGAGGCCAACAAGAGCTGGAGGGCTCTCATCCTGAGTCTGGCATGGCGAACCACATATATGCACGCTGACATATGACCCAAGAGCTGGAGACTGGCTGTTGTCACTGGAAACCTTGTGATGGTGTCAATGAGCCCTTTCAGGGTCTCATACCTGTCCGGTGGGAGGGAGGCTCTGGCTGACGTGGTGTCCAGGACTGCCCCGATAAACTCTATGTGTTTTACAGGGACCAATGTGGACTTAGTGTTGTTTACCAACAGGCCCAGAGTGACACACGTGGACAGAAGGAGCACCACGTGATCCCGCACCTGCAATCAGGAGTTGCCCTTGACCAGTCAGTTGTCCAGATAGGGGAAGATCTGGAGCCCACGACTCCTGAGGTAGGCCACCACCACAGACATACACTTTGTAAAAACCCTGGTGGCAGTGGACAGACCAAATGGGAGGATCGTAAATTGGTAGTGTTTCTGTCCAACCGTGAAACGGAGGAAGCACCTGTGACCAGGGAGGGATTGATGGAGGCCAGGGAGACCATGCAGAACTCGAGCTTCACCATGTACTGGTTCAGGCCTCACAGGTCCAGGATGGGCCTGAGCCCCACTTTGGCCTTCAGGGTAAGGAAATAGCAGGAGCAGTACCCCTTGCATTTAAACTCAGCCTAGGAACAGTGGAAGTGGTGCCAGCAAAGGAACCGCCCCACCTCCTGCTAGAGCAGGGTCTCATGAGAGGAGGTCCCCCAGGAGGGATGGGGGCCGAGGGTGGTTGTGTGGGGTAGAGGTAAACTGGAGGGTGTAGCCCCGGGAGATGGTGCTGATGACCCATCAATCCGAGGTGAGCCGCGACCACTCCAGGAGAAAAGCACACAACCGGTTGGAGAAGGGAAGACTTATTGTGGGTGGATCCCTGATGTGAACTCCTAGGTCATCCCTGGGCATCCCGTCAAAACTGCTGTTTCCCTGCCTGTTTGCCCTTGGAGGACCCAGGCTAGGGGGGCAGACCGAGACTGCCTCTGTGGGCGTTTCTCATAGTCCCACAACTTTTTATAAGGAGGCTCGTATTTAGAGTGGGTGCCCTGGGTGGGAGCCTGCTGCAGCTTAAACTTAGGTCTAGCTGGAGCCGGAATATAGAGGCCAAGAGTCTTAAGTGTAGTGCAGGAGTCTTTCAGGCCATGCAGTTCTATGTCCGCAAACAGAGCCTTCCGTCAAACAGGAGGTCCTGCAGGGAGGTCTGCACCTCACTGGACAGCCCAGACAGCAGGAGCCACAACGTCCTTCTCATGGACACCGCAGAGGCCATGGACCATGCAGCTGTGTCCGCTGCATCCGATGCAACAGCTGTACCCTCCTCCACCAAAGCTTTGAACTCCTTCCGGTCACACTCCTGGAGGGAGTCCTCGAACTTGAACAGAGAACCCCACAGATTCAACTCAGACCAGCCCAGGAGAGCCTGGTGGTTCACCATTCATAATTGGAAGCTCGAGGATGAATAAATGTTTCTCCCTAATGAATCCAGTCTCCTTGAATCTTTATTTTTTGGAGTGGGGGCTGTTTGGCCCTGCCACTCCTTGTGGTTGACTGACTCGACCACCAAGGAGTTAGGAGCAGGGTGGGTGTATATGTGTTCATGTCCCTTGGCGGGCATAAAATACTAGTGTTCTGCTCTCTTAGAGAAGGGGGGCAATGAGGCCAGGGTTTGCCACAGGGCATTTGAAATTTTTGCCACCCCTTTATGGAGTGGCAAGGCCACAGTGCCTGGTACCAAGGCTAACAGGACATTAAAAAGGGAGTCTGAGGGCTCCTCCACCTCCTCTGCCTGAAGGAGGATGCTTGACGCCACCCTTTTCAATAGTTCCTGCTGGGCTTTAGAGTCCTCCTGCAGGACAGAGGGAGGAGGGGCCATAATCGTCTCATCAGGGGAGGGTGAGGAGGCAGGAACAGTACTTTGCATGTCCACAGGCACCAGAGGATCCACCACCTGATCACTCTCTGGGCACGGCGCTGAAGATGTACATCCCACTGACTCCTTCCTCGGAGTCCAGCAGAGGGAGGCCAACAGCCATTCTGAGGCTCCAGCCACCAAGTGAGCCTCCATCAGGGGCTGCGTCAGGGGCCATGGTGCCCACTAGTACCACTGTGCCGGCCACAGCATCTGGTGTCACTGCACCTGCTCTGGCACCGGCAGAACAGGCCATTCGTTCTGGCTGGCCTGACCCATCGATGGATGACTACAAAGGGAGACCGGGCTGACGTATGACCTGCCGCTGTCCCTGGACCAAGAGGAGCGGTGGCGCCAGAAGCGGTGCTGACGATGAGACCATGATCCCAATGTGGAGGAATGGTACTGCAGGTAGCAGCTGCTCTGCGATCGACTACGGCAGGTGGATCCATGCTGGCGAGGTGCCAGCGATTGACACCCGGGGCTGCAGGAGAAGTGCCATGGTGGGCTCCTGGAGCGAGACGATGAACAGGAATGGCATTCGTATCATGATTGGCTACGATAGCCCCTCTGAGACAAGGACGTTCGGCAGCGTCTGCCTCGGTCCTGTCAGTGTCCACTCCTTGAGGCAGAGTGGTGCCAGCCAGTCTCTGTCAGTCAGAATCCAGCCAGACAACTTGGTGGGGGTCGATGGCAATCTGAGTGGACTATGCACAGGACGGTTGCTGAGCAGTGATCAGCGTTGAGAACATTCCCTTGACCGTGACCAGTACTGAGTTGGGGGTGACTGTGGAGATCCCAGTGGTGACTTGCCTCTGGACTGCGGGGCAAACATTGTCAGTGCTCCTGGTACCAGCATGGACATAATGTCCCAGGCCGCTTGCAGGGCCTCTGGCATGGAGGACATCCGGGGAAGCCTACTCCGAATGGGCCAGGCTACTCCACTCGACCTCAGTTGGAGGCTCCGAGGACTGCCCAACATGGGTCTAGCCTCTCCCCCAGTCTTGCTCCGGTACCACAATGGGGAAGGCCTTTTCTTAGCCTTCTTGGAGTACCCTGCAGACGAAGAGCAGTGTCAACTGGTAGATGGCACCAGGGAGTCATCGTGCATCAACACCGCGGTACCTGGTGCCAACTTGGAGCGGCGCGCCAGAGTTGGGGTCAACGCCGACTTCGTCAGGATGGCCCAGAGCCTAATGTCTCTCTCTGTCGTGGTCCGAGGCTTGAATGACTTGTAAATCTTGCAGTGATCACTGAGATGAGTTTCACCCAAACAGCATAAACAGTCCACGTGCAGATCACTCACTGGCATTGGTCACCTACAAGTGTTGCACGACTTAAAACTCAGAGTGCGGGGCATGCCCTGGCCTGGGCGCACTAACTAAACTAAACCAAAACTAATCAAACTAGTAACTACAAGTACTATACACTGAACAAACAAGAGTTCTGGGGAAGAGCTGCAGCAAAGAAGGAGCAGAGCAGTTCTGAAGCACCTTCACTGGTGGCAAGAAGGAACTGGGGGAGGTGGGAGCACGCAGCAACCCTTATACTGTACCATGAGGTGCCACTCCAGGTGATGCTAGGGGCGCTCCCCTATGGGTACTGCTAGGGGAAAAACTTCCAGCACCAGTGCATGTTGCAAGCACACACACCTATTGTGGAATACACATAAGCAATCCCTTGAAGAAGAAATATATGTCCAGCTGTGTTAATGACAGTAAGAATTTTTTAAGTATATTAGTGTAAAGATGTGGGACTCACCCCTGCGACACCTCCTGCTCGTCTCTGAGGGAATTAGCTCAATTTCCAGCCCAGAGCACCCTCTGCAGGCCAGGGTCCTGCTTGCTGCTGGCCCCTATGCCCCTCACGAACCCCGGAGCCCCTTTCTCTGGGTTGCTGCCCCCCTGGCAGTACCCCCACACTCTCA
Source organism: Gopherus evgoodei (assembly GCF_007399415.2). Classification (NCBI taxonomy): domain Eukaryota; kingdom Metazoa; phylum Chordata; order Testudines; family Testudinidae; genus Gopherus; species Gopherus evgoodei. The sequence continues at coordinate 64,519,869 of NC_044329.1, forward strand.
AGTTCTGGGTCTCTCCACCCAGGGGAACCACCACCCACTAACCCCACCTCACCTCAGTCTGGGCTACTGCCAGTCACCATCTAGCCCCACTCCCCGGTGGCAGACTGCAGTATAAGCCACTCATCACAGGCAAGGGGGTTTGGACCTGCTGCCTTCCTCTACTATCCAGTACTTTTTTAGGCCTTAAACAAGGCCTTGCAGCCTGGGGAGTTGCCAGCCAGTAGCTCCCCTGCTTCTCTGGCTTTCCCTAGCCCTGCTTCACTCCTAGTACCCTTTCTGCTGGGCAGCCAGGCCCTACTCCCTCTGAACTTTTGGCTGCCCTGACCTTTATAGGGCCAGCTGGGTCTGTCTGGGGCATGTCCTCCAGCTGAGGCTGCTTCCCAATCAGCCAAGCTTTTCTCTCAGCCCTCTCCCAGGGGTGGTTTTAACCCTGTCAGGGCTGGATCAGGTAATCACCCCGCTACAATTAGGAGCAAAAAGAATCCTAATGATGGCATTGGTCCATTACTGGATGGAAAGGGTAGAATTATCAGTAATAATGCAGAAAAGGCAGAACTGTCCAATCAATATTTCTATACTGTATTTGGGAAAAAATCAGATGATGTATTTATATCATATAATAACATTCTTTCCACCTCACTAGTATCTTGGGAGGTGTTAAACAACAGCTACTGTAGTTTTTTTTAAATCAGCAGGTCCAGATAACTTGCATCCAAAAGTTTTTATTGAGCTGGCTGAGGCACTCATGAGATTATTAAGGGTGATTTTCCATAAGTCTTGGAACACCAAGGAAGTTTCAGAAGACTAGAAGAAAACTAATATTGTGCCAGTATTTAAAAAGAGTAATTAAAGATCTGTCAGTCTCACATAGATTGCAGGCAAGATAATGAAACAGTTGATAAGGGACTTGATTAATAAAGAATTAAAGGAGAGTAATATAATTAATGACAATCAACATGGGTTTATGGAAAATAGATCCTATCAAACTAACTTGATATTTTTTTTGATGAGATTACAAGTTTGGTTGATAAAGGTAATAGTGTTGACGTAACATACTTAGATTTCTGTAAGGCATTTGGCCTTACAGGCCAAAGCTAGATGTAAATCACTGTATAGTCCCTCAGTAATATGGAGCTATTTTCTATTTTTAATTGCGTAGCTTGTATATCTATTACTGTATATTTGTTATCGTTAATGATTTATTACTTTGCCTTTAAAAGTGTTACCAGCATTATCTGGTTTCTATATTCATCCTGCACTTAATCTTATAGAGTTCAATTTATTTCTTCCCAAACTGCATTTTCTAGTGCTAGAACATTTAAATAACAACTTCCTTTGACATTCAGCCAGTACATTGACATGGCATCAATTGTTTCCATAAAGGTAATGGCATTAATTAAGAGAAACCATCATATTTCACACTTTTATGAGCCTTCCAATTAAATCTGATGTTATCCTACACAAGAATTGGAAGTTAAATAGGTTGGATGAGTGGCAGGGGAGAGGCACTGAACATTTAAAATATTTAGTATTGATCTAGACCTTACATCTCAGGATCTCTAAGTTCTTCACAGACATTAGTTAAGTAATGCCCACAATACCCTTGGGAGACAGCTATATTCATTGTACAGTTGCAAAAACTGAGGTCCAGACAGGATGCGTGACTGCAAGTCACACAGGGAGGCAGTGGCAGAGCTTACTGCTGGATCCAGAAGTCCTGACTCCTGCCTTTTGCACTCTCTCCCTTTCTTCATTTGTATGGGTTAGAAAAAGTTGCACTGTTGTCACTCATAGAATTTGAGTTTTTATTCTATCACTTTATCACTCTATATTCATTGTAACACATTAGAAAAGAAGGATGCTCTTGTGGTTAAACTACTAAGGCCAGGTCTACGCTACAGGTGCTAGAGCGACACAGCTACAGCACCGCTGTAACCCCATAGTTTAGATCCAGATGGGGTTTTTCCATTGCTGTACAAACACCACTTCCCCAAGCAATGGTAGCCAGGCTGACAAAAGCATTCTTCCGTTGACCTATCTATATCTATGCTGGGGCTTAGGATGGCATAGCTACATCAGGCAGAGGTGTGGATTTTTCACACTCCTGAGCTCTGTAGCTATGTCAACCGAAATTTTAAGTGAGCTAGGGCTCAGGAAATCTGGGTTCAGTTCCCAGCTCTTGCTTTAAACTTCCCATGTGACCTTGGGCAAGTCACTTACTCCTCCATTTCCCTATCTGTAAAATGGCAATAATAATCCTTCCTTTCTCACACCTTTTTTAACTGTCTTGTCTATTCAAACTTCAGACTCTTCAGGGCAGAGACTGTCTCTTATTATGTGTTTGTACTGTGCCTAGCACAATGGGATCCCAGTCTTGATTAGAGTCTCTAGGCATTAAATTACTATTGTTGTTTGGATTACAGTAGCAATGACGAATCCTTATAGTATTCATAGGGACAGAGTCATTTTGCACCCTTCAAACTTCTCTTTCCCATGGTTATTACACGGTTCTATGATAATGGATGATTGCCTCAATTGCTTTACACTTAATGGCAGATTACTTCAAAATTCATGCCCTCTTGACCATGAGCTCCCATCACAATTCTTCTCATAGAAGTCAAAGGTTGTTTCATTTTTCCAGGAAATCCCAAAGCTTTTGGGTTATAGCAAATCAATATTTATGATGAATAGAGAAGGGGAGGGGGTTTCAAGATGAGAACAAAAGACACTGTATGAATAATACATCGGGTCTGAAATTGCACAGCAACTAATCTAGACAGACTGAGATTTTTAAAGCTGCCTAAAATTAATGGGAATTGAGCATCCCAGTTACCTAGCTGGCTGTTAAGTCTCAGCTCACAGTCATAGCCTTATAAGAAAATCTTACACTTTCCAATCCAGGGTCAGACCCTAAAGAAAATTGTCTAAAAATAAACCTGTCACAAGACACATAAAATGAATTAATAATAATAAAAGAGCATGAGTAATTTTTCAACTGGGTTAAGAAATTCTGTCTGGATGGTTTAAGGGGACAATGGAAAAATAACACTATCAACAGAGAAACATTATACATCACTAGGAAATGTTTTTATCTATTCTTAACTCATTTTATCAATAGCCCAGGGCTGGCTTGTAGCCATCCCAGCTGAAAACTTCAAAGGTAGGAAAAAAGGCAATTGGAAAGATGTTATCTACATCTGTAAGACATCTCTCTTGGTCTGTTAAGCCATTCACCTGTTAAAGACTAATTTACTGGTATATATTGTGACAAAGTTCCTCCTCTGCCGAGGTGGGTCCCGCACTTATTGGTGGATTTGCTCACCTCGGAGATTCACAGCAGCCCTCAGTTTGGCCACTTTTGCTAGTGGCTCAAACCTGCTGTTCACTCAGCTAACCTTATCACTGGCCAGCATGGGGAAAGGGAGGAGAACAATCCCCACTGTCTCTGCTGACCCACCTAGTGGGTCGGGGCATAGGTAGGGGACCTTCCCTTCTGGTGGGACCCACAATCCAGGTCAACTCCTCCTGTATCCAGTAGGGAGTTGGGGAAATGGGGGAAACCCAAGCTCGTCCTCTACTCTGGGTTTTAGCCCAGGGCCCTGTGGATCACAGCTGTTTACAGTGTTTCGTATAACACCTGTGTGACAGTTACAACTCCCTGGGCTACTTCCCATAGCCTTCTCCCAACACCTTCTGTATCCTCACCACAGGACCTTCTTCCTGATGCCAGATAGCGTATTTACTCAGTCCTCCAGCAACACACACACCCTCTCACTCTCAGCACCTTGCATGCCTCTTGTTCCCAGCTTCTCGCACGCCCCTCCAATGTCTCATTGAATGAAATTCTGGCCCCACAAAAGTTATTGGCAGAACTCCCAATGTCTTCAATGGGATGAGAATTTCACCCACATTAATTTCAATGTGACTACTCACGGAGCAAGGTATTACTGAAAGTCAGTAAGGGTAGCAGATCTAGTCCTCCAAATATAGATATTGTACCAATTTTGTCATGATAATTAAAATACAGGTATACCATATTGCTGAGAAATTCTGATGTCAGGATGTCATTTGTCCCCAAACTAATTCTAGTTAAAAGAGTAAAGTTTCAAAACCAGTGTGGGACCATTTACATCAAATTTGGGCTATAAACAAAATTACCAAAGAGGGAAAAAAGACTTGGTAAGATTATAGTTTTTATGTCATAACTATACCAGTATTGTCAGAAAACATGGCCAGTTCCTGGTCCCACTGTGGACTAATGGGAGTTTTGCCATTTCTTCCAGTCAGAGCAGGAGCAAGCCTGCAACCGTAACTATCAAAATACAGTAACTACTCACTTAACGTTGTAGTTATGTTCCTGAAAAATGCAACTTTAAGTGAAACGATGTTAAACTAATCCAATTTTCCCATAAGATTTAATGTAAATGCGGGGGGTTAGGTTCCAAGGAGATTTTTTTGAGTCAAACAAAAGGCATTATGTACTGTACAGTACTGTGCCCCTCGCTTACCCCCGGGGCTCAGGGCTAGGGGTGCAGGATCTGGAAGGGAGTTAAGATGTGGGAGGGTGCTCAAGATGGGGAGTGCGGTCTGGGAGGGAGTTACTCAGGGTGGAGGAGGGCACTCAGGGTGGGGGTGTGAAAGGAGGCTCAGGGCTGGGGCAGGCAGGAGGTGCAGAGCACTTATCTGGGGCAGCTCCTGTTTGGTGCAGGGGGTGTGCAGGTGGCTCTGCACAGCGCAGCACCGCCCCCATGGCCACGATTCTGGGAGCTGTGATTCTGGGAGCTGCCCCTACCCCAGCAGGCAGGGCCACCTGGAACGCAGAGCCTGCAGGGCCCTGGGCTAAGGGGGCCCCGGGGCCCTGGCCTGCAGCTCTAAAGCCCCTTTCGGAATGTGGTTCTGCGAGCACAAGCCGGAGGACTCAGGAAGAACAGAGGCAGCTGCGCTACCAGTGGCCGGAGAAAAGCGGTGCTTTCTCTTTCAAAGTGCTGCTTCTCTCCAGGCGGCTTTGAAGGGGAAATCACAGCTTAGCTCCGGCTGCTGGCTGCACGGCTGCCCCTGTTCAACCTGAGTCCTCTGGCCTATGTTCGCAGGGCCACATTCCGAATGGGGCTTTAGAGCTGCAGGGCATGGCCCCGGGGCCCCCTTAGCCTGAGGCCCTGCAGCCCCTAAAGCCCTTGCGTTCTGGGTGGCCCTGCCTGCCTGCCGGGAGGGGCAGCTTACCCACTTGCTCACTCGCTCCCACCCTCCCTCCCAGAAAGTCCTAAGCGACTCCAAACAGCTGTTTGGCAGCGGGGGAAGCGCTGGGAGGGAGGGAGAAAGGGAGGAGGAGAAGGCGGAGAAGAGGAACTTGTGCAATTCTCCCTTGTAAAGTCAGCCAACCAACATTATAAGGGAGCATTGCAAGATTTTAAACGAGTATGTTCCCTAATGGAGCAGTGACGTAACTTTGAAACAACGTTAAGCGGGAGGACGGTACGTGAGGAGTTACTGTAATGAGCTCCAACAGCATCCCTGACCCTGCAGGCTGACCTGCTTAGTCATATATGTATGCTTGAATAGAGCCCCTTGGAAATCCATCCAGGCAAAGCAGCTTCCTGAAATTGGGCCTATTACCATCACTCCATATTTAACTCTTTTAAAGATGTGAAATAAGGATATCTAGATTCTATAAAAAGCCAAGAGATTTCCTTTGGTAACTAGGATGCCAGATTCTTATTTGAGTCAATCTCACACCTGTTCTCTTTATAGCTATGTAAACATCCTTAGTCCCTGGCAGATCATTTTACTGTACATATAATAAAAACCTTCCTCCTTTTACATTAATCACTGAGCTTCAGCTAGAGCAGTTGGCATGTCACTCAGAATGATCACGTTACTTACACCATACATTAATCGTTCGTTATACCCAGCTGAGTGCCTTGGCATGAATGTATAATGAGTAGTGTCTGAATCGATTCACAAACATTACGGTAAAGAAATGAGAAAAACCCAACTCATCCTTTTAGCAGAGCAAATAATGGAACATTACCTCACAAATCTCAAAGTCAATTGGCATCCTATCCTACAAGATTCTATTTACATGTTCTCTCCTTATCTAACTTGATTTACTTACGTTCAGGATGTGCATGTACCTTTGCATTCGTGTTTATCTTTCCAACTAAAGGCACAGGACAAAACTCTTCTAGAGTAAATGGGTGAAACTACATTGAAGTCAATTGTGCACAGTCATTTGCCACCAGTAGAGAATTTGGCCCTTTCTCTTTGTGTTTTGCTTTGACTATTTAGAGTTATATCCACAATTAATGTAAATGAGCGTAACCTAATAAAGTAACAGGGACAATAGGAATTGCCATAATGAATCAGATCCAAGGTAGATCAAACATCCTGTCTCTGACAATGGCTTCAGAGAAAGGTGTAAGAACCCTACAGTAGACATATGTGGAATAATCTAGCCCCTGCTCCCGTAAGTCTCATCTGATCTCTAAAGTCAATGAAGCTGCACCAATTTACACCAGCTAAGAATCCGGCCCTTTAAAGTTCAGATGGGCAACTTTCATATCAAAACCTCACTTTCAAATGCAAAATTTGGACTAGGTTCTTTGAAAGATTTGCAAACAAATTCGAGCAAACCTGGCAGGCTTAGAGTTCCAGGTGAAAAACATGTAAGACTCTAGTTTCATGTGGCTATAACTTTCAATACCAAGCAAGGAGAAACTCAGCAAATGTGACTGCTTTGGGCTTTGGGCTTTGGATTCATTTGAACTTGAAACAAACCAAAACATAAGAGGTGAGAACCCATGTGAAGTCATGCCAGATTTTTAAAAGTAGCATATTATCTGTGAAACAGAATTCCTTCGAGTTTGCGCTACAGAGAATTAGAGAAGACAGAACTCACACACATAGGCACTGACTTTTATTTTTACCCAGGGGTGCTCCACCTCCCGCTCTACCCTGAGGCTCCACCCTCACTCCACCCTTCCCCCAAGGCCCTGTTCTAGCTCCTCCTCTTCTTACCCCCACTCAACCCCCTCCCCTGAGGCCTCACCCTCATTCTGCCTCTTTCCAGCCCCTCCCCCAAGACCCCACTCATCCCAGCTCGCTGCTATCCACCCTCCCACTGCACATCTCCCAGCTGCCAAACAGCGGATCGGCAGCCCCACCAAACAGCTGTGGCTGGTGGGTGCGGAGCACCGACTATTTTTTTTTCTCTGAGTGCTTGAGCCCCTGAGCATGCACAGAGTTGGTACCTATTGCTCACACACACACAAAAAAAACTGGCTGCAGCATCTGAAGCTTGCCAGCTTCAATCTGAGAGTGAGAGTGAGCCATAACTGAGACCCACCCTACCACTAGGCACCAGCAGCACTCTGACAGACCTCAAATAGTCTGATGAAACATGTAGGGAGTGGTGGAGCTTCCCGGCCTCTTTGCAGGTCTGATTATGGAGAGACATGACTAGGGCCTTAGAGTTGGGCACCAGTTACTGCTATTAGAGTAGCACCCCTATCCAAATACATAATAAAACATAGCCCTTGCCTCAAAGAGTTTACAGTCTAAATACAAAAGACAGGCAGAGCATGGGAAGAGAAACAGAAGCACAGACATGAAGTGACCTGCCCAAGGGCACACAAAGAGTCACAGAGCTGGGAATAGAACTGTGGTCTTCCGGTCCAGTGCTTTAGCCCCTGGAGCAGAGAGCACATCAGGGTAAAAAGAAGTTTTGTGTGTTTTGTTTCTGGACTGCAGCTGAGCTCAGGAAACTTACTAGAGGAAAGGGAGTTATTGGCAATGGCAATGCAAGGTTATCAAAAAAGAAAGCAAATCTCCAGAGGGCAAAAATGGTTAAGAAAGATATTTTTTGAGACTGCGTATCAGGGACCAAAGACAGAAAGGACAAAGAATGGGTGGAGAGGCAAGAGAGGAGGTAGAAGAGATGCTACACATTAGAGCAATCTTAGACTAAAGAGGAAGCAAAATTCCTTGCCCTTGGCTGTGGAACGACTGGGAGGGTAGAAAAGAACAAGATTGGTATTGAAGAGGGACCAATGAATGTCATCATCTGGGGGCAGTTTGTGGGAAGGAAAGGAAAGAAGTTATACTTTGCAGCCCTAAGAGGTTCTTGCTATAGTATTATGACATGGCCAGTTCTCATGGCAGAAGTGCCACTGCTTTTTGTGTTATCAGCATTTATATTTGAGTGACCATACAGTCTTTTGTACTGTGGAGAGGTGGAAAGAGAGTGGTGGCTTTCATGGGGTGAATTGGTGAAGACAATAGTTGGTAAAACAGAGATGTAGCTGTCAACCCATGGGGCTGCAGGAAGCAGCTACAGAGTGAGACTATCAGACTGGATAGTGTGGAGGGATCAAGGTGCTCGATAGTGCAGTAAGGTGTTTTATAAAGGGTGAGCAATTGAGGAAGCACTCAAATGTACCCCAGGAATGGTTGGTGTAGGGAAGAATACGAACAGGATCATAAGGGAATGTGGCGGGGTTGCTTACCCCACACTATCCCAGACAGGGTTAAGCCCATATTATTGACAGTGGAAGTCCCACATCCCAGGCAGGACTGGGCATGCTCCAAATGCTCTAGCAATATAAAGGGAGGAAGCCCAGCTCATCCTGGGCTGGAGGCTGCAGGAGAAAGACCTGTCTGGGAAATCCTGTGGAGGAACAACCACAGCCTCTGTCTGTGACAGGAACCAGAGCTGTCCTGGGCCCGCTTGAACCCCTGTGACTGAAGTAGCCACAGGAGGCGACCAGCACAACAGACCATGGAGAATCTGAAGCTTTATGGGAGACTTCAGTGCAGATACTGATAGGAAGTGACCCAGGTAGGGTGACCAGATGTCCCGATTTTATCGGGACTGTCCCGATATTTACTTGTTTGTCCTGCATCCCAACCAAACATTGGTAGGGATGCGAATTGTCCTGATATTTTGCCCTCCGGCACACAGGTGGAGGGGGCTCCCAGCCCCCTGGCCCAACTCCACCCCGGCCCTACCCTAACTCTGCCCCTCCCTCTCCCATTGGATCCCTCCCCAAATCCCCACCCTGGCCCCACCCCCAGCCCTGCCCCCTCACTGTCCTATTGGATCCATCCCCAAATCCCCACTCTGGCCCCGCCTCTTCCCCAAGCATGTCACATTCCTCCTCACCCCTCCCTCCCAGACTTGTGCTAATCAGCTGTATGGCGGTGCAAGCTCTGAAGGGAGGGGGAGAAGCAGGCTGTGGCAGCCAGCTCAGGGGAGGTGGAGGCAAAGCAAAGGCTAGCTGGTGCGGGTGGGCAGGGCATGGAGCTGCCAGTGGTTGCTCAGCCCCCCCGCCAATTTTTCCTATGCTCCAGAGGTCTTGGGTTTTGGTTTTTTGGGGGGAGGGGGTTGCTTTTGTTTGTTTTTTCCTTTACCACCAGCTCTTGGGTTTTTGGTGTTGTTGTTGTTTTGTTTTGTTGCTCCGCCAGCACGCAGCCCCCTCCCCCACATCCCGATATTTCATGTCTCTCATCTGGTCACCCTAGACTCAGGGAGGGTAATGGAATGGGATGATTTAGTTGGAGATGGTCCTGCTTTGAGCAGAAGGTTGGATTAGATGATCTCCTGAGGTCCCTTCCAACCCTGATATTCTATGATTCTACCTCCCACCCGGGAAACCTCAGTGTGTTTTGGTAGAACCCACCAGCTGACAATAGCAAATTGCTCTGTCACTGTTAGGGCCCTGGGTTGAGGCCTGGTGGAGATGGGTGGGCCTGGGCCCCCTATCAGGGCTGCCACACCCCTTGGTGAATGTTCGTTCCTCCCCCCATTGAACGCTGGCTGCTAGGCCATGCTACTCTGTATCCCAAGGGTGGCTCTGTTGAACTCTGGCTGTTAGGCTGTGCTGCCCTGATCCTAGGGGCCATCACCTGTGTTTTGGACTTTAGATCCTGACCTGGTTATCTGAAACGGCTAGCAGAGGACTCATAGGCCTCTGCACCCTACCTCCTATTTGTGTGATGGGGGGTGGGGTATAGACTGCTACAGGGGGAGATAGGGAAGTACAATGCAAATCTGAGTTGTCACCTGGGGTGGAAACAGTATCCTCAGTAGCCATCACTTCAGCTGCTTTCAACAGCTCCAATACCTTTAGTTTGTTTTGACATGACTAATGGTGAATTCCATGATCTTTAAATACTCTGCTTGGAAAAGGGCTTCAGAATTGAAAAAGCAGATGATCAAGTGTACATTTATTTATCTAGCTTCTTAAAACTCTGCTAGAAAATGTTGTTTTTATTGGCATTTTTATGATTCATACCTATTAATGTTTTGCATTATAGTAGCACCTATTACCCTAAACAAGGATTAGAGCTCCATCGTCATAGGCACAGTGCTCACTAATATTAAGCTGCCTCTTTCTGTACTGCACATTGCCACACTATGGGGCTAACCAAAACCAAGATCACATGGTTACATAGCTTAGCTAGCACACAAACTGAGGATCTTGAATCCTCTCTTAAATCTTTTCGGGTCAGATCATTCGCTGGTGTAAATCAGCATAGCTCCAATGTACACCAGCCATATTCAGGCTAACAGTAGCTGAAGATCTGGCCAGAGGTATGCACATCTGTTTGCTCACCTAGAGCTGGCAATCAGTCTCCTCTGGGTTTTTACAATTACAGAAACATTTTAAGCCATGTTCAACTTTAAATAAAGATAAAATGCTATAGGTAGGGAAGACAGATAATGCACACAAATCTAAACATGCCTTCCGATGCAATCATTTATTTCTGTAATAATACCCAGAACTTTCTATCTTCAGTCATCTAAATAACATTCACAATACCCCTCCAAGGTGAGTGTTAATATTCTCATTGTACACATAACGAAGGACACAAAGGACCAGATATTGGCCCCTGCACTGGCCCCCTTGCACTGCTCTGGTGAGTACACATGGTTTGTAAAGATGCACTATCTGATTAGCTGGAGAGTGTCCCAGCATGGTGGAGATCCCCAGGTGATATATAGGCAGCGTAGTGTAGGTAATTCTACTACATCTCTCTTGCCCCTTCAATGTGTTAAGGTGTAGTCACAGCACTGCTGTGCTCTAGCAGATCCCTAAAAGGTGTAATGGCCCCTTTGGGATTATTAATGGCTGGCATAGAATAAAATGGTCCCTTATGCTGGAGACCCTTGGCAACCCTGGTGAGTGCAAAGGAGACATAAAGCCATGCCTGTAGTCCTCTTGGGTCTTGCACTGATTGCAATGTAGCCAGACCCAAGCATTAATAATCCAATCTATATTTACAAAGCTATTTGCAGATAATGGGCCTGATTCCCCTCTTCTTTGCACCACTGCGACTCCAGTGACTGAGAGAAACTTATTTTTTTCTGATCTTAAGAGGTCTCTGTCAGAAGGAGAGGAAAACAAACAAAATTTTGTTCGTGTAGCAATGTGTGCAATATGATACTGCTATCATGCTATGGATCACAGGCTTGATTTGGATTTAATGCTAATAATGCAAGGTTTGACAACTGTTAAGCTTTTTGATTGTGACGTTTTCTTAATCTTTGCTCACATAACACACCATTTGATAATGATAAAAGGGGAAGAGTGACATATGACAATTCATGACATTTACATCAGCTGGAAGGAGAAGAGGAGAGAGAGGAGAAGAGAACAGCCCCAGATTTCAGAAATACATTTATTTTTAGTTGATAATCCTTAAAATAACAGACCCCTCCATTTCCAAAATTATAACTGCAAGGAAGCTATAGGTCAAGTGAACTGATAATCCCAGAAACCAGGTGTAGATATTAATAGTTATTATAATCCCCTGGTAAACATGCTGCATAATAATTAGCCCAGCATCCAGAATAGATCTTTAGCACAGAAATCACCACTAACTCTACAGGTTTATTTAAGAAGCAGCTCTAAAATCTCTTTTCTGCTAATTTTAACCTTGCCAATTCAGAGTGAGTCTGCGACACTGTCTAAGGATTTTGTATTGCTGCCTATCAACATGGTTTCTGAGTGTTGTCCACATTAACTGGATTGACAAAAGTGAAATTCTTAGTGGACTTCATACAATTTCTAGCACTCTTCCTTGTTTGGGTCATAGAAAACTGTGCTTGGAAAATTGTTTTAGGCTAATTTAACAAAAGTTGTTGTTTAAGAAGGAAATGAGGGAGCTGATATTGTGAATGTTGAATAGTTCCTCAATAGCGCTATCATTAAATATTTACATTAGGGTAAATCTACAGGTCCCAGTCAGAACAAGGGCCCCATTGTGTCAAGTGTACAAAACACAAGCTACCACTGAATAAGGGTATGTCTACATTATGCTATTAGGTTGAATTTATAGAAGTCGTTTTTTCAGAAATCGTTTTTATACAGTCGATTGTGTGTGTCCCCACGAAAAATGCTCTAGAGTGCATTAAGTCGGCGGACTGCTTCCACAGTACCAAGGTTAGCATCGCCTTCCGGAGCATTGTACTGTGGGTAGCTATCCCACAGTTCCTGCAGTCTCTGCTGCCCATTGGAATTCTGGGTTGAGATCCCAATGCCCAATGGGACAAAAACAGTGTCACAGGTGATTCTAGGTACATGTCATCAAGCCCTCCCTCCCTCCGTGAAAGCAACGGCAGACAATCATTTCATGCCTTTTTTCCTCGGTTACCTGTGCAGATGCCATACCATGGCAAGCATGGAAACCACACAGCTGACTGTCACCATAAGTCTCCTGGGTGCTGGCAGACGTGGGAATGCATTGCTACATAATAGCAGCTCATTGCCTTTTGCCAGCAGTCAGTGCATTATGACTGGTAGCCATCATCGTCGTATTCCTGGGTACTCTTTTAACCAACCTCAGTGAGGTCAGTCAGGGGTGCATGGACAGGCATGGGAGTGACTCAGCCAGGTCATTGCCATCTTCTGCCAAGCACCCAGGAGATGACGATGGCTAGTAGTAGTAATGCAGAATCTTCTGCCGAGCACCCAGGGGATGACAATGGCTACCAGTCAAACTGCACTGTCTGCTGCAATCCTAAAGATGTAAAAAATAGATGGAGTGGATCAAAACAAGAAATAGACCCGATTTGTTTTGTATTTATTTGCTTCCTCCTTCCCTCCCTCCGTGAAATCAACAGCCTGCTAAACTCAGAGTTTTGAGTTTGATCCTTGAGGGGGCCATTCTGTGTGACAGTTGTTTTTGTTTCTCCCTGATGCAAAGCCACCCCCTTTGTGGACTTTAATTCCCTGTAAGTCATGTCATCAGTCACCCCTCCCTCCATCTGAGCAGACAATTGTTTCACACCTTTTTTCAGCCCAGACGCCATAGCGCTGGGATCATGGAGCCCCCTTAGATCACCACTGCAATTATGAGCACTGTAAACACTGCACATGTTATCCTGGAGTATGTACAAAACCAGAACCTGCCAAAGCAAAACCAGGTGAGGAGGCGATGGCAGCGAGAGTGATGAGGACATAGACATGGACATAGACTTCTCACAAAGTACGGACCCCGGCAATGTGCACATCATGGTGTTAATGGGGCAGGTTCATGCCGTGGAACACTGATTCTGGGCCCGGGAAACAAGCACAGACTGGTGGGACTGCATAGTCTTGCAGGTCTGAGAGGATTCTCAGTGGCCGTGAAACTTTCACATGAATAAGGGCACTTTCATGGAACTTTGTGATTTGCTTTTCCCTGCCCTGAAGCGCCAGAATACCAAGATGAGAGCAGCCCTCACAGTTGAGAAGTGAGTGGCTATAACCCTGTGGAAGCCTGCAATACCAGACAACTACTGGTCAGTTAGGCATCAATTTGGGGCAAAACTACTGTGGGGGCTGCTGTGATCCAAGTAGACAATGGAATCAAAGAGCTGCTGCTATTAAGGGTAGTGACTCTGGGAAATGTGCACGTCATAGTGGATGGCTTTGCAGCAATGGGATTCCCTAACTGTGGTGGGGCGATAGACAGAACCCATATCCCTATCTTGGCACCGGAGCACCAAGCCAGTGAGTACATAAACCTAGAGGGGTACTTTTCAATGCTGCTGCAAGCACTGGTGGATCACAAGGGACACTTCACCAATGTCAACGTGGGATGGCTAAGAAAGGTACATGACGGTTGCATCTTCAGGAACTCTGGTCTGTTTCAAAAGCTGCAGCAAGGGACTTTCTTCCCAGACCAGAAAATAACCATTGGGGATGTTGAAATGCCTGTAGTTATCTTTGGGGACCCAGCCTACCCCTTAATGCCATGGCTTATGAAGCCATACACAGGCAGCCTGGACAGTAGTCAGGAGCTTTTCAACTATAGGCTGAGCAAGTGCAGAATGGTGATAGAATGTGCATTTGGACTTTGAAAAGCTCGCAGGCACAGTTTACTGACTTGGATAGACCTCAGTGAAACCAATATTCCCATTGCTATAACTGCTTGCTGTGTGCTCCACAATATCTGTGAGAGTAAGAGGGAGCCATTTATGGCGGGGTGCAAGGTTGAGGCAAATCGCCTGGTCGCTGATTATGCGCAGCCAGACATCAGGGCAGTTAGAAGAGTTCAGGAGGGTGTGGTGCCTATCAGAGAAGCTTTGAAAACCAGTTTCATGACTGGTCAGGCTATGGTGTGAAAGTTCTGTTTGTTTCTCCTACATGAATTCCCGCCCCCCTTGGTACTCTCTACTTCCCTGTAAGCTGGCCACCCTGTCCTCCCCACTTCAGTCACTGCTTGCAGAGACAATAAAGTCATTGTTGCTTCACATTCATGCATTCTTTATTAATTCATCACACAAATAGGGGAATAACTGCCACAGTATCCTGGGAGGAGTGGGGAAGGAGGGAAGCACTGGGTGGAGTTGGGGAGGAGGGAAGGACAAGGCCACACTGCACTTTAAAACTTTAATACTTTAAAACTTATTGAAGGCCAGCCTTCTGTTGCTTGGGCAATCCTCTGGGGTGGAGTGGCTGGGTGACCGGAGGGCCCCCCACCACATTCTTGGTGTTTGGATGAGGAGGACTGTTGGTTACACAAGGGCTGTAGTGGTGGTCTGTGCTCCTGCTGCCTTTCCTGCAGCTTACCATACGCTGGAGCATATGAGTTTGATCTTCCAGCAGCCTGAGCATTGACTCTTGCCTTCTATCAGCAAGCTGATGCCACCTATCATCTCAGCCCGCCACTTACTCTCTTCAGCCCACCACCTCTCCTAGCATTCATATTATGCTTTCCTGCACTCTGACATTGTCTGCCCCCAAGCAGTCTGCTATGCTCTGTCAGTGTGGGAGGACAGCAGGAGCTCAGAGAACATTTCATCCCAAGTGCCTTTTTTTTCATCTTCTAATCCTTACTAGCCTCTGTGAAGGAGAAACATTTGTAGCTAGTGGAGGAAAAGGGAGAGTGGTAGTTAAAAAGACACATTTTAGAGAAAAATGGGTACACTCTTTCACGTTAAACCTTGCTGTTCACATTACACAGCACATGTGCTTTCATTACAAGGTCGTATTTTGCCTCTTGTATTAAGGGCCTGCCAGTTTGGTGTGAGAGATCACTCACGCTTCACCCCTCCCCTCACCATGTGACTAACAGCGGGGAACATTTCTGTTCAGCCACAGCCAAACAGCCGAGCAGGAACTGGCACCTCTGAATGTCCCCTTAATAAAAGCACCCTATTTCAACCAGGTGACCATAAATGATATCACTCTCCTGAGGATAACACAGCAAGATAAAGAATGGATGTTGTTTGAATGCCAGCAAATACTGGGACCATACACTGTCATGCTTTGTTATGCAATGATTCCCGACTGGCCTGGCATGGTAAAGTGTCCTACCATGGCAGACGGAATAAGGCCGCCCTCCCCAGAAACCTTTTGCAAAGGCTTTGGGAGTACATCCAGGAGAGCTTTATGGGGATGTCCCTGGAGGATTTCCACTCCATCCCCATACACATTAACAGACTTTTCCAGTAGCTGTACTGGCCGCGAATGCCAGGGCAAATTGATCATTAAACACGTTTGCTTTTAAACCATGTGTAATATTTACAAAAGCACTTTCACCAGAGGTCCCTTCTCTCCCTTCAGGGTCCGGGACCCTGCATTGGGTCCAGGTTGAAAAACATATCTTGGCTGTTGGGGAAACCGGTTTCTCCACTTCCTTGCTGTGAGCTATCTTCCTTGTCCCCCAAACCCGCTTCCTTTGTTGCGTGATTCTCCATTGACAGAGTCAAAGGCACCCCCAGCATGGCAAGCAGCTCATCATAGAAGTGGCATGTTCAGGGCTCTGATCCGGAGTGGCTTGCCTTAGTTCCTTAATTTTCATGCGGCAGTCTTGTGCGTCCCTGTTATGGCCTCTGTCCTTCATGCCCTTTGAGACTTTTTCTAATGTTTTGGCTTTTTGTTTACTGGAACAGAGTTCAGCTAGCATGGATTCATCTCCCCATATGGCGAGAATATCCCGTACCTCCCGTTCGGTCCATACTGGAGCTCTTTTGTGATCCTGGGACTCCATCAAGGTCACCTCTGCTGTTGAGATCTGCACTCACCTGCACCTTGCCACACTGACCAAACAGGAAATGAGATTCAAAAGTTTGCAGGCCTTTTCCTGTCTATCTGGCCAGTGTATCTGAGTTGAGAGCGCTGTCCAAAGTGCTCACAATGGAGCACTCTGGGATAGCTCCCAGAGGCCAATAGTGTCGAATTGTGTCCACACAAACCCAAATTCAACCCAGCAAGACCAATTTCAATGCTAATCCACTCGTCAGAGGTGGAGTAAAGAAATCGATTTAAAGAGCCCTTTAAGTCGAAAAAAAGGGCTTCATAGTGTGGATGGGTCCAGGCTTAAATCAAGGTAACGCTGCTAAATTCGATCTAAAATTGTAGTGTAGACCAGGCATAAGTATGACAGAATCAGTCCCCCTGTAAGAAGTGATGAGCAAATATTAAAACTAGACAAATTCAAATTATAAATAAGGCTCAGATTTTTAACAATGAGGTTGATTAACCTTGGAACAAAGGAAGTGGAGGCTTCTGTGTCTCTTGATGTCTTCAAATCAAGAGCAGATGCTTATTGGAAGATGTGCTTTATCCAAAACACTGATTAATGGACTCAATACTGGAGCAACTGGGTGAAATTCTGCAGCCTGTTTTATGCAGGAGGTCACACTACATCTAGTTGTCCCTTCTGGCCTTAAGAGCTAAGCATAGGAGCTAAAAGTGCATTGCTTTGATAAAGAGCTGAAGTGAGATCTTCTGGCCAGAGATTCAGACTCTCCAGGCCCATCTGAACTCCCTTGAGAAGACCTCATTCCTACAGCTGATAAAATGTCAGTTACAGAACTGAAAGCACTCTGCTTTTTCAAATTCATGGTGTTTACCATGAAAGTATAATATTTCTAGTTCTATTTTTCATGTAACAAAAGTTACAATGAAACACAGCATGAGTTTCATGGGAAAGAGTTTCAAGAAGGCTGCTAACACCCTTTCCTAGTGAGGCCACAGATTCCAACAGAAATTCCACATTGTCTTTCAGGAAATAGTACCCATGGAACTATTCCAACAATTCCCTTTTGGCTGTTGACTGTCCCTGAGTATGTCTGGCTCATCCTCTAGACAACCCAAAGCAGGGCATATGCATTTCACCTACAAGAAAGAAGGCACATTTCTTCAGCCCCTCTTTATTATCTTTGCCAGCTGTTCCTGCTTGAATCTTGCCTTGTAGTTGCTAAACAGCTCATACCCTTCCACGCACACGAAGTCAAAAGCCTCCCCTTTCTCCAGCCAACTTGTTCAGTGTGCAGTGAGAGATAAAAGGAAGCCTAGCTACTTTTGCATCATGGGAATTCTCCATTTCATCACCAGCACTGTTGACACACAGCAGATCAGGTGATGAATGGAACATATTTATTAAAATACAGATATTAAAGTGATTCTCTACGTAATCCATGGCTGCCCAAAATGGAACTGCTGTACTATCACAGAGGAACGTGCACAGGAAGGTCAGAGCGAGTACAGGCTCTAACGGACACAACCCGAACAATACATACAAACAGAACTAGACCTTTATTACGTCCGACACCTGGTGCTCCTTTTATCAGTATTTTCTTTCAGAATTAATACTGTGCTCATTTCAAATGAAGCAATATAGATTTTAAAACTGCTATTGATATAGGTATCAGAGTTCATAGCAGACATAGAAATGAGGGAACAAGGCTAATTTAAAACCTGTGACTTGCTCACCCAGCAACAGTACCATAAGCATTTGGAGCAAAGTCTGTAGTTTGTTTGTTTTGTACAGCCCGGAACATGCTATCAGCACTTGAATCAATACCTGGTGCAATGAGCAAGCACATAACAATATCCTTCGGATGGTGAGAGGCAGTTGTGCATCTATATTTTGTATTCACCCTGAAATTTTCCAAAGCCATGTTCAGATTGACGAGCTGGGATATTTTTAGTGTCATTTTATGCTCTAATGGGGGAACAGCTGGGATCTCATTGCAGAATGGTTGCTGAAATAAGCTGGGAATCACTGCACCTTGGTCTAACTTCCTGCAAGGCAGATGCTTCCTGTTGTGACCCTCAGACTTCTTTGTAGGTTTGCTTTGTGATAATAAATTAGCCTAACACCTCAGCTGATGCACACTCAAGGTTTCCATTACTATTGTAGTGCTTCCATCTATTGTATCACAAATAACTCCTCCTCTTAAAAATGCTGCATTTATTTATTTTTTGTAGACCCATATTTTTCTGAGTATAGTGGAACATATAAAATCTGTTTGTTAATGCATTATATCTCTTAAACTTGTTTAATTATTAGCTCCATGCAGAAGGAGAATTTCACTCAAACATAAATCAGCTCTTGGCTGGCAATAAACACTACAACTACAGTGTTTAAGGAAAAGGAAGAATAGCTTCTCCAACTGACATTATTAGAGGAATTTTGGTAGTGAAAATGACCAGAAAGCAGGTTAACCAGGACATTAAATCCCCTACCCTTAGAAACAGGGCTATGGGATATCATTGACCAAAAGGGATTAAGTGGACCTCCATTTTATGTCTAGCATCAAAAGACAGTACCTCCAGCAGAACAGGGCTGTTCCCACACCATCATGCAGGGACATAAGTTCAGGGCTGACTCAAGTCACCCCAAGCCACTAGCACCACTTCTGCATAGGAAGCCATGTCCTCACCCTGGAAAGCCATCCTAACTGGTGAATTTCCTTTATATAATCATCACTCATGGTTTCAGAAGGACAAGGAACAATTACAGAGGGACCAAAAATAACTGCATCAAATTGCTGGAGCAAACCTTTACAAGGATCCAGAAAGATATACTTATTCATGAACACTGGAAATTGTTTGTTAAACTGATTATTCGTGCATCTCAGGCTAATGAGCAAGTAGCTTTCTGACTGATCATTATTTAATGAATCAAAAAAAGGTTTAAGCTTTAAAACAGAGAAAGGAAACAGTAAACAAGATGAAGTTACATCCCTAAACAGAGCTATCATACAAAGGCAAAGAATAAGATACCCTTGTGATCCAATATGTTTGCTTTCCAGTGTATTCCTTATCACACAGAAGGGGGTACGCTTAGAATGTATTGCTGCTGTACATGATGTTCATGAGATGTTGAAAGTGTAGGGGACAGATAATTTCACAATCGTATCACAGTTTCGCCTCCTGAACCAAGTGAAAAAGGAACATGGGAAACAAAAAAAAGGGAAGCAGAGCTCTTTCATGACGAGAATGCAAAACGCAATAGCTTTCTGGAAATAGAGAAAAACAAACAATATACTTACACAGCATTTTCCATTGGAGAGCCTCAAAACACTTTTCAGACACATGTATGAGGCAACCAATACACAGAAGTTAATAATGTATTCAATGTGAGTCACTGTTAAAGGCAGGATTAGAAACAGAACCTTCCAAATCCACATCATCTGCTCTGTCTACTCACTTATTTTGCCTCCACATGTGCTTCTCATACATATATTGTATTGTACAATTACATTAATTGTAACACTAAAGAGTTTTGTGAACTTTCTGCAGAACCTGATCACAGTAAACCAAATTCTGCTGTGATTATTTATTTTCTGCAACACTATCGTACCTGAGGGCCTCACCATCATCATCAACTTTGGGGAGTACTACCTCCTTTTTACACATGATGAAACAGCTGCACAGAGAGGAGCAATGACTTGCCCAGACTCACCGCAAATCTATTATGAACGAGAATAGAATACAGACCTCCTGACTCTCAGTCCAGTTCCTCACTCACAAGACCCTACTTCCTCTCAACTTACTCATTTTGTATGCAGGCCAAATTCACATTGCGTGCAGTGGGGCATTGGCCTGAGCAAACACAGCAAGATTTGATCCGCTGGAAGTTAACTTATCTTAAAAGTAGGCACTGTGTTTATTTAAGTAACTCTTAGACCTACCTCCTACTAAAGTCAGTAGGAACCTTTGGAATAGCTCCTAATGACTTCATGGAGTGCTGGACTGAGCCCTTAGGGAACAGCAGATGCCGCTGGCTGACTTACTGAGTTCATGATTGAATCTTATTCTTAAATAAGATTTTGCTTTCCGCTTCAACTATTCCAATCTGTTTTTTCAGCCAGACTCTGAAAAGGGTTGAGTTGGATCAGTGCCTGTGAAAGATCAACAACTCAACTCTTGCTTTATTGTGCTGTTACTATTTTTAGTTATGCCTTTTCCCCCCAGTGGTTTAAAAAATAAAACCACAACACCCCTCAAGAAAACTCTGTTTTTTCTTTGTCACTGAAAATTGTGAAGCTCATATGCCTAGAAATTCTATTTCTATCCACTAAAATGTTGAAAACCACAAATAATACTGATGACATATTTACATTAGAAGAGATGTGGAACATGCAGTGTCTGGTACTTACTGTAAATAAAATGAATAGGAGAGACCCAAGCTTTAGCCTGAAGCATGTTGTGGGAACTAGTGGTATATTATTAAGGAAATTCAAAGCAAATATTCACCACCCAGTCTTGCACTTACTTAACACTAAGCAAGTATGTGTATCAGCATTTTCAAATATGGAAGATAACAGAGTGGAGTGGAAAAACCTAGACTTTATCACCTTATAAAAAGATCTAGGAAAATAAATCTCCAGTTCTGCAATAGATAAGTGCAGAAGGACACCTGCTTCTTTACAAAACTCAATAGCCTGTCCTTCTTCCATGCATCAATCTCCTATTCCCATCAGCAGGGAGCATACAAAAGCAGAACACCAAAGCTGAGTACTATTAGCATACAACCCCAATCCTGGCCTGAGCGCATGAGTTTGCCCAGACAGAGTTTGCCCAATCCTGGCCTGAACACATGAATTTGCCTAGACATTGCAGGATCAAGGCCTACAAGGAGAATTTTGGTGTATTTGTGAGTCTCTGCATGCTTTCAGCGGGCCCCCCACAGCAGTCCAGTTGCAGGATTGGGATGTAAGATTTATAAAAGCCACATTTTCAGTCAAACAAGAATATGTTTGTGTGTATTCTTTATTTTTTAACCTTCAAGTATTTTGAATACAGTGCACAGCTGCAAAGGTGTCATTGTCAAACTTACAAGAAAGCCATCACATGGCATTTTTCATGACTCATTAATTACTCACTAGAAGGTCGATAATATAGCTGCCTCATTTAAAAGAGCTTTCATTTCAATGCAGTGACATGGAAGTATGCCTCTTATACCCGATTAATTTTCTTTCTTTAGATATGTATTCACTGGTTATAAATTTTTGCAGAAATGCAAAAACACAGTAAAAATACAGATGCAATAAAAAAAGCTCTTTCAGCTATTATAGTACTCTGCTCTATATGCTCCAGATTGAAACGCGTGAGAGATTTATATGTTAGGAAAGCAGAATATTGAAGCGCAGATCTGAGAAAAGATTGTTGCCAACAAATAGAACCTAATCTGGTTGAAAAAAATAAATGAATACACTGCCCTCCAGGAAAAAACTCATAGCTAATTAAGAGAACCTAGTAACAGAGCCGGGGGAGGAGTATTAAACTTCAACTTTACTTTAACTTGTCTTTTCTACAGGAAATGCTTTAATATCCTTGAAGGAATGCAGCTGTGAAGGTCTGAAAACCATGCAGGCAGATCACCACAGTTTAAGGTTGACTCATCAGTTGATATGCTCTTCTGAGTGTGTAGTCAAGGTGCATTTGCTATTGCCTGTAGCTTGCAAGTTTTTCAGGAAAATATTAAAATAATGAGCTAGATAAATTGTAGTATTTCTAGCTTGTTTGAAATGGGACCAAATGGTAAATATGTGGTTTCCTATTTCTCATCAAATACCCTTTCTCCTCTGGTCCTGTCCCCTCTACATTCAGACAAATAAGCAGGCTGGTAGCAGGGCCTGAGTGAGGGAAGATATCAGCATCTTAAGGGCCTAACTGGCTCCTACTACTGCAGTTGACTGCCTGTTCTCCTCGAGTGGGTGCAGGGAAGCAGCAGGAAACAGAAAGCTCCCTGAGAAGCTGGTGGTGGTGGGTTCCTGGGGGTGCTAGAGAGGTACATAAGATGCTCTTCCTCCTCTCTCTCCCTGCAGCTCCTGCTCCTTTCTGTTATTCCCTCTCACCTTTTCTCTTGCCTGCCTGTTATTCTCTTGGGCCCTCCTTCCTCCAGCACAGCACTCCACCATCTCTGTGCATCTAGAGTAGAGAGAATATATATGCACCAGCAGCAAACACAATTTTCTACACCCTGGGTCCTAGTGGCACCCCCCCCGTCTGGCACCTCAGTTCACCTCATGGTAAGGCCAGCTCTGTTTACAGCTTATACACTCCATGAATTGCTTAACATTCATGAATTATGCACTCTATGAATTGCTTAAAGTTCAGACTATTAACAAAGACTATGAAATTAATGTTTAGTGAAAGTCTCTATCTACACTATGGAACTGCCCCTGTTCTGAAATGGTCCTCTAGAACAGATCTGGAAAGCCATTTAAACTCAGATTGACTCCGCTTCAGCACGGCCTTTAAGCACATGATTAACTTTAAGAATGAGTAGACCCCCCCCCAGTGAAATCAAAAGGGACTTATGTACGTGCTTTGCTGAATTGGGAGCATATTTATACCATCCAGTGCTAAACAATCTGAACAGTACAGGACTTTTTAAAGTGGTAGTTGAAATCATCTGACTTTAGAAATGGTTTTCAGCAGCCATAACAAAAATTACGTATGGCTCCTTCAACATTCACAAAACATAATTAAGAAAAATGTACTCAGTTTTTGTCATATCCATTGAAACAATTCACTGTTTTTACATACCCGCATTCCTGATTATTTCTCTCTTTACATTTTTGTGGTCTGCTCTAAACTCCATTAAAGTCAATGGGCGTTTTATCCATTAAATGTAATGAACAAAAACATGCCTTTAGCAAGCACAACAGTAAGGTATTGTGCAAATAGAGTTCCTCCTGATGCAGTAATCAGGCATCAAACATATTTACAGTTACTATTAAGTTGAGCTTTTTTTCTTCTGGGACTAGAGAACACCTAGAATGCTTCAAAATCAGAGGAAGTTCAAACCTGGATATGAAATTTGTGATTTGGGCACATCCCCGGTTAGAACAAAGCCTGTTGGTTCATGCCTTTCAACCTGGTAATATTTATGAATCAGCCATTCATTCTGTGCAGTGATCAGCTCAAATGGGACCCACTGCACGTGCAATGTACATATCCAGGTGGACTGTGAGTTCAGCATTGTTGTTTGTAACTTGTTAGTTTACTGAACTATTTCAGGTTTTTTCCCCTCAAGGTCTTGGGGAACAAGGCGAAGATCAATGTATAGCCTGTATTTGTTTTGTTTCTCTTACAAAATGGTAAGACTTTCCTCTTGTTTTTGGATTAAAGTAACCAATTGTTAATATCAGATAAAAATCTCAAAAAAAATACTTTTATTTTAAACTTTTATATTTTATAGTTGTTTAGAAGCTAGCACAAAGCACCCTCATTACTGATGTTTCATCATACAAATGTTAAAATAGAACCTGCAATAGGCCAGGAGAGGAAGAGAGATCATTTGAACTTCCAGGATACTGAAAAATAACTATTAAAAGCCAAAATAAAAAAAAAATATGATTTTAGGGCTGTCGATTAGACACAGTTAACTCACACAATTAACTCAAAAAAAATTAATTGTGATTAAAAAATGTATCGCACTGTTAAATAATAGAATACTAATTGAAATGTATTGGATATTTTTGGGTGTTTTTCTACATTTTCAAATATATTGATTTCTGTTACAACACAGAATTCAAAATGTACAGTGCTCACTTTATATTATTTTTATTACAAATATTTGCACTGTAAACATGATAAAAGAAATAGTACTTTTCAATTCACCTCACACAAGTACTGTAGCCCAATCTCTTTATTGTGAAACTGTAACTTACAAATGTAGATTTTTTTTTGTTATATTACTGTACACAAACAAAACAACGTAAAACTTTAGAGCCTACAAGTCCCTTCAATCCTACTTCTTGTTCAGCCAATCGCTAAGACAACCAAGTTTGTTTACATTTACGGGAGATACTGCTGCCTGCTTCTTCTTTACAAAGTCACCTGAAATTGAGAACAAGCGTTCGCATTGCACTTTTGTAGCCAGCGTTGCAAGGTATTTACGTGCCAGATATAGTAAACATTCATATGTCCCTTCATGCTTCAGCCAACATTCCAGAGGACATGCTTTCATGCTGATGATGCTCATTAAAAAAAATAGTGCTTTAATTAAATTTGTGACTGAACTCCTTGGGTGAGAATTGTATTTCTCCTGTTCTGTTTTACCACATTCTGCCATATATTTCATGTGATAGCAGTCTCGGATGATGACCCAGCACGTTGTTCATTTTATTAACGCTTTCACAGCAGATTTGACAAAACGCAAAGAAGGTACCAATGTGAGATTTCTAAAAATAGCTACAACCCAAGGTTTAAGAATCTGAAATGCCTTCCAAACTCTGGGAGGGACAAGGTGTGAAGCATGCTTTCAGAAGAGCAAAACTCTGAGGAAACTACAGAACCTGAACCACCAAAAAAAAAAGAAAATCAACCTGCTGGTGGCATCTGACTCAGATGATGACATTGAACATATGGGGCTGCTCTGCTTTGGATTGTTATTGAGCAAAACCAGTTATCAGCATGGAAACACATCTTCTGGAATGGTGGTTGAAGCATGAAGGGACATATGAATCTTTAGTACAGCTGGCACATAAGTATCTTGTGTTACCAGCTACAACACTGCCATGTAAACTCCTGTTCTCACTTTCATAAACCAGAAGCGGGTACCATTATCTCCTGCAAATTGTAACCAAACTGGTTTGTCTGAACGATTGGCTGAAGTAGGACTGAATGGACTTGTAGGCTCTAAAGTTTTACATTGTTTTATTTCTGAATGTAGTTTTTTTGTACATAATTCTACATTTGCAAGTTCAACTTTCATGATAAAGAGATTGCATTACAGTACTTGTATTAGATTAATTGAAAAATACTATTTCTTTTGTTATTACTGTAAAAATATTTGTAATAAAAAATAAATATAAAGTGAGGACTGTACACTTTGTATTTTGTGCTGTAACTGAAATCAATATCTTTTAAAATGTAGAAAACATCCACAAATATTTAAATAAATGGTATTCTATTATTGTTTGAGCATGATTTATTGCGTGATTAATTGTGATTCATTTTTTAATCATGTGATTAATCACAATTAATTTTTTTGTCACTTGACAGCCATAATTTCCCTTTTTCAAGAGATGAACATTAATTCCTTCCCTCTCTGTTTCTAATTAATCTAATAGCCAGGCTTTTAAGTAAGGTTGCCAACTCTCCTGGTTTCACCAGGAGTCTCCTGGAATCAGGCCCTATCTCCCAGAGGCTACTGAAGCCAAACTGGGAGATTTTAGGCGCTGAAAGTCCGGCAGCTCTGCACTACTCCTGAAAGGGAGTGGCACGTCCCTGCGGCCCCTTGGGGGGAGAGGTGGCTCTGTGCACTGCCCCAGCACCAACTCTCTAGCTCCCATTGGCCAGGAACTGTGGCCAATGGGAACTGCGAGGGCAGCAAATGCGGGTGCGAGCAACTTCTGGAGCCCCCAGGCATCCTCTTGGGGCTGTAGGGATGTGCCAGCTGCTCCTAGGAGTGGCACGGGGCCAGGGCAGGCAGGGAGGCTGCCTTAGCCCTGCTGCACCACCACCCGGGAGCCACCCGAGTTAAGTGCCTCCCAGCCAGAGCCTGCACCCCACACCCCATCCTGCCCCCAACCCTCTACTCCAGCCCCCAAACTCCTTCCCAGAGCCTGCACCCCTCCCACACCCCAACCTCCTGCCCCAGCCCTGAGCCCCATCCCACACCCAAACTCCCTCCAAAAGCCTGCACCCAACATCCCCTCCTGCACTCCAACCCCCTTCCCCAGGCTCAGCCCAGAGTCCTCTCCCACACTCCATACCCCTTGGCCCCACCCCCTCAGACCAGAGCCCACACCCCCTTCCACACCGCAACCTCTTGCCCCAGCCTGGTGAAAATGAGTGAGGGTGGGGGAGAGCGAGCAACAGATGGAGTGAGCGGTGCAGCACCTTGGAGAAGAGGTGGGGCAGGGTGGGGCCTCGGGGAAGGGGCAGGGCAAGGATGTTTGTGTGATTAGACAGTTGGCAACCCTACTTTTAGAGCCTGATCCACCTCTTACCAAAAAGTCAATTCCCATCGATTTCAATGGGAGTTGAATTGGGGCCTTATTTGCCACCTCCAGCAGTGATGTCAGCTCAAGTCAGAGTGTTAAATTTGTTAGTTAAATTGCAAGCTAGCTCTGAAAGGCCTATATCTTTCCCTTCCCATGTAATGTGTTGAGAGCCATGGCAGTTGGACTCGCAGAACTTGACTGCACTTTTAAGAGGGGTGTAGTGAAGCGGCCTGGCTCCCAGCCACCCCAGAGAGGGACAAGCCCTTACAGACGCCAAAGTGGGCGGAGCCGCAGGAGCCTGTGCCTGCCCCCCAGAGGTCAAGGCGCAGGGCAGGAAGTATAAAAACCCAGCCCCAAGGCTCAGAAGCTGCCTGGCCACCGGAGAGGCCAGACGCTGGTGCCCTAGCTCCCGCTGGGGAGACTCCTACCGCCTGCAACCGACCCGAGGACTGGCCGTACCTGCGGAGCCTGGACGCTGACCAGGCGCTGGAAGAGCCCCTAGGCCGGTCTGTCCAAAGGGACCCTGAGGAGCTGCCCAGTTTACCCCTCGCTCAGTATCCTGAGGAGCCCATGGTGTGGGACACTGCGGAAGACACCGCCAAGACAGAGGTACCAGTAGAGGGGGAGGTCGGAAGTAGCCTGGGGCCAGCTGACCCTAGTCAGGCTGCAGCACACCCAGAGCCAATGTCAGTGTGTTGCGGCCAGGATCCCCACTGACACAGCAGCAGGCTGTCTGCCGCTGTTAGGGCCCCGGGCTGGGACACAGAGGAGTGGGCGGGCCTGCGTCCCCCCTGCCACCCCACTCACGGGTGGCAGTCTCCCCCTCGCACAACACTCAGGCCCAGGAGCCTGGGCTTTAATATACTGAACTGTTTGCTCAGCCCCTGCCTGAGGGTCTGAGCCCTGAACTGTTGTTTGTTGCCCTGCCCTGACCTAGGGCCTGGGCTTAATATACTGAACTGTTTGCTCAGCCCCTGCCTGAAGGTCTGAGCCCTGCACTGTTGTTTGTAGCCCTGCCCTGACCGAGGGCCTGGGCTTAAATTACTGAACTGGTTGCTCAGCCCTACCTGAGGGTCTGAGCCCTGAACTGTTGTTGTTGCCCTGCCCTGACCTAGGGCCTGGGCTTAAAGTACTGAACTGTTTGCTCAGCCCCTGCCTGAGGGTCTGAGCCCTGAACTGTCATTTGTTGCCCCATGTAGTGAGGCGGCCTGGCTCCCAGCCGCCCCAGAGAGGGGCGAACCCCGACCGCGGACGTTTACAAGGGGAAACAGCATGTCTGGATATAGAGAGGACAGGACCAGAGGAGAAAGGGTGTTTGATGAGAAATAGGAAAAGAATGAAATAGATAGCAAAGGAGGTCAGGAAGCATGAGAGGAGGGGATTGGTCTGATAAGATGTGGATACCTTGGAACTGGACACAGAGCTAAAGGAAAACAAAATGAAGAAGTGAGGGGGAAGAAGACAAGTCCTGTCAGATGCCAACAATTTTACTTTTTAAAATTTAGCATGATCTTGGCCAGATAGAGAGAGAAGAGAGGATAGAAATGGATGAGGAAAGGGGTTTAAGCAGAATGGAAGGGAACAAAAATCTGTTTAGGATTAGAGGCAAGAGTGGCTAAGAGAAGTGACAGAGCAGAGCTGAAGGAGAAGAAAAGCTAGTGTATGCTTGGTAACTCCATGAGCACAATAAACTTAAATAGAATAGAATGCCCAACAGCAGATTTGGCCCTGTTATTAAGACTTGATGACCTGAACAACAGAACTGAATGCAGCTCACTGTCCCATAGGCATTGGTTCTACAGAGTGATGGGAATAAGCAGCAATAAAATCTTGTGTGACTATAGCAAACAGCCATTACTTTTGGTCTTGTTGCCCACACTGAGGAATAAGAACTCCTTTATATTCCTGCATTGGCTAGCTGGACCTTGGGCTCAGCATGAAGGAGTGCCTCCTGAATCAAGTGGGCTGGGAGTGGATGGGGAATGGACAGAAACTTGGTTCTGAGGCCTCCATCCCCATCCCCAAATCCAACCCTTAGCCATACACTGTGTTCAGCCAGTGCAGATGCACCAGTGCAGAGGGCATCTGTTTGCTGCCAGTATAGGCCAGCAGTAAATTATTCCCCCTCACCAGAACAAGGAAGAAGCAGCACAATGCTCCCCATGGAAAGCAGATCTGTTGCTTTAAAAAGGTGCCGTTAATTTGACAGTGATTGTTAATTTCATTTTAATTCTGTTAAGGACCATAACATTTACAACAGCAGCAACACCTGTTGCATATCAATGTAATTAATAAAACTGCTTGTGTAAGCAGAGACAATTTTAGTTTTATGCGCTGTTTCGCATTTAGAGAGGTCTCCCCGCCTCCCACACTTAGCAGATGCTCTAAGGTTTAAAGATACAAGTGCCTGCTGAATAGCAGGTTTCCTCTCCCCGTTCAAACATGAAAAGTGTTCTTAAATTTCATACGTCTGTGCTTGCATTCAGACTGACGATATGGGGAACACGATCAATAAAACAGAGTTGCTAAAATATACACTGAAACATGACATAAGGTGCATCAGTACTTGTCCTGCTACAGCTTGCATGCAGTTCTGAAGGACATTTGGATTTCTGTTGTCATTAAAAGTACTGTTTTAATAACTATGATACATGATATGCCTGAAATTGCAAGCCAGCCCTGGATTCAAGTACAGAATGTCCAATCACTAGTGTTTTCTCCTAGCTCATGCTGGCAAAAAAAAAGTGTCACAATTTCTTTTCTCTTTCTAGATTACAGGCCAAGTTATACTCAGAAAGTTGTCATCTGGCCTCTGTTTCTGTGAGATAAAAGTTTATTGCATCACTCAGTTTCGTCTCACATTGGTCCAATCTTAAAGAGCCCCTGTTCATTTAGGTCAGCCTGGTAAAAGATTTCTCAGTGGTTTGTTTTCCTGGCTGCTGAGGAAGTATTCTACTAGGATATAGTAAAATGCTTTAACATCAATTAGGTTTCACAACAGGTCAGATGGTGGAGATGTCGGCTGTTTCTGTTACCTATATTTGATTCTAAAATTAGCTTAGTTGTTTCCTGTTACAAGTGATATGTTAAGAGTGAAGCTTCACATACACTGGAGTACATTTGAGCTGTGCAAGAACATATACTGAAATGATTAACTAGATTGTCCTTTCCAAGCACAAGAAACAGAGCTGCAGCTGACATCTCATGGCATCTTCTGGAATGGTGGAAACCTCAACTCTACAACTCTGTACCTGGGACCTTGTGGAACCCCTCAAGCAGTGAAATGGCTCTTTGGCACAATGGAAGGGAACCAGAAAGAGTGGAATCCGAGACAAGCTGCTCTTAACAGCATTGTCCTGTATGGGCCTACTAGAGTCCACGTTGTTATTGCTTAAAACAGGATTAATTCCCACCTGGTTCCCTGCATAGCCGCAGCTAACCAGCCAAAGGACAGCCTCAGTCTACTACAACTTTACTTGGTGGAAGTTATGCTTCCAAGTGGGACATCACAGCCATCTGAAAGGTTACAGTAGTTGCCCATGCTGAATGGCTTCTGCCTCCCTGGATTCAGTGGTGCCCATCCCCTGCATTTCAGAGTTGGAAGCCTTGCCCCGTTTACTCTGTAGCCCCCTAAAATCCATAGTACTAGTAGTGAAAGGACAAATTGCTTAAATTCTGCAAAGTGAACTTTAGAAGGAGTGACAAAGTTAAGGGCACTTTCCCCTCTAAAGGCCCCCAGTATCATGCTGGGCCTGTGTAGAGACATTTCTGCAAGCTGTTAGAGAGGAATAGGAATGTGCTATGGAGCTCCTGCAATCCCTGCCCTATTTCTCCTGGATTTTGTTCCCTCTCCATCCCACACCAATGGAGGAGAGGATTGTTCATTAGTAGTTTTTAAGAGAGATGCATTTCCCCCTTTGCACTAATTTGTTTTCTCCCACAGGCCAGCTCATATTACGAAATGCAAAATGCATTTGCTCCAGATCCTAGCACAGTGGGTCACATGCAAGGCATACCACACGAGACATTTCCTTTTGCAAATGAGGAAGTGATAAAATCATATCCTGGTGCGGAAGGCTCTGAAAGGGCAACAAACAATGGACTATATAGATAAGTCGGATATAGCTCTTTTTGTAACAGGAAGTTTCTTGCTAGGAAGGCAATGATAGAACAGTGTGACTGCTTCCCATTCTGATCTAAAGAGTGCGTAAACAAACCTCTTTGTAGTGTATAGGAATTGGGTAGTATCTCTTTAAATACTTGCCCTCACTCTGTTCCAGAAGCCACTAGAACCCATACATGTAGCTAGGTCTTGCATGTTATGTGTGTTTAGTCAACATGGTCACTTAGACCCCACTTTGCCCAGGTGGTTTCTTCATGTTATGTATGTTGTGTAAAGAGCAAAAACACAGCTGTTGTATGAACTGAGGAACTGAAACCACTTGCTTGGCAACTTGTTCAATCAGCCTGACCTTGAGAATCCTTTCAAAGTAGGAGAACGTGGCAATGCCTTTATCTAGAGATGTCCTGGGCTTTCAGACAAGCGATGCAGTGAGAGGAGTGGAGATGATGTCCATTTGACTCTCCTCAGAGGTTGGGAAAGTTAGCATAAATCACACCAGACAGGGACTGAGGCAGAGGGCAGATCAGTCAAAGGTACATGAAAAATACAATTTATGACATGGCCTATCATGACCGTATGTGCACACAGATAGGAATGAGATAGGCGCATGTAAGAACTGCTTCTCCTAATCACCTGTTTGAACCAGGTCATCCGGTGAGGTAGTGATGAGATAAAACTGATAAGTTTACTGGTACATTTTTTACGCTGTTATTTTCTGCTCATGAACTTTGCTCATTGCAGAAAATCCTGACAAATGACATAAAAGGTCAGATCCTCAGTGGGAGTAAAATGATATAGCATCATTATGGCAATGGTGCTAAGCCAATTTACAGCTGAGGATCTGGCCCTCTGTATTAGCCCTTGTGCAACTTTTTCCCTTCTCTTCCATGAACTCAAAAGTGACATCACTAAGATTCCAAGTATTCCTTCTGAATGTGTCTATTTAGATTTAAAATAAAAACTTGAATCTTATCCAAACAGGGGTTCGTGGTACTTTCAATTGAAATATTCAACACGGGCTCATTTTTAAGACAAAATTAGCCCACCACAGTGTTTCCCTCCTGAAATGAAATAAATCTGAACATCAGAAGGGCCAACAATAAGCACAGTTTAAAGAGAACAGAAAACTCATAAATACCATTAGAATGTTGACTCGTGTGATAGATCCTTATGATTTGTGATGTAATCTCTCTCTCTATTTTCAGTACAAGTCAACTAAACAATGAATGTTCCATATATGCAGAAAGTTTTTCTGTGTAACTATTCATTTCAAAGAAGTAAATATGAGATAGAATTTCCCAAAATAGAACAGAAGCTTTTAAATAGCTTGTTGTTTTTAAAAGCAGAGTTGAATATATTAGCATGGATTTTTTAAAAACTAACTTTGTAATTGCTGCTAATTTTCTGACTTGTATCTCACTATAGAATTGGCAGAGAAGCCAATTTTAATATTAAAAGGGGTTTAAGTGTTAATTAGGATAGACAGATTTGTGCGTGTGCAAACTTGCACAAACTCAAGTCAAAGATGTATCTCCCAGGCTGTGGTGAAATTTTGCAAATCAATTCCCACTGGTTCAAACATCAGTTTAGAACCCACCAAAGATTTAGGACAATCTACATCAGGTGTGAGAAGCTATGCACAATTCCAGTAACCTCATTGGCTAGGAGGCAGCAGGTCATGCCAGATATTGGGTCCTGAGATTACACAAAATAAATACATCTTCAGTATCTCTGATGTGTGGGGAAAGGATTCCTCACTATTTCCAATTGAGCTAATATCAGTTAAAGAAACAGAGAGCTCTTCAAGTTTATTCTGAATTTGCATGCCTAGTGAATGGTGAATGTTGCCATCTTGGATGCCGTGACTGACAAAATCCTGATCTGGATGTTTACTAGGGAGATGGGTACCTAGAGATCTTAACATGGCAGCAATATCCACCAGACTTTTGTAAGGGAAAAAAAAGACACCTGGGAACTCAGGATAGGTCAAACAGCAGCATTTGCAATACGGGATTTTGAGCTGTTATATGGCCATTAAAAAAGCTAATGCCGTTTTAGGATGCATCAGGCAAGGTATTTCCAGCAAAGATAAGGAGGTGTTAGTACCGTTATACAAGGCACTGGTGAGACCTCATCTGGAATACTGTGTGCAGTTCTGGTCTCCCATGTTTAAGAAGGATGAATTCAAACTGGAACAGGTACAGAGAAGGGCTACTAGGATGATCCGAAGAATGGAAACCCTATCTTATGAAAGGAGACTGAAAGAGCTTGGCTTGTTTAGCCTAACCAAAAGAAGGTTGAGGGGGGATATGATTGCTCTTTAATAATATATCAGAGGGATAAATATTAGGGAGGGAGAGGAATTATTTAAGCTCAGTACCAAGGTGGACACAAGAATAAATGGATATAAACTGGACAGTAGGAAGTTTAGACTTGAAATTAGACAAAGGTTTCTAACCATTAGAGGAGTGAAGTTCTGGAACAGCCTTCCAAGGGGCAAAAGACATATCTGGCTTTAAGACTAAGCTTGATAAATTTACGGAGGGGATGGTATGATGGGTTAGCCTAATTTTGGCAATTAATTTGGCAATTGATCTTTGATTATCAGCAGGTAAGTATGCCCAGTGGTCTGTGATGGGATGTTAGATGGGGTGGGATTTGAATTACTACAGAGAATTCTTTCCTGGGTGCTGGCTGGAGTCTTGCCCACATGCTCAGGGTTTAACTGATTGCCATATTTGGGGTCAGGAAGAAATTTTCCTCCAGGACAGATTGGCAGAGGCCCTGGAGGTTTTTCGCCTTCCTCTGCAGCATGGGGCACGAGTCACTTGCTGGAGGATTCTCTGCAGCTTGAGGTCTTCAAACCACAATTTGAGGACTTTAATAACTCAGACATAGGTTAGGGGGTTGTTACAGGAGTGGGTGGGTGAGATTCTGTGGCCTGCATTGTGCAGGAGGTCAGACTAGGTGATCATAATGGTCTTTTCTGACCTTAAAGTCTATGAGTCTATGAGTTTATGAAGACCTTTTAAGTATTATACAGGATTTTTTAATTTACATTATTTACAGCGTATCTTGATTGTTGACATCATTTTTGACAAGCTTCTTTCTAGGCATCTATGTGAGTATGGCAACATAATTACTAAGGAACATAAAATGATAAATGACAACTCATATGCCAAACATATAATCCATTATACACAGAATATACACTGTACAATTTTGGAAAGCTGTTGGAAGTTACTAGTTGCATAAAGTCTTGAGGCAAATGGTAAATTTTGATAGCTATTTCAGTCCTTCCTGTCAAAAATTCAGTCCCTTTTAAAACAACAAAGTTAACTGACCTTTAATAATTAGTTACAGCCTAGGACTTAATGAAAGAGCGGGAAGATAGAAATAAAATAAATAATTCAGAATGTAAAAGAATTGACTTGAGCACAAACTTACTTGGGTAGTCCATTAAAAATATGAAGTGCATTCAAGATTTCACTCTAATTGAGTCAATTTCAGTTTTTAGAAATCTGTGATTAATTTGCTATCCACTGAAATTTGCTGAAGGTGCTTCTTTCAGTGTGTTTAAGGTCTATCTACATGGCAAATACGACTTTGCTGGGGGACTCATTTACAATGGCTTTGCTCCCAATGTGTTATAAAAATTTTTTTTGCCTACATAGATAGAACTCTGAAAAAAATCACGACTGTAGCATGGCCCCCTTAACACGATTATAAACACAGTTTCATCATGTCTACCTGATATAATCCCACACCACGCTGGGTGTAATCAGGCCCACCAACAGTAATTCCGGACCTCAGGGCAGAATAATCTATGGGTCCCCACGCATGCCCAAGCCGCACGTGCGCGGAAGCAGTCCACCTGACATTTGGATGATGCTGCCCCTGTGCTGGCTGGTGCTCAGCGAGCTGCAGCTGCGCTGCTGGGTGCAGTCTTCCGGCACCACCAGGGCTTCCACCTGCCCACCAGGTAAGGTTGCCAACTGTCTAATCACGCAAACCTAAAGACCCTTGCCCAGCCCTGCCCCTTCCTTGAGACAACGCCCCTGTCCCATCCCTTCTCTGAAGCCCCACCCCCTGCTCACTCCATCCCTCCTCCCTCTGTCTAGGGCCGTAGCAGCAAAGAACGTGGCCCCCTCCGAACATATGTCTGGGGCCCCTTACAAAGCAGAAACTGGAATGCGGTATTTATTTTATACAATATACAGGGTTCATATTATGTAAGCAGTGTCAGGATAAGCTCTACACTGACATCTGGTGGAAAGAATTTCAGAGAGTATATTTGCATAGGCACGCCTACCCTATCCCAGACTGCTGAGCGGTGGGACTGCTTGGTGACAAGTGACTCACCCTCAGTTGGGTGGTACTTGCTAGACAACGGACATGGGTTCCAAAACCCAGAGAATTGAGAGAGGCTGGAGACAGGAATGTGTGCCTGGGGGGGGTGCAGTCGTCTTGTGGAGACAGAAGCACCAGTTGCACCCCCTCCTCTCTCCACTGTGGAATATCAGAGTTGATTTTTTTTATTCCCTCAAGAATCTAGATACAGGTTACTGAGCTGAAATCACTTTGGCTAATGGTGCACTAGCACTGGGGCTCCCCTACTATGAGCTGGAATCACTAAAGAGCTGAAAATCACTAAAGAGCTGAAATTATTGAGCTGAGAGCACTGAGTACTGTGCTAACTAGTGGGGAGCCCAAAGCTATACTGTGGAACAGAGCTGCTGGTGGAGTGGAGCAGTTTGTGTGGATGAGCCTTGTTCTCCGCAAATTGGTTAATAAATGCGTCATAGTCCAGAGATCTGGCAATCTTGTTTTCGATTGAGATAACTGCAAGCGCAGAAAGCCTGTCATCTGTCATGGTTGAGCGCAGGATATTCTTGATCAGTTTCATTCTGCTGAAGCTCCTTTCAGCACTAGCGACAGTAACTAGTGTGGTCAGAAGAATTCTGATGCAAATGCAAAGATTCGGATATATCTCCTGAAGGTTGTTCTTGTATATGTACGTTAAAAAATTGTTTGCCGTAACAAGTCCTCTCTCTTTCTCCATCACATAACTAAAACCATTCAATTCCATTATGAGTTCGTTGGCATCAATGTCTCCCATTTTTCTTTCAAAATGTTTGCTGTGATTCTCCAGTTCATTTTCTCTGTGACACTGCTTCAGGCTGTTAGCGTTGTACAGAAATCCAAACAACTTATAGCACTCCACGAGTTGGTCAAATCACGACGAAACAGAAGATATGGCCTGATCAGTGAGAACAAGAAAGAACTGCGATTTGAATTTTTCTTCGGCAGAAAGACGACTCGAATCATCAGCACATTCGTAATCAAACATTCTCTTCTTACGTTGCACCCTGGTTTCTGGAAACACCTGCTCAATACCCATATGCTCTGCTATTTCACGTGCATTTGTGACCACAGAGTTATATCCTGTATTTCGATAGTCTTCCAAAAACTTCATTGTAGCACCGACTTCTGCCTGCAGTACGTCAGTTGACACATCTGGTGACTGAATTAATTTGCTGGTTTTATTGATGTGAAATAGTATATTGTACCACGTATACACAGTCAGAACAAAAGGCCACGTAGTAACATGGTCTAAAAGCGCACCGGCTTCTGTTGCTGTATTGCCATCTTTCTTTTCGACCGCATATTCTTGCAAAGATGACAAAGCATTGCACAATTCTTCAAGGTGATAAAGCAATGGCTTCACAGCATCAATTCTTGACTCCCAACGAGTGTCCGATAACCCTTTAACACATATTGGCATATGTTCTTGAAGTATATCCCAACGTGAAGGTGAAGAGGAAAAGATAACGTATATTCTGTTAATCAGACCGAAAAAGTCAACGGCATATTTCGATGACTTTGCCACATCTGAGATCACAAGATTCCGTGTGTGAGCTCCACATGGTACATACAAAGCACAGTCATTTATTTTTAGCTTTCGGGCTTGAACTCCTTTATTCTTTCCTCTCATATTTGTGCCGTTATCATAAGGTTGGCCTCTCATGTCAGCAATGTCTATTCCTAAGTTGTTTGCCTTTTCAAGAAACGCTTCCAACAAGCCTTTGCCAGTTGTATCATGAACATTAAGAAAACCAACAAACACTTCATGAATATTGACACCATCTTCACCGTTGCATTCAACAAAGCGTAACATCACAGACATCTGTTCTTCATGTGACACGTCGGGAGTACAGTCCAAAATAACTGAATAATATTTTGCTTTTTTAAGCTGTGCTATGTTGGCCTCTTGAATGTTACTGGCAACAAATTGAATCAGCTCGTTTTGGATCTGTGGACTGAGGTACTGAACATGTGTCTCTGCCTTCTTAATCCTCTGTAAAAGTTCGCTGAGGACAGTATCATACTTTGCAAGCAATCCAAACAGTCCCAAAAAGTTGCCATTCGAAGGATCGCCGAGCTTTTCATTACTTCCTCGAAATGCCAAGTTTCTTTCGGACAAGAAAATAATGACATCAACCATGCGTTTGACAACATTTCTCCAGAAATCTCTTTCTTTCAGAAAAGCCTGCAATTCGAGTTGGTCACTAGATGTACGGTTTACTATGCCTGACCGAAGGTCAAACCATTTCACCATACAGTCTTGATGACCTTTGCCTGTTTCATGCTGCTGAAGTCTTTTTGGCAGTGCTTTCCAAGCAGATGTTCCACGACGTAGCGGTATGTCGCCAGTGCCAAATAATTTACAACAAAAACAAAAAATGGCATCTTTCTGAACTGAGTACATTAACCATGAACGTCTTATTTTCTCGCCATTTGCCATGGTTCGATAGAAATGAGTACTTGAACCTCCGTCTTTCCTCGATAAATGGAAATTCGTAACTTTCATTCTGCTGCGGTGGGCCATGTGCAACAATGTCACACACTTGCCTGTCCGATATTATAGATGGCCATTCTCCTGGATCATCAGTCAGTGGTTCAGATTCAGATACTTCTTTCCCGGCAGCAGCTGGAATATCTGTCACAGTTTGTTTGGTAGAACAACTGGCTTCACCTTCGACCTCACTTGAAGCACTTCTGGATACTTCTGGATATGATTCGTTGCTGCTAGCTCTGTCCGTTTCATGTACCTGTACCTGTACGTTGGATTGCAGCGCAAAATACGTTGACAACTTTGGAATTTTCTCAAGTTCCTTCTCGGCTTCTTTTGCTGCCTTTCGTTTACTAGCTCCGCTCTGATACATTCTCTTAGACATCACAAAGTACGCTTCTGCGTTGGAAACGATAAAAAACTAAACAACTAAATTAATAACATTTTTCCGCCGACCACCATTATGAACGCAAATACACATTCTTTGAATGGGTCCAACTAAACTTCGAAACTGACCAATAGACAACTGATGTAGCCAATAGCATTATGATGTATCATAATGACTTCACGGTTTTGTCAGTAAAACCGACATGGATTGTGCAATAGCTTCAATAAATGTAACTTACCTAGTTATACCTTACATTTTTTTTGCCACTTTTAGGGGCCCCCTTCCTTGTGGGGCCCCCTCCGGTCGGAGGGTACAGAGGGCGCTCGCTACACCTCTGCCTCTGTCACTCGCTCTCCCCCACCATCACTCACTTTCACTAGGCTGGGGCACTGGTTTGGGGTGCAGGGTGCAGGAGGGACTGTGGGGTCAGGCTCTGTGAGGGAGTTGGGGTGCAGGGTCCGAGCTTTAGGCTGGGGCAGGGTGTTGGGGTGCAGGAGCGGGTCTGTGCTTACCTTGGGCTGCTCCCAAAAGAGATCGGCACACCCTTCTGGCAGCGGCTCCTAGATGGGGGTCCAGGGGGTCTCCACACGTGCCACTGCTTGCAGGCACCACCCCCTCAGCTCCCATTGGCCACAGTTCCCAGCCAATGGGAGCTGCAGAGTGCTTGGGGCAGGGGCAGCGCGTGGAGACCCCATCCCCAGGGGTTGTGGGGACATGTAGTGTGCCAACCACTTCCAGAAGCAGCGCGGAGCAAGGGCACACAGAAAGCTTGACTTAGCTGTGCTGCGCTGCCAGTGGCTGGGGGCCCTGGGCCCTTTTAAATCACCCAGGCCCCTGAACAATTGCGCCCTCCCCCCATTGGCAGGGGCCTAGGTGTAATGTAGAGAAGTTCCAAAGCATTACAGGAGTGCTTTATATGTGTATATGTAAATAGTTAATAGAGAAACAGTAACAGGAAACTTGGAAATGGCAGAGATGCTTAATGACTTCTTTGTTTCGGTCTTCACCAAGAAGTCTGAAGGAATGCCTAACACAGTGAATGCTAATGGGAAGGGGGTAGGTTTAGAAGATAAAATAAAAAAAGAACAAGTTAAAAATCACTTAGAAAAGTTAGATGCCTGCAAGTCACCACGGCCTGATGAAATGCATCCTAGAATACTCAAGGAGCTAATAGAGGAGGTATCTGAGCCTCTAGCTATTATCCTTGGAAAATCATGGGAGACGGGAGAGATTCCAGAAGACTGGAAAAGGGCAAATATAGTGCCTATCTATAAAAAGGGAAATAAAAAACAACCCAGGAAACTACGGATCAGTTAGTTTAACTTCTGTGCCAGGAAAGATAATGGAGCAAGTAATTAAGGAAATCATCTGCAAACACTTGGAAGGTGGTAAGGTGGTAGGGAATAGCCAGCATAGATTTGTAAAGAACAAATCATGTCAAACCAATCTGATAGCTTTCTTTGATAGGATAACGAGTCTTGTGGATAAGGGAGAAGCGGTGGATGTGGTATACCTAGACTTTAGTAAGGCATTTGATATGGTCTCGCATGATATTCTTATCCATAAACTAGGCAAATACAATTTAGATGGGGCTACTATAAGGTGGGTGCATAACTGGCTGGATAACCGTACTCAGAGAGTAGTTATTAATGGTTCCCAATCCTGCTGGAAAGGTATAACAAGTGGGGTTCCGCAGGGGTCTGTTTTGGGACCGGTTCTGTTCAATATCTTCATCAACGATTTAGATGTTGGCATAGAAAGTACGCTTATTAAGTTTGCGGACGATACCAAACTGGGAGGGATTGCAACTGCTCTGGAGGACAGGGTCAAAATTCAAAATGATCTGGACAAATTGGAGAAATGGTCTGAGGTAAACAGGATGAAGTTCAATAAAGATAAATGCAAAGTGCTCCACTTAGGAAGGAACAATCAGTTTCACACATACAGAATGGGAAGAGACTGTCTAGGAAGGAGTATGGCAGAAAGAGATCTAGGGGTCATAGTGGACCACAAGCTTAATATGAGTCAACAGTGTGATACTGTTGCAAAAAAAGCAAACATGATTCTGGGATGCATTAACAGGTGTGTTGTAAACAAGACACGAGAAGTCATTCTTCCGCTTTACTCTGCGCTGGTTAGGCCTCAACTGGAGTATTGTGTCCAGTTCTGGGCACCGCATTTCTCCAAAAGATGTGGAGAAATTGGAGAGGATCCAGAGAAGAGCAACAAGAATAATTCAAGGTCTTGAGAACGTGACCTATGAAGGAAGGCTGAAATAATTGGGTTTGTTTAGTTTTGAAAAGAGAAGACTGAGAGGGGACATGATAACAGTTTTCAGGTATCTAAAAGACTGTCATAAGGAGGAGGGAGAAAACTTGTTCATCTTAGCCCGTAAGGATAGAACAAGAAGCAATGGGCTTAAAGTGCAGCAAGGGAGGTTTAGGTTGTACATTAGGAAAAAGTTCCTAACTGTCAGGGTAGTTAAACACTGAAATAAATTGCCTAGGGAGGTTGTGGAATCTCCATCTCTGGAGATATTTAAGAGTAGGTTAGATAAATGTCTATCAGGGATGGTCTAGACAGTATTTGGTCCTGCCTTGAGGGCAGGGGACTGGACTCGATGACCTCTCGAGGTCCCTTCCAGTCCTAGAATCTATGAATCTATGAAAGTGCCAATATATGGCAATCAAGAATGTAGCTTAGTTCCTAGATTTTGTAGGACCAAATCAATGTGTTGTACAATGCAAACAGCTTTCACTGGGTGCTGTTAACCACAAAGGATATGTTCAGCCAGTAGTATAGTGGACTGAAAATAAATTTTTGAACACAGGGCATCCTCACTTGTAGAAGGCAGTTGTTCATGGATTCTAGGGTGGCATTTTCACAAAAGCACTTAAATTGATTTAGAAGCACAAGTCTCATTGTCTGCTAATGGCACTAAGGGCAGCCTAAAATTATGATAAATGGCTTACAGATGGGGTTTCAAAAGTGTCCAAGTGTCTTAGAAAATCTCACCCACAAGCCATTTATCATAAAACTAGACTCCCTCCACCGTTGTTTCATGGCTAATTGAGCTAACCGCATGGGCAGTGGGTATCGTAGGCAGGAGGAGGCTATGCTTCCCCAAACAGTCTGGTCTGGCCCTGCCCACACTCCACCTGCAGCCTCCCTCCTGCAGTTCCTGGCACTCTGCCCTGGTGAGGCTGGCTGGGGCTGGAGGTGGCCGGCATGCCTCTCACATGGACTCGGGGCGGCTGGCGCTGGGGCTGCACTACCCGTCCAGCACTCAGGGGCTGGGGACGCTGCAGCCATGTTGCCCAGCCACCCGGTGCACTGGGGCTGTGGGCACTGCGGCTGCACTGCCCAGCCAACCGGTGTACAGGGGCTGGGGGCACTGCGGCTGCCTGGCGCTGGGGCTGGGGGCCATGGCAGGGGTGCTCTGGGCTCCTGCAGGGGAGCGGGGCAGAAAGAGAGGGGCAGATCCTAGGGCACAAGGGGAGGGGCAGGGGCACAGCCTCCCTCAACATCTGGGTCACCGGCCCGCCATGCAGGGGCGACTCCAGGCCCCAGCACACCAAGCACGTGCTTGGGGTGGCAAGCCACGAGGGGGCGCTCTGCCGGTTCCGCAAGGGTAGCAGGCTGGCTGCCCTTGGTGGCTTGCCTGCCGAGTGTCCGCTGGTCCCACAGCTTCGGTGGACCTCCCGCAGGTGTGCCTGCGGAGGGGCCACTAGTCCCGCGGCTTTGGCAGACCACACGCAGGCACTCCTGCGGGACGTCCGCCGAAGCCGCGGGACCAGCAGACCGTCCGCAAGCAAGCCACGAGAGTCAGCCTGCCTGCCGTGCTTGGGCAGCAAAATTCCTAGAGCCGCCCCTGCCCCCATGGCTAGCCGGAGCAATTATGGTAAAAGGATGTTTACAGCCTAGTGCAAAACACATGCAAAGTGTGCAGCCTCAGAAGGACCCTTATTATGAGCTTTGGGTTCCAGAAACTTAGGAGTGGCTGGTCTGAAGACACAATCTCTGGAAGTGAGTGGAGGTAGAGCAATAGGCCTGATCTCCCTGATTTCACTAGCTCAGAGAAGAGTCCCATTCCCATTACAAGCTCCCCTCTCCAGATTCCTGCGAGTATATCACTGATGCTTGGAAAGCCAACAAATACCTGATCCAGAAGCTATTGGAGTCCTCCTGGAGTCCTGTACATCAGACGATGTGTAACCAGGAGAACCTAGGGCTGGCATTGTTTATGTGGAGTCACTATCCTGGCATAAAAGGGGGAAAAATCAATAAAAATATCTGATAAGCATAACTGTATTCTCAGCTATTCAGAGCAAATATTGGACTCTGGTACATTTTTGAAGCCAGTTTAATACAATCACAAATCTTGTTATACTGCTTGTATTAACTCCATCCATAATAAATTGTGTTGCAAGTGTATCTCTCACAATGTAGGGGAAAGCTATACAACACAAAGTGCACAAATCAAACAGTTCCAACTGAAATAGTAACCTTTGCCTCTTAGTCTAATTCTGTAGTTGCAGTACTGGGCATTTCAATATTATAAATCACTTACTGTATGTTTTACTAGCAAAGATAAACAACACGAGAGCAGGGCATTTGGACTGCATGAAATACTTAGCACTTCCAGTAAAGCAGAATGATTTATCATTATTTTATTTTGAACCAATCTATTCATCTATAAATATCACCACATTTTCCATTTTTCTCCATGTTTCTCTTATTATGAATTCATTGAAACATACACATCACATAACTATACTGTGAAAAGAAAATCAGACAAGGAGACAAAACAAGGGAGGGGAGATAAGATTAGGTAAAAATGAAGAATGGGAACATTACATTCAGGACTTTTTTATTTTAAGAGGTCAGCATGTGATTTGGAAAAAGAAGTGGTAATGTTAAGCACTGAACTCCTTACCAGGTTTGTAAATATGTAAAAGCACAGTGATTAACAATGGGAAAAGGACACTATGGACTAAGGCCCAGTCTAAACTAAATCACCGCATTTTTAATTCAAAACTCTCCTTCTAAATTTGGGTTTACTTACCCAATTTGGGTTTACATCAAGGAACAGCAGCCTTTTGCAAGTGTCCCGCCAGGGGTTTACCCTGGCAGGCCAGGCCAGTTTGTTTACCTGCCGCATCCGCAGGTTCGGCCAATCGCAGCTCCCACTGGCTGTGGTTCGCCGCTCCAGTCCAAACAAACCGACTTGGCCCACCAGGGGGCTTACCCTGGTGGGCTGTGGGTCAAAGGTTGCAGATCCCTGGTTTACATAATACTAGACTTAATTATTACTCCGCTGCAATTACTCATCAGGGACACATAATGGCAGAGAAACTAGAAGTGCAGCAACTAATTGCTCATGGGTACCCCTTATGCAAATATTTGATTTATATATATAGCCCCATTCCTACATACACTTGCACACATGAGTAACTTTACTCACCTGAGGAGTCACATTGATTTCAGTAGGATTCCTCATGTGGGGAACTCAGGGTATGGCTACACTTCAA
This sequence comes from Gopherus evgoodei, assembly GCF_007399415.2. Taxonomy (NCBI): domain Eukaryota; kingdom Metazoa; phylum Chordata; order Testudines; family Testudinidae; genus Gopherus; species Gopherus evgoodei. The sequence continues at coordinate 64,563,444 of NC_044329.1, forward strand.
CTGGGAGCATGCATCCCAGCCCAGGTAGAAAGGCACCAGCCATCTCGAGTAGACCTAGCATGCTAAAAATAGCAGTGTGGACACTGTGGCACAGTCTGGATACCTGAGTTGGCAGGCTTGTACTCAGGGGGCTAGTCCATGCCACAGCACCCATACTGCAATTCGTAGCACACAAGCTCAAGCAGAGCTAGCACGTGCCCATCTACCAGAGCTGGGAGACATGCTCCCAGCTGCAGTGTAGATATACCTTCGGTGCACAGTGATTAACAATGGGGAATTCTCGTGTTAGTGATTCAAAGGGAATCCTCATGTGAGTAAAGCCACATGCATAAGTGTTTGCAGGATCAGGCACCTATGAAGCAGGAGGAAAGAAAATAATTTTAACATCACTACAAGCACTAGTTCTGAGAGTGCTGCAACAACACTGATCAAAATTGCGATGTGACACCATTAAAGGGCATTTCCATTAACAAGAAGAGGATGTGCAGCAACAGGCAAAATACCACACGTATCTTAAGTGTTAGTCACTTCAGCTCCCACAATAGCTATTTTAGATTCAAGTCTCCCAACTAGCCCTTTATAACACAGTAACCCATAACTGTTCAATGTCCCTGTTCTTTAAAATCTGTGAGCCAACATCTGCCCCATTTTACATTTGTGGTATTGCTAGTGGATCTGGCCTGCTGTCCTATTCTCCTACTATTTATATCTGTTTGGCTCAAACTTCACTGATGAGACTTTTCCCCATTTGAAAGTGCAAGAATATGGAAGGTTTTGAATTGGTAAAACACCGTCTTTATGTCAGAATAAGAACAAGGACTTTGGTTTGGTCTAGGTGAAACAGTAGTTTTATATCACTGTTTTCACCATGTGATTTGAGAAAAATATTTGCCAAGTCTGGAAAACTGTAAACTTGGACTATCTAAAATAGACACTGAAGCATATCATGATCCCCACTCCCTTTGCAATAGCACAGTCATTAACATTTTACAGCACTTCTGACCTATAATGCTTAGCTCCTACTTTATTTGCTGTATATTATGTCTGTGTGTACAATACACCATATGGTGAGTAGGAAGTTATTGCATTAGACCTGGTTATGTAACTGCATGTTTACATTGAAACATAATTTACCATAGTTTTGCACAAACTTTGTTCCTTCAGCCACATGCTGTAGATGGTAATGGACAGGTAGAAGAGGAAATTAAATACCCAGAGGTTTGTGGTCAACAGAAGTTCATCAAAAGTTTTTGATATCAGAAACAAAAAGTTTTGTTCATGTTTCATTAAGTAAATGAATTGCATTAGTTTTTTACTTTGTGCTGACACATTCATATTCTATAGGATCAGAACCACATTATCATTTATATCTTTGTTGAAAACATATGTCTTCATGAAAAGTATGTATAATTAAGTCACTAATGTTAATTAAAATTGCACCTGAGCCTTAAGGCCAGGAATGATTCTTCCCATTTACTGTTAAGGTCGCCAATTCTGGCTGGACGAATTCCTGGGGGTTTCATCACATGACATAATCTTTATTTAAAGATTAATCTTTAATTCCTGGAGACTCCAGGACTATCCTTGAGGGTTGGTAACCATATTTACTGCCCACACCACTGAGAAACAAAATTAATTGCTTTCTTTGCTCTCCTGACACCTTGTTCTAGCAGAAGAATGAGTTGTCATTCAATGGTTTCGATGGTTGAACTTTAGTAGAGGTGAAAGTGACCCACAAGTTTTGATTCACAACTAAGCTTCCTCAAAAATCCAGAAAAACCCATTTCTGATTTTCAATTTTCAACTACTGTACTGAGAATAATGTATTTACATTGTACACAGAATACTGAAAAATCTTAATTGCTATAATTGAAATATTCTTATCAGGAGGAGAGACCTGGACTTATTGTTAGGACACAGGCCTGAGAGTTAGAATAGTTAGGTTCTATTTTTGGTTGTGACACAGACTTCCAGTGTGACCTTGAGCAAGTCACATCACCTGCCTTTGCCTCAGTGTCTCCATTTGCAAGGTGGGGATGATACTACTTCTTCACCTCACAGAGGTACTAAGGGGTAATGACCATGGCTAGCCACTCCACTTTGTGCCTTCCTTTTCCTCACATTCTTTTTCTGTTTTGTCTATTTCATTTGTAAACTCTTCAACTCATGGACTCTCTCTCATGTATCTGTATACAAAATCTAATAAAATGGGGCTGATATGAACTGGAACCTCAAAAAACTAATAATAATAAATCAACATCCCTAATTCATTAAGCTCTTTGGGTGTTGGGCGATCATATCCAACATTACCAGCTGGCCCAGCAAAGGTAAGAGGCTTGCCATTTACTAAGAACTAAAGGACTTAATTCAAGTAATAGAGGGTTGCAATGGAGATTCTGGGTTTGATTCCCATTGACAAACACAATGTCTATCTATATATGCAGCTACAGCTCACTATAGAAGGTGTTATAGGAGTGAAACGTTATTAATACTGTACATCTTTTTTTTCTTCCCCCTTCCTTTTATTTGCCCTCTTTGCAACTACCAGAATACCTGCATCAGATTACCAAACAAATCAATCCCCCATAGCCAGCTCAGATCTTCCTTAGACTATGAGCTCCTCAAGGCAGGGACTGCCCCTTCTTGAACATCTGAAATAACACCTAGTACAGTGTGGATTCTGCCATAAACAAGATACCGAACTAACAGCTTCCAATGATTCATTAAGGAAAGAACAGTGATGAAGCTACCATACGCACACCTATGCCCCACTCTTGCAAACACATAAAGACTTAACTTTTCTCCCGTCACCAGTCCCATTAAGTCTTAAGAAGAGCTTAAAGATAAGCATGTACGTGAATGTTTGTGTGTGAGTACTAACTCTCATAATTCTCACAATATTTGGGTTTTTTCTTAAATTACATACTGGAGTCACATTATGTGAAAATTTCAGCTTTTTAAAAAAAAATTCTAGCCCTCATGTTTTCTAAGAGCAGCTTGAACATATGAATTGCATCAACCTAAAGGTTCAAAAATCAGAAGGCAAGCAAAAAGCACTCAATTTTGTTATTTATCTTACAAATCTCATGATTTGTAAGGGTCTGACTCAGGATTTTTGAATATGTGTAGTTAGCAATACTGCATCAAATGGGAGGCATTGCTCTTCACCTTTTATACAAGTTACATGCTTATGCACACAGTAAGATTCACTGCTATTGTAATGCTGTGTATAAGAAAGATGACCATGTGTGTCACTTGCTACCACTGTTATACAATTGCACAAATCTTGTACTGCTACAAACCTGATATAAGGACTTTGCAATCATTTGTATGTATATGATCTATTAACCATATATACAAATGTATATGAGAATCTACCTCACTAGAACTCACAGAAGAGAGTCCAGGCAGCAACATAACCTGAAAATGTTTCTTCAGTAAACACTGTCAGTTTGCTAACTCTGTTACGTGTCTGATTATATTCAGCCTCATTTGGGGAGGAACAATATGGTGAACTTTTTTATAGCTCGTATAATACAGTTGTTGTATGAGTCCTGGTTGGACTAGACCAGAACAATCAATTTTTATCACCAAAAAAAATTGCTGTAAAGGAGAATAGCCATTTTTTCTTTACTTGCCAATTTTCTCACTAAGTCTTGTCCACTTTGCAAGAGCTGCAGAGCAGAGTTGTCTGGGTGATTACACTGTCCAGTTTAGAGTACTGCATGTTTTGGCAATCTGAGTGCTCTTTGCTGGCCTTAAACTCAGTTTTGAAGCAGTTTGTTTTCACGATTTTCCATAAACTATTAATGTAGTTGCACTTTCATAGACATCTGGAAAACAAGCATTGCTTAACCCTCCAAAACACATGACACCATCCATCTTCTGCTGTTCACGAAGACAGCACAAAAGCACCTGGCTCTATTTTGGGTGGTTAGAGATATTACCATTTTTGGTGTCTTGAGCCTATGTAAATTTGTAAGCCTAGTTTGTCAGAAGCAATAACATGAATAGCTTTCTGTGGTTTCCAACTATTAACAGAAGGCAGAACAATAGCTTACAGTGATTCATGAAACACTGTAATTATGTCCTGGAACTCTCTCCTCCCACTTCAAAGACAGACATCACAGTTCCAGCCACTCAGCATTTCTGATCTTGCAGCATCTTTTCTGGAAGAAATGCTTTTAAATGTCAGCCCTTCTACACGTGACGTCAAAGAGGCTGCACTGCTGAACATCTTTTGGAAGGGAAAACAGTTCTTGCTCCCTATACTTAGCCCAGGGTTTCCCTCTTAGTGCTTCTTTGGTCTCCTTCTCCTACACTCTATTATGTGCCTTCTTCCATACCTCTCCTTCTGCTTCAGATAAGCTCCAAGTTAACCGTTGTCAAACATCCTCCCTTAGTCTCCTTCTTCAGAAAGATTTCTCAGTCTGTCCACTCCACAAAGCTTAACAACTAGCCAGTTTGCCCTGTGCAATAGTGTACCCATACATGCTATTAGGTTATGATGCAGTATGATGAAGTGGGAATTTTTCATAATATTTTGGATGAATATGTGCCTCAGTTTCCCCTATGTACTGCATGATTAACTGGGCGGAGGGAAAAGTTGGTTTATTCTTTGTAGAGATCCAGGTGTGATTGTCACCTGGCTGTCTGGGGCCTGGGCCCCATGCCCATGTAGAATCTCAGAAGACAATGACAACTCTGATTGCACAGACATCTGGTACCTAGCAACTAACGACCAGGAACTGCTGACATCTTCTGCAGGAAGCCAGCCAGTTTCGACCATTGGAGAACAAAGAACTAAAGCAGATAGACAGGTGACGAGAGGTTTACTCTGGAAGAAGAACAAAGGACTGGGGAGAGGCAGAGGGGATTGTATAGTGTGGCTGCTGGAAGCAGAAAACACTTCTGGAGTGGGAATCTGCTGGGCTGGGGAAAGAAAGAGAGTTTGGGGCTCAGGACTGACCCCAGATGGACTATGCTGTTACTCTCTATGTTAGTCAAGGACTTTCTACACTGTGTTCCAAACATCTAATAAACCCTTCTGCTTTTTACAACCCTGCCTGAGAGTCACTTCAGATTAAGAAAGCTAAGGGTGCATTACTCCCTTGGATGTGCAAGTCTTCCCCAGGTGTGCAATTTGAGTGGACTCACTGAGGGGAGCATGTAGAGTGAAGCAGGGGTGCTGAAGGTTCAGAGGGTCTGTCTCAGGATCTGGTGAAGCCAAGGGGCTTACCCCAGTGAAAGAGAGTGACTCGGGAGTAGTGGGGGGTAGCACACTGAAGGGGTTCTCCTAGGGATGGTTCCAGAGCTGTGCGAAAGAGCACTGGATCTGTGATGTGCAGCACAAACCACTTAAAAATATGACCAGTCCCCTTGGCTTCAACAGGACAATTCACATGCTTCAAGTTAAGCATGTGCTTAAGAGATTTCCTTGATTGAGGCCTGAGATTGTGAACCCTTGATTAGGGGAGAGATTCTGGGCCAGAACCTCAGCTGATGTAAGTCAGCATAACTTCATTTACATTCATGGAGCTACACTAATTTACATCAGCTGAGGATCTGGATCTCTGCTGTTAATTGTTATGCACTCTTATGGCTCTGTATATTCAAAAGAAAGATACCTACACTGATTCCAAACTTCTTTGGCATTTCTCCTAAGTCATACCAGAATTTGCTACTTAAGCATCATGTAGCTACTTAAATAAAGTTAGTGATCTGTAGCTTTACACACACACTATAAATGTAAACCTCCAATGATTGATTATAGCAAGGATTTAATTAAATCAGTCTCTTAGAGGATTACCTTAAAATATATACAGATATCCACACATACAATAACTGTTGAAAGAAATTAGATGCATGTGGAACATTAGGCTTGTTTTATATAGGCAGAAATAAGATAGAATATAAGGCAGAAAACTTACAATTCGGGATGAAGAAATACTCTCCTCTCTCACTTTTCATTCCCTGGGACCAGTCCTGCACACTGCCATTCAAACATAAAAGCGTGAATGGAAAAAGGTAGTTTTTGCATTAAAACTATATTAATTCAATTTCCAGCATTTCTAATCAGCGTATATATTCGTTCATAAACCATCTTGACCCCTCAGCTGTTTATCCTGATGGCTTGGGAGCCAAAGTTTGCTGACCCCTGAAGTATAGGGTCGGCTTATGAACGGATAATAAAAATTTTTCATTTTTACTTATCCATCTTGGTAGGGGGTGGCTTATAAATGAACCACCTTATGATCAAGAATATACGGTAAATACTTTTCTTCTAATTGCCCTTTTTTGTTTATTTTGGTATTTCCTATTGCTTTAAATGCAGTCTTCATGACTGATCAGATTTATTGACTTTCTCTAGTATTTTAGTTGATGTATTTCATGCTCATTATGAAACAGAAATTCATAACATAACACTGGAGAGGTTTCAGGAAGTTTTAATATCTCTACTTGATTAAGGGAATAATTATTCCCTTACTGTTCCCTCTACTATTCACTGTATAGAACCTGTTATTTTTATTTTGAACTCTGTGTGCTGTTTGTGATGAGAGAGAACACTTCATATCTAATTAGTATTTCGCAATGAGTCATGAGATGTGAATCAAGTTCAATGGTAAATTAATCACAACCTATAGCACAGCATCATCTATTGCCACTTCCTCAACGTAATCTCGCCGTTTTATGGAAATCACTAATGCTTTCATTGTCCAAGGTTATAAGCATCCTAAGAGGTTTGGTCCTTTTATTATCCAACATTGTAAACTTAATGGAAACCATAACAAACATTGAGAGAATTAACACTATTGAAAACAAACTGTAAATCACAGAATCATACAACAGTACCCTCCAGAAAAGAAGCCCTGTTACATAAGACTGTTTGAAGAATGAAATTTTAAGTGTCAAAGTAAAAGGTCATATTAAATGTTCCCTGTCAAATAAATATTCTTAGAATAAAACTGATGTTCTGTGGTTCAGACACAAATACATCAAATTCTACTAAGTGGTGTATTTTGAGGAATTATTGAAACAAAATGTCATAAAAAGCAAGAATTTGGTTCCAATTCTGTCCAAGATGCATATACAAGATTCCCATTTTCCACAGGAGAGATGAGTGAATCCAGGGGAAAGCAGCATTTGCAAATATTTTTTTAAATAAAAAAGAACTACAAATTCATTGTGCAGATACTTTATTAATTTTCTGCAGAAACTTGTCCAAGCAAATTTTTGTTTGAAAAAAAAAATTGCAAACAGTTAAAGTAGCACAAAAACTCATGCAAATATAAATTCAGAAACAAAAAGCCTCTGCAGTTATCTAGAAATCTCTGTGGATTTATTTGGAAGGTCATCCTGCCAAGAGAAAAAAACAAAAACAAAAAACCCCAAAAAATTATATTATGTGATTAGCTTGCCATCCACAGCACAAATACCAAATACTCACAGTGGCCATATCCTGTTTACTGAGGAAAGTATGTACCTTTTTCCTCAATCCCAACTCTGCCTGTTATGTTCACCCAATCTTCTCCCCCCACTAGAAATCATCCATCACTTTCTCCCTGTCCCCTACTCAGTCTTTCTGACTCCCCTTCCTTCCCCCACCATCATACCTGTATCGTCTTCTCCACCTTAGCCCAAGTCAGCTGTCTCTTTCACCAGAGCCAAGAAATGTCACATCTGGGTAACATTAATGCATTTTGTCTTTATCGCACTTGTCCATATGTAAAGTACAATATGGGGCAAAGAAAGAGAGAGACTACCAAAAACACATGTGCTTTCATATACTATCTGGCCTGGGGTAGAATACACTAGGCTGTAAGCCAGAAAACCATGACAACTAGGATCACTTCTTTCACACACTGCTGTTAACATATCAGCAGTTCAGTCTTTATTACTGAGCAAGGCCTTGTATCCATACGTGGAACAGAACCCAGGTGTCTACTATCAGAGACCCCAGTCTCAGCCACTCAACTACACTGCTTCTCAAGTGCGTGGCTATGTTATCTGTTAGAACTAGACTAAACTCCGCTCTCAGACCCAAGAATCTTGATACTCAGCATGCCACTGTTGTATCACAAAAAGTTCACTAGTAACCCACTAGAAGTGTCAGGTCCCACTTTAGTGGCTGGACTACACAGCCAATGACAGCCTGCCTCTACTAACAGTAGCCTATTAGCTTAAGGGGAGGCAAGCTATACTATGGATGTGAAGGGGCTGGGTTCAAACTATGCTGCTAACCCACTCAAGGCAAAATAATGTAGGATAAAGTCTGAATCATAATGCATATATACAGAGGGGCTGAATTAAGGCTGTTCAAGTAACCTTAATTCTAACTTTTGAGTGCTTGACTTTGCAAGTAAAAGCTTTCTTTTATCAAGAATGCAGAATATATCTAGGAGACCCCTTTTAAGATTTATTGGGCAACTGGATGCTTCAGGGCATTCCTATACAACCTTACTTCTGTAAATTACTAGATGGAATCCCACTCTAGGGATTCAAAGCTGCTCCTACTTAATGGATGTGTGGCAGTCCTGCTAGTGTATGGGTTTGGACAGAAACTCAGATCCATTTTTTACATCAAAAACCTACCACCACACTTCAGACTAGTTGACGGGCTCAGAGCAGAGACCAGAAAAAGCATGCATAATAGATAGTGAACTACTCCTGATACTACTAAAGTAGAGTTTCTCAGCCTTTTCAAGCCACCCTTTGGCTGAAGTAAAGAAAAAAATGTTCATGGTCCTCCTATATTTATTATAAAACTGTAAAAAAAAATGTATCTTTGACAAGCCAATATAATTTGTGTGTTTTGAGAGATTGTCAGAGAATACATGGGGTGGAGAGAGCAGGGTTTTCTTTACTTTAGATTGTAATAAAATTTCCAATGTCCACTGGCTGAGAAACACTGCTCTAGAGAAAACCCACCATCCCACTGAAATAGCTGGCAAGGCTATGTGTGGGAAAGTTACCCTGCTGCTGCCCTGGGTATACACAAATGACTCCATTGTATCAAGTCAGCACCTTCCACCAACAATAACTCTACACAGTTATTTTAAAACTAAAGTTCATGGGTTTTATACATGTTACCTCATTAAATAGTTTGCATGAAATGTCACAGAACTTGGCACAGAGCTTGGCAGATGTAGTCTTCCCTAGTCACCTTTCAAGGGAGCAAGCAGGGATTCTTCTTTCCCTGTCCTGTGGAAAAAAGGAGCCAGGAGCAACAGGGGTGGTCTCTGCTGGGTCCCTCCTATGGGCCATTGGTGTCTGTCTCACTCCCATAGACCGAGATTAAGGCACTTCTACTTCTTCTCCTCTACGCTGCCCAGGCAGAACGACCTGTGCAGTCAGTCCAGCAGGTAAAACCACAAACCTGAGATGATGAAACTCTTCTTTCTGACTCCATCTATCTATCTATTTGTACTTCACCACTGGGTTAACATTTGTGAGGTATGAGAACAGCTGTAGGAGGATAAAAGAGAGATGGAAAAGTCAGAGAAAAGGGGAAGCAATATGCTTCCTATTGCTGGTTGCTTACAAGCAGCATATATATATATATATATATATTTATTTAATTCACATGCAATTTAAGAGGATGTTGAAGTGTTCCTTGCTAAGAACTGGCCCATAACAACACCGCTTTACTCACTACAACTTCAGACAGAAGTGAACTATGTGAACTATGCAGGACCCCTCTTTCTCTCCAGTACTAGAGCCTTGCTATGACTAAAAAATGCGTAATGACACATTTGGATTGTCTGGCTAGGACTTTTTGATGATATCCCCAATGTACCAATTTCGTAGTGTATATCTGATAGCTTATTGTTTTTGAGAACAAATCCTTGCACACCTTATATTAAATGTGTGGGTGGGTGGAGTTAATAGGGAAGATGAAATTTAATAGGAGCAGGAGGAAAAGAAAGAGGCTGAAGGAGAAATTCTGCTTAAACTTTTCGAAGGGACAAGCTGTTTTTCAGCAGAAATTTTGGGATCTCCAGTCACTTTTAATAACTTTCTAATGTTAAAAACTAAAATGAGAATTGTTCAATATTGCAAATTTAGTTTTTACCATAGAAAGTGAGTTCACGATTACAATTACTGTTGAATCCCAAACTTTTGCTCTAGGCTTCTAGAGGATTAGAGAAGTAGCTCAAATAATCCAGGGGAGCCACTAAAAAAGGGTGTTTGGGGGAAGGTGAGGAGTTAGAAAACAAAGTCATATTTTTCTTACCCTTCAGTAACTCTTCTGCCAGGTGTCGTTGGCAGCAGAAAGGACCAGATTCTGTTTTCTAGGGGTTTCTTCTGAAAACTTAAATAATAATACCACTTCAAGCCCTCACTCAGAAAGCTGGGAACTATATTTATCACCCTGAGTGCACTTGACAGACAATACTTCCCCACGTACAAACACTGAGTCCAGGAGTTTAACACAAAGAGCTTTTCTGGGCGAGAGGGAAAAGAGGTACAACAGAATAAATGTGGGAAAGCCAGCAATTAATAGATTATCAATATCTATTAAGTAGGATAATAGATATTGTTAATCTATTAATTGCTGGCTTACCCACATTTATTCTGTTGTACCCCTTTTCCCTCTCGCCCAGTAAAGCTCTCTTTTGCTTTTGATAGCATTCACAGGAACAGCCTATGGCGCATTCTGTGGGCACATAGAATCCCCCTCCATATAATCAACATAATCAAAAGCTTTTATTTCAACTTTACATGCAGTGTTGATCACCGTGAGCTCAGTTTTGAAGTCAAAACAGCAGTACATCAGAGGGGTGTCATGTCTGCAATCCTCTTCAACATTGTCATCAACTGGGTAATGCAGCATACAACAGAAGACATGCCAAGAGGCATTAAAGGGACAGTCTTCTCATCCTTTGAAGACCTGGACTTCTTAGATGATCTCACTCTCCTATCACACACCCAACACCATAGACAAGAAAAAACAACTCAACAACGGAAAAAACAAATCAACCACAATAAGACAGATATCATGACCTTTAATATTGCCTCACCAACACCAGTATGGATAGAGGATTATGTTTTCACCAATGTAGAAACATTCACATACTTGGGCAGCACCATCAGCCAGGATGGTGGAACAAGCCAGGACATCCAGAGCAAAATCAATAAAGCCAGGAACACCTTCAGGAGCTTAAATACAGTCTGGAAATCCTCAAAATACAACACCAAAACCAAACTCAAGATTTATCAGAGCTGCGTACTTTCAACACTCCTTTATAGTGCAGAATGCTGGGGAATGAGAAAATATGACATGTCCAAACTGTCTTCATTCCATACAACCTGCCTCAGAAAAATCCTCTGTATCTTTTCGCCAAAAACAATCTCAAATCAAGATCTATTGACACAGTGCAGCCAAGAAGATATGAAGAACCATCATTGCCAGGAGGCGTTGAAGATGGATTGGCCATGTGCTTCGGATGGAAACTGATTCCATCACCAGAATAGCAATAAGATGGACACCTGAAGGCAAACAAAAAATGCAGCTGCCCAAAAACAACATGGTGAAGAGCCGTGGAAGCCAAGCTGAAAAACCTGGGGCACAGCTGGGGAACGATTGAAAGACTTGCCAGAAACAGACAGGCATGGAGGAGCTTCATCACTGTCCTAAATGCCAGAGGCGTAATGGGAACATGATGATGATGATGAAAAAGTAGGTTCTCTTCCCCCGCCCAAAGTATTTTAACAATCCAGTTCTCCTCTTGCAGTTGAGTGATTAAATGAATTCTACCTACTTCCCTTCTCCCCAGTTTCCCCAGTTTGTTGTCCAGAGTCAGAAGAGTCCAGGAATTCTGTCAAGTTAGTCTCCAGCCTCCAAAGAAAGTGCAGCTTGTGCTGTTCCAGAGGCTCTCTCACCAGACTCCAGCTTTCAATACTGGGTAAAGGGGCCTGCACCAGGGTCCCTCAGACCTGGCTTAAGCCCAAGCTACCTCAGAGCCATCACCTGCCTCAACTCAGCTCTATCTGCGACCTCAACACCACTTCAGCTCAGTTCTTTCTGTCATCTCAGTGCTACAACTGTCTTGAACCTACCTCTATGATTAATCTTTGGAGAGGAATCTCTAGTACAGAGGACCTTTAACAGAGTCCTTACTGCCAGAGAGGCAGACTCCATAGAAAAGATGAACATCTTTCTTCTCTCTTCCTATCCAGGCTCAACTGTGCCTTACTCCAGTCTTGGTCAGGGTGACCCTTCACCTCAGGCACAGCTGGTGCAGTTTCTGGTCCTTTCATTTCCCACCTGGGTCTATAGCATTTTATTGGTCCCCAACACAAAAATCTTAACTGTATTTTAGCCAAAATGCCCAAAACTGTTGGAGAACTGAAATGCAGATAAGATCTAACCCATTCACTCACTTCCTCTTGCTCACCAACAGATGCCCGTAAAGAGCTCCTTCCCCTATGAAGCCTCTGCCCTGCTCTGGAGTTCTCAGGCAACTCTGGACTGCACCTCTTCCTGTTCCCCAACACATGTCAATAACAAGCTCCTTACTCTATAGGTAGGCTTGAAAGGATAATATTTTTATTGGTAAATGTTGGTAAACACCAATTTTTCCATATACACACAATGAACAAATATTTCCATCAATAATTATCTAAATGTATAGATAGGTAAAGTTAAAAAAAAATTCTGCTTGAAAACTTGAGTTTGATTTAAGGCTAAAATGTTGACATGCTGTTGACAGTTCATGTTTTAACTGTTATAAAGCTTTACGTTTTTGAATCTCCAAGTCTGTGGTTATTAAATAATTCTGACCTGCCTCCTCATTTTCTGAGGCCTCCATAATTTCCTGCAACTGTGAAAATTTAAATAGATAAACATTGGAAAAAAATGCTTAAAACCCATAATTTTGTGCAACTGAAAATTTAAATTGATGAAAATATTTAAAAATGCTTAAAGATAATCATTTATGTTTTATAATTTTAATATCAACCACCCTAAAATCAAATTCTGCCGAGCCTGTCTATAGGACTTCAGGGCTCAGGACTTGCACTTCTATTGGACACAGCTTTTTCTAGTGGAAAGGTATTTTCCATAAGCCATAACAGTGATTTATTTTATTAAAATGGATTTTAAAATTAGTGAGACACATTCTAACAGAAACATGCCAAGCCAGCATGTGCATTAGTAGACTAGAAGGGCACTTTGAATACCACTAGCCTAACAACATACACATTTTTGTACTTCTTGCTATCTTCATTCACCATTTGGCATCAATAATAGCAATCAATAGTGTATATTTGAGATAGTTTAATAAACCCTATGTGACATATTAAATCGGTTCTATTTTATAACTGGTTTGGTCTTGTTTTCATTCATGAACTAGTTAAAAATTACCCATTAAAGTAAAATCCTTATGGAGCTTAGGGGAATCTGACTGGTTGGGAAAACAATATCCTTTGGGCCTCACTGGGTATCTATTGTGAGAAACAAGCCAAATATGTTTGTATGCAGATATGTCATTATTCCCTGCAAGCAGAAAGCATTCCCCGCAGTTAAAAGCACAGGTAATTCTTTGTATTCATGTAATGTTTTGCAGATGTTTCATATCCACTCATTTAAACATTAGCCAAATTAAGAAAAATATTTGCTTAAGATGACTTTATTTTTCATTTATTGAACTGTAAATATCTGGTGCTGATAAAGTTTCAGAAGGTGCTCTGTTACTATCTGAGATGTCACCCAAGCAGTAAGCAATGCATGTTAAAAAATCAATCAAAACATTAACATTGCCTTCAACTAGTGTAATTAAAGGATCCCAAAACTATACAATTTGGGGGAAACACTTGCTTATCATGGCAAGATAACTGTATTTTCATCAGTACACATGGAAAATACCTTCATTAGAATAAGCTCCAGTAGATGATGTTAATAAAGGGAAGTGAGATTATCCAGGACAAAGAGTCTCCATGGTTGGATTGCTTTTTTGCAGTAGTTGTGGTTATTGCACATAACAGAGAACACCACTTCAGCGTTAGACTCTATTGAAAGGACACAAGCCAGTCATTGTAATTCTTCATGAACGCCTTTCACAGTGTTATCACTACTTTTGTAAATAAACTATTTCTTGACATCAAAAGATAAAATAAATGCCAGACAGCATATTCAGAGCTCCTTACATTGCTCCATTCCTGCTGAAGTGGATTAAAGATCACACTACCTACCAGCAACTGCACTTTAAAAGCCCTTACAGGTATATATTAAATTAGTATATGCCAATATAAGAACTTTACTGTTTTATTTACAGCTGATTTTATTAATATTTGGCAATTATGTGACACATTACAAGAAGCCCCAGCCAAGACAGGGCTCTCATTGTGCTAAGTACTGTACAAACACATAGTAAGAGACATACCTTACCCCAAAGAGCTTACAACCTAAACAGAGAAGATAAATAAGTTTTATCACCCCTATGTTACAGATGGGAAACTGAGGCACAAAGAGATTAATACTTGCCCAAGACCATGCAGGAAGAGCCAGAAGATGAACCGAAGTCTCCTAAGTCCACCTCCTCAGCATGTTTTTAATTATTACCCTTCTTTGCTCCACCACTATAAAAATTGTATTGTGCATTGGTATTTTTAACCCTTAATAGAACTATTTTTTTTAAAGTAACATGAATTATTCCAATTTCTTCTGGACTCTGTATGAATGGCTTCTGTAAAAGGTTGCATCTAGTGCAACAAGGCACTTTTAATGCCTCTGAACTTGAATAGAGACAGCAGCAGATATTTACACAAAGTTCACAATGTATTTCAACTCACTGTAAATTTGACACCACTTCTGGGATTCTTTTTCATATTGACATTGTTAAGGCTGCATAGAAACAAGGTGATTTTAACAATAATAATCATAGCAGTTAATCTAGGGTCCAATAACTAACAAAGGCATTTGCAGTGTACTCAATGCTGTTGATGGCTAACTGTTTACACAGTCTCACTGATTGCAAAGGAACTACTCCTGTACAAAGTTCTGTAGTCTGAAGCAATACATGCATATATATTATTTCTAATTCTTCTAGAACAGAAGACTCTAGAATCATATATGAATATTGATCGCAATGGGATCTAAAGTTGCTTACCCCTTTAAGATCATCCCAGCACATAAAACATTTGTGTCCAGATGACAAAGGTTGTTGGAGGCATTGGAAAGTATTGTCCATTCTCCATAAGCATCTGTTTCTGTAATGTTTCTCTGACAATTAGTTGTTTATCTTTACATTAAATTGTTTTTCTGTTGCATAAAGCTAGAAATTACAAACACCTAAGTTTCACAAACTGGAATGGTGCAATATTACTGCGAATCACCAGATGGCATTACTAAAGAGAGTTTTACTAGTTTTGTTTAAGTGAACACAGAGGCCATTAGATCTTGGAAGAAATGCTATATTTTCAATTGCAGGGTAGAGCTTTTTATAAGCTGAGTAAATCACTTGTAAAGTCTGTTCACCACCTGAGTCTCTCTGACAAGTATTTCTTAAGTGCAGAGCTGTGCCTCTAGTGTATACCCAAACAAAAAAAGGTTTGGGGTGTCAAAAAACATTACATGTACATGCAGCTGATGAAGTGGGTATTCACCCATGAAAGCTCATGCTCCGTGTTACTCTATAAGGTGCCACAAGACTCTTTGCTGCTTTTAAAAAACATTACAAAAGATCAAGGATGGAACATTAACTCCTGAGGGTTTGAGGTAAATACATCCTATGTTTTTTCCCTGCATTCACTCTATGGTGATATTGCTTTTCTATATTTAATGATATTGTAATGAAGTGCCTAAAGATCATGCCTTTTAAATATATTTGTATTATCTCCGTAACAAGGAGTAATGGTGTGATAAATAAAGGGTAGTGGGGTAGCTCCCTTTTATGGACACCCAGCCAGCCAGTTAACTATAAAATCCCTGATAGTAGCTGTTCTCTACTTGCTTTACCTGTAAAGGGTTAAAAAAAATCCCTCAGGTAAAATGAAGGGAGTGGGCTCCTAACCACAAGAGCCAATGGGAGGGCTAGAACTTTTAAAATTGAGAAAAAAACTCCCCTTTTGTCTGTCTGTAGTTGTTCTCAAGAAAGAAGGGACAGAGCAAAGACAGGGCTGGAGCTATGCTGTAAAAAGCTGTAAACCAGGTTTCTCTCTTTCATTTCTGCAAGGCTTCTGTAGCACCTCTGTGCTAACCCCAGGTGCTTTTGTTTTGTTTGTAACCTTTAAGCTGGACCTCAAGAAAACCATTCTTGATGCTTAATTATTATATTTGCTCTTTTTAAATCTAGCCATAGCCTAAGTTCCAGATGTATTTTCTTTTTGTTTTTAATAAAATTTACCTTTTTTAAAACAGGATTGGGTTTTTTGTGTCCTAAGAGGTTTGTGCATATGTTGTTTAATTAGCTGGTGGCAACAGCTGATTTCCTTTGTTTTTTCTCTGCTCTTCACCAGGGTAGGAGGTTGTGTGTGTGTGAGAGAGAGAGAAAGGGCTTGAGGGTACCCCACAGGGAGGAATTCCCAAGTGTATCTTCCTGGGTCAAAAGGGGTTTTTTGCACTTGGTGATGGTGGCATCAACCCCTCCCAGGTCAGAGAAATGAGGTTTTTTACCCACTAAACTTCTGCCCAAATAAATCTGTTAGTCTTTAACATGCCACCGCACTCCTTGTTGGTTTTTTAGAGAGAAGTTGTAACCTTGGGCGTTTAATACCAGCCTGGAGTAACCAGTATTAATTTTTAGAATCCTTGCGGGCTCCCATCTTCTGCACTCAAAGTGCCAGAGTTGGGAATCAGCTTTGACAAATGGGGAGAAATTAAACAAAAGAATATTTATTATTATTATTAACACGGTGGTACTTAAAGTTTTAACTAACAGAAAAATGTGTAAAAGAGCTTTCAGTCTAAGAGCCTGATCTTGCTAATAGATCCACATGCACTGCTCTTTACTCCCATGCATAATCTCATGGATTTCAGTAGAACTCTACAGGAGAATTAAGGATTCACATATGCAGATATGTTTGCAGGATTAGGGCCTAAAGGTGTTCCTCACCCACCCCAAAAGACAAATAACCAAACAAGATGTGGAACAAACTTTTAGAAAAGGGAGAGTGAGGAAATGTGGGAGGGAAGGAAGGCAGGCAAGATTCCTGTAAATCATAGATTTTTTTTTAAGAATGATTTTAAAGGAGGAGGTCTCATGAATTTCAACTTAAAATGGGACCTAAATATAAGGAAACCCCTTCTGACAAGTAGAGTGACATATGAAATCCCCACCAATCAAGTAATTTAAAACTAGATTTGACAAAGTACCAGAGAACACGCAGTAGAGAAGAATTCTATACAGACAGGGAAATAGATTAAATTACCTAATAGATGTTAGTAATGGAAAAACACCTATGATTAATGGTTTTAAATGGTTTTCAGTCCCTGAAATGACCTTGTCTTTGATTGTATCCTGTGAAACAGCATCTAAGTAGCCATACACACTATATACCATACATCCTATTTTCACAACATATATTGCATAATTAAAATATATAAAATTGGTTAATACATTTAAGTAGCTGATGCAGCAATTGGTTTATACATACTACAACAGATATGGACGTTAAAGGAGTTAGAGTCCTCTATTAGTTATATTCAGTTATTGAAGAGGCTCCAATGAACCTTAGAAAAATATCGGGAAGTCCTCGTGGCACCATAGAGACTAACAAATTTATTTGGGCATAAGCTTTCATGGGCTAAAACCCACTTCAGCAGCAGAGGGAAAATTACTTTTTGTAGTGACCCATTCACTCCCAGTCTTTATTCAGGACTAATTTGATGGTGGCCAGTTTACAAATTAATTCCAGTTCTGCAGTTTCTTGGAAACTACAAAAAGTAATTTTCCCTCTCTTGATATTCACTCCTTCTTGTCAACTGCTGGAAATGGGCAACATCCACCTTGATTGCATTGGCCTTGTTAGCACTGACCCCCCTACACTTGGTAATGCAACTCCCATCTTTTCAGGTGCTGTAATATATGTATTGCTTACTGTATTTTTCACTCCATGCATCTGATGTAGTGGATTTTAGCCCACGAAAGCTTATGCCCAAATAAATTTGTTAGTCTCTAAGGTGCCACAAGGACTCCTTGATATTTTTGCTGATACAGACTAACATGGCTACCACTCTGAAACCTTAGAAAAATATGTTTAGCTAGATCTCGTATCTGCATAGTCATTGAGGGTTTGTTTATATGGAGATTTAAGATGTTGTTATATGAACTCAGCAAATGCTAATGGGAGGTCAGTTTTTTTTTAATATATGTAGATTCGTATAAACTTCTATTCTAGTTAATACTAGCTTTGTTTTAATTTTTCTTTTCTAAAATCTCTCTACTTTTCTAACACAATTGCTTGCCCTGCTAATGCCCTCACTGTCTGAATCAGGACTTTCATCTAACACTTTGTTTCCATTCTGGGGAAGCGCATGTTAAATTATTTATTATTATTAAATTATATTTTCTTCTCCATTCTCTTGGAGCAAGTCCAGAAGTCGGCTGGCTCCCATGTGACCAATATCTTTCTCTGGATTAAAGAACTGGGAAAGAATATTACTATTCTCCATTGGATAAGAATTGGGATGTTGCGCTAAGGCAACAATATGCTTTAAGACTGATAGATGCATCTAGTATAAAAAGAGAGGCTACTGCATTTTTAAAGATGGGGTAAGGGGATGGAACTATCAGCCAATCACTTATTCACAAAGGAAGCACAAATACATTTTGATTACAATGATACTGCTCAATAAATGGAATCCCATTCCTCTCCCACAGTCCCTTTGTACATACATACTGTGAATTTTAAAGTAATCTACAGCAATAAAAACTCCTACCTCTGAAGGAAATGGCCAGGTTACATCAGTATCCTTGTCTGTTCAAAGTCTCAATTTAGTAAGTTTTGTTTTCACTGAATACTCTTCTATTTTTAAAAACACTTATTTACATTCAATTCATTATAGAGGTCAATGCACTTCTTAGCCGTAAGGAAGTACTTAAACACTTGGGGAAGAAAAGATACCATCATTTTATAAGATGGCATTAGAAGATTTGTTCTGGGACAGCCATCATGCTGACCTCAAGCCTCCTGTGAAATATTGTAAGGTTTCTGGGGATGCAGCATGCAACCATCTATTCTCACTGTACATTAAGTTTTAGGGTTTTTTCACATTTAGTTAAGTTTGTGTATTTCTGTAAATAACATTTTAAATTATATCTAAATTACTCAGACTAATTTGATGTCGTATACAAAAAAACTTCTCTTTTAAAGTATGGTGACTGTCACTAACACATTAACTGCCATAACTCACTTGAACATTAAAATGAAAGAGAGGAACAGGATTAAGAATGACCCAAACCTGAGCCAAATGTCAGGAAACCTTGACATTAACAGAGACAAGGAAGCATTCTTTGTTATTATTAGATTTGACATGGGTAGCAAGAGCTCAGTGCACTGTGATCAAGGAGAGCTTACAGCCACCACCTCTCAGTAAGTAGCAGAATTTTTGAAAATGTGCCTGCTCTTTGATGGAGACAGGAAAAACCAAGAGCAGGCAGAATTCTTCACAGAAACTAAACATCTGAGGCTTATATTAAGTATAGACAATATACATCAGCTTGTGGAAGCCTACACACTTTCATTTGTTTATGCCAGCAGAAACCACAGCTCCTGGATGAAACCGCTTGTTCCATAACCAGAATGGAAATGCCATCACCTCCCTGGATACAGAAGGAAGGAAAACACACACCTTTAAATTAAAGAAGGCAAAATCTAATTTGCCACATTTCTTTGATCAGCTTATAATATAGCTTTTAATGTTTCAATTTTTTCCCACAGTACAAAAACCACAGGTCATCAGATGAAATTAATAGGCAGCAGGTTTAATACAAACAAGAAGGGGTTTTGTGTTTTTTAAACACACAATGCACAATTAACCTGTTGAATTCATTGCCATGGGATGTTGCAAAGGACATACTAGGTACAGAAGAGAACTAGACAAGTTTATGGAGGCTAGGTCTGTTATTTGCTATTAGCCAAGATGGTCTGGGATGCAACTCCATGCTCGAGGTGACCCTAACCCTCTGACTAGAAGGGAAAGACTGGGGTGGATCTGTCCAAGAAGCTCTGGTTCTGGACACTATCAGAGACAGTATACATGGTTAGATGAATCATTGGTCTGATGGAGTATGGCTGTTTTGCTCTTGCTCTCTGGAAAAAAGTGATTCACTTCCATGGCCAGTGGTCTAACATTTGGCTTGAAGCAGGCAGCTTATTTGTACTGCAATTAAAACTAAGATTCACACTGAGGAAAAGAACTTTATTGATTGGCCCTAATAACCTTTGAAAAGGTCAGAATAGGCTTTTGTTCAGGAGAAAAGGTGTATATAGCACTACATAAAAGGGACTCTGCAGATCCACAAGGTAGAGTTGCATTGGGATAGACTTTTGGTAGGATGGAAAAATTGAAGTGATTTGGACGGAAGCGTGCTGGTTCACAACACCCACTAATGTTTTTCCAGTTTCAAGAGTAACTTTTTCCACTCCCTAGTCAATCCCTCCCCTACCCAATCCTCAATAAAGTCTTTCCAAACCACCTTCCCTTCAATCCAAAAAAAAAAAAAAGAAGAAGGGGGGGGCAAAAAAAAAGTTTACTAGACTCTCCCAGCTGAGATCTTGTGTAGTGCCAAAAATATAGCTATAAAAGTGAAATATCATGAAGTTTTGTACGGATGGTCAGGAACAGGATGAGTCCTAGGCTGCCATTAAGAAAAAAATGGAAATAGTTAGACCTTTTCCCTTGCAGAAATAGAGTTCCGAACAACCTGATCCCAGTGAGGCTTGTCACTAAGAAAAGAATTTTCTTCCCATCCCAAGCAATGGACGCAAATGAGTCAGTGAAGCCCGGGGGACTCTCAACATTTCAGTTGTTCTCATTGGTTGCTTACTTGATCATCAGTATATTGATCACCATTAAATTGGCTCCCGTGTCTCAGTCTGAGGCACCAGCTCTCCACTTCCCTCATTTCAGTTGGGTTTCCTCCAGGAGAGAAAAGATGCTATTATACTTCAACAGAGCATTCACTTTTAAGTGGAACGGAGTGGTATAAAATCAGGGGTAGGCAACCTATGGCATGGGTGCCGAAGGTGGCACACAAGCTGATTTCCAATGGCACTCTCATTGCCCGGCTCCTGGCCACCAGTCCGCGGGACTCTGCATTTTAATTTAGTTTTAAATGAAGCTTCTTAAACATTCTGAAACCTTATTTACTTTATATATAACAATCGTTTAGTTATACATTATAGACTTATAGAAAGAGATCTTCTAAAAAGGTTTAAAATGTATTACTGGCACGCGAAACCTTCAATTAAAGTGAATAAACGAAGACTTGGCACACCACTTCTGAAAGGTTGCTGACCCCTGGTATAAATCTTCAGCATCATGCATGAGGGAAGCAAGCAGCAGCAGAATCTTCCCTCCATCAGATGGAGCAAAGCGATTAGTGAAATCCATACACAGATTTCCCTTCTCCCACACCGCTATGGTTAAGGTAGCAGAAATACCACATCAACATCTACAGGGAGTACACAGTGTTACTTCTGGCCCTGGTAATAAGAATGCCTTTGGATCCAAAAAAAGGGATGGAAATAAAGGAACCACCAAGATGGAAAAATATCATGGAACCCATGGACTTGTGTGTATTGTTGACACTGCAAGTACAGGGAGTTGCGAGGCACAGAGACCAGTAGCATTGCAGTAGCAGTTTAGGCACAATTTCCTATATTTCCTTAAAGATCTCCCCGAATAAAGAACAAACCTGGCCCTGCAAAGCATAGGAAATCAGAGGAACTTGCAGCCCAAAACTAATATTCTTCTATGAGTTTTAAACATCCTGCCTTCCTTTTCTAAGTCATGTGTCTCTTTTCTTGGAATTGATTATACTGTATTTCTTAAGTATGACTTCTGGGTGGGGACCAAAAGTGGACTGAACATAAAATTAGCATGTATTACCCCTTTGAATCATATTTATTATTTTCATTATATACGGCCTTTTTAAAGACAGTACAATATTTTATTCATTGTAATCAATGTGCTTTGAACACACAGCTTTCCTCCAAAAAATGAAGTAAGTTTCAGAATAAGCACAAACTATTCATAAAGAAAAGACAAGGACATGAAACACAGAGGAAAAGAAATGTGGAGTGGGGGAAGAGGAAGAGAGAAATTCTCCCTAGGTTAGTGGCAGAATCACTGTCTTATTCAAAACCAGACTGAGCAAATCAGTTCAGATTATACTATCAGGAACCATCCTGTATAGGTAGGCAAACAGAGTAGAAGACCTGTAAATATGTTACACTGTTAAAGTGGTTTGGTATTGTGGATCACCATATATTACAATACAAACACCTTCCTCTCTCACTTTGAGATTTAAAGCAGATTTATCATTAGCAGAGCTAGCGAAATCAGTAAGAGTAATTACAATGCTAGTTTTCCCATGGTCTGGACTGAGGTCATCATTGAAATTTTGTTTTTAAACCCTAGTATTTTAAGTTTTCCCATGCATTTAGTACTCTTATATGGTTAAGTCACCTCCCACCCTCCCAAATCTCTCTCTTCTATTGGTCAAGGAACCCCTCCATAAACCTACCAAAGTGTATGTTGAAAGGTTTACAACTAAAACTGTAGAATAAACATATCTCCAGAAATATCATCTACTGAACTCAAATGGTGAACTTCCTTGTTGCAAGTTTGATGTATATGGTCAAGAAGCCATGATTTCAAGTACTATCCTATCCAAAATAGTCACAGTACCAAATGATAGGGCTACAAAATACCACCTGAAGAAAGTTTGCCAAAATAAAAATGGGAATATTTATTATCTTTTCTACTAAAGCAATGCCGATCTTTTGAGATTACACATTGTTCTTTGCAAGTGGTTTACAGCTAAATTCATACTTTTCAACTCTGTAAAAAATTAGTCAAAGTTCATAAAAACAAAGACACAGGGGAAGTTGGTGAAGAGAGTCAGAATATAATACCTGTTAATGGTGATGAACAGAGAAAGCCCAACTGTTATTTTAAAATTTTGACATTCTCTGCATCATTAGAAATCCAAGTCCCTTAACATGGGATGAGGTGTAAATATTTTCATTAGGAAGAGATTAAAACATGGGTACATTATTTGCACATTTTCAGATCTATAACAATGGCAGTTCTACTTCCCAATAAGCTATGAGGAATTGATCAGATACAACCGTTAAATAATGGAATTTGATCAAGAGACTAAACATTACTTAGTAGGTTCTACATGCACATGATGCAAGGGGAGGAGATTTATAGACCCGTACATACGATACAAGACAAACTGTTACAATTGTCAAACGTGCGCTGGACAAATTTGAAGTTTATGGAAAAGTCGTGTAGGCTTGTTTCATGAAAACAAGGTCAGAAGCACATTATTGTATATATTTTTCCTCCAAAATTATCTTCACTTGGTCTCCTGAGCTTTCTTGGCATTCTGTTTTTCTTTTGCCTAACGGTAAAAATAGAGAGCATGTTATACTACGATGAGAATACTACCCACTTTTGTCTACATCTCAAAATATACATGACTGTTACCTCCTGGAACATAGAACACAATTGATATTTTACTGTAACAAAAGCCACTTTTAAACATAATCTGGATGCTTGTCGAATGCCGCACATGCAGTTACTAAACCTTAATATCTTTGGGCATATGTTTATATAATGCAAAACAGGTTAAAGACCTCTTGACTCTTTGTGGAAAAATCTGAAAAAAACCCACACTTTACTTAAAAACAGTTTAGTCTTATGTTTCTACCTTTTTTGACATAACTAAGGAGAGATATCCAACAATAAGATTTTTATTACTCTGGAGACCATCTGCTCATGCAGTTTATTCTCCACCTGACAATCATAATCCTCCATATGAATATCACAATTGAAGCAGTGGGAAGAATCATATAAAATCAAACAGAAAATGAGCTCAAGTGAGGAATTATCAGTTGAGCTCTGAAGCAACAAAGATCTTTTTACTAGTATTCTGCTTCATCAAGAAGCACAAAGGAAGAAAAATACAGAAACTAAAGAGTGAGGTTATTTGCAAATAGAATTTCTTGTTCAGTTTTCCACATGTTAAAAAAGTTTATATTCCGGCCAAATGGACATAATGTTTTGCAACAAACTTGCAGCCTGGTACATGGTTTTCATAATAAAATTTGGTAAAATACTAATATGCAAATTTTGGTTTTACCATATTCAACTAGAAAATGTTGTGTTGAATAGTAATGTGAGAAGATCAGATAGGCAATCATTTCCCTTAGGATGCAAAAAAAAGAAATCTGTCATTGTTAAAATAGAAATCCCTCTTCATTTTCTATCTTGTTATTCATCTTATTTGCTGTGGTAGCTACACACTAAACTAAGATCAGCAACAGAATTCTGAGGGGTGACATTCCTCCTGATGTGTATATATGGAGCTCTAAACCAAGCTAAAAACTTTCTTTACACACAGATCACACTAATATGCCAAAAAGATACAATCAAGAAATTCTCACTTATCTCAATCATTTAAGTTTGAGGCAGTTTTCACATCAAATTTTAGAAGCACCTGGTGGCATTTACCTTGATGTCACATGACTTAACCTCTTCCCTTTTTATACAGATTTTAAAGACTAAAATGATATTGAGAAAGATTATTTACCTGTCCACACAGTAACTGTGGTTCTTTGTATAAAGGCGTGCACGCACCTAGCTCTGACTGCTGCTTGTTACTGAACTGGTTTGGCTCTAACTAAAGGACCCTGAAGTAAAATTCTTTGTGCGCTGTCACGAATCCTCTAAGTCACCAAGTCTCCCCTGAAGTTCAGTAGTGAGACACAAACTCATAATATGCAACTTAATACAAAAACCATACAATACTGTTGGTAACACAAGACAGCAAAATACATAATTTAATTCAAAATAAGAAAATTCAAAGCTGGCTTAATTTCTCTGGGTCACAGTTAAACTACTAACTGTAAGGAAGTTCCTTCACGTTTGCATGTGTACAGAGAGAGAAGTGAGGCCAACTACTCAAGCTCTTTAACAGTTTTTCTGTCTCCATTTCACATGGTAAAAACATTAGACAAAACACTAGGAAGTGACAGAGACCAAAATGCCTTCACCTCAAAACAGTGCTCCTAACATCAACTGGTAAAGCAGTGATCTGCCCAAGCCACTGGGCTTCTTAACTCCCCCCTTGTCCTCAACTCAAAATGTTCAATTAAATGGCGATGCTTGTTAAGCTAAATAAATAGCTATTTATTTATTTATTTAAGAGTCTAACATCAGGAATACATGTTATATCTATTGCATATGAGACACATATGCAAGCCAATAACATGACAAAAACTCCAATTAAGTTAGCTGTTTGAATAACCTAGTAGTTTAATGATCTTACCAGGGAGACAACTGAAACAATACATACTTGATTTAGGCTTTAAATAAAGGCATGTTTAACAGTAAATCAAAACTATCAGTGGAAGAAGCATAGAAAGGAAACAGCAAAAGTTAGGAAAGAGCAGACAACAGAAGCAGACACGTACAACACCATGCAGCAATACAGCCACACATGGGTTGCCATCTAGTGTTCACAGATAGTATAGACAGGGTCCTGGAATCTAATAAGACAAAGGATACACAGACCTTGCGTGTGGATAAGTTTTAGATTTCTGTGCTCCCCTTGGGGAGATAAGTTATAGGGGTTCTCTATACCAGAGTATGTTGTATGTCTCTCAGAGGTATGAATAAACCACCCACTAAGTGACACAGGTAACACCAACCTAAGTGCCAGTGTGGACAGCATCATGTCAGTGCCGCTGATACAGCTATTGCCCCTGGGGAGATGGTTTTATTATGCCAATGGGAGAGAGCTTTCTCCCATGGGCAGTGTCTTCACCAGATGTGCTACAGCGGCACAGCTGCATGCATTTCTAGTGTAGACAGATTGCTTTTGCCCTCCACTTCACTAATAGAATCGTTATTGAATGGCCCTCTGATTTTACAGCATTAGGGGACTTTGGGCTATCAGGGAAGACACTCCTTGGAGCTTTTGCTCAGCAGAGTGTGCACTGCCCCATCTTGGTGAGCACACTGCATCTTCAAAACACAAGGCTGGAGGTTCGGGGGAATCCCCATATATACTTGCCACTTAGCTGCAAACATCAAGTTTAACTACATAAACCAATTCCACTTAAGAATTCCAGTTTTAGAAGTGCAGCTACATTTCTGTTCAGGTAGAAAACATGCAAAATACATGAATTAATACATCTTGCTTCTTTAAAAAAGTCATACAAGAAATGCTCACCTTCTCTACCAGTGGTATTAACTGCTGGTGTTCTGCTAAAGTTTTTAACAATTCCATGATGAAAGGCAGGTAGTTATGTTTTCTTCTAATATTTTCAATCTGAAAATTAATTGCAAACATTAATGGAACTGCTATGTGTCAGACAAAAGGCACCGCTCTCATTATAAGAGTTCTCTTAAGGTTACATTCTCTTTCTGAGCCAGTTACCAAGTTCAGATGGTGAGGTTTAGAGCACTTCAGATGAGTCGATGCATTACACAAAGTTTGTATGGCATAAATATAAACCCTCCTTAAGACTCATGCCACCTTATATCATGTCACTTACCAAAACACTCAACCTGACAATGAATAGACAGCTAGCATGTTGTAGCTCCTGCTTAACATGCTGACAAATGCTGTTTAATTGTGCTCCCCATCTCTCATTTTATACTTCAACTATAAGCTCTTTAGAGCATGAACTGTCTTTTTGTTATGTATTTGTACACTCCCTAGCACAATGGGGCTCTGTTCCAGGACTAGTTCCCTTAGACAAGATTGCAATACAAGAAGTAATTAGTAGTATTTATTAATTTTTGACATCAGAGGAAAGATGCTTTACAGAGATAAATCCTCCTAATATATCTCATAGCACTTTGTAATACAGCAAAGGCCTAAATATGCAGAACAGAAACAGAATTTAAGTTCTTACAGGTGACAAAGGTTTCAATAAAAAAATTCTATCTTCAGGGAACTAGTAAAATAAGTAAGTTTATCCAAAAGAAATTACTGTATAGATATGCATTTTAGTAAAAAGCTTTAGGAGTATCTCGCTTGATGGTGACCTGCATAATTTAAAATAAATTTATTTTCTATCCTACTAAGGGGCAGAGAGATATTCAAGATAGGTAACCATATAGGTTTTCCCCCCAGCTCATTCTCTCATTTCTCTAAACATTCCACAGCATGTATTCTGTAGGTATAACAAACAATGGAGCTAGTTGGCCATCACTTTGGAGAAACAAAAGCAAATAATTTTGAAGTTGCCTATTTGTTGTTTCTTTTATATCCCCTGAAATCACTGGTGACTGGCTCCAAATGTTGATCAAAAAGGGTATGCCTACACTGCAATTAAAAGTGCGTGGCTGGCCTGTGCCAGCTGACTCAGGTTCACGGGACTGTTTTAGCTGCTGGTGCAGGTTTTCAGGCTTGGGCCTAGGCTCTGGTGTCCTCCCACTTTACAGAATACTAGAGACTGGACTGCAGCCCAATCCAAAATGTCTGCATCACCAACTAAAACAGCCTGAGCCCAAGACTGCTGTGGGTGTCTAACTGCACTGCAGACATATCCCAAATCTTTCCCCATTTCTATGAATACAATTAAATATATTCAGATTACTTCCTTATTTAAAATAATCTGTCAGAATCTCTGTTAAACATGACAACTTCTTCTGCACTTCATTCCATTCATCAAAAGCTAGGGGCTAGACTTCAAAAAACAAAGAATATAAATATGCTCTGCTAGTTTCTAAACAGTGTATAATCTCACATCCGTACCTAATGTAAAGACCAAAAAAATTCAAGCTGTTTCTATGCCATATTCAGGGATATGTTCCAATACAGAGCAGCAAACAGCTAATTATTTTCATTTTTCTGTAGCTCATCGCCAATCCAGTACACACATCTGATAAGCTGAGTATCAAATGTTCTTTATTAACTTAAAACATATCCTTATAACAAAGAAAGGCAGAAAAGTTTATTAGAAATATCAATCTTATAAAAGCAGTTTGAGGGATGCCCCCCCACCCCCAACCCACTACTATAGCAAAAAAACAACAACAAATTCTGAGAAGTAAAAGAATGCCACTATAGAGCAGAATTAATGGTGACCATAGATGTAACTTCTTGAGGCACATGCAACTGTCTCTTTCCAGGAGTTCTACACTTCACTATTTACAAGAGCTTTTTGATGAACTTTTATATATACACACATACTTGAATGGGAGGAGATGGCAGAATAGGGGAGGCTCAAAGAATATACATAAGAAAATGTGATTGTTTTACAATTCAAATAAAAAGAGTAGATAAAAATATCAGTTTCCCAGGTATCTAGAAAGAAAGATGGTGAGTAAACAAACCAATAACTCAGGAGTAAGTTGACGCGTGTGAATAATGTAGTGCAGTGCCCTGCTAATACCCTTGTAATTCCTCCAGCCCTGATGTGAGGCCTGAAAATGAAGCCAATCTCATGCTCCTCCACATCAAGTTGGCTCTTCATTATGATCTTCCTGACAGTTTTACTATGAAAACAAACAAAAAAAAACTACATGTACCTTATATCTTTTTAGTTTTTGGTTCTCTTCTTCAATTAACATCTGATATTTTGCAACTTCTGACTGAATAGAACTTAATATATTACCACTCTGGTCTGTATCCATTGGCTCTTCCTGAAAGAAAGTAAAATGAATGCAACAAAGTTAGAATTTTATAAAAAAGTCTGGTCTGTACAGTGTTTATACTGCTATTACCTAAATTAATATTTTTAGTTTAAGGACTGTGGTAGCAATATGCTACACCTATTTGGCTAATTCTGTCTTAGTGTTGTACAATGGGGCCCATTAACATAATATCTGAGCATCTTCTATTTAAAAAAAAAAAATCAATGGCAACATGAAGTCCATAACAAACTTCATAGTCTCTGGCACATCTCCCTTTGTGGAGTAAAAACACTGTCGGGGTTTTTCTTCTCTCCCCCTTCTCCCCTCTACGGGGCAGGAATAGGTTAGCTGCAAAATAAATAGTAACTAAAACATTATTTTTATAACCCTTCTAAGCAAAAAAGTGACAGTGGCATGGAACTATTGCATTATTTAAATACCATATCCTACCTCTGAAAGTTGCTGCTGTAATTCTGCTATCTTCTGCTCATATATCATTTTTCTGTCAGACACAATGGCCATAAGGTTAAATCTTATCTCCCCTTCACTGTATCTAAAAGAAGATAACACAGTTTTCAAAATTAAATCATTTGCACAGCAGCTCTAAATAAACAAACAAAAGTCCTCTATAATTTCCTTAATTGTAAATAAATATTTATTTATTTCACATTAAAGTTGTGGATATTGTTTCACTCTTATTGTGAAACAAAAATCACATCATAGATGACTGCACTGAACTACAAACAACATTAAACATGGCAATTAGTCCAATAGTATCTTTTACAGCACCTGCACCAAAGTTTATTTTCCCCACCTGATCTTAAATGTTAATCTGTTTATATAATTTGACTGTTAACTGCTTATTAAAAAATAAAACATAAGAGTATGAGAAGACTCCCTTTAGTAACTGTCCTCCATAACTGAGATCAAAAAACAAGTTGTGTTTCTAGCCCAAGCTGTTTTGGAGCTGTGATTTGGGGAGGAGGGTTAAGAAGTTAAGCTACTGCCATCAGTTTTCCTATTTTCAGAAAGCTAAACAAGAAAAAAGAAAATACTTTTAAATCGAAAAAAAGTTAGGAATTGGTTCTTTTGCAGTAAAAAGTTATACATGTACGTTCTTTAAAAAAAAAAAAAAGCAGCACTTGACATTTACTTTTGTATTCGTTTCTCTATGACAGGCCTGACAGCACTGATCCAATCATCTTGATTACAGGCACCTGGATAGGAAACATAAAAAAGGTTTGTTTTTTTTAAAAGTGCCAGCTTTGCTGCAAATTCAAAACACTGATAATTCAGGCTACTAGTGGATCTCTTCTCTGGAGAAAGAAAATTCTAAACTGTTCAAAATGGTCTTTTTGAAATAGGAAATTAATCACTGGTTCTTGTTAATATCTTTCAGTATTCTACTGAATAATATTTAGACAATATTTAGAAAAGCAACAGAAGTGGAGTAGATTTTAAAAAGGGGGAAAAAGGTCTAACCCAAAATTCTGTATTTTGCTATAGTAGTGAGTTGAGCAGTTATTATATGCATACTCCCCAATCCTGCAAATGGATTCCATGTCAACAGAGCCTTATGTCCACAGAAAGCCCATATACTTCAATTATATGACATACAGGTCTGACTACATCAGGGCCATTGTCTGGTAGGAAGTGCCCCCCTTAAGCAATCAGAATCTTTCAAAATGAAAGATTCACTATACTGAAACTAATAATCTTTCACATTTGTCTTAATATTTGAGAAACTGTGACATAAATCCACCTTTCGATGATGCATTTACTTTACTAGTTTTTACGTTACCACAATAAATACTACGAGGAACAAATAAAGTATCAGTTTAGTGCCAAGTAGTGAAATTTCTACTCTCATAACATTAGGATTACAAAAATGACTAACATGCTCCCTGGAATACAAAAAGGAGGTGGAAAGCAACATGAAAAAAAGATATGGAAACAAGAACTGTTCCAGGTGAAACTAGCTAGCTTAATACCAAATAATCAGACTGTGCAAATCTTAAAAATTAGAACAGACATCTGATAGATGATTAATCTTTTCATTCCACTTAAAATGTAGATTTAACTTCTTGACCTAGCATTAACAGGCTCTACTTCTTTGTACCAGCTGATTTTGCCTTGGAACTAAAATATTAAGGGAATGAATAATAAAAATTCTGAGATTCTGACATCACAAAAACTAGTTGAAAGGAAAAACCTGAAAAGGTGTGGGAAGGGACTAATCCAGACAATCATCCTTTCAATACAGTGTCTAAATACGTCTCAGTGAAAGATCAAAAAGTATTAACAAGAACCAGCTGTTATCTCAAAAGGACAATTGTTTTGGTCACATATGGCCACCAAAAACTGTTAAAAATGCAACAAGGTACAATGTTTAAATTAGCCACAGTGAACTAAACTTACCTAAATCAATTGGTCCTTCCCTTAGTCCATCTAGTTCATATAGCCTTCCATTAACAGGAACATAACTTACAAAGTGAAATGCATCTTCTTCTTTTGCTGATGACTTTGCATCAAACTCAAACATTTGTTGTCTATAAGGTAAACAGAGACAATGCTGAAGTGAAAGAGAAAAGATTACTGGATTTTGTATGATTTGTAACACGCACAACTTTTGTTACCTGGCAAAACTATTGTGAACCTGTCGAATCACTTCAGAGTTGCTTAGTGCCAAACCTTTCATCTAAAAATATATATAAAAATAAAAGTAAGATAAAGAGAACATACGCCAATTGTTCAAATCAGCGTACACCAAGTACAAAAAAGTTAGTTGCACTTACCGCAGCATCAAAACTTTGTGAAAATTCTTTAAATTCTGCTAGTGTCTCTCCTAAATGGATATCTTGATGGATACAGTTTAATAGCACACTTACTATGGCTTGAGTAGCACAAGCATTGTTTATTACCTAGAAAGAGGTATGGAAAGTGAGGACCAGTTCATTACAGATGATGACATAGAAAGAATTAAAGTTGGACCAATTCTTCCTTTATAAACCCTTATTTTGCCTGGATTACACAGCTCTGATTTAGGTTAAAAAATTTAAGCCTAGAAGCAGTACCTATTTTTTGGTAAACATGTACTACCACCTAGGTAGCAAATCTAGCCTGGACAGCCATAAAAGACTCTGCTGTACAAGACAAACCAAATGATGCTGGTTGTACGGGTGATGGCAAAACAAAGTGCAACTATTCTAAGTAAATATATTAGTAATCTACCTCCTCACTTCTTCTAAAAGAATACTTAAAACAGAGTAAAGAATACAACAACCTGATCAAGCAAGATGCAGTGATGTCATTGATTACTAAAGCACAGCAAATAATCTTTTGCTTACTTTTAAAACGCATTTGTTACTTTTAGTATTTACTCTTATTCTACTAGTGATTCAGGGCTTCATCCTTACTCAGGCTGACTAGCACCTTACCTTGCTTGATTTCAATGGGACCACTGGCAGAGTAAGGTAATACTCAACAGAAAAAAAAGAGTGTCTGAACCTGGCTGTTCATATTGCTACTTCCATATTCCCCCTTTAATATATAATGATACCATTCAATGAACACTACAATTAGATTAACAGGGAAAAAGACTACCAAAATATAAATTTTTAAAAGGTGGCATCGCATGCGACCTAGGCTTAAGATGGTCCTATTTAAAAAAAACAAAGAAAACCCCCTCAAATACACTGAGTTAGTCTCAAATTCAGATCTGTTCTGTGTGAAAGTTTTATAAACTTCTAAGTTTTTGTTTTTCACTTCATTTTATAGAACACTTATCTTCCTTCAATCCAAGTTTATTTTTAAAAGCTGAGACAGTTACACAAACTAGTACACCAAAAAATTCAAGCCAGTTAATAAGAAGATAGAGTATCAGACATAATTCACCTTGCTGAATTTTTTGGGGGTAAAATATTCTACTTTTTAAAAAAAGTAAATCAAAACCTTAGTGTTAGTCAGAGCTTTTGTACATTAAAGAGAGATACATAACCCTAAAAAGCATGTTTTAGGTTGTCAAGCAATTTAAAAAAAATTAACCACGATTAATCACGCTGTTATACAATAGAATACCATTTATATAAATAATTTTTTGATGTTTTCTAAATTTTTTAATATATTGATTTCAATTACAACATAGAACGCAAAGTGTACAGTTCTCACTTTATTTATTAAACATTTGCACTGTAAAAAAAGAAAGTATTTTTCAATTCACCTAGTAAAAGTACTG
The DNA here is from genome assembly GCF_007399415.2 of Gopherus evgoodei. Lineage (NCBI taxonomy): Eukaryota > Metazoa > Chordata > Testudines > Testudinidae > Gopherus > Gopherus evgoodei. The sequence goes on from NC_044329.1 coordinate 64,596,503, forward strand.
TCATGCAATCTCTTTATAATGAAAATTGAACTTACAAATGTAGAATTATGCACAAAACACAACATTCAAAATTAAACAAAGTCCACTCAGTCCTACTTCTTATTTGCCAATCACTCAGACAAACAAATTTGGTTACAATTTGCAGGAGAAAACAGTTGCCTGCTTCTTGTTTACAATGTTACCTGAAAGTGAAAACAGGCATTCGTATGGCAGTGTTGTAGCTGGTATCACAAGATATTTATGTGCCAGATGCACTGAAAGTTCATATGTCCTTTCATGCTTCGACCACCATTCCAAAGAACATGCATCCATGCTGATGACAGATTCTCCTCGATAACTATCCAAAGAAGAGCAGACTGACAATGTATGTTCATTTTCATTATCTGAATCAGATGCCACCAGCAGAAGGTTAGTTTTCTTTTTTGGTAGTTCAGGTTCTATAGTTTCCACATCAGAATGTTGCTCTTTTAAGACTTCTGAATGCATGCTCCACACCTCGTCCCTCTCAGATTTTGGACGGCACTTCAGATTCTTAAAACTTGGGTCAAGTGCTGTAGCTTTAGACCTCTCACACTGGTATTTTCCTTGAGTTTTGTCAAATCTACTGTGAAAGTGTTCTTAAAACTAACGTGCTGGGTCATCATCCCAGACTGCTATAACATAAAATATATGGCCAAATGCAGGTCAAACAGAAGACATACAATTCTCCCCAAAGGAATTCAGTCACAAATTTAATTAATGCATTTTTTTTTTAAATGAGCATCATCAGCATGGAAGCACAGCATCTGGAATGGTGGCTGAAGCATGAAGGGGCATACGGCATGTAAATACCTTGCAACGCTGTCTAAAGAAGTGCCATGCGAACACCAGTTCTCACTTTCAGGCAACACTGTAAATAAGAAGCAGGCAGCATCTCCTGTAAATGTAAACAAACTTGTTTGCCTTAGCGATTGGCTGAACAAGAAGTAGGACTGAGTGGATTTGTAGGCTCTAAAGTTTTACATTGTTTTGTTTTGGAGTGCAGTTATGTAACCAAAATAAATAAATAAAAATCTACATTTGTAAGTTACACTTTCACGATCAAGCAATTACATTACGGTACCGGTATGAGATGAATTGAAAAATACTATTTATCATTTTTACAGTGCAAATATTTATAAACATTAATAATATAAAGTGAGCACTGTACACTTTCTATTCTGTGTTGCAATCAAAATCAATGTAGAAAACATCTAAAAATATTTAATACGTTTCAATTGATATTCTATTGTTTAACAGTGTGATTAATTGCGATTAAAAAAACTAATCATGATTAATTTTTTTGAGTTAATCGCACAAGTTAACTGCAATTATTCGACAGCCCTCTTTTTTAAAAAAAAACAAAGGTGAGGGGGAAGTGAAATACGGACTCTGTATATGTTGAAGGATGGAGAGTGACTATTACCTTTCAAAAGTGATCATAAAAAGATATGGGGCCATATTCCGCCCTTAGTTACCTTTATGTGACTCTATTGAAGTCAATGGAGTTGACAAGGGTGTAGTAATTAAGGGCAGAATTTGGACAAGGAATTACTTTGTATTGGTTTGGGGGTATGTGCAGCATGAGGCATGATTATTAGCTGTTTCATTCAGTAAGTTTGTAGGCAGAGGGGTGGGGAAGAGACTTTCCAGTCTGCGTGAGTAGCATCCACTATAAAGGTTTACATACATTTTAAAAGACGACAATGTAAGAGGTTAATTATATATCAAGCATTTGAAACACTTCAGGGCTGTAAACATGAAACCACTTCCAACAAAAAAGTGAACAGATAACATCTGTTTTCTAGTCAAAGCAGGTCAGAATAGACTGACACCTTTTCTTTGGCAAGATCAGGGGAAAATGAAAAAAATCCACAAGATACCAGGATGCTAGAAAGTGCACTATTTGTACTCTATGTAGTGAACAGTACATTGGCTCCATGATATGAGTTCATCATTCAGTTGTCCAAAAATAAGTGTGTCATTGGAAAACTGGACTGCATTTATACTGCTGAGTTAGAATATATATTTAGCCTTTTCCCCCTTCATGCGCATGCATAGCTTTGCATGTAGGAAATACAGTGAACCTAGGTCTGCTATTTAATGGAAAATATGGAATTATGCTCCTGGAAATTGTATGGCTCTTCTAACAAAGGTGCAGCGTTACAACATGCCTCAAAATGTATATCAGAGGGAAGGGGAAGACAAAAGTTATTTTGAGTAATTCACAAGTTACACACATTAAATACAGCCATCTTGGTATGGAGGACAAAGCCAAGATGGACAGATATTTCTTAGCTTATTGAATACAGATTATTTGATTCCCTCAACCCTCTTCTCATTTTCCTTGCTCCCCTCACCTCCTAGAAAGAACATTAAAATCACCCCTTTTTGAGAAGACTCAGCTGTTCTCATGTTGTATACCATACCAGATAATTGATTTATAATGCCCAGAAGCCACCTGTTAAGATTGGCATCCCAATGTTCTAAGCACTGAACAAATAATCAGTAAGACAGACTTTGCTTCAAAGAAAGTAGAATCAATTTTGAAATAAGATGCAATAAATGAGTGTAAGACAATGGGAAGCAATAGTAGAATTAGGACACAATAATGACAACAACATGTTTACACAGAGCATCTAGATGCAGTTATACAGTCAAGCCAAGGGAGAGAGCACATGGGAAACTATCATGTCCCTCAATTAAAGTGAGAAAGGGAAATAGAAGCATCAAGAGACTGAAGTAGACTGGCAGAAAGTAAAAAACAGCACACAGCTGTGAAAGATAAGGAAGGACAAGATTTAAAAAAAAACTGCATGATATGTGTAGAAGGCACTCAATGTTGAGGATGATGAGGTTTGAATAGAAGCTCTGAGAAATGACCAGGAAGGGTACTTGCAGATACTGCTGAGAGCAGTTGCAATAAAGTGGAAAGGTCACAAGCCAGACTGAAGGGGCGAAGTTGAGGTAACAGCTGAAGATGGAATATATATGAATTTTAGGTGACAGAGAGAAGGGAGATGGGATTAGCGGGAGAGACAGATGAAGTCTAGAGTAGGACCTTAAAATGAGGGAAGACCACAGCAGATTATAAAATGAAAAACTGAAGGGAAGAGCAAGAGATTAAGGAGAAAAACAAAAGCGGGGGGACAGGGAAATCACAAAACAGGAGGTGATGGGGCAACTGGAAAGTGGGTGAGACACTTCAGAGACTATGGAGAAGTAGGTTAAAGGGAATATCTCTTTTGAAAAAGTTGGCAAGGTAGTGGGAGAACAATGGAAGGGTTTTACAACAGAGCCAAATAGTGGCATATAGATGGGATTGCAGGCCTAGGATAACTGAGAATGGAGAAGTAGCTCTTCTTAACCAGGAAGACAGAGGAACTGCAGGAGGAAAAAAAGTTTGTAGTGGAGGATGGACCATAATTATGGACCTTTCTTCAGAGGTGCTGAGCAAGTGGATGTGGATGTTAGGAGAGAGCTGTGAGTGGTGGGATGGGATTTGCACCAGGAATGAGGGGCAAAGGAGTCAATGACTGAATTGATAAATCAGAGGAGGGGACATAAGTCATAAACATTAGTTATAGAAGGACTTGAAGATGTGAAAAGGAACAGTGAAGACAAGATTGGGCAAATGGTTGTTTTGGTTACTAGGAAAGCTGATCCAAGACTGAAAGTCAAACAAGGAAAGGAGGACATGGAGGTGAGAGGCTAAGAGGTTGGATGGGAAATCAACATGGTAACTGAGAATGAAGATGGGCACTTCAGATGACAGTCAGACATACAAGAACAAAAACAAAAAGGAAAATTAGGTTACCTAACCCCTCTCCCAACTTGTCTTTTCTTTGGTTCGACTGATGTCTCCCCAAGTATTTGTCCTTCTACTTAAGCATCTGTGTTGATGCCATACTGCAGAAGTATGGCATAAGGCTATCTTAAATAAGCTAGTACAAAGCTTTTGGCTTTCCTGGTTTAAACCCAACATCATAAGTTCACCCAGAAACCAATATGCAGTTAATGCCTATCCCAGAGCACTCATGTCACATGGTCCCAGTGATATTCACCATTAATAAGTGGGCACCAGCCTTGTGCATCAGCTTGAGTTTTTGGGCTGATTTCATGTGTAGCACCACATACATTACAATGCAGTATTCCAATCTACTTTCTTGTGGACAGGGGAGAAGTACCTTGGTCTTGTAGGTCAGCTATTCTCTTTTTCAAAGAGTTCTGGAGAACCAAAGAGGATAAGGGCTGAGGGTCTTGCATTATAATACATGGGTTTGTATCACTGTGAATCTTGTAGATTTATCTTCTAAACTTTTGCATGCCACAAAATAGACTATTTTACTAGATCTGCAGCCAAATGCAACCATGTTACTATAGGGTACATCTGGGTTGTGAGACTTGTTATTTTCAACACATGCACAATTTTACCATTCAGAACAAATGTAAGTTCTCTTTATTAGTTATACTCCATTATAGACAATCCCTCCATGACCATGACTGTACTATGTGTGCCAAGAGGTGTAAATGTTTTGCAGTTAATTAATTCATCTTTTAACCTGGTTAATTCTCAAATTGGGCCAATCTCAATGCTCAAATTTAGCATTACTAAACCTGCAAACAAAGGGCTTGATCCTCAAACAATTTAAATCAATGAGAGTGTTACATGAACAAAACAAATCTCCCCAGATTACTGGGATGCACTTATGCCTAAAATCCATTCTTTGGAAGTGACCTTTCCTCCTCCGCCAGGTACAATATGCTTAGTTCCTAGTTAGCATTCTATCATGCTACTGCAAAACAGTAAATGAATACTCAGTAAAAATTCACGTGTCATCCTGATACTTGGCTAGCAAAATACTGAAGAGACCAAACAAAACAAAATAAAAATCAGTATAAAATGTATCAACCCACAGTGGCAACTTGTGCAAATGTTGTTCTTGGAGAGATGGGTCTACTTCTTGTGCTAAGCTATGAGCAATTATTCCCTGACGAACAGTGGTTTGCAACAACATTAATGATTATTGAATACTTTAGTGGCAGCATTAACACATGTAACCACTGTGTGTGGAAAATAAAATTAAGGGTCTGGTTTAACAACACACAGACGTTAAGACATTCAGAGTTAAGGCTGAAATCGTATCCTTAACTCACCTCATTGTGCCTAGGTATCCTAGCTCAAATGGCATGTAAGATCATCCACAGTTCTGAGGCCCCAAATAGAGGACCATATCATACCTAGGCATAACAGGGAGGCCAAATTTAACATGAGTACATATAAAACTGACCGAGATAATAAACAGTTAATAAGCATGCATATTAAACATACCATCATTCAATTTATTTTTCAAAATACTCAAATTCTAACCTGTAATACACGGTAATAGTTAGATTTCAGTTACTAACCCACAACTACGGTACATATTCATGTGCTGTAAAAGTGCTCAGATGCATTCAAAACTTGTTTTTAGATTGTTCCATTGTCATGCAAGGTATTTAAATTTTATAATAAAACACTGTTTCAGAGTTATAATCTTTTCATGTGAAGTTTACGTTCAGAAATCTTTTTTAAAAAAAAGTTTTAGCATGTATGGAAACTTAGGTACAAATTGAATTGTGCACTGAGAATACCTTCATTTAGTTCCCATATTATAGCACTATCATACAAGGAGATATATACACTTAGTCTTATCAATATAAAGATATACCATTACATTATAACAAGTTATCAGCACAAAAGTTAAGAACAAAGTACAAGGTCTCTACCTAGATTGTAATTTTTTATTTTTTTTTTAAAGAGAAAAAACATGGAAGGAGGATGGCTAAAAATTTGAGTTTTCAGAGCAAAAGAGTTGGGATCCTCAAGATGTCTGGAACTCTCACTGTATTTTTTTTGTAAAGAGACTACGTAAACTGACAGACCACCAAACCCCAATGTTTACTACTCCATTGGCTTACTGCAGTCTTACACAATTGCCAGAAAAGTCTGCTCACCCTCCCTTATATTATGGTGGATTACATACGAAAAAAGGATACTTTATCATCTGTTCTTTAAAAAAAAAAAAAAGCAGTAGTGACAAGACACTAAAATAGCAATCTGTTCTGAAGATGACTTGCAAAGGAAAAGAAACAAAACAAAACTAGGCTTATGCTCCTTTTTGCTTCTTTATGATGTATAAAGAAAGTTTTACTCCCCCCCACCCCACCCCCCATTTCTTATATTTTACATTTCTTACATCTTAGAAATGTAAGAAACAGCCCTGGTCTTCTCTTGTTTTGCTGGAGGACTTGTTGGGTAGCACTCAGACAACTGATGTGGCTGATTCTTTAACGCAGGTTTACTTTCCCCTAAATTTTAATCACTAAATGTTTAAAACGTCACGAACACCTATTTAAACAGTCTCATTTAAAAACAAAAAACAAACCAAAAAAACCCCACACAACACTCTTCTCCTCTTAATGACTAGCTTTCACGCTCCTGTAAGCCATAATTTTAATAGTTCTCTAGTCACACTAAATCCTTCAGTCTAGACAAATGTGATTTTCTAATGTATAAAACAAGCAAGAAAACACTTTCAAGCATCCTTATATCATCAAGTGCTTTGATTTAGTTAAGCCACGGCACTTGTCTAATAAGGACAAGGTCAAAGAAGCAAAAAGGTACCAGTCCATTCCCCTCTCCTCACCCTCTAGCAGGTCATTTTTCAAATATTTGGCGCTATCATGTGGCAAAATCATGCACTACTACTTTAAGAGCAGTTATCAGTGCATGTTAGTTATTTCTCACCATTTAAAAGAAATACAATAAATATATTTTTACAGTAGGCCAGACACTCCAAAGCAGTCATTACTGTCTGTAAGAGGATATCCAAAAAAGCTTAATGATTTCCCTTTCTCCCATTACACAGACGAGCTATACTTACAGGGTTCAGAGACTACCAAGAACCTTGGAAATTAAACAAACACTCTTTCACCATTTGCTTTGAGGTTTCCTACTTTTTCCATTTAGAAATGTAATGTTATTTGAGCTTAGACTCTGTATTTGCATTCTATAGGTCAATTCTCAGAGGCTCCTTTAAACATAATCAAATAAAACAAGTTGTTAAATATCAAGTCCAATGCTTGGACTAGATGACCTCATGAGGTCCCTTCCAACCCTAACAATCTATGATTCTATGATCCAGAAACAAGCCTAATGGAGGAAGAGAAAAGACATGAGGAACACACAAGCAGTCTAGAATATTTAAGAAGCAACAGATGTTTGATTATGGTAAAAAGCAGAACCCAGAAAAGTGAATATGCAATCAACCATTCATACAGACAATAGCTGAATAACTGTCAGCTACCTCACAGAATTACAAGACCACAACTGGATCTTAGACTTCTTGTTTGATAAGACTCAAGAGACTGCAGAGAAAATGAAGAAAGTGGGATTAGGAAAGGGCAAGGAATGAGGGCCTCTAGAGCAGGGCAAAAGAGGAGTGAAAAAGGAAGACAATGGGATAAGAACAAAGCATAGATGAATTTTCATCAGCATATGACAGAAGCACAGATATAGAGGAGCCATGACTGTTAGAGGGGTTAAGTATGCTTTTATCTCCCCAATTTCTACTTGTGGATAGATCTATGCGGATACCTTTCAACTTCCTAAAATGCAAATGTGTGATAATGGTCTCAATTTATAACGGATACAAAACAAGGATCAAAAATAGCAATGTTCTACTTATGATACATTTCTATAAGCTCCGTTTCAAGATTTCAGATCTTTCAAAGAAATAGGAAAACATAAAATTTGTAGGAAGGATGATATTTGGTTTAAACTGAATGCTATACCTCTATGTTTGAGAGGCAAGGTATGATGGGTGGGGTCACTTATTATGAACATCCTAGCAGCGGGTGCAGTACCATAGTCCTCTTCCTACTCTTGGTGTAACTTGTAGGTTTGTCAGCCTTGCTTTGTGGATCTTCAGTGGCACAGTCTCTTCCAGGGTATCAAAAGTCCAACCAAAACTATGTCTGTACTCATATGGGTCTTCAGTCCCAGCTCTGGGAACTTTAAATTCAGTTCTTTGCTCAGGCCTGCAAACGTGCCTTGTTTCCTTCTTGAGGTTCACATCACTTGGCCAGTGGGGGAAGCTGGACTCACCCACTACTCCAAGTTCCAACCCAGGAACCCTATAAAACAGCAGCCAAATTCATTGCTACTGCTACCTTGGGCTGCCTCCTAGCTGGCCTCTTTATCTTCACTGCTTACCTTAGGGGTGCAGTTCTCAGGTCCTCTGGCCCCAGCCAAGAACTGACTTGCTAAGGCCCTACAATTGTTTTTATCTGAGCCTGCTGGGCTCCAATTGGCTGCTTCTGTGCAGCCTCTCTAGGCAAGCCTGGAAGGTCCACCTGTATCACTCCTTTCCTGAAGTAGGGTGTAGAAGAACTATTGGACCTCCTGTATGGAGCCATGAAGGTGGTATACCAAATTACATACCTCCCCCCACAGAAAGAACTTGGGGTGGTGGTCCTGTCTGAAGGCAGTGTTCTCGCCTATGCAGTCTTTGCCCTTCTTTCTCAGGGTATTCTCTCCCAGGCCCCTCTCTATGGAGAGCTTTTATTAGTCCCTGCCCTGGTTGGCAGAATCTTCTGTCTCAGGCTTCTGTCTGGAGAGCTTTTGTGGTCCTTGCTTGATTAATCAGGTGGCCTGCTTGGCTGGGGGTCTTCTCTCAGGCACTTCTGCCTGAAGAGCTTCCGCAACTCAAGCTCCTTTTCCTCCAGAGCCTTCCATCTAGCTTCTTTCACAGCATCAAGTTCCCTACTATACTTCTTTGGCAAGGAGAGAAGGCTTCTCACATTCTCTCCTCTCATGGCTGAGCCCTTTTCAGAAGCCCTGGTCTCATCTCCTCAGAAAGACATCCAACAACTCATGTTTTCTTAGGACTGCCAGTACAGTCTACCTCATGGCACCAGGTTCCCCTTGTGGATTCTTTGCTGTCACCTCCTAGCCCCCACAGGGCATGTTTGTGTACACTGACACCTCAGCAAGATTTGTGTCAGTGATTGTAATTGTTCCATGCCACACTCCTTCATCCTCCACTGGATAGGTTTGCCAACCAGTCATATACACTGTTTCCAGGTCCAGTTCTGATGAACTTAGCTCGGAGGCATTTGTGCCATCAGACACCTTTTACTTATCCTACCTATTCTTGGGGCTCCTGTATCTCTTCCTGCAGCAAGCCCTTTCGAAGATGGGCACAACCTTTTTTATGTGGTCCATCTCTCCAAACCAAAGACAATTAAGCCTTGTCCACCTCCCTGCCACTAGCAGAGTTCTTCCCACAGCTCACCCTAGCAACTCAGTCTTTTCCCACCCCAGTTCACTTAAGGGCAAGCAGTGTCCACAACCCTAATATCTCCTCAGACAGGTCTCAGGCCCACTGGCTCACTCTTGTCTACCCAGTGCTTGAAGCCATTGCTGCTTCTTTCCTGCAGGATCCATAACAGGTACTGCTGCTGCCTCTAGCCTGTCTAGTTGTTGTGGCAGTTCAAATCATACCTTCCACTACTCTGTGAGCCTCACTGAACTGCTGATACAGTTAACACATTTCCCCTTGGCCTTCACTCTTCTTGGCACCAAACCATGTTTTATCAGTTTATTTTGCAGCCATCAGAGCCTCTGGCATCTGAGGGAAGGCATCCTTTGTGACTTTGACCTTTCCCAGCATCTCAGTACTCTGTACCTGCCAATAATCTGTCTGGTCTCTGTTACTCCAGGGGCAAACTGAACTTGCATTCCTTTCAAGCACATAGTAGATGCATCTACTTAGAGGGCCATCTGACTTCTTTCCTTTTAGCTCCTGCGACACCCATGTTTATTTGGAGATCATGGCTTCCAGGCTCCGTTTCAAGCTTCAGATGGGATATCAGATCTCATGCATTTGAGACAGGAGTAAGCATCACGACATCGCTCCTTGATGGGAAGGAAGTCTTGTAACCCCACCTGTGATATAAAGTTGTGATGAAGGGGGAATGCCTTCTAGGTATGCTACCGCAGTCCTTTCCCACTCCTGGCACCTCCCACAGGTTGTCAACTTTGCTTGGTGGATCTTCAGTGGCTCAGCCCTCTGGCTAGGTCATACAATCAAAATGAACTCCTTCCAGGGTAACAGAAGTCCAACAAAAACTGTCTGTCTGCCCTCACCAGGATCTTCAGTCCCAGTCCTGGGCCCTTTAATTTAGCCCCTTGCTTGGGCCTCCAAACAAGCACTGTCCCATTCTTGGAGTTTGCACCATTTTGCCAGTGGAGGAATCCCAGATTCGCCACTTGTGCTTTCAACTCAGGAACACTATAAATATCTGCCATGTACCGCTCACTTTGATTCACTGCTGCTACTTCCCTAGGCCTCCTTCTACCTAGCCCCTTTATCTTTGCCCCTTACTTAGGGTTAAGTTCTCAGCTCCTCTCTCTCCGAGCTTGAGCAAATGCAGCCAGGACCAAGATCTACTTGTCCCTTGAGCAACTTTGCCCAGAGAGAGGGGAGCACCCTTCTTTGCCCCTCTGGTCCCAGCCAAAAACTAATCTGCTAAGGCAATACAGCTCCTTTTATTTGAGCCTCCTGGTCTGATTGGCTGCTTCTGTGCAGCCTCTTTAGGCAGGCCTGGAGGACCAACCTTTGCTGTCCCTTTCCTGTAGTGGGGTGTTGGCACACACAGGGCCTCCTGTAAGAAGCCACAAAGGCCAGCTCTAGCCAGTCATACATACCTATATGCGTTAAAACAAAAAACAAACAAAAAATAAACCACACCCTACTACTGACCTAACTTCTCTTGGTTAGAAACTTTACATTTGATCTGACTACTCTTCCTTGCTTCTCTAAGTCGCTAGTGATATACATTGATCTGCCTGCCAAAGCAAAAATACAAGAATTCTGTATCAGTGCATTATATCTTTAATGAGATAAAATTGATTCATTAGCATAAACAACATTTTCAATCATTTGTTTCAAACTTTATGTATTTCAGATATAAATAAAGGAATATTTTCAGGTCAAGTTTGTACAGGAAACAGGTAAATATGGCTCTAGAATGTGAACATTTCCTATAACAAAGCACATTTGAGAAATATAGTGATAGCAGCTCTACTTTGATGGACTGAAATAAAATTTCCCCCATAACCTTTTGTTGAAAGTGGTTTCAAAATATCATTGACTCATGAACATATAAAGAAAAAACCTTCTAAATAATCCTTTATGCCACTGAAAGGAAGTTTTAAAAGCAACATTTTCATTCACTCTTCAGCTCCTTCTTCCAACACAATTTTACTTTTCCTTGTTTGTCAAGATTTTGTCTGACTAAACATACCTCGTACACTGTTGTTCACCTTTGTGCACCCTTCGGTTATCTTCTGTCTTTCTGTATTAAAAAATTGTTTCATGGAGCATATAAGGAAGTCACTGAAATTACGGTACCTGTTTAGCAAAAAATATTGTGTCTAGTCTGGAATCCTGAACAACAGAGCCTGCTGGCTCTTCTCCTGGCTGCCACTTGAAGAGGAAGATCAGCCCATGAACCGGTCTATAAAATAAAAGGTCAAAGCAGAAAAAGTGTGTTGATAAAGAACTATGAAAACTATTTTTAATCTAAATGTATTGTCATCTGATAAGGCAACTCAGTTAACTCTTCCTTTTTAAACACTGTCAGTTAGGCTCAGACTCCCAGATGTGACCTCTAACTGAATGATTAAAAATTTTCAAAGATGCCACCCATAATTCCAGGTGGAGTTAGTGCTCAAATAGCACTGCTGAAGTGTCAAAATTTGCCTTGTTGGTCACTTGGTAAACTGGGCTTTAAGTGCCAGTTTGCTTCAGCTCTAATACACATTTAGAGGTTAAAGTGAGGTTAAAGAAATCCTTAGACCCTGTTCCTCCCCACACCATCATTATATAGTTCCCTGCATAATGCATCTGGCGATTTCATCAGTAACACTATTAGTAACACTTTCTTTGGAAAGTGTTATCAGATACATTATTCAAGCATCAATAAGCACTGAAACTATAAGTTTGGTAATCCTGCTGGGTGCAAAAGGAAAAATCCATAAAGCTAAGATCCCCTGTGAAGATTTCATATGAGTTCTCAATCTGTAAAATGAGGGTAATTCTCTCTCTCTCTCCATCATTTGTTTTTCTTGTCTATTTAGGTTTAATGTCTTTCACAAGATGGACTGTCTCTTACTATGTTTGTAAATTATCCAGCACAATGGGACACCGATCTCAGTTGCGGCCTCTAGGTATTACCGTAACAATGGTTAATGACATTTGTAGAGGCAAAGAGTCCTAAAAATGTTTTAGGAAATCTTTTTAAAATGCACTAGCACAAATCTTTCCCCATCATAGTAATCTGAATTTAGGATCAGTTCTAAAACAAAGGCCACAACAACAACTATAGAGTCAACAGTGTGCCCTTATTGCCAAGAAGGCTAACAGCATATTGGGATGCATTAGCAGAACCACTGCCAGCGGATCAACAGAAGTGATTATTCCCCTCTATTTGGCACTGGTGAGGCCACATCTGGAGTACTGAGTTGTTTTGGCCTCCCACTATAGAAAGGATGTGAACAAACTGGAGAGAGTCCAGGGGAGGGCAACAAAAAATGATTACGGTGCTTGGACACATGACTTACGAGGAGAGGCTGAGGGAACTGGACTTATTTAGTCTGCAGAAGAGAAGAGTGAGGGGGGATTTGATAGCAGCCTTCAACTACCTGAAGGGGGGTTCCAAAGAGAATGGAGCTAGGCGGTTCAGTGGTGGGAGATGACAGAACAAGGAGCAAAGGTCTCAAGTTGCAGTGGGGGAGGTCTACGTTGAATAGTAGGAAAAACTATTTGACTAGGAAGGTGGTGAAGCACTGGAATGGGTTATGTAGGGAGGTGGTGGAATCTTCATCCTTAAGAGGTTTTTAAGCCTCGGCTTGACAAAGCCCTGGCTGGGATGATGTAGTTGGGGTTGGTCCTGCTTTGAGCAGGAGTCTGGACTACCTCCAGAGGTCTCTTTCAATCCTAATCTTCTACGATTCTCTGAAAAGAAACACAGTCAGAATGCATGCTCATATGCATTGGCGTCATATTCACTACTACAGACAGAAGAAGAGATGCTTTTTAAGAGGTTTGACAGAATTTTTTCCTAAGTGCTTTTAAAATGTGATAACCAAGAGGTTTTAAAAAGGTCTGCTGTAGACAGGGCAAGTTATGTTTGAGGGCCTCTAGTTCGAATACATTGGTAACCTAAGAAGCTTTAGTCAGATAGCTTTTGAGACCCTACATTCTGTACTTCTTGTCCTATATTCTAGCAGATTATAGAGTAGGATATTTACATAGGAGTGAAGAAGGTGGCACTTTTCTTTTAAGGTACCATACATTAACAAATACAGCGCTTTTGATCATACATGCAGAATGACAACAAAATTAGTGTTGACAGGAGAGAGATTAGAAAGAAAGAGGCTGTAGTTGTGCACAAGTGCAATAAATTAATTTAAGGTGGTAGATACTTTAAATATCACTGTAAAAACCCAAGGAATAGAGAAATTTACTGTGTGTTCTTGGGCAAGTCAGTTAATAGTATCGCTGATTAATTCCTAGTCCTGTGCTCTTGCCACTGGTCTAAGTCACTTCCCGTAAAGAGGGAAGCTAGTTTAAATAACAAAAGGCACATCTGAAAGTTCACTAACTTGAACGTATTGTATAATAAAGGCTTAAAATCCTGTCAAATTGCTGTGGAAGCCAAAAGCAATACAGTATACTGGACAAATAGCAATACAGTGCATCTTCAGTGATGTTACAAAGAATGTAGACTACAGAAATCTTATCTGAGAGTGCTTTTGTAGATTCAATAGCTTACTTTAATTTTTCAAAGTTCTCTGGTTCCAGACTCCATATTTCTTCAACCTGTGCTCCCCTGCAACCTGAAAGAGAAAAGATATAGTTTTAACTATCCTAACTTGGAGAGGAAAAAGGCACATATTATATATACACATATATATACACACACACTTAAAGAATCTTACTTATAACTAAGCCCAGACTTAGAAAAAAGCCCATGACTGATATGGCTGAAAGATTAGAGAAAAAAAATGTTCAGTCCAGTTTGCGTAATTTTATGGCGTGAGCAGTATCAAATAAACAGAGTGTCACTGTTTCATTAGTTAGTTACCACTGTTTGTGTTGATTTTTCAGTCTTTATTTAAGAAATAACGGGACTATAAAACCACAAAAATCAGCAGAAGATATTTTGGGTTAAGTATAACACAAAGTTAGCAGCATTCTTTTAAAACCATTAATTTATTTCACATATTGATATATAAATTCAATTAGTGTTTGCACTACTTACGCTATATATTAGCAGCAATACTAATAACCCTTACACCATAGCAGCATCTTCCATCAGAGGAGGTAACTGTGCTTTGCAAACACTGCTATAGCATCATATATCCAAAGTAGAATACTTAGCCTAAATTTTTAAAGGAGCAAACTTGGGTACAAGAACATTTAGTAACTTGTTCATCACAAAGGAAGTGTATGACTAAGCCAGGAAGATAACGCCAGGAACTCCCAGACCTATGCCTTTAGCCACAAGTCTTCCATTTTTGGATAAATCAGAAGCATAGAAGCAAAGCATGGGGGTGGGAGGGGAGATAAGAGAAATCACTGTTGACTGAATAAGAAAGTCAAATATTTTAATGGAGAACCACAAGAATCTCATAAGGCCACTAATCTTCACTTTGTGAGAGAGACAGCAATTTTAATATACTGTAGTAAAAGCATGTAAAACACTACATAAACTATTAATTTGAATTAATATTCAGATTTAACTACAGACTCTCCCCGAGTTATGTAAACCCAACGTATGCAAATCCAACTTTTTCCATAAGCTAGAAATAGGAGTTTGGGGGGTTGATTTTTTTTGGGGTGGGGTGGGGGGGAGGGAAGAATTGGTTGGAGATACATTTCCGATTTTCACAAAATTTGAGTTATGCCAAACGTTCCGTTCGTCAGGGAGCATCTGTACTACACAAATAGGTTTTTGTTTTTTTTGTTTTTTAAATCAGGTCAGTACTTGTGAAAGGGAGCAAACTAGGCAATCCTGGAGACTACAATTCTCAATTTCCCTATAAACCAAGTATCAGCACAAACTTCCTGAACAACTTGCCAATATGACTCAGCTTTGACCTGGTAGGACCATCTCTAGGAATGAGGATGGTTCAAGTTTTTCACTTCACTGATAATACTGCCAATAACTGTGCCAATTAAGAGGTGGACTTTTAACCAGGAGAGAGAACTAATCTTTTTTCATAACTTAGCACAACATTCAACCAATCAAGACCAGTCCTCAGATGTGTCTCAAAGTCTTTTGTTTCAATCTTAAGGCTTCAAATGAGGCTTTGAGTTCCACTTGCATAAAAAATATCCTCCAAGAATTGACAAAATGTTTATTGATGGATGTTTGTAGCATCTGAGGATCTAAGCCTATTTCAGTGGGAGTCTGGAAGAGTGAATAAGGAACAAGTTCCATAGAAGACAAATAGTCAAATTATCCCTAGGGGAGGAGGTTGCAGACACAGTTTGAGAATGCTCTTGCTCTACATATCAGACACACAGCCAGTACAATTCAAATTTGAAAGCCATTCAGTTGCCTTTGTTGGGTGATCATCATTTAAAATGATCAAATTTGACACTGACACAAATATAAAAACAAAATATGTTTTATCCCATTACCAGTCCTTTGCATCATCCAACTGTCAAATTATATTCATTCCTTTCTCATTACCTACAGAAGAAATTAAGTCAGCCATCACAAGAATTTACTGAATAAGATTATGTAAAAAGAGTTTGAGAAGTTTTCCAGAGATGTACGGCCTGGAAAACTAGTTCTACTAGCCCAGGGGTAGGCTACCTATGGCACGGGTGCCGAAGGCAGCACGTGAGCCGATTTTCAGTGGCACTCACACTGCCCGCGTCCTGGCCACTGGTCTGAGGGACTCTGCATCTTATTTAATTTTAAATTAAGCTTCTTAAACATTTTAAAAACCTTATTTACTTTACAGACAACAATAGTTTAGTTATATATTATAGACTTATAGAATGAGACCTTCCAAGAACGTTAAAATGTATTACTGGCACGCGAACTTTAAAATAGAGTGAATGAATGAAGACTTGGCACACCACTTCCAAAAAGTTGCCGACCCCTGTACTAGCCAGATGTAGATACAAAGGATGGGGGTGGGGCAGGCTTTGCTCATGAAGTCCAGGGGCAAATCCTTGGTGAGAAATTCAGCCCATCCTGCAACCAACACCTGCTGGGAAGTATGCTGAAATTTCTTCCAAGATGTCTCAGGATCTTGGTAGGAGGAAACTTCCATCAGCTTCTGGCTAGTTCATGTGATAAAGCTTAGCTCCACATCCCTCTAGAATTCTTCCTCTTTCTGGAAGATACAGACTCCTAAAGAGGAGGATCAAATCTCCACTATTTCACCCCTCTTAGGTTTTCTGGACTGCAGGAAAGTCTCTGCTATTCTACCACGCTCCCCTTCGCCCACCTCCCTCTAAAACTGTGAATAATTACAGTGCCCACCCCTTAGCTTTCATAAACAGCGGCAGCATGAAAATAATATGATTTGACAAATTCAGTGCTGCCCAAATGATTCTCAACAGCAATAGTTTTACTGCCCAAAAACTTGTTAATCTCATTTGGGTTGTGCTGCTTCACAAAGCTGCAAGTAAAAATAGACACACAGGATCTGTGTCTGAAAACTCCAGGATAGGAACACTACAATAGTTTACAATTCACATTTCAACTTCACAGCCATGAAGGATGGAAACTTATTTTAAAAAAAGAAAAAAGTTTATGGCTTGCAAAAATGGATGGCTTACGTGCCCACATTTGAGTCACTACTAAGGCATTTTTGCAAACCCTGTTGTAAAAAGTCAGACTTATTCCTGGGTCAGATAAATGAGGGAAAAAAGGTGGAGCAGGTAAGAAACTATAAGTCTCCTTTACTAGACTATGTGGAACTGGATACGCAATTTAGCTTCTTCGGGCCAAATTCTATGTTGATTTACAATCGATAAAATCCCAATAGTGCCAATTGCATTGTATTTGGCGTAAATCAAGACAGAACTTGGTCCTCTGTAACTCAGTATCCAAAATTTGTAAAATTAAGATATTATTTACCTACTTCACAAGATTTCTGAGTACTAGTTACCATTTATAAAGTGCTTGGAAGATGCAAGTGTGCTATGTAAGTATTACATCTTAAATGCAACATATTGTACATACAGAGATACAAAAAACCTCTCACAGATCAGCAGGCACATGCTCATGCAAACCTGCATATACGTTTGTTCATTCAGGATGTTTTTCTCAAAATGTTGATATGTACACCCTGGGCAGGGCTCACCACAGCTACTGAGCATGAGAACAAGATCTTCCTCAAAGAAACAGCATCAGGTCAGTGCGTGAGGGCCGCAGCCGCCTCGTAACAACCATACAGTCCCATTTTCAAGCACCAATGGGACCCGACTGGGTTTCGGAGGAGCTGAACCGTGTCGCAGGCTGGGATGTGTCGAGGCAGGCTGAAGCGTAGCAGCAGAAGAGCGGGCTATACTTTTCCCTGCGAAGAGCTAGCCCTGCAGAGAGTGAGCAGGTGCTGGCCACTGCGCCCTCCAAGCGGAGGAGGATGTCTGGCTCGCGGGGATTTGGGCATCTCTCCGTCTGATCCCACTAGAGCAAAACTGCCGCCTCAGCCCGCCACGTCTCATCCGCTGGAGGTGGGAGTGTCGCACCCCAGCAACGCCGCTGAAGAGGGTAGGGGAGAAGTTCAGGCAGGTCCCGAAGCGACGAGCCACGCCCCTCCCGCAAGAGACGGAGGGGCAGCTGCAGGCCTCAAAAGTGCCCGCCCGCCCGCCACCTGCCCAGACGCCGGTCCCAGCCCCCTGCCCAGCCCCTCACCAAAGCCCTTGATGAGCTCAGTGAAGACGCCCGGGTCGCTCTCCATCAGGCACCACTCTCCGGCGCTGCCTCCTCCCGACATGGTGGCGCTTCACAGGCTCTCGCTGAGCAGCCGCTGCCACCAGCCACCGGCTGAGGCTCCCTGCACGCCCCCACGCACGCCGCCGCTTCCTTCCCAGCAGGCTCCGCGGCCCACACTGGCACCTCTATGGTCGGCCCGGACGGAAAACGAGAGGCTAGAGCACATCCGGGAACCTTCCAGCAGTCACAGGCGAGGCCTCAGCCTATCTGCTGAGGGGATCCGGGCCCTACGCGGCTGTGCCTGACGGGAGCGCGCCAATCGGGGCCTTGGAGAGTGGACTGATGGGAGGCGCGGCGGAGAACTTTGTCCGGGTCCCAGTGTTCCTCCCTTCCCTGCCGCTGTTAGGGATGCTGAAGCGGGAACTACATCCGCGGTCGCTGGCCCCTGGGGTAGGATAGGCGGGGCGGTTCCATCCGGGGCCTCCGAGCCTGGTCACCGTGGGAAGGAAGAGCGGCTCCATCCGGGTCTTAGCGATGCTGTCATGACAGGAATCCTACCAGGGCGGGGCTGAGTTCGAGAGGAATCAGCTGCCTGAGGAGAACCAGAGCCGGCCGCAGCCAGATTGCGGAGCCAGCACCTCCTGCTGCGCCCAGGCACCCGGCCCGCTCCCCGCTCACGCGCGCAGGTAGGGCCAGGCCCTGCTTGAGCAACAGCAGCGGCCGTCTCCGCCGAGCGTCCCGTGCTGCGCCACTGCTCCGCGCCGCAGGCAGGGCCTCCCTTGGGGAGGGCCGCTGGGCAGCGGCCTCGCCATACACCTTTTACACCCGCTTAAGGATCGCTCCTGCCGGCGGCCTTGCCTCAGCAGGAGGCACCGAGAGCCGCCCGTCTGCTTAGGGCTGGGTGTGGAGCCTTTCCGCGGGCGGAGGCCTCTTCTGCCTTCGCCGCTCCCTGGTGAGGCGAGGCCCGGGAGCGGCCACGGGGCGCGGAGCGTTTCGCCCGCTGCTGATATTCCCAATTTGGGAGGGTGAGGGCGGGTGCACGGCCTGTGTTAGTGGGTTGGCTCTCTGCGGGAAGGGGCGCCTAGTAAACCGCCAGGACAGGTGCCCGAGATCCCTTCTATAAGGGAAGGGTAGAAAAAACCACAGAGGGGTGAGGCACACAGAGCTCGCAGGGCACCGGTGTTCGTGCTCCAGGTGTTCTGGGATACTGGTCTTTGTTTTTTGTAACCTTTTTTGTTAAGATGCCTCAAAAAGTTGTACAAGGGGTTGAAAGCAAGGGGTCAGCATAACCCCGTGAAGAATAGTTTCCTGGTGAAAATGAAATCACATCTGTAAAATGGAAATGGGAGTTTGCACGTGAAAAATGCTATATATTAGCTAGAAATTAATATTATCAAACCCCATTTCCATATCAAAGGTTCTGTGCCAATCTTCCTTTAGACAGTGATCATACTATTTTTCATATGAAATGAATTGCTTTATTTAACTAAACCAGTGGTCTCCATGTGACAGCAGCTGTTAGCAGATGTGCAAGAACTATGAAGTGGGCAACTATGAAACAAATTGTTAACAGGAAATTTCTTATTAATCCCCTCAGTTGGAGGTAGGCTGATGTCCTGAAGCATTAAAGGTCTATATTTCTCTAAAGCTGTGGGGGGTTTTTTTTGAGTACTTTAAAAAAATAATTCTATCTAATTTGACAGTGAATATATTCTCAGTATTTATATAAATATCTAATCCTTTTTGGAATTTTGAATCCTTCTGGGCTGTTGGCCTCTAAATTAGTATTAGTATTTTTAAAAAGATCGCAGATGAATAGAGTTCTTTACAGAACAGAAAAAGATATCGTCTCAAAGAGCTTACAGATATAAATACTACAAATCATTGTAGATTTCTAGTAATTGTTTTTATAATTTAGCCAACATAAAACCAAAGTTTAATTTCAAATTAATTCCTAAGTGCTGTATTTCACTTGCAATTCAAATACCTGTTAAATGTAGCAGTTGTTAAAATTAGGTTGGAATCTATAGTTTTATTACACCTTTTCTTTAAATGTGCTTTTTATGTAAATCTTTAAAATTTGGATTAATTATGTGACACTTCGCTTTTTAAACCACTTTTGTGTACTTATAGAGCACAAATAAAACAAATTTGGTGTAGTTGCAACATACAGCTATAGTTATTCTGAGACAGTTTTTCACTGTTATGTGGAAAATGGTGATTCAGAACATTATGCTTATAAGAAACAGTTGTTTTTTTTAAAGGGGATAAGGCAATACGCCTTTAAGCATTAACATCAGCATATGCTTTTATTCACACACACACAGATCATATGCATTTATTTATACACACACACACACTCTCTCTCTCTCTCTCTCTCTCTCTCCTGCAGCTGGATTGTTTAGTTACCAGTTTTTAGTGTTGCTTGGTCATTTACAGTGGCCAGCTGAAACTGCACATGAAGGAGGGAGCTAGACCTTTGTCAACCGCATTCGAAGCTTTGATGTTGATGCAGAATGAACCCAAAGTCCCATGGCAATACACCCTTTTCTTTATAGTAATAGGTTTTATACAAGTGTTTGGACCTTGCTGTGTTACACCGGAGCTGTTAATTACGAGGTAGTTAAGGTTGCTTTTAATTAGAATTATTTGGGTTGTTACTGGGATTATTTGTGTCTGTTTTTATTTTGTTTTTAGGGTGTATGCCTTTGCTTTAGGGTTGTCAATTTGCCATCTGGGTGATTCTGATAATAAAGGTTGTGCCTCTCGACTCCTTCACTCCCTTCTTGACTATTTAGCCCAGCTGTCTTTTTTTAATGAATTACCATACATTTTTTATTTACATACCAAACAGTAAATAAGGTAATAATTACAGCCATAAAACTTTTATTCATTTAAGAATAATTATTAATACAATTAGCAAACAATAAATTCAGAACAATTTTTTTTTTACTCATTTAAAACTAGCAAAATGGAGTATAAAGCAAAATAAACGAAATAGAGTACACTTTACTTAAGACAGTTTTTCCCCATTAGGGTTTTGGCCAACAAGAACATTGTTCTCTGTACTCCTGAGGTAATTCTGTGCCTAAAAATTGTGCACACAATATCTTAACATTCTGCAAATTTTACTTGTCAATAAATAACTGTGTGGCTCCAGCATGGCAGTGGGGAGCACAGGCCACTGGCTGCATTGAGGGGGGAGATCACCCTGAAGACCCCACCTCCTCAGTAGAGAGACTCAGCAGTGAGGCTGCAGCTGACCCTGACACTGCAAAGGCTGGGCCTACCACAGAAACATTCTGGGGCCCTGTCCATCCGTGCCAGGTGCACGAGGTGTGCATGGGCAGGCTCAGCCCAGCAGGATCCAAGTATGGAAGAGCTTGGGGGGTGGGGGGATCCAGATGTGAGGTGAGAGGTTTCTATGTGGGGCAATCTAAGTGCGGGCAGCTCAGTGGGAGATCTGAATGTACACAGGCTCGTTGGGGGGGTTCCAGGTGCAGGGGCAATAGTCCTCAGGTTAAATTATGACCAGCCTTTTTATATTTTATTTTTAAATAATCAAATATATAAAGGAGAAAAAAGTGTGCAAAATAGCGAGGATCTAGGGAGCAAGTCCCACAAGAATTTTGGCTCTAAAGTATTTCTCAAATTCTGCAAGTTTTCGTCATTCAGGCAAAAACAAACCTACTGTCTGTGTCATAAAGCCATTAAAGTTTGTAGTCACATAAAAAGACAGCTTTTTTCCATTCTGCACTTCAGAAACACACACACAATTCTACCTTTTTTTTTTTAAAGAGAAAATAATCCAGTGTATTACTGTGTAACATTATTTGTACAGCTTGACAATAACCAGTAGAATGATTATTGCCCTTTTGTTGTTGTTGCTGCTTATGCTGCTTAAGAGGGGAACTTCAGATCATAATAGAGCAAGTTAATTTGAAGTTCAGAGTTTGGTAATGCTGAACATTGGATAGTAGAAGGTAGAAAACATTGCAAACATAGTAGTCTTGAAATCTGGGAGGACCGAAGATATACATGGGAGAATTCAGATTTAGGAGTTGGGAGATCAACAGAATGAGCTCAAATCAGAAATGATTGACTCAGATTTATATGATACAGCAGTGGAGATGAACTTTTCAACTGACGTGATGGATCAGTGTTCATGTCACACTCCCCGTCAATGCTTGGCCCGGGCCAGGGCAGCTGATGATCCAATCAGCGAACCAAATTGGCTGATGAATTCTTGTCAAGTGCCACCTGAGGCATGTTGCGCATACACTAAGATGAGGTTTATAGAAGATGTTTTTCATGTTGTGCAGTACATGAGTGGCTACCTTGAGTTTGGTAGGCTTGATGTCAAAGATTATCCTTATCTTAAAAAGTGTGAATTTATTTTGAACCACCTTTTTACTTTGTATTTAAGGCCCAAAAGATTACATCAACTTCAAGCTGTTGAGGTAACTGAGCTGTTTCAGAGTTATCCACTGGGTTGCTAGTCAAGCCACAGCTATAAAGGCAATAAAAAAAATATTTGGCTGATTCCTATTTGAAATGTATTGTAGAAACTGAGTCAGGGCTGACCGTGCCCAAGTTAAGGGTGTTCTTAAGAAGATCAAATAAGCAGATCTGTGGGCATGTTGTATTTCATGATGATGTTAATTACCATCTGATTGAAGTCTCTTTTCTAGGAGTTTGTTGATTGAGGCTTTGCAACAGCTAGAATTTCCAGGAGTGAAATACAATCTTGGTTGTTGCATGGAAAACATTTATCTTTATGGCAGATTTGAAGAAGTCAGTAGGTCTGGGTCTTCAGAGCCAAAGCTGCAGAAAAATCAAATCTGTAAGCTTGAAGCTACATTGAACATACAGATATCAGATTAATCAGGCTACAGTAACTAACACGCATATGGTTTCAATGCTTTGACTCCATAGTGGCCTAGTGATTAGAGAAAAAAAAATCCACTATTGCAGTGCACAAATTAGCAATCTGCTAGACCAGGGATTCTCAACCTTTTTCCTACTAAAGGGCCCTCAACATGCTATAAAAATTCGACCGCCCATCTGTGCCACAACAACTGTTTTTCAGTAGATTAAAAGCCAGGGCTGGCATTAAAGGGTAGCAAGCAGAGCAGTTTCCCAGGGCCTCACACCACAGGGGGTCCCATGAAGCTAAATTGCTCAGCTTTGGCTTCAGCCCAGGGAGGAAGGGCTCGGGATTTGGCTTTCTGCTCTGGGCCCCAATGAGTCTAACGCTGGCCCTGCTCTCTGATTTATTTTGGCAGACCCCTTGAAACCTGCTTGCAGCCCCCCAGGGGAACTCAGACTACTGGTTGAGAAGCACTGTGCTAGACCACTTTATAGAGATATTGAGTAAAAAGGAGTGAGGGAGAGAGCCCTACATCAGTTATACCTCTAAAATTACACTTTATTACTATAAAAATGTAACAGTGACACTGCATATGACTAAGGCTATGATTTAATCATGAGTATATTTAGTAAAAGTCATGGACAGGTAACAGGCAAAAAACAAAAAAATCATGGCCCCATGACCTGTCCCTGACTTTTACTAAAAATACCCAAGATTTAATTGGGGGCGGGGACAAACAGGACGACTGCAGGGGGAAAGCTGGGGCCCACTATGGGGGAGGAACCTCAGCTGTGGCCCACTGAGGGGGAAGGGGGAGCCCTGGGGTCCCGCCGCATTGGCAACTGCTTGGGTGGTTCCGGGGGCTGCCAGAGCAGCAGCCAGTGACACTGGCTGCGAGACCGCCCAAGCAGCTGGTTGCAGAGCTGCTCTAGCAGCGGCTGGTGTGACTGTCCCCAGGGCTGCCTGAGCAACTGCTTGGATGACCCTGGAGTCAGCCACATTGGATGCTGCAGAAGTCATGGAGGTCACAGGAAGTCACAGAATCTGTGACTTCCGCACCTTACATGGCAGACACGGAACCCTACATATGACAACTCTTTTTACCACCAGGCTATTTTCCTTTCAGGATATATGGCTCTTGGTGGATATAATGCTTTTGTCTGACAGCACTGTTGTAATGAAATGTACATTTTCCACTGTAAATTTAATTAAAACAAGCCATGCAAGTATATGCAGCAGAGCACCAACTCCAAGGATTTGATGCAGGTGCAAGTGAATGGCTCAGGGATAGATAGTTTCCATTATCACCAAGCTGTTCTCTGTTAAAATGAAGGTTCAACGAGAATAAAACATATTTGTGAATACAAAGGCAGAGTGTATTCAGTAGCAACAGCAAGCTGTTTTAGTGGCGATTTAGACTAATTCTGTTCTCTAGAATCCAGATCTTGATTTCAAACTAGATGGGCATTATCCATAATATTGTTAAGCTATTGGAATGAATTTAAAATAAATGATTAAATAGTCTATTCTGACTTGTGGTCTCAGACTGTTGGGGGCTGTGACATTTAATTTATTTTAAAATGAAAACAAAACTGAGCATTTAAGAGCAAGAGAAATGAGTGCACTGAAAACAAGAACTAAAATAAGAAGTTGGCCTAGTAGTTGAAACAAGAAAAAGCAGAACATAGTAGAAATGTCCCTAGATAATCACAGTAGCAACAATATTTCTCCTTAATATGAGAAAATATGACCATAGCCTGAACATTTGGATGACCATGTTTTCTTCTCAGACAATTCAAATTTAAATCTTAGCAGTTCATGGACAAATGACAAGAATTTTTTCCCCTCAGCCTAACTGAACAGTGATAGTTGTGAGGGGTTGGAGCCGTTGGGAAATCACCTGATGTGCTGAGATATCAGAGTCTACCTGTTCTGCAGCATAGGCTCCCTTTAACCTGGTGACATTGCACTCTATATGATTTTATGAAAATATGCTAATGAGAGTGAATATAATGTAACTGGAACATGCTTCATGCAAAAGGTCTCATGTAAGGTATCATTACAAAGCTTATAATCCACTGAGTGTGTTCATCCTATTTGTATGACTGTATCATTCTTATATCTGAAACTAGAAATATGAAATATAACTTAGATCTTATTGTAATGATGCAGAGTGTGGGCCATTAATGGTGGCTTGGAATTTTGATGGCTCCAATTAACCAGGACAACTGACAGTAGATGGCTTTGTTTACTTGTAAGTCTTCCTGTATACCTGTGTGCTGGCAAGTGGGTGATGAAGTCTTACAGTGCCATGTGATCATATCACCTGAACTGGAATCCATCTTAAACCTGGTGCTTTTCCATTTAGAAGGAGGGATGGGAACCCAGAGAGGGACAAAGGATTTCTGCCTTGTGTAAAAGATATATAAGGGGGCGGAACAGAACAAAGGTGGCTGCAGTCATGAGAAATCCCCTGTACCAGGGGAAAGGATTGGGCCTGTACTAGGAAGGTGTCCAGTCTATAAAAGGAGCTTATTAAAACATCTCTGAGGGTGAGATTTTATCTCTATTCAGCTTTCTTACTATATTAGGCTTAGAGTTGCATGTTTTATTTTATTTTGCTCAGTAATTCACTTTGTTCTGACTGTTATTACTTGCAATCACTTAAATCCTACTTTTTTATTTAATAAAATCATGTTTTACTTATTAATTAACCCAGAGTATGCATTAATACCTGGGGGGGGGGGACAGCTGTGCATACCTCTCTATCAGTGTTATAGAGGGCAAACAATTTATGAGTTTACCCTGTGTAAGCTTTATACAGGGTAAAATTGATTTATTTGGATCCCATTGGAAGCTGAGTGTTGGAGACAGGAACACTTCTTAAGCTGTGTTCAGTTAAGCCTATTTGTGTGATGAATTAATAAAGAATGCATGAATGTGAAGCAACAATGACTTCATTGCCTCTGCAGGTGGTGATTGAAGGGGGGAGAGGAGGGTGTTTAGCTTACTAGGAAGTAGAGTGAACCAAAGGGGGTAGAGGGTGGTGTTCATCAAGGAGAAACAAAGAGAACTTTCACAACGAAGCCTGGCCAGTCATGAAACGGGTTTTCAAAGCTTCTCTATGCACAGCACATCCTGCTGTGCTCTTCTAACTGCCCTGGTGTCCGGCTGCACCTAATCAGCAGCCAGGCGATTTGCCTCAACCTCCCACCTCGCCATAAATATCTCCCTCTTACTCTCACAGATATTGTGGAGCACACAGCAAGCAGTAATAGCAATGAGAATATTGGTTTCACTGAGGTCTATCCGAGTCAGTAAACCGCCAGCGAGCTTTTAAACGTCCAAATGCACATTCTATCACCATTCTGCACTTGCTTAGCCTATAGTTGAACAGCTCCTGACTACTGTCCAGGCTGTCTGTGTATGGCTTCATGAGCCATGGCATTAAGGGGTAGGCTGGGTCCCCAAGGATAACTATAGGCATTTCAACATCCCCAGTGGTTATTTTCTGGTCTGGGAAGAAAGTCCCTTGCTGCAGTTTTTGAAACAGACCAGAGTTCCTGAAGATGCAAGCATCATGTGCCTTTCCCGGCCATCCCACGTTGATGTTGGTGGAACGTTCCTTGTGATCCACCAGTGCTTGGAGCAACATTGAAAAGTACCCCTTTCGGTTTATGTACTCACTGGCTTGGTGCTCTGGTGCCAAGATAGAGATTTGGGTTCCATCTTTTGCCCCACCACAGTCAGGAAATCCCATTGCAGCAAAGCCATCCACAAAACCCCACACATTTCCCAGAGTCACTACCCTTGATATCAGCAGATCTTTTATTGCGTGGGCTACATGGATCACAGCAACCCCTGCAGTAGATTTACCCACTCCAGATTGATGCCCGACTGACTGGTAGCAGTCTGGCATTGCAAGCTTCCACAGGGCTATCACCACTCGCTTCTCAACCATGAGGGCTGCTCTCATCTTGGTATTCTGTCGCTTCAGGGCAGGGGAAAGCAAGTCTCAGAGTTCTATGAAAGTGCCCTTACACATGCAAAAGTTTTGCAGTCACTGGGAATCGTCCCAGACCTGCAACACTATGCGGTCCCACCAGTCTGTGCTTGTTTCCCGGGCCCAGAATCGGCATTCCACAGCATGAACCTGCCCCATTAACAGCATGATGTGCACATTGCCAGGGCCCATACTTTGCGAGAAGTCTATGTCCATGTCTATGTCCTCATCAGTCTCGTCAGTGCACTTCCTCGCCTGGTTTTGCTTTGGCAGGTTCTGGTTCTGCCTATACTCCAGGATAACGTACGTGGTGTTTACAGTGCTCATAATTGCCATGGTGATCTCAGGGGGCTCCATGATCCCAGTGCTGTGGCGTCTGGGCTGAAAAAAAGGCACGAAACGATTGTCTTCTCTGACGGAGGAGGGGTGACTGACGACATGGCTTACAGGGAATTACAGTCCACAGAGGGGGTGGCTTTGCATCAAGGAGAAACACAAACAACTGTCACACAAAGAATGGCACCCTCAAGGATTGAACTCAAAACCCTGGGTTTAGCAGGCCATTGATTTCACGGAGGACGGGAGGAAGCAAATGAATACAAAACAAATTGGTTCTATTTCTTGTTTTGATCTACTCCATCTATCTTTTACATCTTTAGGGTAGTAGCAGACGGTGCAGTTTGACTGCTAGCCATTGTCGTTTTCTGGGTGCTCAGCAGAAGTCGTCTGTCCAGGCGCCCATGACTGACCTCACCAGGATCGGTTAAAAAAGCATCTAGGAATATGCCGATGACGGCTACCAATTGTAACGTGCCGTCTATTGCCAAAAGGCAAGGAGCTGCTGCTGTGTAGCAGTGCAGTCCCATGTCTGCCAGCACCCAGGAGACTTACAGTGAAGGTCAGCTGTGCGGGTTCCATGCTTGCTGTGGTATGGCGTCTACACAGGTAACCCAGGAAAAAAGGCGTGAAATGCTTGCTGTTGCTTTCATGGAGAGAGGGAAGGAGGGAGAGGGGGGCCTGATGACATTTACCCAGAACCACCCGCGACACTGTTTTTGCCCCATCAGGCATTGGGATCTGTCATAAACAGATAGTTAAGGGTTACTGCCTCTTTTACCTGTAAAGGGTTAAGAAGTTCATCTAGCCTAGCTGACACCTTACCAGAGGAACCAGTGGGGGAACAAGATGTTTCAAAAGGAAGGAGGGAAGTTTTCCTTTGTTTAGTCAGTTTCAGTCGGAGTGAAAAAGATCAAGGAACCAGCCTCTTATCAGAGTAGTAAGTTTTAGAAAGGGATAAATAGGTTTATGTTCATTTTCTTTGTAACTTGTCTTGGTACCATTAAAGGAATTAACAAATTTGGGTATTCTTGTGTGTATTAAAGTTTTTGCCCAGGGGAACATCCTCTGTGTTTTGAATCTGTTGTCTGAGAGACTAGCTGGTATGCTAATCTCTCCCAGAGGGTTTTCTTTTACCTTTCTTTTCTTTAATTAAAAGCCTTTTTCTTAATGCCTGATTGATTTTTCCTTGTTTTTTAGATCCAAGGGGGTTGGATCTGGATCCACCAGGAGTTGGTGGGAGAAAGGAAGGGGAGTGGTTAATTTCTCCTTGTAAGATCCAAGGGGTTTGGATCTGTGTTCACCAAGGAATTGGAGAAGTTTCTCAAGGCTACCAAAGGAAGGGAGTGCTTGTGAATAGTGGCAGCGATACCACATCTAAGCTGGTAGTTAAGCTTAGAAGTGTCCATGCAGGTCCCCACATCTGTACCCTAAAGTTCAGAGTGGGGAAGGAACCTTAACAGGATCTCAACCCAGAATCCCAATGGGCAGCAGAGACTGCGGGATAGCTACTCACAGCTACCCACAGTGTAATGCTCCAGAAGTCGATGCTGGCCTCGGTACTGTGGACACAGACAGTCGACTTAATGCTCTTAGAGCATTTTGCGTGGGGACACACACAATTGACTGTATAAAAATGATTTCTAAAGAACCGACTTCTATAAATTTGACCTAATTTCGTAGTGTAGACATACTCTTAGAGAAGGCTTTAATAGCCTGGCTCAGCAAGACAAGTTCAAGGGAGCCTATGCTGCAGAACAGGTAGACTCAGTGGTATATCAGCACATCAGGTGGCTTCCCAAGGGGTCCAACCTATCACAGTACAGAATTACAGAAGTGCAGGTACTTACAACGCAGGGTAAAATCACTCCATAGATTTCACACACACAATTCTGATTCTTGAGAGTCACAATCTGTTGCATATCCCACTTGTATTATTACTGAGATGTTCAGGTTAGTGTTCTATACCAAAATCTTTCTACATGTGGAAGAAAACCTTTGTAATTTGCTACGGGCTTGGCTACACTCTAAACTTCAAAGCGCTGCCACGGGTACTCCACCTCCCCATAGGGATTAGCTTGCAGCACTGGGAGCTGTGCTCCCAGCGCTGCGGCACTGTTTACACTGGTGCTTTACAGCGCTGTATCTTGCAGCGCTCAGGGGGTTGTTTTTTTCACACCCCGAGCGAGAAAGTTGCAGCGCTGTAAAGCGCCAGTGTAGCCAAGGCCTAATTGACTAATTTAATCTCTTGTGTAACACTTGATTTTAAAGATTAATGTAGTGCAATATTTTGAAAGTATGATGTAACTATAGCTGCAATTTGGCAAAGCATACTGTTTCATACATGTTGGAATATCATGTGTTTCAGATATCAAAACACTTTTTGTTGCATATATACCTTAGATGTTCCCCTTTTAGCTAACACTTGTTATTTTCAGGGTATCTGGTGTGTCTCTGAAGTCAGGGTATGGCTACACTCGAAACTTCAAAGCGCTGCTGCGGGAGCGCTGCTGTGGCAGCGCTTTGAAGTGTGAAGTGTAGTTGCAGCGCCAGCGCTGGGAGAGAGGTCTCCCAGCGCTGCACGTACTTCACCTCCTCATGGGGTTAACCTTGCAGCGCTGGGAGCCGCACTCCCAGCGCTGCGGCACTGTTTACACTGGCGCTTTACAGCGCTGTATCTTGCAGCGCTCAGGGGGGGTGTTTTTTTCACACCCCTGAGTGAGAAAGTTGCAGCGCTGTAAAGCGCCAGTGTAGCCATGGCCTTAGTGTGTGTGTTAAAATTAGAGTCTGGCTGCAAGCAGTATTTGAACGGAGAGCTGTTGACCTTTAAAAGAAAGTTGCACATACTTGCTTTGAAAATCACAGTGAGAAATACTTTTTGGAAATTTTATTTGAAAATAAAAGATTAATAAAATTAACATTCCTAATCCAGTTGCTGGCACCTCACTGCTTGTCAAAAAAAAAAAGTATATCTAGCAGAGTAGGGATACAACGAGACAACCAATCTTTAACTCTTTCCCTTGTAATTCCTGGATAGGGTATGTATATCTCATCACAGGTAGGGGGTAGAATACTGACTCTCTGCAATCTCTGAGATGGAATAGAATTAATAACTAAAAATGTTGATTATGTTTTTAATTAAAATGCTTTTAAACAGTAATAGAGTTTAACACCTGTAAAAATATGTGAGCTAGTCATGATCAGGGACCACAGGATGTGACAGTGCCTCATCTTTTTTACTCCTAAAAGAATAGGTCTGTGATCTTCTGTACTTAAAATTGATGCAACGAAGTACTTTGCAGAGAATCTAATGTACTTACTCTTTTCTGTTGCTCCTTTTACTCCCTAGTAATCTAGAAGATCACCTGACACTCAAAGGATTGTTCTTTCTGATACTTAATAGCCCAAGACATAAAAACATGCAAAGTCTATATCTTCAAATTTCCACTTAGGTCTTCTAATTTCCAGTTTATGTTTCACTTGTTATGATGTATGATTCTTTCTTTTGGCTACACTACAACTGGACTTTTACTTCTCAAAAAATAACTTTTTACCTTTTAACCATATAAATGTTGTGCCCTTGCATCTTATTTTGGATAGGAATAAGAATATGGTATGCCTACAGATTATATAGTGTTAGTTCTCTGTCTAACAGTGTGTAAACAAGACCTGAAAGGTTTGGGATGTGTTTTGTTTCTCTCTCTTTGCTTGTGAGCTTTCTCAGTTCTCATTTGAAAGGACAAGTGTGTTTGAATCTTTATTAATGATGGCATTTTCCTTTATTATTTGTCAGGTGTTTCATTTAAATAGATGATAACCAAAACAAACAAATTACAAAAGGTTTTTGTTTTGTTTTGTTTTAAAGTCTAGGACTTTCTTGCATTCTGAGTTGCTTCGGTCTCTTACCTTTATCAAATGCAGTTTTGTCATCCAGCCCTTCAGCAAAAAATGGGGGGGAAAGATCTGATAAATTTTAATTTAAAAAAAAATCTTTATAATAATTTTTATAACAGCAGACAGAGCACAAACACCATCTTTCCCTTGGCAGGTCACCTTTAACTAGCCTGTATGCTGGTTCTAAGGAATTTATGTTTTCATTTTTGGGATTAAGGCTCTTCCTAATTAGCTTGAATTTAAAAAATTCCCCTTCATAAAGTTTAGTATCGTTTTGCTAGTCTTAGGTACAACCTGTCGCACAGAAATTCAGGACCTGACTTCCGTGGAAGACTTACCTGCCTGGAGAACTAGTAAAATGCTGACATCACTCAGGATTTTTAGTTGGACTGCTCATGACTTTTTTTTTTAATCAACACTTAACTTCAGTGACTAACATTTTAGATAAAGGTTGTATTTAAATATTGAGTACCTCTACCCCTTCAATTAAGCTGTTAGGGCTAACAATAAAAATGCTTTGAGACCACTAGCAAATTAAGAGGAAATTAAAACCAAACTTGATATCGCTGCTTAAAGCAAACCCTTTTCACAACTTATTTATATGTTATAGCAAAGTCTAAAAGGGCATAAATCCAATTTTTAAATATATTCTTTGAAGATGCTCTTTAGTAACTTAAGCATTTATTGGTCTGTGTTATTGCTGTTCTGGAGTATGTTTAATATAAATCTAGAAGAGGCAAGGGGAGAAGACATTAGATATAATGTACTCATTTGGCTACAGATGTAAGAGGAGGAAACGTTACGAGCCAAAAAATCCAACATAGTTCAACGTTTATTTGTATTAAAGTTGTACTCTCTTTTTTAAAAGGCTTTCTGAAACTGTGAGCAATGGATGAAGACGCAAACCAAATGCAGCCCTTGAATGAGAAGCAGGTGCTGAACTCTGAAGGTGGATATGTATGGCAGGTCACCGATATGAATCGACTCCACCGTTTCTTATGTTTTGGTTCAGAAGGTGGTACATACTACATCAACGAGCAGAAACTTGGCTTTGAAAATGCTGAAGTTTTAATAAGACTGATTGAAGATGGTAAAGGTTGTGATGTGGTACAGGAAATAAAGACATTCAGCCTGGAAGGAAGGGCAGCAAAACAGGAGCCCATGCTTTTTGCTCTTGCAATTTGTTCACAGTGCTCTGATGCAAAAACAAAACAAGCAGCATTTAAGGCTGTTTCTGAAGTCTGCCGCATACCAACTCATCTGTTTACTTTCATCCAGTTTAAAAAGGATCTGAAAGAGGGCATGAAGTGTGGCATGTGGGGCCGTGCCCTTAGAAAAGCTGTTGCAGACTGGTACAATGGAAAGAATGGCCTGGCGGTTGCTTTAGCAGTTACAAAATATAAACAAAGAAATGGTTGGTCTCATAAAGATCTGCTGAGGTTGTCCCACCTAAAACCTGCCAGTGAAGGTAACAGTAATGTTTTATTGACCTTGAGACTGGAGTAGTTAAGAAAATATGCTATACCAGATACTACATTAAGCCTTTCATTTCTAGCATATGTCTGTCCTGGAAGTCTAAAGGTCCTGATGGTGCAGTGGTCTCTCAGCATCCATGTATCCTTCAGGTTAAACTTTAGAAATAAAACAGAAGCTGATAGCTAGAAAATATGGTCTGTTTATCTTGACTCTTTAAGAATAAATGTGGTCTTTTATTATTTTGTGTAACTGCTGTCAAGAGAAGGCTGAATAATTCTTACAAATCATTCAGTTGATTTTTTTCCCCATCAGTTGGCAAATACATTTATTTTTTCATTATTCAACCAGATCTGTTGTTTCCTCATTATTTTTGACCTTTGGTCACAGTTTTATGTTTCTCCTCAAATATAATCTATTTTTATATGTTAAAAAATGCAGGTTACTTCAAAATGTTTTAATGTTTTGTAGCATGTTGGGGTAACTGAAATATTTATACATAGCAGATTGACAGTCATCTTTTCATTGTATGTTCTGACTAGTTTTTATCTCCTTATTTTTCACAACGCTGTGTTTGCTGGGGCATAAGGTAGGGGACAAAACATTGTAAAGAAGACGACTTAAGTTTCAGCCTTCTAAAGGGAGATGATACAGTAAATAAAATAAATCTTGGAAAGTATTCTGAATTGTGCATCCTAATGTATTTGACTGTAGTGTTCTAACTTAGACCTGCTCTATTGATAGCTGGCTACCAGTTCTGTGAATGAAACCATAGTTAAAAGCATCCTTCTAACCAACTCTACTGCCAGACTTACTAAACTCTCTGATAGCTGGGTCATAATCCTGAATGGAAAATATTTTTGTCTTTCAATAGGACTCGCTGTAGTTACTAAGTATATCACTAAGGGGTGGAAGGAAGTCCAAGAGGCATATAAAGACAAGGAATTTTCTTCTGAGACTGAAAAATTGTTAAAATATCTAGAGGCTGTGGAGAAAGTGAAACGTACGAAAGATGAATTGGAAGTTATTCATTTGATAGAAGAGTATAAGCTAGTTAGGGAGCATCTCCAGACAAACCATTTGAAATCTAAAGAGGTGGGTATGTGTATGTAAATATTAACATCTTGCATCAAATAACTAATGCCCTTTTAAAATTTGTTGTCTTTTTTTATCTTGACAATTTTGGATTGCTGAAAATGTATTTTTATCCAAATGGAACTCTTAAAGCTTTATTTTTTTTT
The DNA here is from genome assembly GCF_007399415.2 of Gopherus evgoodei. NCBI lineage: Eukaryota > Metazoa > Chordata > Testudines > Testudinidae > Gopherus > Gopherus evgoodei. Next base: position 64,630,350 of record NC_044329.1, read on the forward strand.
TAAGTAGTTCATTCAACATGATGAAGCTCTCTGTATAATTCTGACATTTTAAATACATTGTTTACATATTTTGCTTGATGTTTTGTGTATACACCAGAGTCTGTCATCAAATTAAAATGTTGTTTCCCCCCATATACTACTGTAACAGGTGTGGAAGGCATTGTTGCAGGAGATGCCCATTACAGCAATGTTGAGGAATCTAGGAAAGATGACTGCAAATTCAGTACTTGAACCAGCAAGCCCAGAAGTAGCAATAGTGTGTGAAAGACTGAGAAATGAGAAACTGTTAAAAAAGGTAAGAACTGTTTTCACTACTCAGTGCTTTTACTTCTGATATGATTCTTTTCCTAAATTGCATTTCTTAAAAAGTGAGTGTATGTATTGATGAGAAATATTTAGGTAGGCTTTGACATAGTTAAATCCAATTACATTTAATAATTGCTAATCAGAAATAACCTTTTTATGTGAAAGGTTTTTTTTTACTATTCTGCAGTTGACTTCACTTTGCTTATGAACCGGAATTCAGGAAAGCACTTGGTCAAATACTTAACTTTAAGTATTTAACTTAAGTGTTTTCCTGAGTTGAGGCCATGGAGAATTTCATTTGCTGGTTTCATGCGTTAATGTTATAACTTAAGCATTCTTATGTCCTGCTTTAGTAATCAATTGTACATGGTCTTCTGAAGCTACTCCAATAGTGGGGTAAAAGTGCAGCAGTTGCTATTTCAGAGTTTGTTTGGATGCTGATATATAATTAGAAATAGTTTAAATTTATGAATTTCTGGAAGTTTAATATTGTTAATGGAAAAATCCAGCAGAAGCCTGGGAATGGACTGGAAGAGCAGCCTGGTGTACGTTCCATTTTCAGGCCCCTGCACAAGGAGAAGGAGCAGAAGTGAGGTTGTGAAGGTATCTCCTCACTCTTAAGGATCCCGGAGGAATCTAGGAGAGCAAGTGGAGAAGACATACATAGAGTCAAGACAGGAGGACAAAGCATGATAAGTGGAGGAGAGACACTCTTCCCCCTGTTCCCACCCCCCTTACTATCTCAGCCTTTTGAGGCAGTTGGTGAGAAAATGAAGGAAGAAAGTGTGGTGGTCCTTGCCACAGTGATGGATGAGTTACTTGGACTTCAGCACGTGGCTTCTTCCCTGGGCCTTCCATGGACTGGGGATGATGCAGAGAAGACTGCAGTCAGGGAATCTTCATTTTCCAGGATCCTCTCCAGGAGGCTCACAGAAGAGCAGAAGCCTGTCAGAAGAAAGGATCTACTCTTTTCCCAGATCCCTCCAAAAAGCTTATAGCATCAGAACTGGCAGGGAAAGAAGTGACCAAAAGAGGGGAGGAGCTGTTATTAAAGAGGGGAGTAGGTGTATACATGTTTAGATCTGTTGGACCTGCACAGTTGCTTGTTGGCACAAGCAAGCTACATGAACACCACTAAAAGAGAACAAAATGAGGGGAAAAATAAATTAGTAAAGCAAAATAAAAAACAGTGGCTAAAATACATAACAGACAATAGACTGGTGGTCCCCAAACTGTGGGATGTAACCCCTGGGGGACACAGAGGAACATTCAGGCAGGCACATCGGGGCTCAGGCCAGCCCCTACAGGGGGCGGAGAGGGAGCACCAACCCAGCCCTGCTTTGGCCCCAGCTTTGCTCCAGCCCTGCCCCCAGCCATGGCCCCTGCTCCCATCCTCGGCCTTGGCCCTCAGCCACAGCTCCACACCCAGCTGCAGTCCCAGTCTGCACCACAACCCAGCCTCAACTCTGCTCCAAACCCTACCCCCAGCTGCGGTCCCAGCCTCGACCCCCTTACCCCTATCCACATAGCCTGACTGTTGCTTCAGGAGGTGTGAGTATGGACATGGACAAAGCAGGGAACCCTGAAAAGTTTGGGGACCACTCAATAGGCTAACATAAAGTACTTTTCCAAAAAAATTAGTTTCAAATAACTGAATTTGGCAGCGTACTTTCATATTTAATACATGAAAATGACAACTTTTCTATTTTGAAAAAGGATTTATTTTTTTCCACTTAGCTCTGAGATGAAACCCTATTTAAGTGCTATAGTAGGTCAACCTAAAAGAAATCTCTTTCAGTTATTAAGATGGAGAATGCTTAACAGGGTTGTATTCTGTCCCTCAAATCTTCCAAGCTAGAAGATTCCCAGGCATAAGTTCTGTTTCTTTCCCCCCTTTTGTTATTACTTTAAATTGTTGATGTTTTCATCTTATACTAGATTGGTCTAAAAGTATGCCTGTTGATTTTCTTTTTTTTTTTTTTAGATCTGTCAGTTGACCATGAGATTTTTGTTAGCGTGTTTGCGAACAAGCTTGGATGGGTGGAGCTGCTGCTGTTTGATTCTGTTCTTTCAAAAAAATTCAAAAGATGTTTATGGGCAACTTCAGCTCTGTCCCAAGCACTCACGTAGAGTGTTGCAGGGATTGATATTGTCACTTCTTTGATTAATGTGTATATGATCGCTAGGAGGGTTAGTGAAGAGACATAGGCTGCAATTCAGTCAATAGGTTGATGATACACAACTCTACATCTCTATTGCATCTGACCCAGCTGGAGAAATGGAACAACTTGTTTAATGCCTTGATGAACTTAGGGCATGGATGAGAGCTAGCTGGCTGCAAAGCAATCCAGAGAAAACTGAGTTTATGTTGGTGGGCACCCTCATACCCTTGCCCCTCACAGAAGGAATGTCACTGCAATTTGTAAAACAGGTACACAATATGATGGTATTGTTAGATCCTGGGATGCGCCTGGGTGCCTTAGTAGAGATTTTTCATCTGTGCCTGATCAAAAGAGTGCAATTTTGTCTATGTTTTGTGTGAGAGAGAGGACCTTGGTGACATTATCCACGCTTTTGTTAACTCTCAAGATTAGACTGCTGCAATGCACTGTGCACAGGGTACACATTAGGACTATTTGGAAGCTGAAGGTAGTGTGAATACTTCAGTCTGCTTATTAAGTGGAGTTGCACTTTGGGAGCACTTTAGACCAGTGCTGTGTGATCTGCACTGATTCCAGTAATTCAAAGTGTTGTTTATAACTGTGAAGCCTTAAATGTATGGGTACCTGATTAGCGGAATGATTCGTGCCAGGGTACACTGCCGCAGTTGGCAATGGATCTGGAGTTCTCTCAACATAAATGAGAGAAAGCTACTGGGGAAAAAATTGCTGTGGTAAGTCATTGAATTTTTTTTAAGTTGCTTCACTCTCCTCCTTGGTTTGCTGGAGCCCAAACTTGTTAACCTTTGGGGCATACTGTAAATTTGTGAAAATTGTGAAATTTCTGGGGGTGCCCTGTAATAATTTATGTTCTGTATTGGCCTGGTTGTTGGGATAGTGTTTGCTGTATGACAAAATTGGTTTAACTCAATTGAGCAGTCTGCAATATAGGTCAGAAGGAGAAGAATCGCTTAATATAGCCATTTATCAGCAAACACTTAAGAGTTGGTAAGGGATAATGCCAAAACGATTGGACTTAATTATTCTGTCTCTGGCCTATGGCCAGCCTGTGAAACTGCTTTTAACAGGAATGGCTCAGACTTTTCAGGCACAGGAGAACAAAGAACTCAAAAGGTTTTTAAAAGGACTGTTTTAAAAAGGAGACATAAGCAAGTAACCAGACTTAAACTAGCCTCAGGCACAGGAACCTGGTGTCTGGAGAAGCTAGGCTTACATAGGTCGCCATCATGAAGTGGTGGGAATTAATAGTTAAGATAGACATGTGTGTAGACTGTTTGTTTTAAAATCATTTTTCTCTAAAGCTTTGTTCCTACTACTAAATAAAAAATACTTTTGTTTTTGAGAAGGTTGTTGATCACTGCATATCACTGGTTTTTGAAGGGTAATTGTACCCAGCCCCAGGTCTAAGAGTGGGAGAATTGCAAAGTTCCAGCCTGAGTCAAGTAACGGTATGAGGCCAAACAGCTGAGGAGGGTACTGTCAGACCAGAAAGGGGACAGAGGTGCAAGCAGCCCTATAACCTTTTTTTCTCTCTTTAAGTATGTTGTTGTTAAGGGATGTGGGGATTAAAGTAGATATATTTGTGCATAGCCACATTTGTTTTTATTTTGTTGTGATTTTTAATTCAGGAAATAAGTGCACAGAGAGAGCCTATAATTGTATTTTAAAAATTTGAAGAAACAATAAAATAAGGCAGATAATTGCAACTGTAGAGAGAGAATGCAATTTGTAGTTAATAATTTCTGCAATAATTGAACTTTGGACTTTTAAATGTATTTTTAAAGCATGTTTTGTTTATAGGCTCGAATACATCCATTCCATGTTTTGGTTGCATTAAAAACCTACAAAACAGGACATGGAAACCAGGGAAAACTTCGGTGGCTTCCTGATAAAGACATTTTAGAAGCTCTTGATGTCTCTTTTTACAAAACATTCAAGGTAATGGTCTGTTTAACTATCATATTGTAGATTCCTGCTAGAGAAGTCATAAGCCTGGCTTTGCAAATATCTGGAGTGTTTTAAAGCAGAGTAGGCAATAAGATACACAAGTATTCTTACTTACTGAGATTGGTCCTAAAATTTTCTCCAGGTATGATGGGGTGGACTAGGCCCAATGCTCCCCTGCTGGAGGCCACAGGATTCTACCATACCCATCCCTGAAAAGGAGCACTGGAGAGGTCCTTCAAGGGGCCTAGAGCGGTTGCGAGGAAGCAGCCAATCAGAGAGGCGGCTGGAACGGCCAGTGGGCCAGAAGAGCCATAAAAAAAGAGCTGCAGAACAAAGCAATAGTTAGTTAGTGCTGGAGAAGAAAGGACTGCATGCCTGGCTAGAAGAGCAGCAGGACCACAGACAGTCTTCTGGCAGGGACCAGGGGAGCAAGAGGCGTCTGGCTGGCTGCTAAGACTGAGCCAAAGACAGTTTTCTAGCAGGGGCCCGGGGAGCAATGAAGGAGCTCTTGGTTGGCTGCTACTGAGTAGGGAGTGAGCCTGGGGAGGGCTGCAGGGTATGGTCCCATATCAAGGCTGGGATTAATTAAAGACAGCCCAGAGAGGGCTAGAGAAACACCACCAGTGGGGTACTGAGATAGACCCTGGCGGACTGTATACCCCAGAAGGGGTTTGTTCTGGTTCACATGCAGATAGTGTGAGAGACTCGGTCAGAGGGCTGAGTCACTGGAAAAACTGCCTAAGAACCGCTGAAAGGGGCCACCAAAACTGAAAGGACGCAGACACCTCAACCAGAAAGGGGTGTTTGCAAGACGTGGGTAATGACCCCATTACATCAAGACTATTAAAGAACATTTTGCCTACTGCCTTAATTCTTTTTCTTATAGTGCAAGTGGATCTGTTTTCAGCTACCCAGTGCATTTAGTGGTTGTTTGTTTGTTTGTTTTTTTAAACGTAGATGGCCCAAAATAGGTGGTGGTTTTGTTTTTTGTTTAAGCATAGCTTAATGTTGGGGGAGAGGTTGTTTATTTTAAATTGAGTGACAGATTTTTTGCTGTCATTTTGTTAGCCATGTCTGATCATGAGATGTAGTCAGCTTTAAAGAACTTTATGGTCTGTGATATAAATGTGCCTTTCTGATAAGCATGATTTAATATATGAAGTGTTCAGGGGAGAAGTATTCTCCCCATAATTGAATTTTCCCCATATTTATTTAGGCACCTTAAAGTATAGTGTCCTTTTAACTTTTGTAGCTATCCATCTTTGTTCAAAAGCATTGGCACAAAATAAAAAATATATTACTAAATCATGTTATGAAATTATTACATAATAAAGTTCTTTCATCAGCTGTTAGCATTCCACTTTGTAAAACACAATATAATAATGTTTTCAGATAACCTACAGTTTCAGCTGAGGAATATCTGAACAATGAAGCTAATCTAGAAAGTGATAATTTTGATGAGTTAACCAAAACACTCGGGTACCTAGTTAGTTTTTGGTTTGGATTGGTTGTTTTTTCCCTTGGGTGTCAGGGCCTTTTCTGGAAACAGAATATTATGAAGTCAAGACTGCATTTTATTGCCATGTTTTTATGTCCATTGACTTTCAGATATTATGCATCGGTTAATTAGTTCTGTAATTACACTAGTTACTAATCTATAGTTCATGGGGAAAAAAATGCTGGTAAATGTTGAAGTAAGCTGGGTGTAATTCTTAAAAGGTTTACATTGTGTTGTAAGTTCTGTCACTAATACAGTATTTTGAAGTCATAGTACTTTTGCATTTAAACAATACCTAAATGTTTGGCTAAGTTGAATTCAGCTGCTGGCAGTATGGTTAGTTTCATTCGTTCTTGAGAGAACTTCATGTGGATTTGGTGATTTAGAGGGACAATTTTTCTGACAAATTTCTGTAATGAATCAATACCCCAGCATGATTCCATGGGCAGTCTTTCTGATACACTGAAAAATGAGGGTCCTGACCACGTGTCATCAATGAAGATTTCAAGACATTTTGTACCAGAGCCAGGGTTATTATTTAATCTCCTTTTTTGGCAAGATTTAAAAATGGGTAACTTCTTCCTGTCAAGCTAAATTCCCATTTACTTTAAACAGCTCAAGTTGCTCTTTTCCTCCTAAAACTTATTGTGTAGTTCTTACCTGTGTAGGATTGGCTCTGTATTTCAGAGCTAGATAAGTTATCTATTTTTATAAAAGATTCTGCAAATCATTTTAGAAATTTTTTGCATGAGCGGTATTATGTAAATGTAATATATAACATAGTATTGAATTTTTGTAGCAAAGGTTTAGTAATTTTAGTATTGTGTCAAAAGAGGGGGAATTCACTTGATTTGTTAGCTTCTTTAAATATACTCTTCTGGAATAGAAATGGGGGAGATGGGGGGGAAGGGGGAGAGAGAATTGAAAATAAATCAGTATTCTGATATTTTTATATATATATATTTTTTTCTGTCATTGTTTAGACAGTGGAACCAACAGGAAAGCGTTTCTTGCTTGCAGTTGATGTCAGTGGTTCCATGACACAAAGAGTTTTGGGCAGTGTGCTCAGTGCTAGTACAGTTGCTGCAGCAATGTGTATGGTAAGAAATGGATCTTTTCTTGTAGCCATCCAGAATTCTTTAGGCTTGATTATTTGGAACAGTGAGTCAGTATTGTACTGCTCTTCTGGCATAAAGATGCCTTCAAGATGCCACTAGAGGATTCCTTAAGCATGGTGGAAATCTGAGAGTGGCATACGGCCACATAAAGTAGCCTCTGTTTCAACTCCCTCCTGGCTTCTGGCATAGAAGATATGGCCAGGACACCCTTATGCATGGTTGCTAGAAAGGCCCCTGGAGACTGTTGGTAACCAGAATCAATAAGAGCAGCCTAAATACTAGGCTGGTACCCAGCATATATTAGCGGAATCTTCAGGCTGCTTTTGTCTTAAAATCACTTTCCTTGCAGCACAATGCAGACTGAATTGAAAGTGATTTGGGGAAATATTTATATATGAATCCATCTCATCAAGCCATGCTTTGAGGAATGTATTCACACATATGGAATGTTAATTTAGAAAGGATGTTAATATTTTAAATGGTGAGGAAAATACATACTTTTTTTCCTTTTTAGGTTTTAAAATTACTTTGCTGGAGATTAGTAATTTAGAAAAATACTCCAGTGCACTTTTCAAATAGCAGTCAATTTGTTTTTAAAACTTAAAGTTTAAAATGAAATTACTTGTGCTTTTTAAATTTCGGGAATATAGCAAAATAGAAATGTACAATGTTCAAAATGCAGTCTGTTTCCTATAACAGAAAGGAAAGAGAGAGGGAACAGAAAAAATGCAAACTTTTTAACTAGAAACTAAAAATTAAGGGTTTTTTTGTTTATAGTGATTAGGTCCATGAGTTCATCTTGGATTGCTGCAATATTTAGGCACTCTAGGCACAAACTAACTGCAGATAATTACAAAGTGATATAATTAAAATACTTGACCTAATTCCCTGAAACCTTATTTTTCTTCCAGGTTGTTGTACGCACAGAGAAAGATTCCAATATTGTTGCCTTTTCACATGAAATGGTCCCCTGTCCAGTGACGAAAGACATGACATTACCTCAAGTATTACTGAAAATGTCTGAAGTATGTGAACACTTTTAGTTTTGTTGTACTGTAGTTACTGTATAATTCTGATAAATTTATTGCCAAAAATTAAGACATAATTTGAGTGATTTAGTATTTGCATTCTAATTTGTGCTTTCTAATTAATCCCTAGTAGTGAATTTATTCTACATTTTAGTAAAATACTCTTCTTGTTTTTCTTAATATACCTGATTTCTACTGAAAAGCTATGTCAAACAAATCATATTACTTTACTATCTGAATAGTTCAACACTTCATTTTAAAGAAGTGGTATTGGCACATAATCTCATAAATTTAAAAAATGGATGAGAACAATAAATTCTGTAAGGCAAAATGGTGTAATTTTTTTTAATATTACTAAAAAAGCTTCTGCATTAGTACATAAAGTACTTTACATTTTCAAAGCAACTGTATAAACAATCATCTTTATATCTTCAATTTTGTATAGTCACTGCAATGTTCTAATTCATATTTTCCAGTACTGTTAACTTGTGCTTTACAACAGCATGTGCCGTAAAATTTATTAGTTTCTGGGAAATAAACTCCTCTGGTGATGTATACAAAGCCCATTGCAGTTGGATAAGACTCCAGTTGATATCAGTGGTTTGGTTAGCCTCCAATTACAGTATTGAGTAAAAAAGGCCAAAATTCAGGCCCCAGACCTACAACTTGATGAGAACAGGTAGACTTGTTCACCCATGTGGAACTCTACTGATTTCAGTGGACATGCATTGTTGCATTGCAGGATGGCACCTGCTGAGTTAGTCATCACAACTAAGGGCTGGTCTACACGGGGGGAAAATCGATCTAAGATACGCAACTTCAGCTATGAGATTAGCGTAGCTGAAGTCGACGTATCTTAGATCATCTTAGAATCACCCAATATCTTTCAACAAAACACTTCAGGTTTGATAAATCTGCATTTTCTAACAAAACCCTGTATCACTGAAATATTTTCAACCAGCTCTATAAACAAACATCATTTTAAATATATTTTGATACATTTTATGTTCAGTGTTTCTAATGCAATTAATGTCATAGAGTAACCCATTGAATGCTACATTGTAGATAGAAGTACGAAAGCTGTTAACTTTCTCATGTCCTCCTTTGTACTATCCAATTCAGGGCCACATTGCTGTTGGATAGTTAATCATAGCTGTTAATATGAAAGGATAATATTTATAAGATATCACTGTAATACTTCCAGCATTTTATGGTGAAGTGCCCTATACAGTTCTTAATAATATACTTATGTATTTTTAGATTCCAATGGGTGGCACTGATTGTTCTCTTCCAATGATATGGGCACAAAAAACACACACAGCTGCTGATGTCTTTATTGTGTTCACTGATAATGAGACCTTTGCTGGAGATATTCATCCTGCAGTTGCTCTGAAGGAATACAGGGAGGTAAATAACCTTCTGATAATACAGTATCATTTTCCTCTCATACAATAATGGAAAAAATATTAAATTGTTCAGAAATTTCTTTTGGAGGTGTAAGCATTTGTGGTTTAATGCAATAAATGTATGCTTTTGTAGTATAGAAAAAAGGTTCATTCTTGGAATCTTCTTAAACTCAGGGAGAAATGAATGGCATTAGTTGCAGATAAATCTTGGAACAAAACCAGGAATTTTTAGATAAAAATTTGTCATTAATTATTGGCCTAATATTTACATCCTGTGTTTAAGTTTCTGTAACAGAATTTGATATACTTAGTGCTTAGTGAATTTTTGAACTTTTCTCTTGGATATATGATTGGTAAATCAGTGAAATTCTACTTGTACAAAAAAAAGTGAAGTTCTGATATCCTTCAGTACTTTGTGATAGAGTTGTTTTCAGTAATGAAGTAAAAACTTGTATAGAAATAGCTGCCAGTATGAGATTATGGGAGCCTGCGAAGAAGACAGATCAACAAGAGTGAAAAAGCCACTCAAAGCAGAGCTTGAGGAAAGCTACTGAAATTACTAGCTCTGCAGGGTCTCCGGTAGCTTTTCTTGTGCTGATCATCTATGAGTCTATGAAAGCTCTGTAGACTTTCTCCCTATAAGTCAATTTGAAATGAAACTTCACTGATAATGAAGTCAAACTGCAGAAAAATGATTTCACTATAAACATAAAATGTTCAAATTCTAAACATAATAGATCTTTGACATCCTCAGTAGGCAAAAGATTTAATTTATATTTATATTATACCTTTTACTTTATATAACTCATGTGCGGACCTCAAAGTTCTTCACAAACACTAAAGACTTAGTTAATCACCACAGCACTCTTGTGAGGTAGGTAAGTGTTATCTCTGTTCTGCAGTTGGGTAAAATTGAGGCAGAGATGTTGAATGACTAAGCCAAGGGTCACCAAGAAGTCTGTGGCAGAGTTGAGACCTGATCTGACTGCAAGAGCTATGATTTATCCATAAATGCAGCTGTTCCTCCTATTAGGTGATTGGATGGCCATTACTGTCAATGGTCATCATATGAAATGTAGTCCATAGAAAATTTAAATGTTTTCATTTGAATAGTCTGTGCCGAAAAGTGGGTTAACTGTGTATTCCTGTCCCTAGGCTTTGGCGGTGTATAAAAGCAACTAATTGTATTTATTTCATTTTCACATAAATCAAACTGAGACTTTTATTTTGGTTACAAAAAAAAATATTAACAGCTAGATTTTGCAATTCTTACTCATGAAATCTCCTGCTGCCATCATCACTGAATCAGTGCACTGTGTAGTACCTGAGTAAGGACTGCAGGATTAGGCCCCAGATGATTTATGAATTTGTGTGTATATTCTGGTGTACTGAAAATGCTTTATTTGCTTTCCTTCCTACTTCTAGAAAATGGGTATTCCATCTAAACTGATCGTTTGTGGAATGGTATCAAATGGCTTTACCATAGCAGACCCAGATGATAGAGGCATGTTGGATATATGTGGTTTTGATACAGGAGCTCTAGATGTAATTCGCAACTTCACTTTGGATTTGATTTAATCTGTGAGCATCTGCTATTCACAGTGGATCCATTGCTGGCAAGAGACTCTGCCCTGAGAACTCCCAGCCAAATGTACACATGATGCACATATCAGAATGATACCTTTTTGTAAAGGGAAAAGCAGATGAGATATTACTTTTTTTTGTTGTTGTTGCACATAGTTTAAAAATAATAATGGCAAATCCTTCTAAATGTTGCTACACAGTTTATGATTAATTTCATTTATAATAGTTGAATAATACTAAGGTTTTCTGTCACTATACAATGCCTTTGTCTTCAATAATAAAATGATTAATTACTTCTGGTATTGGGAGTGAGGGCAGGAAAGGGAAATGGTGTTAATGTTTTTAAATAGTGTCAGTTTAACAGCAGTTTACTCAAGGGTTTTTTTGTTTTTCATCTTTGTATTTGAAAAGAATAAGATTCAACCATTTCCATTGTTCAGTTTCAGATCTATAAAAGAGAAATTATTTTCTGGAGTGCACTAGACCATGTAACTGTGATGGAGTGTAAAAGTTGTCAAATTTTATACTGACAAAGTGAAAGTGGAAATATGTGATTAAATTGTGATAATCAGACTTTTTTGAATAGATAACTATCTGGATCTTCTAAAATAAAATATGTAACTTTTTTGGTAAATTGAAAGGCAGTTTTTGTACATTGCAATTTCAGCAGCACTATTGTAAAATTTGTAGCTTTGTAAGAAATCTGTACAAATTCTTTTTAGCAAAAGAAAGGATCCCTGAAGTCATAAAATGAAGTCCCATCCTTCAAAGTAATAGCTTGCTGAGGTTTCAAGTGCTTTTTTGATGAGGAAGATTAACAAATGCATCTGAATTAGTCTAACTCAAATTTTTGTCATCATCTTAAAAAAAAATAGCTCTTTATTTCTGTATTATCTGCTCATTCTTTTGAAGAAATCTTCTCCTCCTAAAAAGGAGAGCACTTTCTGGCATTTAATCTGCTTAAAGATTAACTTTATTTCTCTGATTTTTAAAAATAAATTAAATCCATAGTCTATTTTCAAAACTACTTCTACTTCATAGTGACATTCTTTCAGTGATCTTTCTGCATTATACAGCTGCCCTCTTCACACTCAAAATCTTACTTGTTTAGCAATGTATTGGAAATGAGAGTTTTAATCTTCTGTATGACAATAAAGAAAGAAGAGGGCAAAAGGCAGAGGGGAGAAAGTTATGTCTACAGGTAACTTCTTGACTCTGTTTTAGAGCAGGAATTAATAATAACGTGTTTATATAATATCAGAAGGTCTTTTCAAAATGTCACAGATTAAGAACACAAGTTTTATCTTTAAGGTTTTTAGTAATACTTTACATCTTTCCCTAAATTGTATGCATTTGGCTGTCAGAGTCCTGCTCAGGGTGACCAGACAGCTAACATGAATAATCGGGACGGGGGTTGGGGTAATAGGAGCCTATATAAGAAAAAGACCCAAAAATCAGGACTGTCCCTATAAAATCAGGATATCTGGTCACCCTAGTTCTGCTGTCTGTGGTTATTTTAAAAGAGTAATTTGGTGTTTGTTTGAAAAAGACTGTAGTTATAAAATAAGCTAATTATAGTAAATAATACATCACACTTCTGTTTCTATGCTGAAAATATGCTTTGAGATGTAAAGCAGGTCTTCACATTTGAACAATGGATAAACTCTTGATATCTCATTATTCAATATGTTTAAAGTATAAAGAAAATAAGTTCAAAGTTAGTGTTTGTAGGATGGAGATTTTAGAGTCTGATAATATTTAAAATATCAGATGGGTGACGGCATGCCCCAGGCTTACTGCCTCAGTCAGACTAATGTCCAAGGTGTCATACTACTCATTTATGCCCTACTTCAAGGATTAATCAGAATAGTGAAGAATCCGACTCTGTCATGAATTTTACACGGACAGCACTTGAGCTGTTTTTTAAAATTATGTTGTTTGAAGAACTGGTGGTAATGGAGTAGTGCCTTTCAGTCAAAGTGAATGGAACTTCTTGCAGTTAATTGTTGGTAAGTGATAGTGCAGTAGTAGAATGAAGTTTTCAAAATGTGAGGCTACTAATGTTTTTTTCAGGTGACAATATCCAGAAGCAACTCCATTGCTTTCTTTGTAAAAGGAATTTCAAGAGGCAGCTGCCCCATCTTGTTTTTTTTCCTTGTAACCTATCCTTTTGGAGTGAGTAATTCCCTGACATTTTCAAGCCTCCTGCAAAAGAGGTGCAGAGAACGTGGGGAATATACTTGATCAAGATGTTTTTAGTTATTTCAAATAAAGGCACTGGTGGGTTTGTTTTTGTTTTTTAAATATAGTAATTTTTTCTAAATCACACAATAGTTGAATATTCAATAAAATGTTTACTACTGAGCCAGAAATGTTAATGAAAACTGGGTAGGTGTTGTAAGTACAGTTTCTTATTAGGAAGTAATAAAAGTCTAGTGTTTTAATATAAATAGTACATGGATTGGAAAATTAGGAAGGTGTGTACTTAGAAAATGTGAAGTGACCTTATGCAATTTTGCACAAAGTTATGATAATTAAAAGGATTTGATTGAACTAATGACCGTACTAACAGATTAACAGTGGAGAATTACATTAATACTGAATCACTGAAATAAGCCCAGTTGAAAACCTAAATCCTTGAACTAGATAAGGAGAGTGAAGGTAAACATTCAGTACAGTCAATAGGACATTAAGAACATCTGTTAGAGTTGTAAAACACTTCTAGTCATATCCTCTCCATTATTGAAAAGATGGAGTATGGAATATGCTCCTAAGTACTTATACTAATAGGGTTATAATTTTACATTCTGACTGGTTTTGTTTGTACTGATAGGGCTATATTGTCCCCTATGTGGGCTGTCTCCCCAAATGTTTCCATTAGTGGATGAGTAGGGTTTGTGCCTTCCTTCCATGGAAGTGGTAGAGAGAGGAGTCCTTTCCCCCCAATAGCAGATTGATTGAGATTTTCAAAGGCCTTATCTCTGGCAGGAGTCTGGAGACAACACAGAGGGGCTGCTGTCACCTACACCTCCTCCTGAAGGTTACCAGAGTACAGAGGGGGACAGCTGAAAGTTTAACACTGACAAGGTTGGTATTCGCGTACATGCTGAAGTCCTGCAAGTCTGGAAGACATATTGCCATTCACCTCATTCTCTTTTAGCATATGGTTCTGAACCCTAAGGTCAGAAGCATAGAGTATAACATGACTGCTATTGTTATGTTCTTTAGTCATAAATCCAGTAATCCAACAGTTTCTATCTGCAAAATGAATAGGTCAAGATAATTTGCAAATTGGAGTGTGGATGTGTGTGTGGGTAAGGACTAATAGTTACAGTAACATTAAAAAAATTAAAATGTGTGAGCTAAAGGCATAATTGCCAAGCTTTATTTAGAATTAAATTACTTAGGTAAATATACTGAATTGCATTTTCACCAAAGAGGAGAGATGACCTTATCAAGTTAATGTTGTTTGCATTGGTGGAACACTTTGTTTCCATTTGGCTCTAGACAAAATATAATCAGATACAATTGTACACTAAGATTTATTACAGAAAGGGGAAATTTAAGAGCTAGTTTAAAATTAAGTTTTTCAAAGCGAATATGTCCAAATGTCTGCAATGGGCAAAAGTCCAGTTAGGGGTGTGATTTGATTTCCTGATACCTGCCTGAATAAAGAGGCTTTCAAATCAATTTACATTTCACTAGGAACCCCCATGCTAGTCTTAGATTTTCATTAGAATTATTGATAGCTACAGAATACATATTGTGGGTTGTTTAAAGAATGAAAAACACTTAGTAATATCTGGGTTTGTAATATAAAGTGCTGCTGTGCAAGAGGTTAATGGGGTTTGGAACCATTTCAAAAATATCTAACATTTTCAGGTGTTAGGATAACATCTAACTATTGTGTATATTTAAGGATGTAATGGTGACAGGCTTGAGCTTTAAGAAAGAAATGGCGGGTGGAGAGAACTGGAAGCATAATATGTAAGTAAAATACAGAAAGGGCGATCAAGTGCTCATGAATTTTATACGCCAAGAGCTTGCCTCAAAGAAGTGAGAGGATACGTTTTTGATCTGAGCAGTGACAAGAGAGCCCAAACTGTAGACCCATTGACTCTTCCCCAGAAATCATGTTCATCTATGTCTGGTAATTTTGTTCTTTACTAATACTATAAGTTCAATGAATTTGCCTGGTACTGAAACTGGCTTACTGGCCTGTAATTTCCAGGATCTCTTCTGGAGCCTTTTTAATTGGCATCATATTAGCTCTCTTCCAGTCATCTGGTATGGAAGCTGATTTGAGTGATGGCTTACATACCACAATTAGTAATTCTGCTATTTCATATTTGAGTTCCTTCAGAACTCTTCGATGAATATCATCTGATTTGGTGACTTTTTACTGTTTTATCAATTTGTTCCAAAACCTCGTCCATTGACACCTCAATATAGGACAGTTCCTCAGATTTGCCACTTAAAGAATGACTCAAGTGTGAGAAGTCTCCCTCCCATCTTGGGCAGTGAAGACCAATGCAAAAAATTCATTTAGCTTCTCCACAATGGCCTTTTCTTTCTTGAGTGCTGCTTGATTGTCCAGTGGCCCCACTAATTGTTAGGCAGGCTTCCTGCTTCTGATGCACTTAAAGATGATGATAGTTTGAGTCTTGCTAGTTGCTCTTCAAAATCAGAGAGAAAATAAGACTGATCGGGGTGATATTCCTGCTCAGACAGCTGCAAGAACCTCACCACTGCACATGCTACAGGCAGTTGGAGAGCTCAGGAGAAGCCTTAGCAGCACCAGCAGCTCTGTGGAGGATTGGAGAATTGATGCAAATAAAATAATGCCAGCTTTGTGAGGTACATCTTAAGTACAGGGTTTAGTAAGTTGTATGGGGCTACCTGCCTCCTTTTGATTTGCAGAGCTTAACTAACATCTAGAGAAGGTGGGTATGTATCAACATAAACTAGGAGAGAGAAAAAACTTGAATATAAAATTTTTGATTTAAAAAACATGGAAAAGTTGTTCTTTAAAGATGGAAATATATATTTAAGGTACATACTTTTCCCTTTTCCCTCAGACAACCTTAATCATGATCTGCAAAGAATAAATTGATCTTGAGTTATTTTTATGATATATAAAGGCAGGATTTTGTCACCAACCTTTTGCTTGACATAGTTTAGCTTTAGTAATTTGTGGGGGGTCCATCCTCGTAGAACATGTGGTGATGCAAGAATATATGAAACATGAGATTGAGACTGGAAGTGGAGCAATTAAGGGGAAGGGATTTTGTGTCTGTTTAGAACTTTTGTTAACCCCCTATTTAATTCCAATGCTTAACTGAGAGAGAGAAAAAAGGATGTCTTGGTTAAAAATCTGACATTGCCTTGAATTAAAGTGCTAGGGAAAGCTTGTGGAGGACAGAGCATCGACACTGTTTCACAACAAAGCCGAGGAAGACTAAACTTGACACACCTAATATTTCTTTTTTTCAAAAGGAATCCTTTATGATTAACTGCTCCTCCCTCCCATGCTAATTTAGCACCAAGCTTTAAGATAGCTAGCAACTGTAAGACTGATATCTACGTAACAAGACAGATATGCATGATAGTAGTAACCAAGGGAGGTTTTTAAAATAATGCTGTCTTTCCTGCAACAGCTGTGCAGTTGTATATTAAGATGAAGCTTTAAGACTATCTGAGGCTGTGTCTTTTACACTGCTGCAACGTAACTGCTGGTGTATAAGATGCTGGGGTGAGTCTGTCACACTGCAGCAGGGAAATGTTCAGAACCATAGATTTGAGGGGGAAGTGGGTAGATAAATGAAGCACTGAGAGGGAAAGGAAGGAAGCATGGCAGAAATACGGTAGATTTACTCTAATTAGCTGTTACCTAGTGTTTGTTACACAAAGATCTCAAAGCACCTTACAGAGAAAAGTAAATATAACTGTCCCTGTTTTACAGATGAGTTGAAAGGTGAAGTGATTTGCCCAATGTCACACACTTAAGTAGCACAGCCAAAAATAAAGCAAGGGTGAGCCCCAGTTCAGTGTCTTATCCCAAAGACTGCATTGTGACCAGCTGTTCAACTCAGAAAATTCCTTTTTGGTCAACTCAGAAAATTCCTTTTTGGTCATCTATCTGCCCTTTTTAACAGTATAGCATCTTATGGTGTTCTAGCTATTAGTATAGAATTTGCAATGTTTGACCTATAATATTTTGCATAGCTTCCTAGGCTGTTTTTCTTATTCATATGCTCTGAAAGCCTCTCCTCTGCAAGTCAGTTTTGTTATGGAATAAAGTTATGTGAGCCATGCATTTACCTGATTAGTGTGCACGTTGAACTGCAGGAGCTCCAACAACCTAATGGTGGTGCCTTTACCACGCGTTAGTGGTATTAACACTAGTTAAATTACTGTATTTGTATCACTTCAACAGTACCCTACCAAAACTTAACTCGTGACTTAAAACCTACTTGCAACTGATGCTTGAAGCTTTCCCTGGCACTTCAAGAAGCTAAGCCATCTGTTTTCAGATTTTTTAAAAAGTTTCTAGCCCATATGATTGTGAGGTGGACTTGAATAAACTGAAGCAATGTTGTCTTCCTGCCTAAAGACAGATTGTTTCAGTCCCTCTGGGACTGCTCAAAGAGCTTCCAAGCAGCGAAGTAATAGCTCTCTAGACAGTTGGCATGCTGGTACTCAGAATCTGGTGGGAGAGTGGAAGAAATGACAAAAAAGTGAATTTCACACTACTGCTAGAAAAGCTTGGGGTAGCACATGTGGCATCTGAGCTGTTGTCTCAGGACCAGAGGCAGATCTCCCCAATGTTGCATGACAACTTTAAGTAGTAAGTAAATAACAGCGAGATATGTCAGCACCTAAAAAAGTTAGGTGGAAAGCAATTGCCCTCTCGTCCCCACAACAAAGCTGCTTATTTCAAAGTTACACAAAGGAACTGTGAAGTCAATATGTACCTTATATTTTTAAATGTACATATATATTGCATATGGACAATTGAACACAGATGGACATATAACTTAAATCATATTTCTATATGAAATCTACTCTCAGAATCTCACTCACCCACTCCTGTATCAAACCTGTGTCTGAGCCATTGAAGTCCTCAAATCATGGTTTAAAGACTTCAAGGTGCAGAGAACCTTCCAGCAAGTGAGCTGTGCCCCACACTGCAGAGGAAGGTGAAAAACCCCCAGGGCTTCTGCCAATCTGCCCTTGAGGAAAATTCCTTCCCGACTCCAAATATGGTGATCAGCTAAATCCTGAGCACGGGGGCAAGACTCACCAGCCAGACACCAAGGAAAGAATTATCTGTAATAACTCAGATCTCACCCCATCTAATAGCCCATCACAAGCCATTGGGCATATTTACCACTAGTAGTCAAAGATGTATTAATTGCCAAAATTAGGCTCTCTCATACCAACCCCTCAATTTATTAAGTTTAGTCTTGAAGCCAGATATGTCTTTTGCCCCTACTACTCCTCTTGGGAGGCTGTTCCAGAACTTTACTTCTCTGATGGTTAGAAACCTTCATCTAATTTCAAGTCTAAACTTCCTGATAGCCAGTTTATATCCATTTGTTCTTGTGTCCACATTGGTACTGAACTTAAATAGTTCCCCTCTCTCTCTCTCTGGTATTTATCCCTCTGATATATTTATAGAGAGCAATCATATCTCCCCTCAGCCTTCTTTTGGTTAGGCTAAACAAGCCAAACAATTTGACACTCCTTTCATAAGACGGTTTTCCATTCCTCGTATCATCCTAGTAGCCCTTGTCTGAATCTGTTCCAGTTTGAATTCATCCTTCTTAAACACAGGAGACCAGAACTGCACACAGTATTCTAGATGAGGTCTCACTGGTGCCTTGTATAGCAGTACTAACACCTCCTTACATGTAAAATTACAGTGCCTAAACGATTAGACAAAAACTTTATTTACCTTGTATATCTGTATATAGTCAGATTCACTATTACCATGTATGTTGGACCTTCATCACATTTAAAAACAACTAAACTACTAAAATTGGCAGGGGAGCCAGCAGCACGTGTAGTACCTGAAACTACTTAACTATATTACTGAAACAGAACAGACTGGTTGTTAAGTGTCTCAAAGCGATTAGAACTTAGCGTGTTTAAAAAAATAAAAAAAGTTTCCAACTGTTACTTGAGAGTATATACAGAACTGTAAGAAAAACTCTACTACTGTAGCTTACCATGATACTGCCTTTAATAACAGAACTTTTACATCTGCAGAAATGTAATTAAAATCTCTAACTGCAGACTTCATATGAATAAAAGACATTAAGTGGTTTTTTTTAGTGTCTTCAGTGTACATAATTTGACAATCTTCAGGACTGACGTGATTTTATCGGAAACACTAAATTGCACTGTCATTTTTTGTTCCAACACGACAGTAAAATTAGCTAGAAAATATAGCAAACCAACTCACATTACAATCAATAGGATACTACAAGGTTTTGAAGGTGATAAGCAGTGCAAGTTTTCACTAGTTGTGTTTGTCACCTATTTCACAGAACCTCGTGTAGCACTTTTTAACCTATTTAAAACATGTTGTCCTTTATGTCTCCAAAGCACTGTAACAAAAATAGTAACTAATCCACACAAAAGCTCTGTGAGGTAGGTAATGGCTTTCACTTCCATTTTATGAATGGTGAAGCTGAGGAAGGGAGGGTTTAACTATTGCCCAAGGCCATAATGTCTGTGTTAGATAAATGATTTCAAATTGATGAATTATTCGCTCCAAACCCTAGTTAGTTTAGGAGACCATGCTGTACACGTAGGCCTAAATTTTCAAGTTTGGGTGCTTAACAATTGGCACCTGAATTCATAGTTAGGCTCCCAAATAAATGGCCTAATTTTAGACCTTGTGGGTTCTCAGCGTTTCTGAAAGGCCATTTATTTAGAGGCCTAAGATGGATTTGTAGGTACCAAACATCTAGAATAGGGGCACTTTAACTAAGGCTAAGGTAGGCTACATGGCAGATCAGAATTTTTTGCTCTTCTCATTTGACATTGATGAACTAATGGAAGCAGCTTGCCTTCCTGGTGAAGCCTTTGAGTATCTGTAGCACCTCCGATGAAAGCCCCATTAATAAACACTCTTGGAACCTGTTAAGTATATGAAAATTACATTAGTTATTTTGCTGGAGGTAGGCTAAAAACCAAGTGTGGTCATGCATGCTGCCGCACTGCCATATAAACGCAGGAATGCTAAGCTTTTACATACTTGCTATTTGATGCACCACATTAGTGGACAGTCTTACATTTCCATAATAACTTCCTATAAAAGGGGTCCTGAGATGAATTATATTAAACAGAGGCATCACTCCATCACTTTCTCCTTAAAAGTAATACGTACCATTTGCACATGGGTTTAGAACATGCAGTGGAAAAAATGATTCAAATGAAGTTACAGAGAATTGTTACAAAGGCAGAATGTAATTCCCAAAGGTGCCAGGATACTGGGGCTAACATTTCTACCCAAGCAAAAAGTGTCCCTGATGGATTTCAGTTTTGTGTCTTTGATGTGACCTTTGTTTAAAGTCTCTTCTGACAGACAGCAGGATCAGCAGTACAGTAACCATCATGACTCTGGAGTGGTACGTCAGCACCAGGAGGAATGTGAGATACCTTACAGAAGCTTTGCTACGGCTTCCTCAAGCACCTTGTGTTTTACTTAGGAGCTCATATAAAGGTTCCATGCAGCTAGCATGCAAGATCTGATGAGGTCACAATTGGTGGGCTATTGCTTCAGTGAATTAGCCCCCCTCTATTTTAGTTACTACATCTGAAAAGATGTACTCACCGTCCTGCCACCAGTCATTTGATGAAGAATGTCTTGAAACTGGCTTCCGTTTTCATACATGTCTAGTTCTACTGCTGTGTAATTTACATTCATATCCTGGAACAGTTTTTTTGCCATTTTGCAGTAGCCACACGTTGTTTTAGAGAAAATCACTACACAGTTGTCCGAAATGGTTTCCTGTATTTTTTAAATAAAAAAAGGGTTGAGTCAATGTATTCTGCACGTGGGTACTAATTAAATGAATTAATCACATTCTTAAAGAAAGTCTTAGACAAAAGCAATATGTTTTGTCTTTTCATTATGGTAACAAATTCCAAAAGGTATAAGTAGGTGTTTTCAGTGGGGTCCCACAAGGATTAGTTCTTGACCCTATGCTATTTAACATTTTTTGTCAATGAGCTGGAAGAAAACAAAAGATCATTACTGATTAAGTTTGCAAGAGACACAAAGATTAGGGAAGTGGTAAATAATGAAGAGGATAGATCACTGTTAAAGAATGATCACGATCACTCTGTAAGCTGGACACAAGCAAACAATATGTGTTTTTAAATGGCCAGATGTGAAGTTCGTATCTAGAAACAAAGAATGTAGCTATAGTTACAGTACGGGGGACCCTATCCTGGGAAGAAGAGAGTCTGAAAAGGATTGGGGTGAAGGGAGAGTCATGGTGGTGGTGGATAATCAGCTGAACACAGGCTCCAAGTGAGACACTATGGCCAAAAAGGCTAATACAATTCTTGGATGTATAATCGGGAATAGTGAATAGGAGCAGAGGTGTTATTTTACCTCTGTAAGGCATACATTTTAACAGCGAAGGCAATTAACCACTGAAACTATTTATCAGGGGCTGTGGTAGTTTCTCCATCACTGGATACCCTTCTAAACGTTCAAACAAGAATTTAATTCAGGGACATTGTATGGCCTGTGTTATGCAGAAGATCACTGTAACTCAGTGGTCCCCAATGCGGTGCCCACCAGGTCATCTAAGTGCACCCGCGTACTGGCTGGTGGACAAGCATCTGCCAAAATGCCGCCAAAAAACTGCATCATCAAGAGATGTCTCCACTGAAATGCTACCAAAAAGTGGCGGTGCTGCCAAAATGCTGCTGATTTTCGACAGCGATGCCTCTTGACGTTGCTGCTTCTCTGTGCCATTTCAGCAGATGCTTGTCCACCGGCCACAGTCCTCAGTGGCTCATCGTCCGGCGCCCGCCGCCCAGAAACGGTTGGGGACCACTGCTCTAACTGTTTACAATGACCCCTTCTGGCCTTATAACCCATGAAGCGGGACTGGCTGGGCAAGAAGACTAGTACAAGGAGCTGGAGGGGAAGCTAGGATTGGCTGGACAAGGAGAATGGGACTTGAATGAGAAGCTTGAGGAGTGGAGACTGCGTAGGTGACAAGAAAGGGACTTGGATGAGAAGCCAGGAGTGTAGAAGAGAGAGGACTGGCACAGGGATAAGTTGGAGAGCATGGGTGAGAACGGGCTCCCATTTGAGTGGGGTAGTGGACAGAAGAGTCTGGGACCACTACAGCACACTATCCTGCAAAACACACTCAAAAGTTAGAGAGACAGGCCACCTTAATACTGACATTTCCTGACTTGAGTTCTTGATTTTGTAACCTTAATAACATAATAACTTTTAACATAATGTGCATGTGTAATTTTATATTGTTTGAGTGATAAAATGCTAGAGTGGTCCAAGGAAAACACCTCTAAAGAGAGATCTGAAGACAGACTATAGATAAATCATGATAAACCCCAGGGAACAGAACATTGTAGGGGGCTGGCATGACGGGATGGACCCTTCCAAGAATCCCCCAAAATATAACAGAGCTGTGGGTAACATGGCTGTGATAAGTCATCTAAAGGTAAAAATGACGCAGGTCTGACAGGCTGTGTAGTCAAAAGATGAATGTGGAAAAAAGGATAAAGTTCTTTCTAGAAATGTAAGACTATTACTTTACTGGAGTTGAACCGGAGATATTTTCTAGCTCTCATTGCTTAATTAATTGATTTCATTGGATTTAACCCCTCCCCTCCTCCAAGACATCACCATTTAATAATGACACTAGTGGTGAACTTAATTGATTTAAATGGGACACTGTGAAAGTATAAGGGTTTGCCCACATGGATTAGATTGCAGAACTGGAGTTCAAAAGTATAATACACTATTTACTGGACTAAATTTACAGATCAGATTCTGTAGCCTGATGTAATAAAAAAGCAATCCTTGTACTGAGTAGAAAAAATAAAGGAAGTCAGTAAATTGCTATCCCTTTTTCAAAGGCTAGAAATAATTATTATTTCTGAATAATAAATGACCCCTTTATTTACCTGGATCTTGTTCACAGTGGCAGCATTAGACAATCCCATTGAAGTAGATGGACTATTTCCCATTCTAAAAATAAAAATGTTAGATAGATAAAACCTCTTTTTGAAAAAGTCACTCACTTTTATGGTTCTTGAGTTATTTTAAACATGATACTAAGGCTTTCTGTCAAAACAACTTCACTACCCCCACCCGATTTTTTAGGTATCCGCAAAGTGCCTGGAATAGAGACAGTTTGACATCACAAATCCATTGGTATCCCATGATTTTGTCTCTGCAGGTTTGGCATTGCATAGCAGTCATTAGTTTGAAGTGAATTACAGAAACATTCCTTTTTAAAATGCCACCTAACAAAAGAATTAGCTACATTAGTATTTTTTGTTTCTTTAATTATTCTGGTGTAATTAAAGTGGCAAACCCACCCTAGCCAGGATTCAGTTGCAGTGGTCCAAAGGTACCTGCACCGGCGTAACTTATTCTGGTTTGTCTGCTAGAGTTTACGCGGTGTAACTTTCTCCTTAACGCAACGACAACACTCGATCTCCCTCCCCCAGTTTACTATACCAGTGTAACTCTCCCAGTCCTAGGGGACCAGACCGGCAATGGTATGGGAGGGGTCGATCCCCCGTTTGCCTTGGGCTTGGCTGATGCATCTGCCCGGATGCGGCAGCGGCGCCGCTGAGAGCGGTGGGGCAGGCAGACCCCGTTGAGGGCGGGCAGCTGGCGGCTGGCAGGCTCCGCCGGCTTGGCTAGCTCCCTGCCGGGCTAGGCGTGCCCAGTACAGGGAAGCACATCCTGAGTTGGGCTCGGGCCCAGCGCACGGCCCGCCATGCTCCGATCGGCGCGGGCCGCACGCTCTGCTCGGCAGCGGCACGGGGTTGGTGACAGTGGGGCAGCCCCGCAGCGGCCACGGAGCAAGCGGGCGACCCCACTGGGGGGAGAGGCCGATGCAGGCGGGGCCAGACCCGCCCTTCCCCGGGGCCCCAGGTGGGTGCGAGGTCACATCCCCGCAGCGGAGCAGCTCCAGGGCGACCCCGCCGCACGGACCTGAGCCGGCTGCCGGCGGCGCGCAGGGCTCCCGACAAGGCCATCATGGGCTCGCCGGGCCGGGGGAGGAGCCTGGCCAGCCCCTGCGCCAGCTGGGCTGCCCGCCGCTCTGCCTGCCCGCGTTCCTCCCTCCCTCCGCGGAGCCCAGGGACCGCCCCGCCCCCGGCGCTGGCCCGGGAGAGCAGTCTCTGCTCCGCTCCTCCAATCGCCTTCGTCCACAATCCGACCCTCCCCCGCATCCCCCCCCACACATGCCCCCTCCCTCCGCGGCCACGGTACCTGAGCCGCCTTCTGCTACTGCATTAAGCAATGGGCGGCACATCTGTCAGCTAGTGGTTGCATGCTCCTGTCCCCTGGGGGAGAGGTGGGCACAATGCAGTGGCTTGTTTTGGGAGGGGTGAGGTGCTAACGCCACATTCTTATGTATTGGTGTCAGAGAAGGCAAGGTCAAAGAAACGCCTTGGCACAGGGAGCAGAAGGTAGTGAGGGTTGTGATGGTTCTTGGGTGAGTTTATGCCAGCAATGCCCTTCTGCCATGTACATTGTCCCACCACAGTTAGTTGGTTCCTGGATCCAGTGGTACCTCCCGGTAGGCTGGGGGACAGGACTTTAGAAGGCGTAAGGCCATGTACATTGGCCAAACCAGGCAGTCTAGGCAAAACAAGAAATGGACACAAATCAGACATCAAGAATTGTAACATTCAAAAAACAGAAGGAGAGTACTTCAAGCTTCCTGGACATTCAATAACAGACTTAAAAGTAAAAACGAGGAGCACTTGTGGCACCTTAGAGACTAACAAATTTATTTGGCATAAGGTTTCAGGGGCTAGAACCCACTTCATGAGATGCATGGAGAGGAAAATACAGTAGGAAGAGATATATACATATATAGAACATGAAAAGATGGGGGTTGCCTTACTAATTCTAATGAGACAATTCAATTAAAGTGGGCTATTATCAATAAGAGGAAGAATCACTTTTGTAGTGGTAATCAGGGTGGCCCATTTCAAACAGCTGACAAGCAGGTGTGAGTAACAGTAGGGGAAAATTAGCATGGGGAAATTAGTTTTTATTTCTTGTAATGACCCATCCACTCCCAGTCTTTGTTCAGGCCTAATTTGATGATGTACAGTTTTCAAATTAATTCCAGTTCTGCAGTTTCTCATTGGAGTCTGTTTTTGACTTTTTTTTGTTGAAGAATTGCCACTTTTAGGTCTGTTATTGAGTGTCCAAGGAGGCTGAAGTGTTAAAAGTGGCAATTCTTCAACAAAAAAACTTCAAAAACAGACTCCAATGAGAAACTGCAGAACTGGATTTAATTTGCAAACTGGATACCATCAAATTAGGCCTGAATAAACATTGGAAGTGGATGGGACACTACAAAAAGTAATCTTCCCTGTGTTAATACTCACACCTTCTTGTCAACTGTTGGGAATGGGTGATGTCCACCCTGATTGCATTGGCCTAGTTAACACTACAAAAGTAGTTTTTCCCCCTCTGTTGATATTCATCCCTTCTTTTCAACTATTGAGAATAGGCTACTTCCACCTTAATTGAATTGGCCTCATTAACACTGACCCCCTCCCCCCACTTGGTAAGGCAACTCTCATCTTTTCATGTGCTGTAATTTATATACTGCTTACTGTATTTTTCACTCCATGCATTTGATGAAGTGGGTTTTAGCCCACGAAAGCTTATGCCCAAATAAATTTGTTAGTCTCTAAAGTACCACAAGGACTCCTCGTTGTTTTTGCTGACACAGATGAACACGCCTACCACTCTGAAACCTGTCTTAGGGTTGGTTTACACTACACAGCTAGGTCCACATAAGGCAGCTTACCTCGACCTAATTATGTCTTAATTACAGCCTTCCTCCTGCTGATGTAAGTGCCTACCACACCATCATAATAACTCCACTGCCACCAGAGGCATTAGGCTTATATCCCTGTAGTTAGGTATATCTATCACTGCAGACGCTGCATCCCTTTCATTGCCTCCTGCCCTGAAATTAACAAGGCAACTAGAGCCCAGCTGTCCCCTGCTCCTGCGGAGAGCTGGGCAGCTAGACCTTGCTCCCAGCTGGAAGAGAATGGACCGTGCTCTCAGCTGGGAACCAGGATAAGAAGCCCACATAGTTTCCCCCCCACTTCCCTGCTTCCAGCTAGAACCAAGCGTGAGAAGCTGGGCAGGGGGACTGAGAAGCTAGGGTAGCTGGACCCTACTCCCTGAAGGTGAGAAGCCCTAGGCGGCTTACCTTGGCTCCTAGTGAGGAATGGGGAGGGGAGAAGCCCTGGGAGAAGTCTCCTGGCAGGGAATGAGAAGAGGAGAAGTCACAGCCATGCAGTTTCTCGCCAAGAACAGGGAGCAGAGAGAGGATGCAGCCTCCTGGGAGCCCAGGATGCTGTGGGGCAGCCAGGCAGCTGGCAGGGAGCTCCCAGCAGAGCCAAGAGATCTCTCAGCACCTTGCACTGCCCCTCTTAGATTGGTGGAAGCATTCCCTGTGAGAGCACACAGAGGGTAGTTTGAACATACACCACCACTGTCATTATTGCGATGACTGTAAGGTTGACTCAAGTTTCTAGTATAGACAGCCTGGGGCTGGTAAAGGTCTGTTTCTTGCACACTGAAGTTTTACCCATGTTATTTATAGAGAGTTCCATTGTGCCACAAGAACAAGTTGTCAGTACTCTTCTCCCTGGAGCTGAAAGGGTCTTTTAGATATTCTGGGCTCAGGCCATGTCATGCCTTGAAGATCAGGCCTTGAACTTTATTTGGTCTTCTATGGGAAGCCAATTTAGAGAGGAGAGGAGAGGTATGAGGTGCTTGCAGCAGCCTATCTTGCTGAGGAGACATGGTGCAGTAGTGTATACTAGCTGGAGTTTCCAGAGTGCTGAAGACTTCACGTCCAGGTTTATCACATTGCTGTAGTTCAGCTGAGAGGTGATGAAGGCATGAATAATCGAGGCTAAGTCATTGTTGACCAACATGGGATGACATCTTCTAGCCAATTGGAGATGATAGAATGAGTCACTCTCAGATACTTCTGTATGAGAGGTTAGCATCAACAAGGAATCCAAGAGTACTTCTTAACTACAGACTGAATTGAAGAATTTTGGGTGTGTACCTTCAGCCAAAGGAGACTGCATGGTGTCTGCAGACTTTTCAAAGGGCTTTCCTCTGGCCACCAGCATCATCTCCTTCTTGCTCAGGTTCAGCTAAGCTTCTCCAAGCTATTCATCCATGAGCTGATCTCATCCGAGCACTGGGCCAGCTTGATGGCAGTGGTGTGGTCATATATGGTGAAGGATTGGTCGAGTTGTGTGTCATCTGCCTATTGGTGGCACTTGAATTCATGTTGTCTGACCAGTTTGTCTTTGTTTTAGAATCCCAAGGTTACACAGGTAAATTTCAGAGCTGAGAAAAGAAGCCAAGAGTACTGCTTCCTATTCCTGCTAGCCAGCCACTGGGAAACACTAAACCAGGTTGCTCATACCGCTTCTTTGTCAGTTCTCCATCTCATTTTAAATCTCTGTTGCAAAGTAAACTTTTCTCCTTTGTAGTTTCTTTCTTGCTCTTCTATTACTTATCTGTGTAGTTGTATTACAATGCAACTGCAAATATACAATCTTCCTGTTATATGAAACAGTCCTGAAAAATCCATACATTACCAGAATCCTCAATTATCTGAACATGTTCAATATCCCTCATGACATTTGGATAATCAAGGTTGTAGAATATTTATATCTGAAAAGCATTTTAAGATACAGTCTGTATGAAAGAGGCTATAGAAAATAAAACTTCATTGTATTGCACATTTCCCTGCGGCCACAGCAGTTTCCTGGGCAGTGGGGGGAAGGAAAGCATTAACCCCTCCCCTTCCTCCTTGGAGACACAGGTGGGACACACATCGCTTAAGGAACCAGGTGAGGGGCGGGTGAGGAGGTGGGCCACAAGGCGAGGAGTAGGCGGGGGTACAGTGAGGAAGCAAGTGGTAGGCGTGGGAGTGGCAAGCCAGCAGTAGAGGAGTGTGGGGGATCTGGCTGCTAGCCGGGGAGTGAGGAGATGAGCAGTGAACCACTCAGCTAGCAGGGGTTCTCATGATGGGCAGGGGATTGGCTGTGGCAGGGGAGTGAGAAGGCAAGTGGCAGACACATGGGAGGCTAGCCCCCAAACTCCACACATTCTGCCCCCGCTATTCCCAGACAGCCAGAACCCCAAGATCTCCTACTCCTCCCATGGCTGGAGCCACAAACCCCCAGCCCTGAGCGCCTCCCCCCCTTGGCCGGAGGAGTGCCAATCTGGCTAAAGCCCTGACATCCTCCCTAGCCCACACACACCTGCCCAGAGGAGCCACAGGCCAGCCTCAGCCATGGCTGCCCTCCCCTCCCCCAGACCCAAGCCACCCAGATATGTTTTTCATTATTATTTGGACTTTTATTATGTCAAAGCATTTTTAAATTGACTTCAGAATTGTTATACCTAAAAAGCAAAAGAAGACAAGAATATGCACAGCACCTGATTTGTGTTTCTATTCTGTTAGATCCAGTAAAGAATAGAGATAACTGTGCATTATTTGTATTATTGAGTCTGAAAAAAACCCCAAAACCTTACATAAATAAATTACAATGATTTGGATATATATATATTACTTTATTAACTTTAGGAAAAATAAATAATTTTAAGGAAAAATGTCAGTGTGGCTACCAGGAAGAGTTGGTGGCTGCATTCTGAGGCCACCAAAAAATGTGTTGCAAGAACCCCTAGTGGCCTATATAGAGGTCTCTAGAGACAGTGGACTTTGATATGTCTTTGGGGTATTATATTTGGGATTATATAATATACCAATTAAGCAAATGTTTTTACTAATGTTGAATGAAACATTCAACATCATATTCTCTAAATGTTAACGTTTTTCTTTGTTTAGAATCCCAAGTATTGTGCAATAATACAAGCTATAAGGTGATGTTCTGCAATACACACATGCCTCATACATGTCATAAAGTGTCCTTCAGCGTACTAGTACTGGAACGTTGGAAATCTCTGGCCAAATGTCCCATTGGATAGCTATACTTATAGGCTCTCTGAGCCTGCCAATCAGAACCCATTAGTATATATTACTAGTCCATTAGTCCAGCAGAGCTACTAGCAGCCTCCCTTTTGAAGCTGGTAAGGAATGCTCTATTCAATATCAGTCTCTGCAAACTGTCTAACGATTCTAGTTTTTCCCCCAAATAATAGCTGAAAGGTAAGAATTGAATAAAGGGTATTATTTAGTTCTTACTTTCCAATAACAACTTATTATTAACAAATTAATAATCGTTTTCCAACAGGCTAATGTTTACTAATGTATTACAAAAATAGTACAAGCATTATCAATTTGATATTTGGTAATTATGAGAATTGGAAGTAATGGGTCAACTGAAACTACTGACACATGATGTACCAAACTGTTTTTGCAACTTTATACTGATTTTACAACATAAACGTAACATGCTAGACTATACAACTACATAATGTTCAGAAAATACAGTTCCAGCAACATAATAAATTTTGATATTGGAAAAATACTAATATGCATTCTCATTTCAGATAACGCCCTTCACGTTTGAAAAGAGAATTGGTAAATATACGTGCAAGAAGAGGCTGCAGTTTGCTTTTTTATCTTCATTTATCACTTGCTAAGAATATCTTTGTGATGTTGAAATTCTTGTTCTCATGTATGTGCTATAAAGATATCAAAATTACAAAACATATTCTTTTATTGGCTGTTACCCCAACTTGCCAGTGGCAAAATTTTATCTACAAGAGCTAAACAAAGGAATAAAAATACTGGCATTCATGCAAAGAAGGAGGAAAAAAAGTAAAAAGAGAGCTATGACTAAAAAAAGCCAGTAGTTTTCAGATGTTTAATCCATTAAATATTGAAGATATTCTAGTCCAGTTGTGATGAAGCTGGTAAGAACAAGGTATCCAGGAGCACATGAAAATAGCCCTGTATCTCTGAGCTCTGGCAACAGATCTTAACTCAAGAAAGCTGTCTAAGTTGATGACATATATTTTGATATCAGTGTAACACAAATAAATCAACAAAACAAATTGCATAATCTACTTCATAATCTCCATGATTTATCATTTTTATTTATGATATGTCAACATGAAAGAGAAAAACACTATACAGTAAATTTTCTTTCAGCCGTGTATTATGGTCGACTACTTACTGTGGCAGACATTGCTCACCTATCAGCAGACTGAGGGATTACTAAAGTGAATACAGTATATACTCGTTCATAAAGCGAATTTTTTTGGTAAAAAAGTGAAGCATCAAAGAATGGGGGTCAGCTTATCAGCAGGTCTATACCAAAAGTTGATGATTTTAAGCTCTATTGAATATCTAATACATTGTCATTGTAGATCAGGGAGTCAACAAACTTTGACTCCTGGCTCGTCAGGGTAAGCCGCTAGTGGGCCGGGACATTTTGTTTACCTGGAGTGTTCTCAGGCACGAAGCCCCACAGCTCCCACTGGCCACAGTTCACCATTCTCAGCCAATGGGAGCTGCGGGAAGTGGCAGCCAGCACGTCCCTCAGGCCACGCCACTTCCCACAGCTCCTATTGGCTGGGAATGGCAAACTGGGAGCTGAGGGGCCCTGTGCCTGCAGACGCTCCAGGTAAACAAAATGTCCTGGCCCGCCAGCGGCTTACCCTGATGGGCCAGGAGCCAAAGTTTGCTGACCCCTGCTATATTTTAAAAGTTGGCATCACAAGAAACACTCAAAATGTTTGCTAAAATTATTTTAATGTGATCTAACGAAAAACCTGTTCTTATAATAACTGAAGAAATATGTATTCACCTTCAAAATTACAGTCAATGTTTTAAATATCTATTTACTGATTTTAAAATCTCATATTGGCCTAAGGTACTTATTTTAAAAAGTCCTTCAAAGTCCAAATTGGTCTCCAATTCACCAAACAGTTCATTAAACTCAGCTTCATCACAGCTGCATCTGCATTGTCATTGTAGATGTCGGCAGTGTCATCTTCAGACTCAGATTCCTTATCAGCATCAGCCTCTGTTGTGTCATCATCAAATATGGTGTTGTCCTCTGACCCCTCGAGCGCATTGCTGATACAGCATTTCCAAAATGATTTTTCTATTGTTTCTGAGGGAATGGACTCCCAAGCGTCCCTGACCCATTAGGTGACCAGATTGATTTCAGGCTTCATAAGATTCCTGCCTTTTTATCAACTTTGCCATGCCTGAGCACATCCGTTCTCACCACATTTTGCGTAGCCTGTCTTTAAAGGGTTTGTTCAGGGGTTCTAGAATTGAAGTTAAGCCTCCAGGTATTACAGCCAAAGTAGTTTTCATATTTTTGGCAACATTTTTCACCTCTTTGGTCTTGTGTGCCCTGAACATGTCCCAAACGAGCATAGCAGGTTTCTTGAAAAGTGTTCCTGGTCTCTTATTCCACATTCTTCCAGCCATTCAATAGTCCCACTTTCATCCATCCATCCATCCCTTTTCGTGTGCACAAACGATGATACCAGCAAGAAATTTTATGTTTTTAAGCAAGGTTTTTCTTTTAAAACTAGCAACAGGAGGGAGCTTTGATCCATTGGCCAAACACGATAAAACCACCCTAAAATTGATTTGTTCATGGCCAGTGGTTTTAATTAAAACTGTTTTTTCACCAACACCGGTTACCGTTCTGTTGCTCGGGAGATCGAGTGTCATTGGTGTTTCGTCCTTATTTCCTATTTGTGACAGCTCAAATACATATTCCTTTCGATGTTTTACAATAGGCCTTTGGAAAGATTCGATTTTTTTCTTCCAAATCTCTTGGCAGCTTTTGCGCTATCTTTGTTCGCTGACGAAGACAGAGACCATGATAGTTCATGAAGCGAGTACACCAATCCACTGATGTGACAAATATTGATGGCTTTACTGACTTGTATTTGTTGTCTTTCAACATTTACAGAGCATGCAGACGAATTCCAGTTCTAGCGATATACCCCTTTTGTCGACAGTCAACAACCCAATCATTGAGATCTTTCTCCAGCTTAGGAAATGAAGCGCACCTCGTTGGACATTTTTTCTTGCTTCTTGGCATGTCTCGTAGTATTGTTTTATTTTTTCGCCATTCTCTTACTTGCATCTCATTGATACAGAATTCACGAGCAGTGGCACAATTATTATTTGCTTCTGCATATTCAACAACTTTAAGTTTGAACATTGCTTGATAAGCAGACTGTTTTCTTTTGATTTCACCATTCATTTTAAATACTAGTATGAAAATCTTAGAAAATAATCATTTAGTTATAGATTTTGTAGGAATTCATATAGGAATGTCACCTGCTTTTATCGATGTCAAATTATTATTCTTTGTTTATTTCAAAGCAGCTCTGTAGATTGGCATGTCTGTGGCGATAACAGGCTATTTAAATTTTATTACAGATTCCATCAATTCTGCACATTATATTTTCAGATTGGCTTGAGACTCACGAGGTTCATTGGTAGAAATGCATGAAGAGATCAAATTACAGAGTAGCAGACTGACACCAGTGCCATAGTCCTATTATTCATTGTATTTTTCTGATTAGTTGTAAGGTGTAGCATTTTGTGAAATGCATGTGTCAAATGTCATGCAGATCTCCATCACTGCTCTTTTAGCATTCATTTCAAGCCAATCTAGTCTACTAAACAAAGCTTTTGCAACTTTAAACAGCTGCAGTACTAACATCAGTACATTATTTTACAATCAATAAAAGTATGTGCTATAAAAATAATTATAATATATTCCTGTAGTAGAACAATACTAGTAAAAGCAAACAGCTAGTACTAGGAAAATTGAACTTTAGGGAAGCACGTGTTTTTAAGTGCTTTGTTTACATGGACATGAACGAGAAAAATTATATCATCGATATCCATACGTTTTATTTATATTCATACTTCTTTTATCTCAATTATAACATAACAAATATACAATTTAAGTAAAAATAAAATTGTAGCAAATTTTTAAAGCAGCAAATCCAGAATCAATGTTCCATCATCAGCGATCTACAACAGGGATCGGCTTATGAAAGAGTCATACAATTTTTGCCACTTTTACCTATCCATCTTGGGGGGTCAGCTTGTAAACGAATGGGCTAATGAACGAGTATATATGGTACTTTTTCATTCATCAGAACTATGATGATTGTGGACAGTGGATAAAGGAAGATTGTACATACAGACTAGAGATGTGCCATACAGATCCACATATATTCTAGGTATACTTTGTACTGACAAATCTATTATGAGCCTGCCTGGCGAGTAACACACAGTTTGAAGCCCGTGTGTTTCAAAAAGTGCTCTTTTGGATGGGACATAAAACTAAGATCCTGGCTAGTTGCATACACGAAAAGTTCCACTGCAGTTTTTTGCAAGAGGAAGTGCTTTAGTTCCAGTGACATGAGCAAATTCCAATTTGGGCAATTAAATTCTGCCTACCTAAAATTACTCTTAATGTTAGTTCTTCACCTCCTAAATAGTTATGCACTGTTGTATTATGCAAGTTAAACTGTTGCTTCAGTGTACTTCAGAGTTCATAGCATTTTGGTAAGCAGGGGTTCTCACCTGTTCTTCCTGAGGCCCCCGTGTCACAATAACTGTGTTTCTTCATATAAAAGCCAGGGCCAGCATTAGAGGGTAGCAATCAGGGCAAATGCTCTGGGTCCCCTGCCACAGAGGGCCCCACAAAGCTACGTTGCTCAGGCTTTGGTGTCAGCTCCAGGTGGTGGTGCTTGGGGCCCTGGGCTTTATCTTTCTGCCCTGGGTCCCAGCAAGTCTAATGCTAGCCCTGCTTGGTGGACCCCCTAAAAATGGCTTGTGGCCCCCCAGTGGGCCCTGGCTCCTGGTTGATAAACACTGTATCATAGTATATTCACGTTACATTATGATGTAATATGTGTGATTCATTATATGTGTATGTAATCTATATTAAATATGCTGCATAGTTTTTTTGTTATAACATGAATGATAATATTTCTAGCATCTCAGAACAGGAAATGCTGTGAAAGATTGCCTGTTTCTCTGCATCTCACCAAGCTCACGGTGTGCTACTTTGAATTCTGTGGGTCTCTTTCATTTTGTTCCTGCTGGTCTAGAAAAATGTTAAGGACCCTCAAAGCATCCAGGATTTGAATGTCAGCTATTGAACTGTCATGTAGGCCTAACAATTCAGGGTAATATTATTCCTGAGGAGGTGACAGAATTTCACTTTCAGGTGTCACTCTAAAACATAAAGGATTTCCAGTATGTATAGATTTGAATGGACGTAATTGTACTCTGCAATCATGAGAAAACAGATAAATGTGCCAGAGAAGATCTGCTACCACTTCAACTGTTTAATTTCCCCAAGATGCAAACCCAGTGTAACAAGCAAAACATAACATGTTTTTTTTAAGTAGTTGCAGTAAATACATGATTGCGATATTTGCTTGAAGTTTTGTTACCATAATAACAAAAGTATGTTTCCAGATACCAAGAGAAAATAAATATTAATCCTTCTCCCACTATTATAATGATGCTGTGGTATTTGACGTTTTAGCATTTTGTTTTGTACAGCATTAGTTGTGATGTGTTTTATTATTATTGATGCCACCTTTAATTTTAAATGGACAGTGCCAAGCTTGCTAAGCCCCACATAGGCACCAACTTCCCCTCTGCCCGGTAGGTGCTTGATCTCACCCCCCGGCCCGCCTCTTTCCACCCCTGCACCGCCCTTGTCCTTCCCCCATTCCAAACCCTTCCACATCCCCGCCCCTTCTCCACCTCCTCCTCTGAGCGCGCAGCATCCCTACTCCTCCCCCTCCCTCCCTCCCGAAAATTCCTAAGCGTAACCAAACAGCTGTTAAGCGGCGGGGGGGGGGGAGCGCTGGGAGGAAGGGGGAGGAGTAGGGACCCAACTTGTTTGGGAGGTAGGGAGGAGGCGAGGTGGGGTGGGGAGAGCTTGGCTGCCAGTGGGAGCTAAGCACCCGCTAATTTTTGCCCATGGGTGCTCCAGCCCCGGAACACCCACAGAATCGGCGCCTATGAAGCCCCAAATTTGTCCCACTTTTCGCCTTCTATCCAGGTCTCAAAACATTTTTTTCTGATCTCTGTTACATTTATGACATACATACACAAGTTAGATAAAAGCATAAGATACTCTTGCTGGAAGGTTGTTGAAAGCTTTGAACATGGGTCCACAAGTCCCAAGGCAGTGCTCAGACTATGGCCACCAGAGCTCACCAAATGACTGGAGAAGTGGGGACTAAAAAGTTTTAGTTCACAAACAGTCTCATCCAAGAAGCTCCTGACTGGGGGAGATGTCCAGCCCCACCAATTGGTTGGTATGATCTACTTAAGCCAGAAAGAAGTATAGGAAGTTGTCTGAGTGACTAGCTGAATTCCTGGCTGGCTACTACTACAGACTCTACCTACTTGTCTGACTCCTGTTTCCTGCCTCTCTTACTGTACCTGCCTTCCTTGTTCCAGACCCCCACATGCTCCCAGTTCCTGTTTCCTGCCTCACTCCAGGTCCCTACTTCTATGCCCTACTCCTGACACTGACTCAGGGCTTGACTCCTGACTCTGACTTCGGTTCTGACCTTTGGCCTGGCACCTGACGCTGACCCCAGCTCTGGTTCCAGACTCCTGACTCTAACCCTTAGACCCTGACTACCCACAGCCCAGTCCCTACAGTGGCAACATTACACCATTTTATTTCTTATAATTCAGAATAATATACAAGAACCCCAAAACACACACAGAGAGAAAGAAGGTAGCTCCTTAAAACAGAAAAGCACAAATCATCTCACCTTACTCTTCTTTCTAGGCTGGTTGTCGTCAAATTGAGTCTGCTTGGCCCAGCTCTTATACTTCCTTACAGAGCTCTTTAATCTGTGAGGAGGACCTGGAAACCTCCCTAAGCATTTAAAGTGACAGATCATAATTTTAATGCAATTGTCAATACACCACACTCTCTAGTCCAGGATCAATGCTTGGAAAAATGTAGTGGTTCCAAAAGCATTTGTACTTGTCTCCCAAAGTGGTTCTAACACTGGGACATCACATTAAGTACTAAAACTAGCAAACTAATAGTTCAGTCATTGTGAACAACAATTAAAAAAAAAAAGCAATGTAGGTTGTTGTAGTACAACAATATAGTTAATGGACTGTATTCTACACCAGGCTCTATTCACAGCCCCAACTACGCATTTGTGATGCATAAATGAGATGCTGCTTAACAGATTGTGTAAACCAGTATATGATCATCCATCTTTGATCTGTAATGAAAGAGCAATATTGACCATTAAATTACCATTAAGTTTCTCACAAGGTTTTGACACCATGCAGTTTTGCTTGCTTGTGTGGATTTTGTAATACTTGCTTACATACATGAAAGGATTTATTGGAACACTGCCATCGTCTCAGCAGCAATACCTGCACTTATTACACATGGTGATTCCAGTCAGATAGACTACATCAGAAAGAACCAACTTTATTGGTAATGGCCAAGATTTTAAAAAGTGACTAGTGATTTTAAGAAACTCAGTTTTTGGGTGCCCAGCTTGAGACACCTTAAAAGGGCCTGATTTTTTTCAGAATTTGTTGATTGCCATGCTCTGAAAATCAAGCCTCTTTCTGGGGTCTCTCAGTTGATATAACCCAAATTATTGGTCATTTTTGAAAATTTTGTCTAACATGCACAATTCCCAGTGAAAAGAACTACATCATAGGTAACAATCAGCATTTCTTCAGAATATAATACAGCCCTTAGCAGTTTAATAGAATTTGTAAGACTATCTGTAATTATGCCATCTGGTAATGCCCAGTAATATTATACAGTCACCATGCATGGGGCAGTTCACATCTTTTAGGGCTTGTCTACACTTACTGGGGGTTTGACAAGTGGCAATTGATGCATCAGCCGTCAATTTAGCGGATCTAGTGAAGATCTGCTAAATCGATCTCAGATTCCTCTCTCATCGACTCCTGTATTCCATCAGATTGAGAAGATAGGGGGGTTGACGGGACAGCATCTCCTGTCAACATTGCATAGCGTGGACCCCGCAGTAAGTAGGTCTAAGCTACATCAATTTAAGTTACGCTATTAATGTAACTCAAATTGTATAGCTTAGGTCGAATTTTTCCTGTAGTGTAGACAAGGCCTCAGAGATTGTTTGGTGCTCTCTGTAACACTGAAGACTCATGCAGACATTGGTTCACATTTTGAAGGATGTCTTCTCAACTATAAAGTCTAGATAATTTTGTCTTAATTCAAAAGTGATGAGCACCCACAGCTTCCATAAACTTCAATGGGAGACGCAGGTGCTTTGAAAATCAAGCCACTAATTTATTTAAAATGAAAGCTTACTTTCTGAAGTTGAATAATGGTTTGAACAATTGACTATGAGATGATAGGTTGTAGAAAATGTTCCAGATTGTCAACCCAGTGAGACCTTACCCAATCCAAATGTTTGTAACCATATTTGTGAACTATGTGGTACTTTCTATAGAATGGCTTGAGTATGTGCACTACTGCCCTCTACTGAATGGAATGGACCAGTAACTTGCTAGCTAAGTAAATTACTTCCCTTCACCGGATTGAAGCCTGATCTACATTTAAAATTTAGGTTGACTACCCCTGGTACTTGGGTGGGAAAAAATCCACACCTCTGAGTGCTGCAGCTATGCCAGCCTAATCCCCAGATGTAGACACAGCTAGCTCAATGGAAGAATGCTTCTGTCAACATCACTCGGGGAGGTGGAGTTACTACAGCAGTGGGAAAACTGCTGCTGCTGTAGTGTATGTCCACAGTATGGTGCACCATAGTTACAGCATCATAGCTGTGCTGCTGCAGCTCTTGTAGTATAGACATGTCTGAGAGTAATTGATTCATTCAGCAGCTGGTTTACAGCTTGGTGCTGGCTGGTGCCTGGCTGGACAGACTAAGAGCAACCTTGTGTAAACCCAAGACTGGCCTGCAGGTTGCAAGGCCAGGCAAGAATGGCTGCCCCCTCGTGTAGGCCAAGGGTTACCACCTGGCTGGCATTTGACCAGCCTTGCCAGTTTTTTATTGATTTGCCAGTTGCAAGAAAAACAATTTAATCTGCCATTTTATTTATGTGGATCTAAAAATTTGCATTATTATCACAGAACACTGAGATATATAATATTAAAAATTTCTGTGTCCAGCTAAAGATATTCTAGTGTTCCCACTTCTGCAGTTTAAACAATAATCGATCAAAACTGTTGAAAATATAGCAGCTGTCTGCCAACCAACACACAAATGCACCACTCATGTGTGTGAAAGGGGGTTTTAGTCACATGAGAAGGTGAGAGGAGATGTGCAAGGTATATTAAATAATGGAAGATCATGGTGATAGTGCATGTGATTCTAGTGCACCTCTGGGGAAAAAAAGCTCACATCAGAAACTGCACATTCAGAGAACTGGTTAAATAAAACAGATTACAAACGCTGGCTGGCAAAATGTGCTGATAAAACAAATGCCTATTTGTTATCAATGATATTATCAATCTTATCTACATGTGTTATCTTTCTGTATATTATAAGTGGCTGTTGAAGGGAGATGGGTTGCAGAGTGGCCTTGTAGCTGGGGTTGTGGCAGCCTTGCCTTCTGGTGGTGGTGGAGTACCATTTTTTTTACATTTCAAAGGTGGTAACCCTACTCAGGTCTGTGGGGCTGAGTGTAGTATTGTCATCACTCACGATTTTGTCATGAGTCTCATGATAATTACTGTTCTCCTTAAAACCCCAGCCTCTGGAGTCAAGTGGATATGTGATGATTCCAGCCTTCATTCTTAAAGAAAATGTAAGTTTCTAGCCCTTATGGCTGTGAAGAAAGCTTCAAAAGTGACCATACTGCATTCTAAAGGCTCAAAAAGTAGAAGGCAAATAAAAATCTATTATTTTTTACATAATCTCATGATTTTATAGCCAAGCTCAAGATTTTTGGAAAGCCTGACTCATGATCTGTGAACATTTGGGGTTGGCAATACCCAGGATGAAAGGCAGCAGGGAGGAGAAGAGGCAGAGGGAGGGCAACACTCGGGATGGGGGGTTAGGGACAGGGGTAGGGTGACCATATTTACCAAAGTAAAATCGGGACACCGTGTGGGGCTGGCTTGAGCTGCCTGCCATCACTGCTTGCCTGAGCCCCCGACCCACGGCTGTCCCAAGCCACCTGGTGTTGCGACTCACCTGAACCCTGCTCTACCTGGGTCTGGGGTTGCCCACCCAAGCCCCACCGTGCTCTGGGCAGCAGGGTAATGGGTTGCGCCCCCTTACAGGAGGGGGGACGGAGGGATATGTGAGGCTGGGCCCGGGCTGTCACCCCTGGGTGGTGCGGGGCTCAGGCCGCCCGGTGTTTGGGCAGGGCAGTCAGTCAGGCCCATCCACAGTGCTGGGCAGCGCAAGGCTCGGGCAGTCAGCCTGGAGTGGCGTGGGGCTCGTGTGGACAGGCCCAGTTCCAGGCGGCGTGGGGCTCGGGCAGTCAGCCCAGTCCTGGCAAAAAAGACGGTTACTCATCTTTGTAACTGTTGTTCTTCGAGATGTGTTGCTCATATCCATTCCAGTTAGGTGTGCGCGCTGCGCGTGCACGTTCGTCGGAAGATTTTTACCCTAGCAACTCCGGTGGGTCGGCAGGTCGCCCCCTGGAGTGGCGCCGCTATGGCGCCTGATAAATACCCCTGCCGGCCTGTCCGCTCCTCAGTTCCTTCTTGCCGACTACTCCGACTGTGGGGAAGGAGGGCGGGTGTGGAATGGATATGAGCAACACATCTCGAAGA
The DNA here is from genome assembly GCF_007399415.2 of Gopherus evgoodei. Lineage (NCBI taxonomy): Eukaryota > Metazoa > Chordata > Testudines > Testudinidae > Gopherus > Gopherus evgoodei. Next base: position 64,670,478 of record NC_044329.1, read on the forward strand.
ACAACAGTTACAAAGGTGAGTAACTGTCTTTTCTTCTTCGAGTGATTGCTCACATCCATTCCAGTTAGGTGATTCCCAAGCCTTACCTAGGCGGTGGGGTCGGAGAGAGATGTCGCAGAGAGCAACACAGCGGAGCCGAAGGCTGCGTCATCCCTAGATTGCTGAACCAGAGCGTAATGGGAAGCAAAGGTATGGACAGAAGACCAGATTGCTGCCCAGCATATTTCCTGAATGGGCACGTGAGCAAGAAATGCAGCCAATGAGGCTTGAGCCCTAGTGGAGTGCGCAGTCACGTGGCCCGGGGGGGGGCATGCGCCAATTCATAACAGGCGTGGATGCAGGACGTTACCCACGAGGAAATCCTCTGCAAGGAGACAGGTAACCTCTTGACATATTCCGCCACCGCAACAAAGAGTTGCGGGGTTTTGCGGAATGGCTTAGTTCTTTCTATGTAAAAGGTTAGCGCCCTACGGATGTCCAGTGAGTGTAGCTGCTGCTCCCTGTGAGTGGAATGGGGTTTTGGGAAGAAGACAGGTAGGAAGATCTCCTGGTTAAAAAGGAAAACCGATACCACCTTGGGGAGGAAGGCTGGGTGCGGTCTCAGCTGCACCTTGTCTCTATGGAACATGGTATACGGGGGATCTACCGTGAGGGCCCGAAGCTCTGAGATCCTTCTCGCTGATGTGATGGCCACCAGGAAAGCGGTCTTCCATGAGACGTAGAGAAGGGAGCAAGTCGCTAATGGTTCAAATGGAGTGGACATGAGCCGGGTCAGAATCAGGTTAAGGTCCCAGGTAGGGGCAGGGTGGCGAACCTGGGGGTAGAGATGCTCCAAGCCCTTAAGGAATCTAGTCACCATAGAATGAGAGAATACCGAGTGGCCATCCCTGCCTGGGTGAAAGGTGGAGACAGCTGCCAGGTGAACCCAGAGAGATGATATCGCCAGGCCCTGTTGCTTGAGAGACCAGAGGTAGTCCAAGATTTGAGCAATGGAGACCTCGGTGGGAAGGAAACTCCGTTCCGCACACCAGCAGGTGAAGCGCTTCCATTTGGCCGAATACGTCGCTCTAGTGGAAGGCTTCCTGCTGCCCAGGAGCACCTGCCGCACTGGGGTAGAGCAACGGAGCTCAGACCAGGTCAGCCACTCAGGAGCCACGCCGTGAGGTGGAGCGATTGAAGGTCAGGGTGACGGAGCTTGCCGTGGTTCTGAGTGATCAGGTCCACATGAAGGGGCAGCGGGACAGGGTCGGCTATGGAAAGGTCCAGCAGCATGGAGTACCAGTGCTGCTGAGGCCACGCTGGAGCTATCATGATCAAGCGGGCCCTGTCTCTGCGCACCTTCAATAGGACCTTGTGGACAAGCGGAAACGGTGGAAAGGCATAGGGCAGGTGCGTCGTCCACGGAAGAAGGAAGGCGTCCGCCACCGAACCCGGTGAGAGGCCTTGGAAGGAACAGAACATCTGGCATTTCCTGTTCCCAGGGGATGCGAAGAGGTCCATTCGGGGAAACCCCCACCTCCGGAAGAGCGAAAGAGCAATGTTCGGGCAAAGGAACCATTCATGGGACAGGAAGGACCTGCTGAGACGATCCGCCAACGTGTTCCGAACCCCCAGGAGAAAGGACGCGATGAGGTGAATAGAATGGGCTATACAGAAGTCCCAGAGCCGTAAGGTCTCTTGACACATGGGAGAGGATCTCGTGCTGCCCTGCTTGTTTATATAATACATGGTCATCTTGTTGTCGGTGAACACCGAGACACAACGGCCCTGCAGATGGTGACGGAACGCCTGACAAGCAAGGCGGACCGCTCTCAACTCCCGGATGTTGATGTGGAGGACTAGTTCGCTAGGTGACCACAGGCCTTGGGTTTGCAGGAGCCCGAGGTGAGCCCCCCAGCCCAGGGAGGAGGCATCTGTTGTCAGGGACACCGAGGGTAGGGGTGGATGGAACGGGAGCCCCGCACACCACTGGAGGGAGTCCAAGACGCCCTGTGGAATTGTGACAATCATGTTGATTGGATCTCTGACTGGACGGTATTGGGCATTGAGCCAAGACTGGAGGGGTTTTAGGCGGAGCCTTGCATAGTTCATTACGAACGTGCAGGCCGCCATGTGGCCCAGGAGGGTAAGGCAGGTGCGCACCGAGGTCAGGGGCACTGCTTGCAGTCTCCGTATGATGGCTGCCAAAGTTTGGAACCTCGAGGGAGGCAGAGAGGCTGTGGAGTCCAGGGTGGATCTGATAAACTCTATCCTCTGTGTGGGGATTAGCGTTGATTTCTCTACGTTGATCAGTAGACCTAGGCTTATGAACAGGTTCGTGACAATGCGGATGTGCCTGAGGACTTGCGCCTCGAAAGTCCCCCAGATAAGCCAGTCGTCCAGGTAGGGGAATACGTGTATACGACTGCGGCGAAGGTGGGTGACAACTACAGCCATACACTTGGTGAACACTCTTAGGGCTGTAGAAAGGCCAAACGGGAGGACCGCAAATTGGAAATGTTGCCGGTTGACCACAAACTGGAGGAACCTCCGGTGGGGTGGAAAGATGGCTATATGGAAGTAGGCATCTTGCATGTCGAGGGCGGCGTACCAGTCTCCAGGATCCAGGGATGGGATAATGGTCCCCAGGGATACCATACGGAACTTCAACTTTACTAGGTATCTGTTGAGTTCCCTCAGATCGAGAATAGGTCTGAGACCTCCCTTAGCCTTGGGGATTAGAAAATATCAGGAATTAAACCCCTTGCCCCGCTCGAACTCGGGAACCTCCTCTATGGCTCCTTTGGCGAGGAGCGCTCACACCTCCTGTAGGAGGAGTTGCTCATGAGAGGGGTCCCTGAAGAGGGACGAGGGAGGTGGGTGGGAAGGAGGATTTAAAGCAAATTGCAGGTAGTATCCAGATTCCACCGTGTGTAAGACCCAGCGGTCTGATGTTAGCTGGGACCACGCAGGGAGGAAAAAGGAAAGACGGTTGGAAAAAGGAGGGGATGGATTCATCAACGAAACTGGTACAACGCCCTCGGGCGCACCTTCAAAAGGAAGGTTTGGGCCTGGAAGAAGGCTAGGAGGGGTTCTGGTTCTGGCCCCCTTGGTTGCCGGATTGTCTGCGGCGACCATTCCTGCCTTGCCGTCTGGCGAAGTCCTGCCTCTGCCGGGGTTGGGGGAAGGGCCAGCGTTGCTGCTGTGGCCGGAAGGGTCTGCGCTGGGTAACAGGTGTATGCATCCCCATGGAGTGCATAATGACCATATTGTCTTTTAGGCTTTGTAGCCTAGGGTCAGTCTTGTCAGAGAACAGGCCTTGGCCCTCAAATGGGAGGTCTTGGATGGTATACTGGAGTTCCGGGGGGAGGCCGGAGACCTGCAACCATGAGATACGGCGCATAGTAACGCCAGATTCCAGAGTACGCGCAGCTGAGTCCGCGGCATCTAGGGCAGCCTGCAGGGAAGTTCTTGCGACCTTTTTGCCCTCATCAAGGATCGCGGAGAACTCCTGACGTGCATCCTGAGGGAGCAGCTCCTTAAATTTGTCCGCTGCGGCCCAGGTATTCTAATTGTAGCGGTAAGGAGGGCCTGCTGATTAGAGACGCGGAGCTGGAGGGCCCCCGTAGAGTAGACTTTCCGGCCGAGTAAGTCCATGCGTCTCGCCTCCTTGGACTTTGGGGCAGGGGCCTGCTGACCATGTCGCTCCCTCTCGTTCACAAATTGGACGACAAGGGAACAAGGGGAAGAGTGGACATACAAGTATTCATACCCCTTTGAGGGGACCATATATTTACGTTCCATCCCTCGCGCAGCGGGGAGAACAGAAGCCGGAGACTGCCAGATGGTAGTGGTGTTGGCTTGGATGGTTTTAATAAACAGAAAGGCCACCCGAGTGGGGGCATCTGCTGACAATATGTCCACCACTGGATCTTGTCTCTCCGAGACCTCCTCGGCCTGCAAGTTCATGTTCTGTGCAACACGCCTGAGGAGGTCCTGTTGCACCCTAAGGTCAAGTGGAGGCGGCTGGTAGATGATGTCCCAGCCACAGCCTTGTCCGGAGACAATGACGAGGAGAGACCCGGGAGGAGTGGGTGTGCGGAGGGCTCTGCCTGAAGGACGGCATCCAACTCCGCAGGGGGTTCAGGGTCTTGAGGTGGGGACAACCTTTCCTCCGCGGTAGGAGGAGGAGGACGGGAAATCGTGGCCTCAGGAACCCTGTGCTCCGAGACATTGGAATGTGAGGGACCCGGCTGAAGGCGTTGGGCTTGATGGTACGCCCAAGGTGTCCAGAACCCCCACTGCTGCGGTTCATGCTCTTGAGGCTGGGGTTCGTGGAATAATGTGGTAGGGACATCTGTGTCTGGGGCATATAGGCTATCCGCCTGGGAGGACACAGACGGCTGGCGAGATGGCCGGGGGGGGCCGAACGAGGTTGGTACGTGCCCCTTGCACCCGTTGGTGGAGACCTTCTCGGTGCCGGAGACCAGTACCGGGAGTCATAACGGTGCCGAGATCGCGACCGGGACCTGCCACCAGCTCGGTGCTGGGAGGTCGACCGGGATCGGGATCACGAGCGGCTTCGGGAGTCTCGGTGCCAGTAATGATGACTAGAACCGGAACGGTACCGAGAGTACCGGGAGGTGCATCTGCGCGGCGAGTACGACCGGTACCGCCGTGGTGAGCGGTGCCGGGACTGCGAGCGGCGCCTCGATCGAGATCTTCCACGGGACCTGGAGCGGTGCCGGGACCTAGGTGGAGATCGGTGCCGGCCTGTCGACTCCAGGGACGGAGGTCTCATGGCTGCCGGTTTGCCTCTAGATTGAAGAACCCGCACCAGCGGTGCTGGGGGTTGAGGCAGAGCAGACTCGGTCATCACGATCAGGTCCCTGGCTGACGAGAATGTCTCGGGCATAGAGGGGACCATCAGCTCTTCCACGGGTCTCACCGGGGAGCTCACCAAGACTGGACTCGACGGACCTCTTGGACCCGGAGTCGACGGTATTACTGGCGTCGGGGCCGCGGCAGGAGTTGGTGCCGGGCAGTCCGCATGAGTCTGCTTCGCAGGAGTAGAGGCCACTGATGTTCTTCTGTCGGGACCCGGTGCTGGGGAAGGCCAGTGCCGAGGTTTCTTCGCAGTGCCGGCGCGGTCCGGTGCCGGCGCGGTGTCAGCACTCGGTGCCGAGGAAGGAGGATTAAGAGCTGCCTCCATAAGGAGAGTCTTCAACCAATGGTCTCTCTCCTTCTTGGTCCGCGGCTTGAAGCCCTTACAAATGCGGCACTTCTCAGATATGTGCGATTCCCCAAGGCACTTTAGGCAGGCGTCGTGGGGATCGCTCGTGGGCATCAGCTTTTTGCAGGCCGAGCACGGCTTGAATCCCGGCGACCCGAGCATGAGCCCGGGCACTGGGTGCGGGGAAGGGCTAGAGCCCGAACCCGCTAAACTATGTACAATAACTAATTGACACTATGAACTAAATACTCTATACACTAATGATAACTATATACAACAAGTAACAAGGAGAAGCTAGGTACGTGGAGGACACCTATGCTGCGCTCCACAGTTCCAGCGACCGACACGGTGGTAAGAAGGAACTGAGGAGCGGGTGGGCCAGCAGGGGTATATATCAGGCGCCATAGCGGCGCCACTCCAGGGGGCAACCTGCCGACCCACCGGAGTTGCTAGGGTAAAAATCTTCCGACGAACGTGCACACGCGGCGCGCACACCTAACTGGAATGGACATGACCAAGCACTCGAAGAAGAACTGGATGTGCCACTTGCACTTCCCATGGGTCAGAGCAACTTGCAACTGGCAAGAGGAGACGGGACAAGGGCCCAGGCCCAAAGACGTCAGGACACCCGGACAGGGCTTAAAAAGGGACTGTGCTGGCCCAAACCGGCCTATACGGCCACCCTAGCCGTGCGCACTGGGGTGAGGGGGCAGAAGCACGGAGAGGAGGCAGGGGCGGCGAGGAGTACGTAGGTGAGGCAGGCGGCGTCGGCGGCTCCCCCAGGCGGCAGCGCTCAGGCGTTCGGCAGGGGCAGCCCGGCGGGGCCCTAGCGGCTGGCGGCGGGGTCCTCGCGCGGCTGGCTGTGGGGCCGAGCGGGCCGGGCCGGGCGGAGCGGCGGCGGCCCGGCGCGAAGATGGCGGACGTGCTGAGCGTGCTGCGGCAGTACAACACGCAGAAGAAGGAGATCGTGGTGAAGGGGGACGAGGTGATCTTCGGCGAGTTCTCCTGGCCCAAGAACGTCAAGACCAACTATGTCATCTGGGGGTGAGTCGCGCGGCCGCTGCTGCCCCCCGCATGCGGGCAGGGGGTGGAAGCTGCCCTGAAGTTGCTACCGCTGAGCGGGAGGCGGGGCGGGGAAGCTCGTGCGCGGGGGGCCCGGGACCCCGGCTCCTCGGGGGTCCTGTCTCCATTGTGGGCTTTGCCATGTGCCCGGAGCCCGGTTCCCCTCCCCGGGACCGGCCGTTGTTTGCTTGTTTTTTTGTTTTGTTTGTTGCTTGCTCCCGGGTGGCCCCGGCTGGACGTGGCCCCTTGTTTCCTGGTGCAGTGTCCAGGGTTGAGCGAGTCCCGGCTGGCAGAGCGCGGGTGGGGGGCCAGCGGGAGCCGAGCCGGTGGGGGTGAGCTGTACGCGGTGTGTGTCCCTGTGCCCTGGGGGATGTCGCTCCTCTGTCACCCTGGGAGCCTTGATCTCAAGTCAAACAGCGAAGTTGTTTTTCTTCCTTTTGGGAGGAACCTGGCTCCCCACAGCTCTGAGATTCAGCCAGTTGGAGAGAGCAGATCCAGCACCTCAAAGGAAAGACGGTTATTTCTTTCCTGCCGTGGGAGCTGGCAAGAGCGTTATGTCCATTTCAGGTGTTGGGGTTTTAGACTTCTGCTCTACAGAGGGCACATTATAGATGAGATTGGTGGTTGGCCTGAGAGTTGTTTTTTTTCTGATTTAGTACCTTATCCTGAAAGGAAGTGACAAGTATCCTAGAAGTTGTTTTACCATTAATCTTCTAGCTAAGTTTTCTGTGTTGTTTGCTCACTTTGTTAATTACCCTTTCATGTGGCTGTGTTTCTAGACTCTTCTCCCCTCGTTGTGTAGGGAGTATAGTTGGGTCCAAGTAGAAAGTCCGGATCTGACCACTTGTGAACTTTGCAGAAGTTTCTATGGAGCCACATAGGCCTATCCTTAGTGGGGCGCCCCCCCCCCTTTACTATAATACTAATATAGTTTGTCTCCCAATTTTTCTGGGAGACGACACATTGTAAACAAGTACATTCACAATGCAAATATCTCCCCAGATAGAAAGAGAGTGTGTTTGTTTTTTAAAGTGAACTTTCAAAATGTTCTTTGTACTGTATACATTTTGTAGCCCAGCAATTGTATTCGCTAAAAGCCAAAGGATTGCTTTTTCCTTCTCTTTCTTATACTCCTTGAAAATGAGTGCCTGGTTTTTAGTTGGACTTTATTAAGTGTCATTAAATTGTAGTAAGGCATTCAATTTCTCCAAAAATAATGCTACAGAGAAAGCTGGAGTTCAAAGGGAAAAATAATTTTTCCAAAGAAGCTCCATAAGCAGGGAAAGGGGAGGCAGCAACAAACTCAAGGATCTTTCAGTTGGTCATCTGAAGTTTGAGGCATTATTAAAGAACTTCTGAATTAGGGTAAGAGCATTAGATTTGTTAACTGGATCCGTCCCAGTGGTCCAGTATTCTATTTATAGTGGTGGCCCTAACTTTCAGAAGTCAAATCACCACCACAATCATAGAACTGGTTGGGACCTTGAGAGATCATCTAGTCCAGTCCCCTGCACTCATGACAAGACTAATTATCTAGAGTAGATCATTCCTGACGGTTGTTCGTCTAACCTGCTCTTAAAATCTCCAATGATGGAGATTCCATAACCTCTGTAGACAATTTATTCCAGTGCTTAACCACTCTGACAGGAAGTTTTTGCTAATGTCCAACCTAAACCTCCCTTGCTGCAGTTTAAGACCATTGCTCCTTGTCCTGTCCGCAGAGATTAAGAAGAACAAGTTTTCCTCCTCCTCCTTGTAACAACCTTTTACCTACTTGAAAACTGTTATCATGTCCCCTCTCAGTCTTCTCTTTTCCAGACTAAACAAACCCAGTTTTTTCAATCTTCCCTCATAGGTCATGTTTTCTAGGCCTTTAATCATTTTTGTTGCTCTTCTCTGGACTCTCTCAAATATGTCCACATCCTTCCTGAAATGTGGCATCCAGAACTGGACACAATACTCCAGTTGAGGCCTAATCAGCACAGAGTAGAGTGGAAGAATTGCTTCTCGTGTCTTGCTTACAACACTCCTAATACAACCCAGAATGATGTCTGCGCTTTTTTTTTTTTGCCACAGCGTTACACTGTTGACTCATATTTGAGCTTGTGGTCCAATGACCTTTCTGCAGTATTCCTTCATTTCCCATTTTGTATGAGTGCAACTGATTGTTCCTTCCTAAGTGGAGTACTTTGCCTTTGTCCTTAAGTAAATAGGATGAAATTCATTCAGACCATTTCTCCAGTTTGTCCAGATCACAATGCAGCTAGCCAGTTGTTCTTTCCTGTTAATTTGGGGTTAGAGTCAGAAACAAATCCCTAACTCTTTCAACTAGTCAGTTTATAATCTGAAGTATAAGCAGCAGAGAGTCCTGTGGCACCTTATAGACTAACAGATGTATTGGAGCATGAGCTTTCGTGGGTGAATACCCACTTCGTCGGATGCTTTTACAGATCCAGACTAACACGGCTACCCTTCTGAATCTGAAATATGTGACTTTATTACCCTTCTTTCAGGGTTTTCCAAAATTTACTTGAGTTGTATATGCACTTTCCTCCCCTTCTCGCCTCGCATAAATTCTGCCAAAATGGATAATTCCTAGTTAAGGGGAGGGGAATGATTTCTTTAGATATCTTTCCAAATAGCTTTTTTTAGTGCTGTTTTCTTGAGCAAGCAGGGAGGCAACTTAGGGGTGTCTCCTGCTCAAAGTCTTCGGGGATAGCAACCAGTAAAATTTAACAAGATTCTGATCAGTTTCATTACTGTTATTTAGAACTATGTGAGGGAGCAGAGAAACTAACATCATAGAAATGTAGGGCTGGAAGGGACCTTGGGAGGTCATCTTGTCCTGTTCCCTGCTCTGAGGCAGGGCCAAGTAAACCTAGACTACCCCTGACAGGTGTTTGTCCAACTTGTTTGTAGAAGCCTTTAGTGATGGGGTTTCTGCAACCTCTGAGAAGCCTCACTCAGTTTTTCAGTATCCTTATAGTTACAAGGTTTATCCTAATATTTAATTTAAATTTCCTTTGCTAAAGATTAGGCCCATTACTACTTGTCCTACCTTCAGTGGACATGGAGAACAAATGATCACTGTCATCTTTGTAACAGACCTGAACATATTTGAAGACTTATCAGGTCCCACCTCAGTCTTTTTTTCTCTAGATTAAACATATACAGTTTTTTTTAACCTTCCTTTCCTCATGGATCAGGATTTCTAAATCTTGTATCATTTCTGTAGCTCTTCTCTCGACTCTCTCTAATTTGTCCACATCTTAAAGTGTGTCAGCCAGAACTGGACAAAGTATTCTGGCTGAGGCCTCACCAGCGCTGACCAGAGAAGTACAATTACCTTCCTTTTCTTACATACAATACTCCTGTTAATATAGCCCATAGTGATATTAGCCTTTTTCACAACAGCATCACATTTTTGATTCATGTTCAATTTGTGATCCGCTTTAAACCTTTTCAGAAGTACAACTGCCTAACCAGTTGTTCCCCATTTTGTAATTGTACGTTTATTTTTTTTCCTACTAAATGTAGTACGTTGCACTTGTCTTTATTGAATTTCATCTTGTTGAATTCAGACCCCTTCTCCAATTTCTCAAGGTAGTTTTGAATTCTAATCCTGCAATCCTCTCAGGCTAGTGTCATCCACAGATTTTAAAAGCATACTCTCTCCCCATTATCCAAGTTATTTATCAAATTATTGAATAGCATCAGACCCAGGACTGATGTTTGCTGAACCCCACTACATGCAGCCTGTCCAGTTTCACACCAACCTCTTGATAATTACTCATTGAGTATGATCAATCAATTTCACACCCACCTTATAGTAATTTCAAATGTAATACATTACAATAGTTGGCTTATGACAGGCCTGCACAACATGCAGCCCGCGGAGCCTCACTGTGCGGCCCGCAGGGGGATTCTAAATCCCCCGCACACAGCGCTCAGCGGGCAGCCCAGAGCCCTTTGAATCCTGGGAATGGGGAGCCCAGAGCTCTTTAAATCCCAGCCGTGGCCGGGAGTCAAAGGGCTCTGGGGCTGCCCGCAGAGATTTCCCAGCCGCGGCTGGGATTTAAAGGGCTCAGGGCTCCCCGCGGCTGTGGGCAGCCCAGAGCCCTTTGAATCCTGGCCTGCAGCCGCTGATTGCCCCCTCCTCAGACCCCTGCCCCAACTGCCCCCCAGGACCCTCACCCCCTATCTAACGCCACTGGTCCTTGTCCCCTAATACCCCTCTCCCGGGACATCTGCCCCTAACTGCCCTCCAGGACTCCACTCCCTATCTAAATGCTGCTGCTCCTTGTCCCCCGATTGCCCCCTCCCGAGACCCCTGCCCCTAACTGCCACTTGGGATCCCAGCTCCTATCTAAGCCTCCCTTCTCCTTGTCCCCAACTGCCTCCTCCTGAGACCCCTCGAACTTTCCCCCAGGACCCCACTCCCTACCTGTCCCCTGATAAAACCCTGGGACTCCCATGCCTATCCAACTGCTGCCTGTCCCCTGACTGCTCCCTGAACCTTCTACCCCTTCTGCAACCCCCAGCCCCCTTACCGTGCCACTCAGACCTGCGTGTCTGGCTCCATGCTGCTCCAGACACATTGCTGCCATTCTCTCCCGCGGAGCCCACAGGCCCCGCCACCCAGCACCTGCCTTCCAGATTTGAACACTTCAAAATTCAGGAGTGCTCAAGCTCAGTTTGGGCAGCTGTTACTTGATTTCTCCTACATCAAATATACTGATTCACTGTAACTTGCTGTAGAAAAAGTAGGATAAAATTGAGCAAGAGATGCTTATTAGGACTGGAATTGCTATTTTCAACAGCCATTGCCTTTTTGTTTGTTTAAAAGGAAGACTGTGATATTGCATTGGCTAATTCCCCATAGAAGGAAAGAGTGGAACAAAAAAATAATAGACACCTCAACTTTTCCTCATTTATGGAGGACAGTCTTACAATATGCATCCAGATATCCTCCAATCACACAATCTGAAAATTGTTCCACTTTACTGCAGCTCTGTAACCATATGGGAACCAATCCTGTCTGTGTTTTGTGCACATCCAAAATTCCTGCTGAATGGCCTGCCCTGGGAGCGTTACCAGTGACCCAGGGCTGGGGCGGCAGGAAGTGTGTGTGTAGGGGCACTGGTGGGGGGGAGCCCAAGGCTGGGGCAGCAGGGGGGTGGGCGGAGGGCACTGGTGGGGAGGAAAGGGGGAAGCCCAGCTCTGGGGCGGCAGGGGGTGTGGGTCGGTGAGGGGAGAGCCCAGGACTGGGGCAGCACGGAGGTTCAGGGGGGAGCCCAGGGCTGGGACGGAGGATAGCCAAATTTTTTTTGCTTGGGGCAGCAAAAAATGTAGAGCCAGCCCTGCCGGGTTTTCCCAGCCGTCGGAGCCCTGGGCCCTTTAATTTGACCCTGAGGGCTCCCAGCCACCTCTTCAGCTGGGAGCCCTCAGTTACTTTATTTTAAATCATCACCTCCCCACCCCCAACTTTCCTTTTTGGCCCACAGCTGTTTTGGTGGGGCAGTGCTGGGGAAAGAGGGTTTGTTTCCACAGGGCTGGGCCATGGGGCGGGGTGTTTCTGTGGGGCCAGGAGGTTTCGGTCCTCAGCTGTTTTCTTTGGATTAATGTGGCCCTCACCGCTTTATGAGTTGTACAGGCCTGGTTTATGCGTACGTGGGACTGTGTCAAAAGCCTTATTAAAATCAAGACACATCACATCTATGCTGGTAAACTACATTGTCAGTGTAAGTGCTGCTGCTTAGGAAAGCTTCAGGCAGTGTCTGAGGGTACGTCCAGACTACCCGCAGTATCGGCGGGTTAAAATCGATTGCTCGGGGATCGATATATCGCGTCTAATCTAGACGCGATATATCGATTCCCTAGCGCACTTATATCGATTCCGGAACTCCATCAACCCCAACGAAGTTTCAGAATCGACACGGAGAGCCGCGGACATCAATCCCGCGCCGTCTGGACGGGTGAGTAATCCGATCTTAGATATTCGACTTCAGCTACATTATTCACTTAGCTGAAGTTGCGTATCTAAGATCGATTCCCCCCCTAGTGTGGATGAGCCCTAAGGCAGGTATGAGCTGTTCACAGGGAAGGAGGATCCAAAACAGATTGAGGCAAGTAATAGTAAAGTTCTATTCCTCACTGTAGTTGTGGGGCTGAGGGAAGAAGAGTTGTGGACGAGATGCTCTGGGTGTGTGGAAGGGAGAACCAAGAGTCTTTGGTTGTCTGAAAGAATGTCTTTTGGGAGCCAGAAGGAATAGGAGGGGAGGCTGATCCAAAAGAAGGTTCTTTGAGCGGGGTCCAAGGATAGCCCGATGAGGAGAATCTCACTTTCTTCTTAGCAGTGTGAGGATTGGATGCTACTTCTGGACCTCCTTGGTGGGTGTTCTTCCCCTATTTTTTATATCATCAGCCTTGGTGGAAGGAGTCCAGTAAAATTTTCACATCTTCATTTAGACTAATTATTTATATAACTGTCCGATTCTTGTAGGTGAGTGAGATCCACTTGGCTTAGAACATTAGTAACAGGATTCAGATCTTTTTACATCTAGATCACTGGAGAGAATCCAGTCCCTGTTCATAGTTCTTAATGCCTGGCTCTGCAGAGGGTGTGTGGTTTCAGTCCAATATGTAGTAGGTGTTTGTCCTCACTTAATTGTAACTGATAACCCTCCTTTCACTCTGGACAGAGGGGTCAAAAACTGCATAGTCATGGAGACAAAGCTATTCTGAGTGCCTTAAAATTAGTCCCTCTGGAATTAAGTTTAAGTACATTATCAAGATAATATGGGGAAGTTTCCATTGCTATTGTATATTTTCTGTGGATAAATAGAGCTTTCCAGTAATTCAGCACTTTTCCAAAGGATTACATTTACTCTAAAATCCTTTCTCTAGCTAGCTTCTAAAGCCAGTTGTGTTTGTTTTGTTTTTTTTCCTCAATGGACACAGGACACTTTTAAAATTGCCTTTACCATTCGTTCACTGCTAAGTAGATTACATTCACATGGTTAGTAAACATAGTATTTGTGTGTGTGTGTAAAGTTGTTTGTTGGCCTCTGATCTGCTAGTTGTTTGTTACTCCTGAAAGGCAACTACAGAGCCAAGGGGCAGACAAGTAGATCCAGAGAAATACTTTTATGTAGTCTACTTAGCCAGCAGAAGGGGCAATCTCTATAGAGTTGAGGTTAGTGAATAGTGAACAGCTAGTTCACTGTTGCTGTAATTTGTGTTATAGTGTACACGTTGCTTTTACACGTGCATGTTTCTGAAGATAGATTATTCTCTTCAGGTAATGGGCTGTCCATGTTACTGCTTTCTTTTGTGCATGGGGATGTATTCTACATTAAGCATGCCAGTAAAAATCAATATCTTTCACATCTTCCAGTGTGAAAGAGAAAGTAGTCTGATGGATTAATGAACTCTTGGCATCTACAGATTGAGGATAAATGAATGGACTGGAAATACAAGTGTCTGGTTAAAAAAACAAAAAAACTTTTGCCCTTGCTTAATGCAGATGCTTTCTTTTACTAATATGGCATGAAATTGTTCATCTGGAATTACATGTAAGTGGAGAGATTCACAAGATGAATGAAAAATACTGTATTTGTGTGGCCTTAAATTCAGTACTTTGTTTCTTTTGAAACACTTGATGGCATTACTAACACAAAAGTAGAAGTTGGATTAGTCCTTGTGCTGCTTTGGGTATTTATGATATCAACTGCAGCAAGCTATCCTCAGTTTAGGTCTTGACATGTAAGCAAGGAGAGGAACTGACTTTCAAAGGAATTAAAATTTAAATATCTTTTTTTAGGCAAAGTCTTGGCATGTATTCAGTTGCATACCCTGTCATGGTTTATTGAGGTGGTGGTAGACTGTTAAACCACCTAGATGCATTGTAAGATCTGGGACCAAATGCCTTCAGTTGCCCAAGAAGTGCACTGTTAATCTACTATAGCATACCCTGGGGTGGCTAATTTCTGTTTATTTAAGAACATGTTTTGGAAAAAAAAATTCTGGGGTTTATATAACATCCTTCTACTGTGAGAAGTTGTGCCTATAAAAAGGATAAGTGATAACAGTATAGAAAATTATACTTTTCTAACCTTTTTTTTCTCTCTAGGTTCCTGTGTTGTTCTGACTTGCCCTTTCAGCAGTAGCTTATGACCCAACAGCCACTTTCAACTCATTTTTAATTTATATATTTTGCTTATTGACCAAGCTGGCATTTGGCTTTTGGGCTACAAAGTAAGTCTGAAGTGGCTAGAAGGACTAAAAACTGCTGCTTGAATGGCAGTTTTGCCCTTCCCACTAAGTGCTGTTCAGACTGGTTTTCCTTCTTCAGCCTCTCACTCTCCTACCTATCTTTCTCCCACCTCCTCCTAGTGTGATTTATCTTAGCGTCTTTGCTCTGTATTAACTTTCCCATCACCCATAATGGGAGTAGGAATTTTTTCATAGGGGTTAACCAATGAAGCACCAGAGCAATGTTGCGAGTTGGTGATGGCTATTAGATCATCGAAATAGCATGATCAGCAAGTCAGAATGTGGCCTTGTAACACCATATCCACAGCCAGTGTAGTAACAGAGATCTAGCAGTTTTTTTCTGCCTTTTTATTGATCAGTTGCAAACTCAGACTAAAATGCCTATTATGCCTGATCACATAGAGATAAGCAATAGTTCAAAGAAAATCTAGAATGATTTTTTTTAAGTGTTAATACTACTGCACAAGTCAGGTATTTGTAGTGGATGACATCACTTCTGGGGGATGTTGAATGGAGGAAGAGCCTTCATTACTACCAGGATTCAAGAAATTTTCTAGACATCTAATAGCCAATGGTAAAAAAAAAAGATGAAAATAAGTGGGAGGGGCCCATCAGTAAGCTGCTGGGGCAGTGACTTGGGACCGCCCCCTCCCTCTCACCATCATCAGCTTCTGGGGATGACAGGTTGCTGGGATTTCTATCAGGGTACAGATCCTAAAACTTGGCTCTGTGGGCACTAGCTTTAAAACCAGCTCTTGTCTAGTCTGTGTCTGATTGATTTGAAGCTGCACACCTCTCTCTTCTCCTCTTCCCCCACCAATATGATTCTTGATAGCTTGGCTGCTGATCTGTGCTTCCTGATAGTATCATTGAAACTGACTGGTCTGGTTAATTTCACTCTACTGTTAGTAAAGCAATAGTCATAGCACCTGTAGAGGCACAAGTGTCTGGAACATTGGGACCACGTTACTACATTGGTTTATATTTGGTAGGTGCTCTTTAAAGCATAAAGGCTCAATAAGCTAAAATTCTGCCTTATGCCCCATCTTCTCTTGCTAAGCTTGCTGCTTCTGGAGTGGAGTTTTCAAGCCCTAGGTACTACCTTAATGATTGATAGTTGGTCACAAGGCACAGAAAAAGCTATTTAGGTTTTTTAGCTATGCTGGAAAAGTCATTTGCTTGTGCAAAGAGACGTTACTTTGAAGATCAGGCTGAACTCCTAATGTGCTTTTAGCAGCTGTGTTGCTGAAAAATGGCACTGTCTGATGCCAGCAATCTGGGAGTCCAATATAAATTTGTAAGTTTATTTCCATCTAACTGGTTTATCTTCTGAATAGCTTTCTGTCATGTAAGGATTCCTTACATTTTACTTGTATCCAGACTCTCTTGTGCCTCAAATATTTAGGATACACTCTGTTTGTGAAGTCTCTGAGCTCTTCACTAACATAGACTAACAGATGTCTGTTAGTCTATAAGGTGCCACAGGATTCTTTGCTGCTTCTACAGATCCAGACTAACATGGCTACCCCTCTGATAATAGATTTTACAGTGAAGATTTTACAGGTCTATCTCCAGAGCAAGTCATCTGGAGAACACTTTAAATTATTTCCTAATGTATGTTGAAAATTTCCTCAGCCTCTCTCCCCCATCCCCAAGGGTCTGAGTAAGTTATTGCAGCTCTTTTGAAAATTAGGGGAATAACCCTGAAGTAGTGATTTGTCTTCTAAAACTTTTTAAAAGAAAAACAAATATTAATCTTATATAGATGTCAAGAATTGTAACTATACTTTTATACCTTTTATTAGTTGGCCTCTTTTCTTGCATCTAATTACTCCACCCGCTTTAGGAGTTTTGAATCTATTCCATGTAGAGGCTGTAAGTATATGGGTAATGATTGATAAAATATCTGTTGTACTCTCTGACAAATTTGATTAGTGGCTTTTCAATTTTTTTTTAAATAGCTGTATACCAAAGATTAATGAGGAGTATATATGTGAGGAAATATGGTTGTAAATAAAATCTGTTCCTTGATGTTACAGGACAGGGAAAGAGGGCCAGCCCAGGGAATACTACACTTTGGACTCTATCTTGTTCCTGCTGAATAATGTACACCTTTCACATCCTGTTTACGTCCGGCGTGCTGCAGTAAGTAGAGCACATGGAACTTTGTTCCTTAATAATGTTGGAGGGTGCATACTTGCCAGCTAATAATTTTTGTGATCATGTTAGTATTTTCCGGAAAGTAGGAGAACAGTTACTGTGACGTTAACTAACATACATACAAATACTCAGCTGTTTCTTGATAGTTACTTGGCTAACAACATGGTATGGCATAGTTTTAATCATGAACAACAGTAAAAACATAACTTTAAGCACAGATTTCAGTGACTTGGATTATTTTTTTTCGCTCCTCACCTAACTGGAATTGGTACTTGAAGTAGTTTTTATTTATTTATTTATTTATTTATTTATTTTCATAAAAAGCAGTTGCTGACTGAGATTGGGGTAGCACGAAGGAAAACAATACAGGACTAATAAAGAGCATAGAATATCTTTCAGCATAATCACTAGATTGCTGAAAAAGGCCGTCATATTTTAATACTTCAATGTTGACAGTACAAGTAAATCACTTTGTGACCTGTACCTTCTTTCCTGAATACTTCATAAGCATTAATCCAAGTTAGTAGAATATTTTGTATGCTGTTAGCATCTGTTAGTCTGAAATACTGAAATTGACTAAAATCTTTGACTTGAAGAAAATCTTTGACCTGTGAAGCTCAAAAGCTTGTGTGTCTGAAATCACTGACACCTGTTCTTAATTTTCTTATTGAATGAGTAGATGATTCATTATTCACAGTAATTATAATATCTGACACACTGAGTACTGGACTTAATGTGTAAAAGCAGCAAAGAGTCCTGTGGCACCTTATAGACTAACAGACATATTGGAGCATGAGCTTTCGTGGGTGAATACCCATTCATGTTCCAATATGTCTGTTAGTCTATAAGGTGCCACAGGACACATTGCTGCTTTTACAGATCCAGACTAACATGGCTACCTCTCTGATACTGGACTTCAATGTGGACTTTGACATTATTTTAAAGAAGAGAATTTAAGAGAAAAGATTACAAAATCACATGGAAAGGTATGCATAATACTAAAGGATAGCATGCTAATCAGAAGCCGTGCTGGATATGGCAACTGAGCGCACTGTTCTGAATTCGGGTAGGAAGAGGGAGTTAAATGTGAAATCTATTACTACTTATTTGTAAGCTTGAAAACAGGAAGGTTTTTTTTGCCATTCTTACTCTTGCAGCTAGGAATTATTTGATATATTTGAACATATTTTAAAAACAAATATTCTTTTGTTCTTAAGACAGTGGCAAAACTGAGCAGAAAGACATGACAAGGTGTGATTTATTGGTTCATTAATCTGTGTCTCAGTTGAAGCATAGCATCTCTGCTATGTGTGTTTAGTGATAGTTTAAACCCTGGTATTAAAAACTTATCAAAACAAGGGCTTTTGGTTACATACAGTCTTATCTTTTCAGAAAATTTCTATTTAGTACAGCTAAAGAACCAGAATAGCACTAATGTTTGTACATTAAAAGCTGTTGTCTTTCTTTTGCTCCTTTGAAGATCAGTCTTTTACTTAGTGTCTTTAAGGTTTCATGTTTAACAGCTTAACTGTAACTTGTGGTTGATTTAGTGCAAAAATGTAGGATCAGATGTGTGCTCTTGGGTGGTGTCAGGGTTCCCTCCTCACTCTGAGGTACAGATGTGGGGACCCCCTAAGCTTAGTCCACCAGTTTAGGTTAAAAATTTCCCCAAGGCACAAATTCCTTTTCTTGTCCTTGGACGGTATTGCTGCCACCACAAAGTGACATGAACAAAAATTCAGGGAGGGGCCACTACCTATCCCCCCCTTTCCTGGAGAGGCTTGAGAATAATCTACCAACCAATTGCCTTTAGTGTAAGTACAAACCAGAACCTTTATCTTTAGGACACTAAAATCAATCAGGTTCTTAAAAGAACTTTATAATAAAGGGAAAAAAAAGTAAAAGAATCACACCTGCAGAATGAAGATGGAATGTAACTTTTCAGGGTAATAAAAAGATTTGAAACACAGAGAACTCCCTTCTGGACTTCATTCCTGTTTTGTAACTGTGAAGCAAAACTCCCTCTTAGCATAGGGAAAATTCACAAGCTGAAACAAAAGATAACACTGCTCTACAGCCAAAATGCTTCTGAAATAAATGTAGTCCAGCTTTACTAATTCTGGGTCATTGAGAACGAAAATGATGCTTAAAATTGTTGATTGGCTCTAGTTTTCAAGATATGCTATTGGGTAAGTATATACGACCCTTGACTTGGGAATGGCGGAGGATAAGTGAGTTATAAAGGGAAGGGATCTCAATTTAAACCAGAAATGACTAAAATACATCTTTGACTGGATCTATGAATAAATCTATGACTAGGTTTGGACAGTACTTGCTTTTTAGGCAAAACAATGAATGATGCAATCTGAAGCTGGTGTTGTGTCATACATGATATGAATTGCATCATGTTATTCCTAGAAGTCATGGACGATGCAATCATAACGAAGCTTACATCACTCTGCTGAACAAATTGCCCTATGTCAGCTCTAGAAATCATACAGTGTCATGCTCTCTTATTTGTCAGTGTTTGATTTTGCAAAGGGACACATTTCTGTTTAGCCAGAGTGAGCAGAGATGCCTCGTACTTGTGTGAACAGTGCAGATAACTTCTGCTGTGTTTGTGGTGAAGTGACTTTTGCATCACAAAAGTGCAGTATAACCACTATGGTTAAGAAAGCCTATCACCTTTATTTTGGCTGCAAAATTGGAGATCAGGATAAGAGGTGGGCCCCACACATATGCTGCAACACTTGTGCAACAAATCTTGGCCAGTGGTTGAACAGGAAAAGGAAATCTATGCCTTTTGCAGTGCCAATGATTTGGAGAGAGCCAACAGATCATCCCAGCAATTGTTACTTCTGCATGATGCCTCCAGTTGGGAAAGGTGTGTCAAAGAAGAAAAAGTGGACTGTGCATTATCCAAACATTCCATCAGCTATACGCCCAGCACCCCATGGAGAAGGACTGCCGGTTCCTAATGCACCAGAATCATTCTCACTTGAGTCAGATGAGGAAGAGGAAGAGGATGAAACTTCTGGTCCTGAACCATCAATGTCACAGGACCCACATTTTCTCCCATCCTCCTCCTCTGAACCACACCTCATAATACAAGGTGAACTGAATGACCTTATCAGGGATTTGGAACTACCCAAGAGTAAGGCAGAGCTGTTGGGCTCCAGACTACAGCAGTGGAATCTCCTGGCAGGCTATCAGGGCAAATGGAGCCCATCAATGCTTGCAGACTATTGCTGGACAGTGACAAGAGATGCTCCATTTAGTGAATACAGGAGACAAGCCAAGAAGTGCTGAGTAGACAATGAATAGGACTAAACTATGTACATAATAGTTTTTTGCCTTTTGTTTCATAATAAATTTTATTTATATAACCCTTTTGCTGATTTTTAAAGTGTTACATAAACAGGACAGGTGAAATATTATCAAGTAAAGCAACCATAAACACATGAAAAGACCTGGGTTTACAATTTATGATTAAAACTCTACTATCTACACAATATACATAGACATAAAATGTAAAAACTTAGATATCTTAGAAACAGTAGCCAATCAGTCGTTTTAATTGTCATATTTGAATTCAGCACATCAAAATACATCATAAATATCACATTTTATCTCTGAAGCAGATGACTTATCAAAAATTGTAGACCAGTGTAACCTAACGCATTTCCTTGCCTCCCTTACAGTTTCTGTAATTCTTAGATGGATTATTCCAGGTATATTTTCAGGAGACATTGTCTCTGCTTGGCTTCTGTTGTGGGAGAGGGAACAAACAGAGCCCAAACAAAGCCTCCACCCCAGATTTCAAAGTACTTTTTTCCTTATTGGCCCTTTTGGTCAGGTGCCAATCAGGTTATTTGAGCTTCTTAACCCTATACAGGTAAAGATTCAGTACAGCTGCTCAGGAGGGATTTTATGCTACGTTTATCTGTATGTTTAGGACAAGTGGCTATAACCTTAATGTTTTTTTCAGATAGCATATGTTTGTGACAAGCCAACTAAACTGAAAGAGATACTGTAAAGATTCTAGGCTAAAATTTACTTACCTGCAGTGTGTTTCCATCTAGCAGACTTTACTTGAAGGCAATTTAGTTTATTCTACACTCTGCTTAGATGCATAATCATAAGACTACCTTGACATACTGCATGCAAAAGAACTACACCCAAATCCAAAACTGTAGCTATTTACTTTGATGCTCAGATGGCTAAAATAATAGGTTAGTCAGACATTCTAACCAATTTAGAATGAAATCTGTCTACCAGAGTATTACTTGAGGTATCATAGATAATCCCAGAAATGAGCCAAGGTGTTAAATGATATGCCCAATGTTGCCATTGATTTATTGGAAGTAATTAAGTTGAGAATAGCATGTGCACCTTGAATTTTGAATGCAGCTTAAATGAATTATGCATCCACCGATGTTGAGCAGCTGCCTAATATTTATTTTGTGATATATCTAGAACATTCCTTGCTTGAAAAGTAACTGCAATCTGTTGGCTGCTGATGTGGACAGTACATTGGTGTTACATGTACCATTATGCATTTAAGTGGAGCCAGCTGTATATTTTTAATATGTTATTGAAAGCGTTTGGATAGGCTGGGGATAAAGCTTAATAGCCCTTTCTCTTCTTCCTATTTTAGCTTATGGTTTACTGTGTAACCATGCAGGAACCATGGCAAGTGCTAAGCACTTAGTTCATTTTATGAAATAATTCATTTCCTGGTGAAGCTTGGCTTTATGTGCAAATGCTTAATTTTAAACTCAAATACTCAACAGATTTACTGTAAAAGAAAACTTTGAAAAATAGGATCATTCTTGTGAACAATTTTAAAAGGAAAAAGACATGAAATTTAGTGGTTTTGTTTTATCGTGTTGCCAACAACAGTTTTTTTTCCCAAAAACAGCTTGCATGTTCTTTTATAGTTACTAAGCACTGTGGATAAACTTGTTAGAAAACCTAGTAGATGAAGATTCTTCACGTCTCCATTTCCAAAAGATCTTACACAAATTATATTGTAAATAAATTGTATCTGTGAACAGCAACTTCTGAATAAAGGAAATGGCTTCCCCACAAAGTTTATACATGTCATATTGTTTGGGGTTTTGTTCTGAGGCATCCTGTTTTTGGATGTGGTCTATCTAAAATAAAATCTTCAATTCTTTTCAGACTGAAAACATTCCTGTGGTAAGAAGACCTGACAGAAAAGATCTACTTGCGTACCTAAATGGGGAAACATGTGAGTGAAGTTCTTCCTTTTTAGCACGGCTATACTGCATTTTATTGCTTCACTTTTGCAGTGAGAGGGGGAGATTAAACAAGAGTGGACATATGAACGTGTATATTTGTTGGAGTGTATGAGACCTGTTCAAATGGGCTTACAAGTGTTCTTCCACCTCTTTGTGCTGAATTTCACTTGTCTGTCTCTGTGTGTCATTAGTAGTTGTATGATAAAACAAACTGTGACAGCTGAGCCAACAGCTTCTT
Source organism: Gopherus evgoodei (assembly GCF_007399415.2). Classification (NCBI taxonomy): domain Eukaryota; kingdom Metazoa; phylum Chordata; order Testudines; family Testudinidae; genus Gopherus; species Gopherus evgoodei. Next base: position 64,692,688 of record NC_044329.1, read on the forward strand.
CAGATGTTAATGCTTCTGTGTGGTACGGATGTGCATATACTTTTTTCTAGAGTGTGAAAAAGACCTATTCAGTAACACCACACATATCCTATACCAGAATTGAGAGTGAGTCCTACAGTTTGCTAAAATGATATATTACATGCTAACACTTGTTCATTAGCAGCATAGCAATTTGTATGGTCTTCCAGCATTAAAATCTAGGTTACCTATAGTCAGAGAAGAGAGGTGCTTGAATGTTAGCCTGTCTGTAGATGAATACTAATGCATGTTGTGTTTTCAATATTTTTTCTGCAGTTTTTCTTGTAGTACTGTATTTTTTTTTAATTGGAATTTGAGGCTACTCACTTTTTGTGATATGTATGATAAGCATGCTTTTATTTCAATGGGGGCCATTAGTTTAATTTCCTCTTACAAATGTAAGTGAATTTACAGAGAGAGTTGATTCCAGATTACAAAATATTTGTTGCCTTTGCAGTGCTGTTTGCTTCCTGTGCTCACGTCTTTGAATACTTACATACAATTTTGTGTTTGAACCTTAGCAACGTCATCAAGTATAGACAGAAGTGCACCACTTGAAATTGGTCTTCAGCGATCCACTCAAGGTATGATTTAACTGCTAAGCAGTGTTAGTATGAATTTTATGAAAGCCTGCCACGATTCTGCATTTTTAATTATCTTTTTTTCCCCTTTAGTTAAAAGAGCGGCAGATGAAATATTAGCAGAAGCAAAGAAACCAAGAATAGAGGTAATGCAAATGACTAATGTCATCCATCTGAGTTTTTCTTCTGGGACTGACTAGATTTTTTTCCTCTGGTAGTGTAATTTAGATAAACTTCCTTTCCTGTAGGTTCACATACTTCTCCTATTAATGTGAATGGGAGTTGTTTATGTGAATTAAATGGAGACTGTGCACCAATACTTCGTAGGAATTTCAGCTTCTCCTTTGAACGTTGATGTTTGACTTTACTGGCTTTAAATTCTAACACACTTAAGTGGTCTGTAGTATAAGAGGGGAAATCTGCAACTTTATAGATCAGATGTATATTTTGTATCACATGGCTGGAAGTTAACCTAGTTGCTTGAATAAGGGATGAAGGATTGGGACCTAAATCCTATTTACTGGAATTAAAAATACCTAGGCACATTTCATCCTCTTAACATGTAGCTACTCTTACGTCCCCATTCAAGACCAAAGCATTTGACCTTTAATTTACATCTTCCCATCATTATTCTAGGTGTGTTTGTTAATGGATCCTTATCGTACTTGGTTTACTTATTCTCATACTGCAGTGCTCTTGGTAACATGTGAAACTACAGTCCACCGTTGTTACCATTAGTCTGACCTGACATCCTGATAGTTCATTTAATGGTGTACTTACACAAGTGCATCTTCAAAGCAATATATTACAATTATTTATTCAGTTAGGAGGTGGTTAGCATTACTTACAGTCAAGACGATGATTATGTGACAAAATCTGATTTAATGTTTTTTCTCAATTACCTTTTTGTATCATCCTGGTCAGTTGTTTGCTAAGATTCCTCTATGAAATTGACTGTACATATATCCTGTGTATTATAGGCTTCTTTTTAGGTGGTCTGAAACTACCAGTTAAATATTACTAAATGTTCCTACTTTTTTAACTTATTATTTTCCATAGCAAACAATTAAAATATTGTCCTGTAACTGGTCCTATTTTAAACTAAAATCATGACTTATTTTTACCATTTTGCTGTGGAAAAGTAACTTGTTTGACAGTACAGTCATCCTTAAAAGATTTAGGGAGGTGGTGCCATTGCTGATAAAGTGGATTAGATGTGCTCACTGCTAGTGAAGCTACTGCAAATTATTCCACTCTTTCACTAGCCTGGTGCTTAGTAGATGAATGATTCAAGCAGCACTAATATCAGTAATTGAGTATATGACTTACTAACAGTTTCTCTACCAATTTTTGCTTCATTTTCAGATGTAGAAAAACATACAACATAGCTTCACTTTAAGGGCTTGTCTATGCTAATGCCACAGTTTTGCCCATTTTTTTTATGTTGACATCACAGGCATGTTGTGATATAGTTAAAACAAGATTGGACAGACCAAGACCTTTGCAGCACAGTATAGGCACCCAGTTGTCTCTGGACACAGTTCCATCTTGTGTAGACTAAACTCTGGTTTAAGTATATTCTGGAACCATGCTGCAGTCTTGATCTATGCAGCTCTGTTCAGGAGACAACTCTGTAACCAGGTCCTCTGAAAAGTAGTTCTTGCAATATAGATGGATCCTGTCTGTCCTCATTCTTTCCTGTGTCCTAGCTGTTTCGTATGATTTCTCGATTTACCTACCCTGCTGATGAAAATAACAAAATACTTAAAAGCTAATTAATTTAACTCGTGCTGATTAGTGGTCACTGCAAAGAATTCGTTGTGTGCAACTTGATGGATGCAAATAATCTTTTTGAAAAATCAATTAAACCCATTTAAATTAACTAGGGGGTGGGGAGATACCTGTTTCTTAAAGTTAATGTTAAAGAAACTGGTTCTGTTGCTTTCTTAGATAAATATCTTCCACTCAGGGGCCCACATCAGTATGTTAACACTTGTCACAGATGTTTAACTTAAGTTCTTCACCTTCTAATAGGCAGTATACAGTACAACCTCATTAATTCACACTAATGTCTGGGAGCCCCTCTTTCAATTAGCAGTTATGCCTTGCAATTATTTGTAAAATAAACAGGGAGATGCCACATCAGTTTACAGCTGTCGCTCTGTATTTGCATCTCAGAAGGAAATAATCTTTGCAACCACTTCAGCTCTTCAATAGACATTTGATTGGAGCATTATTTGTGCTTGGGTGCAATGGCATGAGAAGCTGTAAGTAGTGTGCAAAGACTCTACTCCTATGGAGCAAAGACATTAGGGGGCAGTGCGATGGAGTACCAGTGATCTACAACTTCATTGCATTATCAGATCAAGTTATGGTTCTGCTTCACTTCAGTGATACTGCAGATTTCTTATCATGGTCTTCAGAATAAATTAGACTTCTTTGTAAATAGTTCTTAAAGAAAACACTGTGCTGTTCTAGCAGCTCAAAGTCTATAAAGCCCGTTTAACCAGGTACCTGGGGATTCTCCCTGTGTAGTGACTCCATATCTGCCTGATGTAGGAGTTTGGCTAGCTACAGTGTGCTCCAGTGATTTATAACTGTCACAACGGTCCCTTCAAGTTACAGAGTGGGATGCAACTTGGATCAGACTTGATGCTGCTTTAAGATTTTTTGGGTGCCAAACTGACTCTGACCAGCCCTAAATTAAAAAAGCTGAAAAGATGGCATAAGTCCACCTTTGCTGCCTCTTCCCACTACATTTCTGCCTTAAGCACAGTTCAACAAGAGAATCTGGCTTTTTTTTTTTAAACTAGTTAATTTAGTTTGTTTTGGGAGTGCCATTTGGAGAAGATCTGCATCAGGATATAAACTAAATTTGACTTTCTCTGTGCTTATACATCACTTAAGTATCTGTGCAAATTTTAAATTTCCTTTGGGAGGGAAAGTGAAGTGATATAATTCCATATTTCAAGAAATATGTGCTCTGGCAGCCAACATAGAAGCCATTCTTTAAATTATTGTCTGTGACTTTCAAGAGGTGACTTGTAGCTTTCTGTAGTTAACTACTCGGTGTTCTTTCTGTTCTTTCAAGAATCAATTTTTAGTAGTCTACCACTCGGCAATTCATCCGTGCAGTATGGCTACAAAACTACACCAGATTGGCAAGGAATTCATCTAGTCATAGAAAGTTAAACATGCTGATTTCTGTGAAGTTTGTTTTAATCTTGTTTTCAGAGAGGGCAGAGAGATTGTACTGAAGCTGCTTTATAAATAAACATTTTTATTGCTACTAGGATGAAGAGTGTGTGCGTCTTGACAAGGAGCGACTGGCAGCTCGATTGGAGGGGCATAAAGAAGGTATTGTGCAGACAGAGCAGATCAGGTAAGAAATCTTATTTCGGTCCTGGGGTAGTAATTGCTAGTTTTAAGGACCGTAAAGCCGACCAGTTACTTCATCTGTTCTCAAGTGTATGTCCCAGCAGCCCCACTGAGGGGTTCCCTGGATTTCTGCAGAAAAACTGTCTGTGGAAAAATGTCAGCCATCAGACTGCGGCAGAGCTTCATGTGATTGGAGATCATTCTCCTGTTTTGGAGGGGTAATTTACAGCAGTGACTGATCAGTCAGCACCCAGAAATGATCAGACTGTTGGATTGTCTCATTGACTAGTGTTTTCCTCTTTCCTTGTTTCAGCCATAGTATTACATAGACAGGCTAATAAAATGGGAAACACCATCGAGGACAGCAGCTACCCTTTATCTCCTGCATTTAAAACAACACCCAAAGTTGTTGAGGAATGTGTGTCCACTTTGCTTCTAGAAAAAGTAAAATCTTGCAAGAAGCGAGCTGAAGCACAGATGAGTCTCCTATTAGGGCTCTAAATTGGATTGCTCTTCCATAAGATGTGTAGATGAAGCTCTGCAGAGAAGGTTACAGAGAAGGAAGACTTTCATTGCCACAAGAAGTCATCAGCATCTTAAGGATTCTAATAGCTCAGCAGTTTCAGTTTCCTTTGTACCTCTACAAAATTCTGTAGGGATACAGATGAACATCCTTCAGAGCCTTAAACTGGATTTCCCCGAACTTGGGCACAGAAGCTGATGGATCCATGGCAAAACCTGGCTGATGTAAAGGCCTTAGGTTTCGTGGGCATAACTGCCCATCATTTCCCTCCGCCCACTTTCTCCTTGCTTAGATCTATCCTTTTATTATTACCTCAGGATCCCTCCAAGTTCTGTCCTTGGCCCATCCTAGCTCCCTAGAGCAGATTGCTAAAGCATGGAGCAAAGACTCTGTTATATTTCTGAACATCTTTGGTTTGGCATTGTGGAATATGTCAGACTCTAATTGGCTAATTGAGTAAGAAAACTCAAGAGACTTGGGGGAAGGGACAGAGCATTTGGATGTCTCCTTATTCTAGCACTTCTCAGCTATGAAAGAATAAAAATGGTGCCAAGCTGTTCTAGAGCAAACAGTCCACTTCAGAGCTAGGCAGAATGTTTCTAGAAGTGGTGAGCTCTTAGTAAGAAAAGCATTCTGAAAAGTTACAAAAAACCCCTTTTGCCCCTCAAATACTTGGAACCAACTATTTGAAAAAGCCTAGAACGCTAATTGGAGCAGTCCCAGTTAGTGGAGCAAAAAGGTATATTATTTCTCTGTCCCTTCAAACTGAAGAATTCAGTAATCGAGAATGCCAGAGTTGTACTCTAAACACATACTATGTCAGTTTATATAGACATGCAAATGGACAGATGAGTGGTCTTATTAAGGCTCTGCACTGGGATTCAGAAGGTCTGGATTCAGTTACCTCTGCCACAGACTTCTTGGGTGACCTTGTGCAAGTCACTTAATCTCTTCTGTGCCTCAGTTCCCCAGCTGTAAAGTGAGGATATCCCTTCCAAATCTGAAGGGGATATGGTGGATGACTTAGTTTGTGAGGAGCTCAGATACTGTGGTGAATGCAACAATGAACAAGACTTCAGCAAATATCTTTTCCTTATCAAGTGAACTTTCTTCAGACTGTACAGACAGTGTGATAGGGAGGCCTCAGTTGTTACTATTCCAGCGTTCATCTTATCCACTAGCTTTGAAAGAACTTTCAGAGCCTAGCGAAGTGATGGTCTAGAATCCACAAATAACACCTAAATCCAGGATGAAACATACCTTTCGTTGATGGAGACTGCCACCTGCATAGGTGCAATTAAAGGCTAACTGCAATAAGAATTCTTAATTACTGTCTAACTTAAAAAAGTTTAGTGACCTACTCTTTGTACTGAGTCAGGTCACTGAGGGTCATGGTGTTCCTGATGTTCGGATGGCTTCTCAGACTGCCTTTGGTGTTCTGTGGAGTACCAGGCAATGCTGCAATGAGGATTGCTGATTATTCATTATTTTTTGCATATCATGTCTTTTTTTTTTAAATTTTTTTAATAGTACAAAAGACACTCATTTAAAATGCAAGTGACATAATATTTAAAGGTATTAAAGTGTGTGCATACCTGTTGAATTAGTTAAGCTACTACAAAAAACAAACTGCACAAACAAAAAGATCCCTTTCTACATAGCTTACTTTCATAAATAGAATGATTTCCAATCAGATGATCATTAGATACTTTTTTCAGTGTGAACTGCAAAATAAAATGAAAATTGACTTAAACACAGACTTCTTTGCCTAACTCAATTTTTCATTTTATTCTGAAGTTCATCTTGAGAATGATAGTATCTGAATTGGAGTTAGGCTGTCAGGTAGCTGAGTTTCATTTTGTTCACATTTAAACATAAACACATAAGACATTAAGTGTGTTAACATAAAACATAACACACATGCAACTTAAAAATATAGGATGGGGAAATACTGGCTCAAGAAGAACTCTTTGAAATACCGCACAGATTTGTAGCATCAGAGTTTAATGCCATCTTGACTATTTGGTCTGGGTGAAATGAATTGGTAATGTTGATCCACTTCTTATAGGAAAAGTGTCAGCATAACAAAACTACTATCATAGCAGGTACTAAACTACGCTCTTTTTACCAACACGAGCAGTGGCCAAGGATTGAATAGACAGGTAACTTGAACGATATTCATTTGTGGGTGACAGAGGGACAAGTGTTGTCCATACAGTAACCTGAATCCTGTAGTCCCAGGGCTGTACATTTCATAAACGTTGGCATCTCTCTCTCGCTCTGTATATTGTGTTAGTTTTCTTGTGATGTTTTTAAATTACTTGGGAAGTCATCTGTCAGGGAATGGCTCTAATGGCCAAAGCAGCAGTGCTGATGTCTCTGCGGAGACCACCTTATGATGTATGGCACAGATGTGAACTTCTAGTAGTATGGGAGGAAATCGAGGCTGATAGTTCATATGTACTTCAGAACACAAAACTTATAACTGATGTATGCCTTTACTCAGCCTCCTCTGATATTCTTGTTTAGATCCTTGTCTGAAGCCATGTCTGTGGAAAAAATTGCTGCTATCAAAGCAAAAATCATGGCGAAGAAAAGATCTACAATCAAGACAGATCTGGATGATGACATAACTGCTCTTAAACAAAGAAGTTTTGTTGATGCGGAGGTAGATGTAACCAGAGACATTGTCAGCAGGGAGAGAGTGTGGAGGACAAGAACTACAATTTTACAAAGCACAGGCAAGGTAATGCTTTTTGTTATCAATTTTTTTGAACCAGCATTTAGAGGCTAAATGCATTGCCCATGTTGAGTAGTTGTGGGAAAAAAACCTTCCTTGTTTTTTTTTTTTTTTTAAGTTGAACAGAATGATATTAACATGTATGATATAACACCTAGGTAACAACCATTTCATTTTCTTTTCATCTTTGTAATTTTCTCTGCCACCCTTTCTGTCTTGACAGCTACAAATAGTAACTGAATTTACTGCTGCTCAGATGATCCTTTTACCAGATTTTAAATAACTAGACTTCTTGGTCATGTCACTTGTAGGATTTAAAGATAGGAATAAAAAAAAAAAAATCTGAAGAGTTTCTGTAATGCATTGCTAAATCAGTTTCAACCCTCTTGCGCAGCCTTTCGTGCCCTAAACTCCATGGACAGTGCCTAGAGCTTTTCCCCCCTACAAAATGGAAATAGATTTGATGGTGGGGCAGGGAGGAAGATTAACAAAACACAGTGTGGCGGGAAAACAGTAGGCTGAAGGGCCACTGGCATACCTGGAAAAAGCTCAGTTGAGAGAGAGAGTTTTTATCTTCATTACACTGGGCCTTGTCATTTCTTGATAACTTAGTCCAGGGGTAGGCAACCTATGGCATACGTGCCAAAGGCGGCACACGAGCTGATTTTCAGTGGCACTCACACTGCCCGGGTCCTGGCCACCGGTCTAGGGGGCTCTGCATTTTAATTTAATTTTCAATGAAGCTTCTTAAATATTTAAAAAAGCTTATTTACATATAACAATAGTTTATATATATATATATATATATATATAATAGACTTTTATAGAAATGAGAACTTCTAAAAATGTTAAAATGTATTACTGGCACACGGAACCTTAAATTAGAGTGAATAAATGAAGACTCGGCACACCACTTCTGAAAGGTTGCCGACCCCTGACTTAGGCCATGTCTATTCTAGCAAACTTAAAGTGGCACAACTATACTGATACAGAGAGCTCTCCTGTTGACATAATAAAATCACAACAAGTGGCGGTAGCTGTGTTGGCGGGAGATGCTCTCCTGTCAACATAGCGCTGTGCATACTACCACTTATGCCAGCAAAACTTATATCGGTTACAGAGGTGTTTTTTTCACACCCTTGAGCGGCATAAATTTTGCCAACGTAAGTGGTAGTGCAGATGTGGCCTTAGTAGCATCTAAACTGGAATAGTTAAAAGGAAAGAGAAACTGATCTCTTTCCAGAACTCTACTGGCACAGTTCTCAGTGCAGGTTTCGGCCGGCCTTGTTTTGTCAGTAGCTCAAGGTGTACTATGTAGGTGTGAGAAATAATCAACTACCAATTGAACATGAAAAGAAAGTAACCACATCTTGCCATCATACAAATGATTAAAAAAAAAACAAAAAAAACCCTGCTCAATTTGTTAGTGTGCTTGGGCTTAGAAAAGTGATGGTGTAAAAATGGTAGTATGGTCTTCCATGATTAAAGTATGTCCACAGTTCATAGATCAGATATATTCAGTCCACAAGCATAAAAAAATATCCTAGCTGATCATTCTGCCTAGGTTTTGAACACTGAGCATCGCTGCCAGTAATATAGGTTTGGTGCAACCTTGATTCCTCCAATTAGTTTACAACAGTTTAAATGACTGCAATTTAGCCTATGTCTACACTACTGTGGTAAGTCAACCTATGCTACACAACCCCAGCTACGTGAATTACCCTGTGGGGGAGTCCTGTCGACTTACCTTACGTTCCTTGTTGGGAGTAGAGGACAGGGGTTAACTGGAGAGTGGTCTGCAGTCAATTTGATGAGTCTTTATTAGACTCGCTAAATCAACTGCTGGTGGATCGATCTCAGAGCGTTGATCCTGGTTGTAGTGTAGACCTGCCCTCAGTGAAGAATTCTGTGGAAATTGGAATAGAATTTGATTCATTCAGGCTTTGCTGCGTTTTTTTCTGGTAGGCAAACAGGAGTGAAAAACTATAATAACTTTAGTCATAGAAGTTGATTGAATACACAAAGGAACAGATTTGTTAAGTAGGTGCCAGTTTTATATAATCACGTTTCAGAGCCAAACCATACTTTTTGATATCAGTTATTTAGCCTATTTTTCCTTTAAAGCAGCTCACTTTTGGAACTCCTTTGGAAGAGGAATTGTTTAGAATCAGTTTTGCAGTGTTGCATATCTTCAGGTTAGAGTGAAAGCATCTAATTGGGAACACAGTTGATTTTACTTGTCTTAAAGGACACTACCAACTTGAACTTTAGTCAACTTTTAAGACAGATTAAGTAGTTTCCAACATTACATATGCTTCTCAGTTGCTTTACAAGTGTTTGAATTTTTTTCTTTACAGCCACAATTTCCTATTTTAAGGCATTTTTCTTACCTTTGTGTGAAAGACCAACACAAAGTGGAAACTGTATGCAAAGTGCTCTCAAATGCACAACGTAAACAGAGGTATTAGAGTAATTCACTTTTTTTTTTTCAGGTATAGTAAATTTAGTGGTTACTGAAAGAGTAATAAAAAATGTTTTTAACAGAAATGAAATATGTATGTTTATTTCTGATTAGATTAAGGGTGTGTAGATCAACCTTCCCCTTAAATTGGACAGGTCTTGCTACCGTAGATCTTGCTTCTATTCAGTGATTGTAAAGGAAAATGCTGTTTACTAAGACTTTTGTAAAGCATGCGCTTAATGGAGTCTGAAGCATTGACATTCACCAGATTAGGTAGCATGAGGTCTTGCCATTGCAGTCACTTTATTGACAACTAAATCTATTTCTAGAGAGAAGGTTAGACTTGTCTTGTCAAATATTTATATAATTTCAAGGAATTTGAACTGAAATATTGACTGGTTCACATATGCCAGAAGTGATATTCACATTTTTAATGCTACAAATCTTTGAAAAAAAATTAATAAGAGATTCCCATTGTAAGTTCTTCAGCTGAAAAACGTTTTTTACCAGAGTGGATTTGTACTCTGTCAACAATAATTTAAGATTGGACCTTTAAGTAGAACAGCTACAGAATAAAACATTGAGAATAATGGGCGTTGGTTTCCTTCTTTAAAGATGTATACCATACACCTGGGGGAATTCTGTGCCAAAAATTTAAAACACAGTGTGGCGGGAAAACATATTTTAAAATTCTGTAAAATTCTGCATATTTTATTTGTCAAAATACTACAATCACATCAGTTTAAATTATTTTGGTAAATTTTTTCAAAATGCCTATCAGCAAGCAGGGCCGCCCAGAGGGAGGGGCTAGAGGGGCAATTTGCCCCAGGCCCTGGGCTCTGCAGGGGCCCCCACGAGAGTTTTTCGGGGCCCCTGGAGCGGAGTCCTTCACACGCTCGGGGGCCCCAGAAAACTCTTGCGGGGCCGGGCCCCGGAGCTTCTTCCGCTCCCGGTTTTCGCTGGCGGGGGAGTCCTTCCGCTCTGGGGCGGAACGACCCCCCGCCATCGCATTACCGCCGAAGCGGGACCTGCTGCTGAAGTGCAACCCAGTCTTCGGCGGTAATTTGGTGGCGGGGGGCCCTTCCGTTCAGGGACCTGCCGCCGAAGTGCCACGAAGACCCGCAGCGGGGGCCCCCCGCCACCGAATTACCTCCAAAAAGCGGGCTGCACTTCGGTGGTGGGTCCCGCTTCGGCGGTAATTCGCCGGCAGGGGGCCCCCGCCGCGGGTCTTCGGGGCACTTCAGTGGCGGGTCCCAGAACGGAAGGGCCCCCCCCGCCGCCGAACAGGGCCGGCTCTAGACATTTCACCGCGCGGGGGGCCCCCTGCCGCTTGCTGGTCCCACGGCTTCGGTGGACCTCACGCAGGCATGGCTGTGGAGGGTCCGCTGGTCCCGTGGCTCCAGTGGACCTCCCGCAGGCGTGCCTGCGGATGCTCCACCGGAGCCGCGGGACCAGCGGACCTTCCGCAGGCACTCCTGTGGGAGGTCCACCAGAGCTGCCTGCTGCCAATGGCCCCAGGCCCCTGGAATCCTCTGGGCGGCCCTGTCAGCAAGTATGTCTGTAATAATACAACAAAAAAGATTCAGCAAATGTTTTTTGATACATAGATTCCTTACTGGGCATATTAATACAGAACTTTGAGTAATAATTTTTTAAACTACAATCCTGAAATGTATTTTCCACACCCCACAGAAGCAGTGCCAAGGCTTGGGGGAGTCGGGGTAATGGAGCTGAGGGAGAGGGAAGGAGACTGGGAGTGAACCTGGAGGGTTGTTGGCTATGGGTGAGAGAAGTATGGGTTTTTTGGCTGGGAGGGCAGGCGGAGGGATTGTTAAGGAATTGGGGAGCCTTCCCCGTGCAGACCGTGGCTGACCTCTAGCTTTTCCCGTTCAGTCAGGCACATCTCCCCCACTATCTTCATGTGTCCCTGCACTCCCACTCAGTTACCCTGTCCCTATGTCTTTGCACCCCCACTCAGCCATCCTCATCCCCGTATAGCCCTGCACCCCAACTCCCATTGTGCCCTATCCCAGTCTGTCCCCCTGCACTAGCCCTTCTGAACCCCAATCTGTGACCCCTTGAAGCTCTGTGTACCCCGCTCTCTGTCCCTCCTGCATATCCCATGCCTCCTCACTTAGTCCTGTGGGCAGGGTACTGTGAGGAACGCAGGCTTTCCTTCCTTCCTAGCTGCTATTGAGCCAGCTGCCCTCTGTTCTGGTGCCACAGTAGCCCCTGCTGGATGAAAGGCATAACTGCAGCACCTCTCAGGCAGAATGTGTTTTCTTCAGAGCAAAAGTCTGCAGGGAACACGAGTTCTGTTCATGTGCAATGGCATAGAATTCCCCCAGCAGTAAACCAGACAAGAAGGGAAACTTGATTTTAGGTATCTGAACTTTATTTTGTAAAACAAAGAGCTGAACGCATAAGGAAAACATTACCTTTTGCTGAAACAGTTATTGCTTAATTAATTTCTTCTTTTCACCCCATTTCCACCTCCCTTCCAAAATAACCTATGACAAATGAGCATTTGAATTCTGCCCACAGGAGATTTCAGTGACCAGTTTGTATTCAAAAGAGCATTTCCTCTGTTCAGTCTGTACCATCAGAGGGTTAGTGTCACTTATTCTTCCTTTATAACAAATTAAATTAGTTTGTGCTGGAGCTGGAAGGAAGAGCTGCAGAGTTCACAGGAATATTGGCAGGGAGTCTTTCCATCTCAGTGGTTTTTGATGTACCCAGCTTCAAAACCTTTTCTCACAGCATGCTCAGAAATATTTCTCAGATACTAAGTAGTGTGGTAACTCAGTAGGTTGGGTTGAACATGTGGCAGTTGTGTGAGGAAAAATCTCAGAATTGAAATCTAACAAATGCTTTATGATTGTGCTTGTGTATTTATGTACTTTTTAAAGTAAACCTCCATTCTCCTGGGAACAGGGTTTTTTGAGAACTCCCTGCGCTCTTCCATGTTTTTCTATCTTTTTCCTCTATAACCCATTTCTAAATGTACTGCAAACAATTTTCCTGGGTGCTGGCTGGTGAGTCTTACCCACGTAAGACCCACGTATAACTGATCGCCATATTTGGAGTCGGGAAGGAATTTTCCTCCAGGACAGATTGGCAGAGGCCCTGGAGGTTTTTCGCCTTCCTCTGCAGCATGGGGCACGGGTCACTTGCTGGAGGATTCTCTGCACCTTGAGGTCTTTAAACTACAATTTGAGGACTTCAGTAACTCAGACATAGGTTAGGGGGTTGTTACAGGAGTGGGTGGGTGAGATTCTGTGGCCTGCATTGTGCAGGAGGTCAGACTAGATGATCATAATGGTCCCTTCTGACCTTAAGTCTGAGTTTATGAACTCCAACATTAACTACAGTGAGAGCTTTTTATTCATGTTTTATTGTGGAATATTTTTCCACAATCTAAAATATAGGATGTTTCAAAGTTACTTTTTCTACATGAGATTGTCATACCCACAGGATTGAGAGAATATTAGCTAACCCTGTTCTTTTCCCATACCAGCCAACCTCTGGGAAGACTGGAAGGACTGCACCACAGTCCTTCCATGGTCTCTACATTAGCCAACAAGCTGGAATGGTTGCTATATCCATTTTTATGATGCTTATGCTGGGAGTTCCTAGCTACTGGCTTTGTGGATTTCATGGCCCATCTCTTGACGGGCTCCTAAATGCCTTCTTTGTTGGGGTCGATGCTGTCACAATTCAGGACAACTGCACCAGTCATATCTGTAGTCTAGTAAGGGCATCTGTGCCCAAACTTCCAGCTGGCACCTCTCTTGGGCAGGGAGGCATCTTTCTCCCTCCTGATGGGTATTTCCAGACCTCACAGTTCACTGCCTATACTGTGATATCCCAATCAAGACAGGCTTCCTAAACAGACCAGCATCTCTGCTTTGCTTTCTCTTTGAAGGCTATGAATAAGGTAACTGCCTGTGGTTTTAAGTTACCACACAGCATATTGTAAGCAAGCATCTTTATTCTTAGGGTAAAAGCATTACAGAGAAAACAGTAAAAGAACCTACACACATGCCTACTAGAAATCACCTCCTATCTCCACAAGGCCTCTCGTAAGTGTCAGTTCTTTCAGCCCTTCCCTAAGAATTGGGGACCACCCCTTGGACAGAAGGTGCTATCCCTTTTGCTGGATCAGAAAGGAAAGTTCTGAGTCAGTTTTAACTCAGTCTATTTATCCTTTCTTTGTCTGTTGGTCTCTGGAGAATCCCCTTTGAACTAGGATAGGCGATCTCCCCAGAAGGTGGGGACCTGAATGACTTTGCCTATTAACCCTCCACTCTTTTTATTTCCTGGAGAGCTATGATTACCCTCTGCCATGGAATTACATACAGTCCCTGGCCCCTAATGATACTGAGATCTACCAGAGATTTTTCAGGAAATTGCTATATCTGCTGCAAGTGTAAGTCTCACTCTGGAGGCCTGGATGTGGAACCAAATTGCCCTAATATGAGTCTTAAGTGACACAAAAGGCCTCACACCAACCCTCTGTGCCTGGTGAGTTTCACCATAGGGCAACAAAAGGCCAAGAGGAAAGATTAGAGAGACAAGGTGGGTGAAGTAATATCTTTTATTGGACCAACTTCTGCTCTTGCTTGAAAGCTTGTCTTTCTCAACCACAGAAGTTGGTCCACTAAAAGATATTACCTTACCTTCCTTTTCTCTTTAATATCCTAGGCCTAATATGGCTACAACTACACTGAATACAAGAGAAAAGATTACCCACTTGGATTTGAACAACAGATCATCGCAGATATTATACTTTGTTTACCTGTACTGAATTTTTATTGTTGTCTGTGGGGAAATCTGAAGGGAGAACAGAGCATTGGCGTAGAACTATAGAAACTGGAGATGGGAAATGTGGATCTGAATTAAAAACTTGCCCAAAGAGAAGTAGCTTTGTACAAAATTAAAGAATATAAGAATTTAAGATGCCTTGCACGCATAGCTGATAATAACACTTACCCAGAACAATTCTTACGACATTACAACTTGTTATATGATCACAATTATAGAAAAGTCCTTTTTTGGAGGCTGTATCTTACAGATTGATGAGAGTTTACAGGTGGAAATGACTTATCTCCTTTCCAATGCAGGATTGTTCCCTTCAGAACACTTACCAGTGCTTTGTCCAACCTAGATATAAATGTTACAAGCACTAAGGCTTTCTCACTTTGCTTGGAAGACTATCAGATTGTCTGATCCTGATACTCATACGTTTAGGAAGGGAAAATTTCATTGTATCATTGCTGGTTATACCTCTCATTCACCATCCTCTCCATTGTGGATGTTTTCACCTTTCAAATATTTGTGTATACTAAGTTTCCTCTACTTGCAGACCCCAAGAAGAACTTTCAAAGGAAAAGAAGACTGTCCTCTGTTTTTATTATGATGTATAAAGAAGACCTGAAAGAGTTTATAAACCCCCCAAACAAATAAAACTCCTGCTTGAGAAATTCACAACTATCTATTTCATCTTCCCTGCTCTCGCTGGAGAATTCTCAGGAGGATTAGTGCAGTGGAGCAGGTGTTTTCACAACCCTCAGTTGAAGGGATGGCAGGAAATGTTTGGATTTTTACTAGAGGGAGTTCTTCCCAACTATTAGGAATGTATTTCAGCATAGGGGTTTAAACTATCTAATTAAAATTTTTCTCCTTTCTCTTGTAATGTTCTGCTAATCCCTCTGTTATCGATTGTCTTCCTTGGAAAATAGGGTAGACTGTATGTGATATTGTTTTTTTTTTAAAGTGCAATTTTTTGTCATTTAGAAGCAAATTGGGCACAACCCCACTTTTTTCATTTGTAAGACACCCTTAAATAAGCTATATGTATTGAACTCTAATCTTGATTCATAAATCAGTCCACTTATCAGTTTTGCTTCTGTGAACGTGTGTGAGAGAGAGAGAGAGAGAGAGAGAGAGATATGAGGTGCCTAGAGCTGAATGAGACATTCTAGAGATGGTCACATTTGGACTGTATAAAGAGGAACTACTGCTTTCCCACCTGCAGCTTTGATGATTGTGTGTGTATACGGCACACAACTACATCACTGTGTTTTTGTTCTGTTGCACTGCACTCCTGTCTAATTGGATATCCATCATGCCTAGGTACCCTCCAACATTATTGCTTTCCAGATTTCTTCTTCCCATTGCATAGGTATTCTAAATTATCTTCTCCCCTCAGCAGCATTAATTGACACAATACCATGTTATTGCTTGCCAATATTTTTGATTGTCTGTGGCTATGATTTGTGTGTACTTCCTTTGCGTTAACTGGTTTATAATACTTCCCAGTTTTATATCATTTACAAATTTAATTTGCATCTTTTAAAGAACTCAGAAGAGCCTGGGTCATGGTACTTGCCCGTCTTGAAGTGATGCAATTTTTGATAGAAATTTTGAATGAAGACCAAGTTGCTTTCACTGAAATTCCTAGATTTTTGTCATTCTAACTATATTTTTTAAAATGTTCCTGGTTGTGGAGTTGTTTACACATGAGGGGAATACAGTCTCCAACCATTCCCACAGCGGTATATAATAACTTTAGAAGTTTAATATTCTGTACTTTTGCAATTTTATCCTTATATTAAAGGTTCTGTATAGTAGATTTTGGTGCTGCTGTAGCACTTCAATAAGACCTCTATAAGGTGGTGAGATAAAGCTTGGAAATAAAACAAACAAACAAAAAAAAATTGTTCTTTGAGTGTAAAAGCAATTTTGTGTATGAGCTCTAGGGGGCAGAATTGTTCCGTGGTTCTGAAATTCACAGCTATTGCAGTGAACTTGATATCTGAAGCAATCTATGAGGGTGAAGTATGCCCAGTTAAATTAGGAGCTAGTATCCTTGTTACTAGCTTGTTCAAACTGAATAAATTTGTAGTTTAAAAATGGTGACTGTCTAACAGCATGAATGTGAGATTTTTACCTCACCCAACTTGTCTCTGTAATACAGTAACTCCTCGCTTAACATTGTAGTTACATTCCTGAAAAATGGTACTTTAAGTGAATCCAATTTCCCCGTAAGAATTAATGTAAATGGGGGTGGAGGGGCTAGGTGCCAGGGAATTTTTTTTCGTCAGACACAGAGATAAGTTTTAAACAAACAATTTAATACTGTACACAGATGGGGGCTTGGAACCAAAGTGGAACAGCAGCCCCTACCATTTCTGCAAGCACCGAACACGCAGGCGGCTGCCAAACAATTGTTATAAGGGAGCATTGTGCAACTTTAAATGAGCATATTCTCCAGTTGATCAGCAACGAAACAACGTTAAGTGAGGAGTTACTGTATCCTGGGGCCAGCATGGCCGCAACGACACTGCAGATCTGATGGAAGTTTCATTTTATGATCCCAATCCTCATTTCAGCTGTATGGGAATTTACTTACGACTACACTAGTATTTGTAATGGAGATCAACATACATATTTTGTATGTACATTTTTTGTTCTGTATAAGAACATCCCCAGTATGTATTGTACCTGCAATTAAGGCCAGATTTCTATGCTCTTGTTCACATAGACTACTGTTCAATTTTACTCCACAAATAATCCCATTGAATTCTTTGGGACTACTCATGAAGTAAAGTACTATTCTGTTTGAATAAGGGGTTTGGAATTGGGTCCTAAATGAATAATCCATCACACAGGAGCAGCATTTCTAACAAGAACTTGTCTATGCTGGGGAGTTGCCTTCATGCCTTAGTTTCCTTACCTGAATAGCTGTCGGGGAATGGCTCTCCATGTGAACATTGACTGCCATTGTGCAGTTAGGTTAGTACACTTCCAAAGGCACTTTTAGTGCAGAATAAGTGTGTCTGGACAGGGAGCTAGCACAAAATACCTATTGCATTTTAAATTCACACCCTTGCTTATTTTACAATAACTTTCTTATATAGACCAGCCTCATGGAAACCCTGAAGGCAGAGTCCATTTTCCATAAATGTATTGATAGGGGAAAAAAAATAAAAATGAAGCAAATGGACTTTTTATGCAGTTTTAGTCATTGTTTGTCTTTGACATATTGTAATGTTTATAGCTGTTCCAAACTTATGAATTAGTCTTTATTCTGTTTCACATAAAAATTTCAAATATCTTTTTCATGTAATACCTTTTTAATATAAAAATACTAGTGGAATAAAGTGTAATAATGCAGAACAAATGAGGTGTGAAATCTGTTCTGTGAAACATAATCCACACATTTAATGGAAACATCTATCTGCATTTTCTGCACAGACTGTAGTGCACTATAGAACTGCTGAAACCTCTAATTAGAACCCTAGGAAGCAATACTTTATTCAAAGAGCAGCTGTTTGTGAAAGGTTGTGTGTGGCTGTTGTATTTATACTGCTGCAGAATTTAATTCAGCCTCTAATCATTTCACGTTCTTTAAGCATCTCACACAATCTTAAAATGTATTACTTACTGCAGTCTCCCGTAATAAATCTCATGCACACTAACCTAACCACAGACTCAGTAAAACTTAATTGTCAGTCCATCAGTCTACTTCCTTCTTAAAAGCCCAGCTAAAAAGATGGGTTAAATGTGGGTACCACTTGCATTAAAACAATACTGGAAGTTCATCTACCAGTCAGTAACAAGCCACAGTACAGACAAAATCTGCATGTAATATATTTTGACATAGAGATCTGCTTGGGTTTAATTTTTTGGCCTGACAGGACCTGAATTAGAGAGAGAGGAGTCATTTTCCAATCCAAACGTCTTTTTCTACCTGCCAAGCCTCAGCCAGTACCTCCATTTCCTGTCTGTGGTTTTGGACTGTCGATGGCTGCATGTGCTGGCGAATGTCTGCCCTGCCCCTGATGCACTGTGTATGCTGTGAATGGAGAGGTGCTGCAACTCATCAGCATGCTCACCCCACAGCACATGCAGAGCAGTGATGTGGCAGCGGCTGGTTGCCAGCTGCAGAGCACTGTGAGGTTACAGTGCCAATCCTACAGGCGAGGAGGAGAAATAACCAGACCCTCCCTCGCTTGGATCAGGTCATCTTCTCATTTGACCTGACCTGGATCCAATGTTTCTAATGGGTTTGGTTCAGAATGAAGGGCTCTAGTTTGACCAACTTCTCACTTGCCACTTGAGACTTTCATTCTGCAGGCAATGGTGTCCAGCTCGTAACTTGTAGAAATGAGGCCTGAACTGGCACCAGTTGGGCAACATTTGCACTTCCCCATGTCATTTAAAAACCAAATGGATAATTATGGAAGTGAAGATGGACCATTTGACTATGGAGCACTCTTCTTTTCTTTGTTTTGTTTGGTTTTTTTAGTATGAATTAGAGGAAAATGATTCATTATATTTGCCTGACTTTTGTTGTATTTTTCTTGCTCCACATAAGCAGCTGTCCTGTTCTCTTTCACACTTTTCGTTTCCCAGCAGATTTTTTCCCCTTTAATATTTTGGTGATTTCAGGGTTTTTTAAAGAGTAAATGGAAAATTCTGATTAACTTTTGTACTTGATAACAAGTTTGTCCATATAACATAATGAATAAATAGCAGGTACAGATGGACTCTGAAGCAACTAGAATAGCTTCCACATGACTGATGCTAGTAACCAGACAAAGAGAAACGACAAACAATGGGATTTCCATGGTAGTCAGTAGTTTTTAAAGTACTTTTCAAATTACCCAAAGATTTCAGTAAGGAAGCCATTGTTAGTTTGTGCCCCCAGATGGGGGAATTTTAGTAATCTAAAAGTGCACAATTTGGAATTTAAGCTAAATTTGGAGCAGAAGTTAGAGGAATTTTCAGACACAAGTGTGTGTCGAGATGAAAAATGAAAGCTTAATGTTGCTTCTACCTTTCGGGACTTTGAGAAAGCACTAGCTACGTAGGTCAACTGGTTGCAATACTGACTTTGACTGTCTTTTTTTTTTCCTGTCACAAGATTGTAATTTTGCGTTCCAGAATGAGCCCACATGCAACAGTGAGAGGCTCATTTTTGGATGTTTACTCTGAATATAGATGTAGCACTAAAGAGATATAGATAAGTATTAGTTTAGTATAGATAAGTATTAGTATTAGCTGTAGCCAGGACTGAAAATTATAAGAGTCAGGACTGACTGTGTGTGTTGCTAACTCTTATGCCCAAACAAAACTAATTATTGTCTACCATCATACCACTATATGCAGAGCTGGTCTGAGTGCACCCCAAACTTGACTGACTTTAAGCATCTCTGTGGGTGAGTTTTAGATGTCCTTCTGCAGAAGCTAAGCCCAGCTGAAGAGTTGTTCCTCCCTTCCCTCTCCACCCCCTCTTCCCCAAGTTCAGAACTTACTTGGAGATCTGTGGAAATCTCCTGCTGTTTCCTACGTCTCTGACTGCATCTTTGATAGTCATGTCTTCATACATGTTGTCAGGCTGACACTATGCTGCTTCTTGTCTCGTATCTAAAAATATGGTGATTTAGTCATGGTTTTTACACTGGATCTTGTTATTGAAAGCTATATTCCACTGCAATGTCTTTTTGAAGAGACTGTTCTAACGTACATTTAAATACACTGTAGCACTGGGGAGGGCAAACTTGTTGGCTTGAGGGCCCCATCTGGATATGGAAATTGTATGGCGGGCCATGAATGTTCACAAAATTAACAATTCAGAGATATTCAAATAAATGTTCTTTATTAAAGATACATTTTAGTAGAAATAAATATAAAACCTTACTTACTGTTATACCATCATAACAATGTATTACAATAATTAAACCAAACTTACCCCCTTTCCACGCCCTTTCTCTCTTGCCTGGATTTGTTAGGCGTCAGCTTCAAGTCATTGGAACTCATTGAGATTCACCAGCCCCTGCTTTCAGAAATCTCGACAGCCCACAACTGTCACTGAACACTGAGCACTCCTGGGTGAACTACTCTTTCTTTTATCTTCAGCAGTGGAAAATGAACACTACTGAAACATCAGTCATCTAAGCCAACAAGTAGCTGGCATGTGGACTTGCACATTCCAGGCTCTGATGGCTTGTTTGGGTTGTGCAGCCAGAATAATATGCATGCTGTCATGCAGGTCCTGAACACACACGGAGTGCCAGGTGGGCGCAATGTGGCAAGTCCCCCACCCTGCTCCCGAGCGGGAGCAGCAGGTCAAGCCCCCGACCCCGTTTCCCAGATTAAAAGGTCTGACGGGCTGGATGTTGCCCACGGGCCGTATTTTTCCCACCCCTGCTTTAGCATCTGCACGCAGGTATCTTCGCAATCATAAATGGCTGAGTATACTCCAGTTTCAAAGGATACGGTCTCAGAATAAATACCATAAATACCCAGTAGCTTTGTTTTGGTGCTCAGGCTGCATCTATTCCACCCTTTTCTTGTATTGTTAATAGAGCTGGTTGTGTTAATAATTAATAGTCTCAAAAGCTTTAATTTCAGTGTAAAAATTGTTTTATGAATTCCTCCTCATTTTCTAACCAGCTAGAATGAAAATTTCCACAAAATGATTTGCAGATATTTCCATAAACTTCATTTTTTTTACCAGCTCGAATTATTAGTCACATTTTTTAGATGGGGCAAAACCAAGGCTTAAGCAGGCCAGCATTGTTCTAATTGAAGCAGTAGTCTCAAGTTCTGCAGGCTTTTTGAGTAGGACAGTGTGATTGGTGGATGGTTGCGTTGACAGATAAGCCGACAGTGCTCCAGAGTTGGTAGTTGCTAGGTCACCCAGCTTAGAAGCTTGGAAATTCTCTGAAGCCCAGCTAAAAATGTTTAGTTGGAATTATTTTTTCTTAATGGATTCAGATTTGGGTGTTAACCTTGTAGTCCCTTAAGGTTTCTGCTTAGATTTCTCAACCCAAAAGATGGGAATGCACTTGATACTGCTGCTGCAACCTGGAAATCTAGGAGCACCGATGGTTTCACTAAACTCCTTTGATTACAAACCATTGAGATAAGAGAAGCCATACTTCTCTGTTGAAGTAGCTGTCATAATCGGATAGCTTTCCCTTTCCTACCAGCATAATAGGAATTGCCACATCAGACCAGACCACTAGTCAGTCTAGCTGGGGTTGGTACATAATGTGTCACGTTTGTATTGAGTTTGATGGCTGTTTTCCATCCAGAGCTCTGTTGTGGAGAGGAAGAAAATTGTAGAATCTGGTTTCAGTCAGGATAAAATAGAGTTTGGTGGTGACAGACTAAGGATTGCTGAACTTAGGTGTCTCCATATCTTTAAGGGGCCTCACCTACATTGAACAGATTGGGTGATACGATGGAAATCCGTGAGATGTGTGAGAGACCTGGCACAATGATTCCATTCATTAGGCACTCCCAAACGGGTGAACAAAGTCTCTATAATTTGTATGCAGTTTTTCTCTGTTTACAAGCAGGCATATACTCTTTGAAGCACATGTGTTGACTCAGAATGTCTTCTAGCTGTATTTCTAGTGTTCCAACCAGCTTTGATGGTCAGTGGGATTCATAAGTGTGTAACTTGTTTTCCAGAACTTTGCCAAGAATATTTTTGCAATTCTTCAGTCAGTAAAAGCCAGAGAAGAAGGTCGTGCACCTGAACAGAGACCTGCACCAAATACAGCACCAGCGGTAAGAAATAAATCTTATTATTATGGACCTGCTGGTCGTGGCTCCATAGCTGCGGTTGAATCGAGTAAATAATGGCAAGAATTCTTCGGAAACTACTCTTCATTTTGTTTGGCTCTAATTAAATAAATTACAGTAACTTTTTCATGCAGAACTTTTCCTTAGATCCTCTTTACCTTAAACTGTATATGGTGGTTTTGGAGGAGTTGAATACGCTTCATTTGTTCTATATGTGTTGCCATTTATAGACTGAACAGTTAATGCCAACTACTGTATGTGCCACAAACACTCACTAGCATTCTGCAGCTACTTGGAAGAATTATATTAGATGAGACTATCGCCATTTCCAGCAAAATGCCTTCCTAACTGTATTTTTTGACAGATAAAGTAGTAAAATGTTTAAGAATCTGGAACATGACTCTTGAGCAGCAACAGATCGAATCAGCTGTCCTATGCCTGTATCAAAAAGACAGATTTGCTACAGACGAGGGACTCAGCGGTTAGGCAGCAGTTCTGCAGAAAAGAACCTAGGGGTTGCAGTGTATGAGAAGCTGGATATGAGTCAACAGTGTGCCCTTGTTGCCAAGAAGGCTAATGGCATTTTGGGCTGTATAATTAGGGGTATTGCCAGCAAATCGAGGGACGTGATCATTCCCCTCTATTTGGCATTGGTGAGGACTCATCTGGAGTACTGTGTCCAGTTTTGAGCCCCACACTACAAGAAGGATGTGGAAAAATTG
Organism: Gopherus evgoodei; assembly: GCF_007399415.2. Lineage (NCBI taxonomy): Eukaryota > Metazoa > Chordata > Testudines > Testudinidae > Gopherus > Gopherus evgoodei. The sequence goes on from NC_044329.1 coordinate 64,715,714, forward strand.
GGAAGAGTCCAGCGGAGGGCAACAAAAATGCATAGGGGACTGGAGCACATGACTTATGAGGAGAGGCTGAGGGAGCTAGGATTGTTTAGTGTGCAGAAGAGAAGAATGAGGTGGGATTTGATAGCTGCTTTCAACTACCTGAAAGGGGTTTCCAAAGAGGATGGATCTAGACTATTCTCAGTGGTACCAGATGACAGAACAAGGAGTAACAGTCTCAAGTTGCTGTGGGGGAGATTTAGGCTGGATATTGGGAAAAACGTTTTCACTAGGCGGATGTTGAAGCACTGGAATGGGTTACCTAGGGAGGTGGTGGAATCACCTTCCTTAGAGGTTTTTAAGGTCAGGCTTGGCGAAGCCCTGGCTGGGATGATTTAGTTGGGGATGGGCCCTGCTTTGAGCAGGGGGTTAGACTAGATGACCTGCTGAGGTCCCTTTCAACCATGATATTTTACATTTTTATTGTTCAGGTCTATCTAGGCATTAGAAAAGCAGTGGTTTTGAGTTGTGATGTTTACTGTTTTATTAAACTTAATAATTAAATTATTGAACTCCTAATGGTAATCTGCTATGAAAGCCAGTTAATCTTCATCTTATTTTGATACCTCTGTGCTATATGTACCAGATTGGAGAAGCAAGATGAATTTTGACATTTAAATGCTTGCTTTATGCTGAAATTGATCAATTGTTCATAGAACTACTCAGACATACAGTTTGGAATGATTGTAACTGTGTGACTAAGTCACCCATGAAAAAGATGCATGAATCGATATTTAGTGCATCATTAGATTGGTAGCATTTTGAAAATGCATTTTAAATATGCCTTTTTTCCCTCTCAATTTAATCTTGTTCTATAGGTTTAGCACCTCTTTAGCTTTAATCAGATTTGTGGTGGAGTCTTCTGTGCATGTGGCTGAAGAACCAGCTATATGTTGTCAGATGATAATTCATTCTTGAGCCCCAAGATGTTCGCAAATTAATGGAATTGATAACTATGGATTTCAGTCATTTAGCTCAGTTAATGTGGCTTTCTGGTGTTACTTTTGTCTTGCTTCAGAATGTTGTCAGTTCTCTAGATTTGCCTGCCATTAAGTATTTCTTTAAAATATACTGTCTCAATAAGAGGTTAAAATGAAGTTAATTAAAAGTACAAACTGTCTGAAAAATTACACCTACATAATTTCCTGAAACTGTCAAGTCAGTTTACATACAATATTTTCCAAAGTTCAGAAACTAAAATGTGTTAATCAACATACATTTTGAGATGCAGTAGCATATTTTGTTTGCTAATTTGTTTTAGGATCCCACTTTACGGACTAAGCAGTCTATTCCAGCTGCCTACAACAGATATGATCAGGAAAGATTTAAAGGAAAGGAAGGTAAGTTGATCTAACATTACTAATTAGCATTAAGGAAACACTGCATTTGAGAACTGAAAAGTGAAACTGACTCGTCTGTTTTCATTGTCAAAGCTGAATAAAGTGTAAAGTATAAGCCCATAAATGATGACTGAAACATCTTCACATATAGTCTCTGGTAGTAACACAAGCTAAGAATCTTATTTATTAAAAATTATTTTTTAACCTTAGCCTTTAAGAAACAGATTGTCTAGTTAAAAACAATACTTACACGTTAAAACACTTTTTTGTTCAGTTTCAAGGCAGCGATAGCATAAGTAGTTTAAACTCATAGGACATGGATATGCACATATATTAGTCAAGCCAATAGTCCACTTCAATACTAATTAAAAAAAAATCTGATAGAGCATCCTTTAAATAGTATGTCCTGAAATTAAAGGGAAAAAAATCCTTTTAAAAAAAAAAAAAAAAGGTTGAAGGTTCTTCTGTTTCTAATGGATGCCTCAAATATTTTGGGCCTAATACATAACATGGTCAGGTCCATTCTTCTTTCCCCTCCCTTGGGAGGGAGGGAGTTGTTGAAAGAGTGGAGATATGCCAACCTATTCTTTCAGAGGCACTGATACATACTGCAATGCTGCACTGGTGCTCTTTTTTTTTCTTTTAAAAACAGGTTTTAAACAGCAAGATTAATTCATAAATACTGGTGTAGTGTTCGTGGAAATTGCTTCAGTAACTTTATAAAGTCAGCCACAGAACCAGTGATTGGCCTTCAGATTTCTTAGAGAGCTAAGGGAATACCTGGGGATTTCTCCCCTAGCAGTGAATCCACGCTGGGGAACTGCTAGTCAGCCATTTCTTTTGACAACTTGGGCACTAAGAGTGTGTCTTCACTACCGGCTGGATCGGCGGGCAGCGATCGATCCAGCAGAGACACCGTGGTAAGTAGATCTAAGTACATCAACTTCAGCTACATTATTCACGTAGTTGAAGTTGCGTAACTTGGATTGATCCCACCCAGTGTAGACCAGGCCTAAGTGTCGTGTGTGTGTGTGTGGTGGTTTTTTTAAAAGTACAAAATTTTGAAAAATTGAAAGAGGAGTATAATTTAATTAAAACCCATATGGGGCTGGAGAAGCTATGGTTTTTGTATCCTAAACAGCAGAGACTAAAGATAATTAGTAGCTCCACTATAGTTCTCATTACAAATAAGGAATGCATTTTTTTCTGTAGCATACAGTGTACCTAATATGTGTGGCTTAAAATCAAATCCCACAATTCTTCGTATGTATAATGTATTCAGTGCTACATTTAATATGAGACAGTGACCCCTTGCTCTGAAGTGCTTATAATCTAAAGACAAAAGCAGAGACAATAAAGCTATCAAGCTATAGTTATCTTTTTATGGAGACCTTATGGGACCTGGGATTCTGGGAAAGATTTTGAAGGGCAAGAGAGCTTATTACTTGGCTTTGAGGCACAGCAACTCTCAGTACCTGAGCCATTATCATTAATAGTGATTAATAATTGAGACAGACCTGGGTCCTCTGCCTTCAAAGTTTCCAACCCATGTGGGTTCTATAATGTGTTCTCTGTATGGCATCTTTTTGATTGGGTGAGATTGAGACTCATGGTGGCATCTCAAGTACCCATAGCTTTATAAAAAGGGAATGTTCATGTTCTTATTTCTAAAACCATTTCATGTCCTCAAAGATAATAGAAGCCATGGCTTTACATCTTCAAAAACAAAAAGCCCTGTGGGTTTAGCAGAGCATGGTAATAAACACTGACAAATCTTTAGGCAGAACACATCAGCCTTTGACAAAGTGCAAATAATTTTTGGAAATGTAACCATCTGATAAAAATAATAACCTTCAATGTATGATGTACCGAACATTCAAGTGGAAAATAGGTTTAAGCTGCAAAAACAGTAACACTTCATAACCATCAAGAGCTAAATGTCTATTGCTCTCAGTCTTTTGCTCTGTAGTTTCTCCTTAATATTCTGCAGGTCAAGCAGCTTTCATGCCATTCTTTAAACTTGTTATTCTATCCTATTTTTAATAAATTAAGTGTGACAACTGACTTTTAACAATTAGATTATATTAAAAATAAAAAACCTGATTGGCATATTCATATTTTTTCTGTTGTATATCCATCCATTTTATGCATGAAGTCATATGAAAACTTGGATGTTAAATATCTAAATGAATACATAGTGCAGCAGTTCTCAAAGTGTGTGTCGGGACCATATTTTAATGGGTTGCCACAGCTGGGGTTAGACGTGCTGTGGCTGAACACCCCTCCACCCAGGCCTGAAACCCTTTGGCTTCAGCTTTGGCCTCCTTGCCCAGGCTTCCTCCCTCCCCGCTCGGTGCAATCTTCTAGTAATTTTTGTTGTCGAAAGGGGGTTGCAGTGCAATGAAGTTCGAAAACCCCTGGCATAATGAAATGCATTTGGAAGATCATTTGGCCTGGGTGAGAGCAAATCATATTGGGCATTAATACCAGTCTTGAAAACAGAAGAAAGCAAGTTGTCTTGTGTGTAGAGCTGAATATGTAGTGTAGCATTCATTTTTGTTACTAACAGGATTAGTTTTTGTAGGGTTTCCTTTAATATGCGAACTCTCTCTTTTAGAAAAAGAATGTAATAATGGATTATTGAAAGAGGAGTGCAGTGAGCTCAAACATGGTGACCACAGCACTTTCATTTCACCAGACCAGGATCTTTTAAACTACAAAATTCTCCCAACTGTATAGATTTCTTGTCTATTGCTTGTATCGTATTTTATATACCTGCTTTTACAATTTGAAACCTGTGTCAGCCATACCAATGTGCACTTCTTGGAAAGACTAATGGTTCACCTATCGGTCAAACTAGCTACTATTTGTTTTCCATATGGTATAAAATGTAGGGAAGGGAAAAATCATAATCTTTTCAGAGAGAAGATAATGTGGTTCTGAGCCTTGTTATATCTGGATGGCTCAAGAGCAGTCTGCCTCACTGCTAAATTTGTGCTAATTGAAGCACCCACAAAATACAGTTAAGTTAAAAAAAGAAGTAAATTGTAGATCTGTGCAGCATAGTGATTAAATATGCACACACTAATCTCATTATTGTAAAAGCAAATAGACTGAACTCTAACGAAACTGATAAGAGCTCTTTTAAATCAAGTACAATAAACCAACCAAAAATTTTGAGTTGCATTTAACAAAACAAACAAAAAAGCCCCCTTCTCCCTCTGTCTCATGCCTAAGCAAGGAGGGTGCAGTTTCCCCATGGAGTTAATTAACACCAAAGAGTAACTGGCTGGCAGTGTTCTTGTTCCTGTGACTAGGATTGATGGCACTTAGATTCACTAAGCATTTTCTGGTGGTTTCTTACTCTTGTATGGATACAGTATGGTCGTACAGAGGTGGGGAGTAGTTCTGTACCCTAGAGGGAAAAAGAACCTTGTGTTTGGGTTGGACAATCCTGGGATAGGAATCCTAGAAACAGCTAAACCTAGAGAGAAGACATGGGTTGAGCTTTATCTAGTGAAATCTTATTATATTAATTAAGACAAATTCTAGGAAGGGGAGTAGGTAATTTTGGGGCTTTTCATAGTATACAAAGTATTTTAGAACATTATTGGAAAAGAAACTACTTACGCTTTAAAAAGCTTCACCTCATTAAGCATTAAATTTTCATACCCTGTACAAAGGCAGAGTGCAGAACCTATTAGGAACATAATGCTAAGTCTTGCAAAATGGGGGAAGAGATGAATCCTGAAGCTGAAGCTGGAACTGTGAAGCTACTCTGCAACTCCTGCTGCAGTCTGTGGGGTATAGAACAGACTTAAGGGCAGGGCCGTCCTTAGGATTTATGGGGCCCTACGCAGTATTATTAAACTGGTGCCCCATGCCGGATGGCAGCCCAAGCTCACAGCCTGGTGAGGGAGGAGGAGGAGGGACTTGACAGCAAAGGATAATGAGATGCCCAGCCTGCCTCATGGTGGCAGAGAGTCACAGTTCCCCGCAGAGACTTCCATGCACTCTCCCTCATGCAGAATGGACATGAAGAAAGTACCTAATTAAAAGCACTAACATTTGGGAATAAAAAATGTCAGTCACAGGTTTTTTGATATGCCCTGAAGTTGTCAGAGATTTATTTGCAAAAACTTCATAGTAAGGGTGAGTCAGCTGTCCTGCTGAATACAACATTACATAGACTCATAGACTCTAGGATTGGAAGGGACCTCGAGAGGTCATCGAGTCCAGTCCCCTGCCCTCATGGAAGGACCAAATACTGTCTAGACCATCCCTGATAGACATTTATCTAACCTACTCTTAAATATCTCCAGTGATGGAGATTCCACAACTTCTCTAGGCAATCTATTCCAGTGTTTAACTACCCTGACAGTTAGGAACTTTTTCCTAATGTCCAACCTAAATCTCCCTTGCTGCAGTTTAAGCCCATTGCTTCTTGTTCTATCATTGGAGGCTAAGGTGAACAAGTTTTCTCCCTCCTCCTGATGACACCCTTTTAGATACCTGAAAACTGCTATCATGTCCCCTCTCAGTCTTCTCTTTTCCAAACTAAACAAACCCAATTCCTTCAGTCTTCCTTCATAGGTCATGTTCTCAAGACCTTTAATCATTCTCGTTGCTCTTCTCTGGACCCTCTCCAATTTCTCCACATCTTTCTTGAAATGCGGTGCCCAGAACTGGACACAATACTCCAGTTGAGGCCTAACCAGCGCAGAGTAAAGCGGAAGAATGACTTCTCGTATCTTGTTTACAACACACCTGTTAATGCATCCCAGAATCACGTTTGCTTTTTTTGCAACAGTATCACACTGTTGACTCATATTAACCTTGTGGTCCACTATGACCCCTAGATCTCTTTCTGCCATACTCCGTCCTAGACAGTCTCTTCCCATTCTGTATGTGTGAAACTGATTGTTCCTTCCTAAGTGGAGCACTTTGCATTTATCTTTATTGAACTTCATCCTGTTTACCTCAGACCATTTCTCCAATTTGTCCAGATCATTTTGAATTTTGACCCTGTCCTCCAGAGCAGTTGCAATCCCTCCCAGTTTGGTATCGTCCGCAAACTTAATAAGCGTACTTTCTATGCCAACATCTAAATCGTTGATGAAGATATTGAACAGAACCGGTCCCAAAACAGACCCCTGCGGAACCCCACTTGTTATACCTTTCCAGCAGGATTGGGAGCCATTAACAACTACTCTCTGAGTATGGTTATCCAGCCAGTTTTTTAGAAAGTCATTAAGCCTGCCTGCCTTCACTAGCAGGACCAAGTACTGATTTTTGCCCCAGATCCCTAAGTGGCCCCCTCAAGGATTGAACTCACAACCCTGGGTGTAAGCAGGCCAATGCTCAAACCACTGAGCTATCCCTCCCATATTTGGAAAATATGTTTCCAAAGATTTTAGGTATAACAAGGATTTTGTCTTACTAAGGTACTGATTTTGCTGGAGGGTTTTTTTAAAACTAGTTTGTCGGATAGTCAGAAGTAAAGAAAGGGAACTCTTTGTCCAGCTATCTGGAAGGGAAGGACTGTTGTCCCTTTAAGGGCTCTCTTTAGTGGGGAGTGGGGGGAGAGGTGGTGAAGGGATGGACAGGAAGATTTGGTAGCACTTTTTTTTTTAACTATAGTAATTAAAATGTGCATTTTAGATAAGGGAGGTCTTTTGAAGGATTTATTTAAAAAACTATGTGTGAAGATCCACACATTTAAGGCTAAAGATGATTGTGCATCTAAAACTCTATGCAAGCATTTTTTAGAAATGTGATTTTATAATCTTCACCAGCTCACTAATGAAATATTTTTAAAGCAAATTTTAAACTAAGGTCCTGTAGACTGACATGTTCTGTGTAAATATTACATTAATGCACAACTGTTTTTGTCAGTAAAGTCAGAAACTGACAGTATAAAAATTTATTTAGGCATAAGCTTTCGTGGACATCTGATGAAATGGGTTCTAGTCCACAAAAGCTTATGCCCAAATAATTTGTTAGTCTTTGAGGTGACACAAGGACTCGTCCTTGTTTTTGCTGATACAGACTAACAGGACTACCACTCTGAAACCTGTCAGTATATACCTTGGGGTTGGCAAATGCCTGTTAAATGGCTTTATTACCCCTTGAATGTCTCTTTAAGAGTTTCAATGTTGTGCTAATAGGTCTGGCAGGCTGGAGGTTTTTTCACTTTTAACTACTAGATTCCCTCCCAAGGAAGACTCACCAGACTAGAGCAGCCATCTGTGGGAGCCTGCAGGAAGGGTCAGAACAGGGATAGGAAAACAAGAGGGTGGACACTAAGACCCAGTGGTGCCCCAAATTTTCAAGTGCCCTACGCAGCTGCCTATGTTGCCTATGCCTAAGGACGGCCCTGCTTAAGGGAGAAGAATTCCTTACATGAAATATATTAGTATAGCATTTATTTTTAAATATTTCTAGTTCTCCTAATACCTTGTTGGTAATAAGTTAAAAACTTACTGTTTCAAATTTATCATTTACCATTTGATTTTTTTTCTTTTTATCTTTCTACCACATTGTCAGTATTTTAGCAAATTTAGCAATAGATAAAGACCTTTTAAGCCCAAAATTTTCAAAAGTGACTAGGAATTGTATGTCCAACTTCTGGCACCTCAAGGGAGCCTGATTTTTTTAGAAGATGCTAAAGTGCCAATCGTCTGAAAATGAGGCCACTCTAACAAATCTCATGTTGGCACCCCAAAATCATTAGTCACTTCTGAAAATCTCAGCCTCAGCATATAATCATTGGGTGAAATTCTAGGGCCTGTGATATGTAGGAAGTTATTATCATAATAGTTGCTTCTGATCTTAAAACTCAGTATGCTATTAGCATTTGAGAGGAACAGGAAAACTCACTGAATTTTCCTCCATAATGAATAGATATAAGGAAAATATACCATAAAGCATTACTCATGCTGTTCTGAATAACCTGTTAAAAACCAGACTAAATTGTATATACGACTTGCCACAAAAATAGTGTGTGTAGTCATTGTAGCTCTTCTATCAGAGGATCTTACAATATTAAAAGAGTTTCATAGTATTAAACTAACAATTACTGCATAAGGACTTAGATTATTTTAATCTCAATTTTACTACAGTATTATCCATGGAAGTCTTAATTAGGAAATTGATTGCTTCTGTGGGTTTTTTCTACCTTGAATCTTTCAGTATGTTGGATTAATATGGGAATCAGGTTGCTTGTTAACATAAGCAATTTTAAACGTGTAGATGTAAGATAATGGGTTAAAACACTTTAACTTGGCAAGATATGGTAAGTAGACTGCTGAGTTGCAGCCAAGTTTCTGTATATTCTGGGATGGATTGTTACTCAGAAGGTAGTATCAGTTTGCTCACCTAGATGGCTTGCCTTACAGTGTCGATGCCAAATAGGACAAGTTCTATTACTGGAATGCTTTAGTTAAGGTAGCTGCAATAGTAAATAAGTTTTTAGATTTTAAGTACTATTCTTTGAGAGTAAAGAACAAGTCTGTTATACCCATAGTAAATTGAACTGCTTTAGCAGTCCTGTAGTAGACACAGACCAGTGCTCGTTCTCAAGCATACTTTATTATGCCAGCTATGATTAAAAGGAGGAAAGTTGTCTTGTCTTTAAACTTAAATTATTGTATGTCACATTAAACATGTTAGAATGTGTCTTGCAGCTCCATCCATCATAAATCGTCTGTCTGGAAGATCATGTTACCTGGCTGTACACCTGGCCATTCCCATCCCCTCCAAACAATCGAGCTGTTAAGGCAAACACACCGCAATTGCTTTGCTCAGCATTATTTCCTCACTTCTGACTTTGACTTTCAAATTGCTAGTGAGCAGCACAAGTCTATAACAATACAAAATAAATGTAAATACTAGATTTTCTCCTTTATGCTTACTCTTTAAGTTTAACTCAATTTAATTTTGACTGGGCATTAAGGAGGTAAGAGAACTTAATGCATGGTATCATTTTCATGGCACAGACCACCTCTTTCTAACCCTTAACCTGTCACATCAATCTTGGCAATCTAACAAGTTATATTTTTGATTCATAATTGTTTCTGAAACAGAGACAATGCTCTTCTTGAACAGCATATTTGGCACCCTTCTCCCTCTTACATCAAGGCTTAGTCCTTCATTTTGAACTGTGTGTACTTAATTTAGCCGGTGACATGCTTGACCACTGAGCTAATGTATGACGGTGTTTTTTTGTTCTATAGGATATTCAAGTAATAAACTGCTTTAAGAGCAGTGGCTAAATTGTTCTGTGCTGACCTTTTTAGACTTCTTTGCCTGCGTTTCATCAACCTCGTTTTTAAAGTGACGTTAGCACATGTGAAAAGTGCTGAAATGATAACTCAGAAGATTTGCATAATCTTTTCTATCCAACATGTACAGCATAGGTGGTAGCAATATAAACTTCTCCACCAGTGCCCTCTCCCTGACTTGAGGCGCTACTTTGAGAAGTGAGATGCTGGCCTTTGTTTCTCTGCTGAGATTGCCACCAAGGTGCCCATAATCAAAAGCTGAATTGCTGTCAGAACAGACACTACTTGTGATCCCATCTAGTATAAACTGATAGTATTCTTTCTGTCATTACAGGCCACAGTGTCATCTTTACCACATCTAAATGTTTTCCCATGTTTAACTGAAAGCCTTGTTGTTTTACTTAGTGTGGGCATCACTTTTCACCCACACCTGTAATTTTGCTTCATGTTTATGTACAGTTGTATTTAAACAATAAATTAATGTGTTCAGACTGCATACTTGCCACTTCTTTTGAACAGTAAATTTATGAAATAGAGGGGGAGAGTCTCCAGTTTCTAAACCTGAAGCTGCTTTTTTGCAGGTACTAAGCAAATTTGTTGTTACGAGAACCAGGTTGTCAGTGAAGTTGTACTATAAATGAATTTGTCTTGTCATGGGGTTTTTAAGAGCTTGCTGCTGTCTTGTAGATGTGTGATGGCATTTTCTGCCAAAATTCTAGATTTTAATTATGCTCTGTGCCCAGATTTTTCTTTTGTGCTTAGAATTAAATTTCTATTTAGAAATAGAATCCGACAATCAAAACATGAATGTAATTAATAATAGAGAATAAATATGCAAGGCGTCCACAGATTTTGATTTGAAGAAATACATGTCGTCTTGTTTTTCCAACCTGGTGTGGGTGAGCTGGGTGATGTGATGTATGTCTGAGTATTAAAAGATTATAAAATTAATATTTGCAAATAAAACGTTACTATACTCAGTTTAAGTATCAGAGGGGTAGCCATGATAGTGTGGATCTGTAAAAGCAGCAGAGTCCTGTGGCACCTTATAGACTAACAGACGTACTGGAGCATGAGCTTTCATGGGTGAATGCCCATTTCGTCGGCTGCAGATTGGTATTGAGAGGCTGTTAAACGGAAGCTCATGCTGAGTTCCAGTTGTGAGATGATTGAACTATTTGATAAGTGATTGATAGGCTAGGGGATTTATAAAGTCTCTCTATATCTGATGTATTTTGTACAATTCAGTTACTTCGTTAATGTAGTTTAGAAACCACTGCATGGAGCCCTTTGTTTTTGATTTGACTGCTAGTAAAGAGGGGTGTGTTAACATCTTGTTTGGAGTGAAATTTGATGTCTGACTTCGTTTGCATAGTGGTTCTTAAAACAGATTAGTGGACCCCTTCCAGACAGTGCAAAGAGCTGCTGTCATCAGTAATGAGACATGTACCACTGAAATGGGGAGTGGTGTACAGTCTTCATTTTAGGGATGGATGAATCAGCCTTCAACCAGAGCTCCTTCGTGTTCCTAGCAGTTCTCCCTTGTGCTGCTTTAGCCTGTTTGGGTTCCTTCCAGGAATTAAAGTCTGTTAAGTCTTTTTTTTGTCAGCTATTACTTTGATGTAAATTCAACCATGATCAGATTTACTGACGGCTCAACACTGGATGAATAGCCAACAAAAGGGACATGGAAACAAACTGCAGAATGACCTGGAATGGTTAGTGGGGCTTGTAAGCAATGAGGGAATATTTTGAGTACTAAAAATGTAAAATCTACCAGGAGAGTGGAAATAAAGAGCATGTGTACAAATTGTAGTGGTGGAATGTAGTCAGACCGAAAAACTCACATCAGTGTGCTTACTGGCTTGTTTTCACTTTGGGGCCTAGCCCTTTTAAATGGAGCCAGTTATGGTGTTTGCAGCAGAGTGAGGCTGGGAGCGAAGGTAGTCCAAGATTTTTGAGGCGGTCCACAGTATAAAATTTGTTGACACATGCAGGGTTATTGAACCATCTGATATTACTGTTAGGCTACAACATGGGAATTGCTATGCCATAACAATGATCCAGCTAGTTAGGTTTCTCATATCAGTGATGGTGGGTGAAAAATGAGATCCTCTTCAATTTAGGCATAAACAGTTTATCTTAGCCTATATTTTGTATATTTTAAGACAATACTATTATCACCTATGAATGACATATACATGCAAAAACAGATAAAGCGAGAGAGTTCTGTCAAGTTCTGTCTCCTAAGGATAGAGCAACTTTTTTCAAATCTCTGGTCTGTTTGTTTTTCCCTGTCTTCTACACGCTCTTGTTGTCAATCACAATCTTTTATCCCTTATTCTGTAGCTTTGTGCAGAATCTATTTCCCAAGTTACCTCATCTGTGTACCTATCTAATTAAAACATTCTTATGCATGGAGGGGTTGGAATGATGAGACTGCCTGCAATGGAATGTAACTGATCTGTGACTGCTAGCACCAAATATTGCCAAGATGAGAAGGGCCCTCAGTTACTACAGCAATTTTTTTCCCAGGTGTGTGTCTGGTGGGTCATGCCCGCATATTCAGAGTCTTACTGATTGCCATATTTGGGGTCAGGAAGGAATTTCCCTCCAGGTCACATTGGCAGAGACCCTGGGTTTTTTTGCCTTCCTCTGGGTCATGGGGCACAGGTTTAAACTAGTGTGGAGGGTGAATTCTCTGTAATTTGAAGTCTTTAAATCATGCTTTAAGGACTTCAGTAACTCAGCCAGAGTTTATGGGTCTATTGCAGGAAGCATGGGTGAGGTTCTGTGGTCTCCAATGTGCAGGAAATCAGCCTAGAGGGTCATGATGGTCCCTTCTGATCTTAAAGTCTGAGTCTATTAATCACAGTAACTAACCTAAACTAAGACATTTTTGCTTATCCTGCTAAAACTTACTTTTATCTGTCTGCTTCTGTCATCTATTCTTTACTGTCTTCCTCACTGGCTCTGTCCAGTTCTTGCCTTAGGATAGTTATTCTCCTTACTGATCTGTTTTTATGACCTTGGGTTTTTTCCTTGTTGGGGAGAGGCGGAACACCTGGAGCTTGATGCTCTGCTTTACTCTGCTGTTACACAGACCAAGGTTTTTACAAATAAGAGAGATAAACACAATCCTGATAGTTTACACAATCCTGAAGCTGTTTCAGCTAAGTTCTGAAATGCTGCATCAGCAGAGACATACAAAATGCAAACATTCCTTGATATTTTCTTATGTTATATATACTATTGCTTTCTCTAGTTAGCATGTATATTTGACTAACAGTTTCTTACAGTTTTCTAACCGTGGTTACTGCAACATACTCCAGAGGAAGTTGTAATCCTCTTGCCTCCACAATGCATTCAGTGAGGAGTTGTAGGGAAAACTTTATCCTAATCTTACTGGAGATCAGTTTATGCCCTGAAGAATAAGGATTGATTAGTCATTAACACTTTTTTGCTATTAGTGTAACTGCAGTGTTACTACTGTATTCAGATAAATGTGTAATCTTTAACACATTTCTTTGTTTATGGTGATTTTAGGGGTGTGTGTGTGTTTATAAAACTAATTTTATCTACCTGCACATGTACAGTGTGTAGAATGTGGTTCATGAGACTGTTAGGAATGCTGCTTTCAGCTGCATAATTCGGGCTTCTGCGTCTGTTAGAATCAGCATTTAAAATTGACTACTTGAATTGTATTAAAAGTGAACATGCTTGAGTAAATTTATATTCCTTATTTTGCTATTGTACTAAAATCCCAGTTTTTAAAATTCTCTTTCAGGCTTCCTTTGAGTATTCTGCATATGTTGAGTTGTAAAACTAACATGCATGTCAGGATATCAAAACCAAATTTAAGGGCCAAATAGTGCAATCACAACTCTTATTCTCAGTTCATGGTCTGAGACACTGTCCCATCATAATCTAGCCTAGATGAGTTATGGGGATGTATATTTAGAAAAGCACCAGCAGCATATAGAGCAGTTGCAATATTGGAAAGATATATGAGAGAGGAAGACCAGTCAAACTAGATACACAAGCATGGGTAGAGGAGTGTTTTCCATGTAGCAGTAAAGTATTGTGAACTGCTTATAGGAAAACTGGTTACAGGGAAAACAAACATGCAAAAGTAGTCATCTGCCCAAAGCAAAACACTGTGTGAGCTATCCATGATTGCTATCCATGTTTTTAACCAGTGTTAAACATAGAGAGCATTCTTGGCCCCCATTGAAGTTTATGGCTAAACTCCCTGGGACCTCAGTGAGACCAGAATTTCACCTAACCAGTCATAGGCCATATTTAGAGCCAACCAAGATAGTGACTGTGATTAATGTAGTTAAAAGTAAGTGTGTGAACAGCGCTTAAAATACTGCACCAGCAAGAAGGCATTTTTTCCTCCCAAAAGTGACTGGAAAGGAATTTCCCCTATCCTGCCAGTTTAAACATGGGCTTTATTCTGAGGGTTGCATGAGGAATGACTTACAAGAGGCTCTTTTACTTTACAGAGACGGAAGGCTTCAAAATTGACACTATGGGAACCTACCATGGAATGACTTTGAAGTCTGTAACGGTAAGTTAAAAAGCATTTCTGAAATGTAGTGTGCCTCAGTGACAGCATATATAAATGTTTCAGGTTTACTTGGCCTGTGCCTCTCAACAGGGTTGTCTATTTGTTAGCAGCGTTAATGAGAAGTCAATGTCTGATTTTAAAACCTGGAGAGTGCACTAGTTGTGTACAAATTGAAGAGCTCTTTTTTCAAAGATTGTTTGTAACCTTGGGTAGTGGCTGATACTTTGCCTACATTAGAAAGGGTTTGCCAGTATAGCTATACCAGCAAACTCTCCTACTGGAGATGCAGGTGATATTATCTGCAATTCTTTTGCCAGTATTGTTTATACTAGTTCCTCTAAATGATAGGAGTTATACCAGCAAAAGGTCTTTTTTGTCGGTCTAATTGTGTCTGCCCTAAGGCTTTTGCTAGAATAGCTATGTTGGTTAACAGTGTAACATGTCAGCAAAACTTTGAACTGTGGACTTGGAATATTGCCTCACATCCAACTTTCTGTTTGGATTTAATTTAGTGATGGTAGAGTTCATTGACCTCTGCAGTACTTGTTTAAGCTTCTTCCTCCATCTGGCCTGGTGAGATTGATGACCATATGTACCAGATGACTTGATTTATCTTTTTTAATATGGATTGCTGTACATACAGATGAGAAAGCTGAGACCCTCAACCAGACTTTTTTTATTTTATGTTTGTCTTAATTTGTCTACTTATATGGAAGTTGGTTGAACATTCTCAAACAAATGTTGTTTTGATCTGCTTATAAGTAGGATAGATGTCACAAAACTAACAAAAAGGCCTCATTAAGGCTTTTGCCATCTGTATACCTATATAAATCTGTTGAATAGAAAGCCCTAAACATTCTTCTAAATCTGTGTACCTATGCCTACTGTGCACTCCTAATTTGAGCATAAAGTAATGCCTAGAATGTAAATGTTTCAAAACCAATTGATTCTTATTGGAACTTTTTCCTTTGTCTTATAACTGCTTTGCCATTGTCATCCTCCAATCTGAAAACACTGGCATCCAGTTCATTTTTTTTAATATTTAATTTTAAGTAATAAGTCCATTTGGTGCCAAAAGTCCTGCCTTGTAGATGAATTCAGAATGCACTGGTGTGTATAATTAAGGGGAAAAAATGTGGCTGCTTGAATCAAAGGCCTTGTGTTACAATGGTGCTTGTTAGGCTAGCTCCAGTGAAGGGTCTTGCAGCACTAGGTTACTAAACACAGATTTTCAGGTGTAATGTCTGCTTCAAATCGTCATGTTGTGACTTGGCAAACAGGTTGCCTGCTTGTTATCCTGTGTTTAAAAAAAAACAAAAACCAATTTCTATTATGTTGTTCAAAGCTTTAGCTAAACTAGGGTTAATTAAAATTTAAAAAAATCTTTACATTGCAATTAGTCAGGAAAGTGACTCTAGAAATATAGCTTTCCATGGCGTCATATCAAAGTTCTACATCCAAAAGTTCAAGGCATTTTTTCCCCCCTGATAATCCCACTTTATAAATTCAACACAAGATCTATAGTTTTAAGATACTTGGAACTGAAATCTTGAATACAAGTTGCTAAATTGGATTCCTTTGGTTTTTTCCCCCACAACCTCTTCCAATGAAGAGAAAAATTTCAGTTTCCCCCCCAAAAAAACCCCCAAACTAATGAAACTAAAACTGGTTCTTTACTTAATATAATCTAGAACCTTTTGAAATAATAACATTTTAAGAAACTGGATTATTATTAGACTACACAGAAGATCTTTACAGTGCCATGAGAAACAATAAAATCTCATCTGCCATTTTAGAATTACTCCATCTAAGAATCAAGTTCTGTGTTACTTTTACAGTCTTATTTTCCACCAGAAATGTCAGACTTCTTTAGTTTAAAAGCTAAATCTGAGAGTTGTGGTGGAATCCTGGATTTGTGTTATGAATGTGGAGGAAATAATTGTTGTTTAAGTGGTGCAGAAATATTACTATATGCATCTCTCTCCAAGCTTGATTTCACTTAAGGGAGTGGCATGGTTTAAAAGAAATTGTAACAATATCCAGAGTCAGACAGCCACCACCCTGTCAAGTTTGTGACTTCTTTTGAGTTTCACTCTTCCTTTTCAGCCCTGTTTCTTCTTTTTCTTCACACAGTACTGGAAGAAATCAGACTGCCAGGGAATTGAAACATATTCTGCACATTTAAAAAATAAAATAATGCAGTAATTTGCTTCCAACAAGTTGAATGAAAAAATAATAAATATGCATTAGAATACTTGGTCAATCCCCATTTCTGGGAAAAATGCTGAAATCTGATATAAAGCATACTGTGGCAAGGTAGATGCTTCTCTTGATTCTCTTCACTCATAGCATCCTTGAGTTGTTTCTATTCTGGCTGCTGCATCATTTATTTTTGGAATGGAGGAGATCACTGACTACCTTGCGAAGAGTGTTCCTCCAGTTGATTCTCTGAGCACAACTGGGTGTTGAACACTGTTGACTACTTGATCTAACCTTGATTTATCAACAGGGGCGGCTCCAGGCATCAGCATGTCAAGTGTGCCTGGGGCGGGCAAGCCAGGGAGGGCACTCTGCCGGTCGCTGCAGGCTGCCGTGCTTGGGGCGGCAAAATGCCTAGAGCCACCCCTGTTTATCAAGTACTAAATTGGTGAGTTGGGCATACTCCTCATGGTTTTTGTTCTTCAATCCTTGATTTGTATGGTGCATAGGCATCGAAATACAATTTCCTCGGTTCCTTCTCTTCAGTGATTCTCAAACTTTTTGTTCTGTGAATCACTTTGTGATAGCAGCACTTCCTTTTTCTATCCCCGCTGGTATTAGTTCCCAGGAATTTTCATCTCACAACTATAAAGGACTTGACAGATCTCTGTTTGTTTCTGGGCCATAATGTGGAACCCAGCTCTCTGTAGTAATTTTCCCACCTCTGACATTTTAGAAATGCAGCTTAAAATCCTACCTTTTCTGTGCAGCTTGTAATCCATATACAGTTGTCCAGTTTTCCGTAGGCTTCTTACTGTTATGAACGTCGAGTTTTTCTTAGTTTGTCTCTCCCACCTGCTCTCATCTTCCTGTTGTAACTGCTTTGCATTGATTTTTATGAAACTCTCAAAAACTATTGAGTATGTATATACTGAAATTGCTTTCTGGATTATAACCTAAATTTGAGAGACTCTAGATGCTTGCATTTTTCTACAAATAAACAAAACTACATTTTTACTGCTGCTTTGTAAGTGGTGTTGGAAGCTCAATTAGAATTCAAAGTTTGTAACAGAATAGATTGTGAATAGTGGGCTTTTTTGAAGTAGTGTCAGCTAAAATCTGTGCTGCTGGCAGTTCTTTGCTATAGTAGGGAAGTTGGCAAGAACTGACTTTCTGTAATGAATTTTTATTGCTAAACCCTGAAGTTCATTATTTCTGTTGGTGAATTGATTACAGTAACAGAACTTCTTCAGGAGTGATCCTTTTTCTTACCTGCTACATCTCCCCATTTTCCTGGGATGGTTAAAATTGATGGACCAATAAACTACTGGTATTAACACTTTGATATTTAGTTATCCAGCAGTTTATACTGCAAACTGAACAGCACCTTCATTGTGTTTTAGAAACACGTCACCTTCCATCCTACCTATAGGTTTCACTGCAAACCGTAATCTCATGTACTGGTTTTATTTTTATTTTTTTTCATTTTAAAATGGGAAATGCTCACTGTCAAGGTAATTAGGGTAGGGTCAGTGGAAACATGAATATGGAAGACGATCATATTGATAGTCCTACCTCTATCTCATGTATACAAAGTTGGATGATAGCTGGCATTTGTTCTCCCAGTGAATGCTGAGGAAGAATTCCCCACATTTTTAACTTTGTACTATTAAGAGTTCAAACATACTTGTTTAAAATGGACACAAAATATACTTGATGCTTTTTTATTCTGACCTTGTTAAAGGAAGATGCTCAGCTGAAAGCCAAGCTAGTGCCATCTAGTGAAAACCTAAAAAATAGTTTAACCTTTATATTGCATTAGACATAATGAAACTGAATTCTGGACTAACAGGATTGCTGTAACCAAAAAACATGAAGCCCTTAGCTGTCATCACAGCTTGACATGGTTGTAAAGGTCAGCACAAAAGAGCTGTCTGATGACTCATCGCGGAATATTGGAGTAATGAGAGTTGCTTGTGATTTTCATGTATAATAAAGTTGGCTTTTGCTTTTCCCTTGATGAGGACATGCTCTGTGTTGACCATACGCACATATGAAGAACAGTTACTTGTCCAGGACAAAGACGAGGCTTAGTCAGTGTGACCTAAGTTTTTACCTATAGCTGATTTCCTTGCCACTATGTTTTATTTCTCCTGTGTCCTGGTTTTTCTCCTTCCCTTCACGTAAGTGTACTGGTAAATTGCATAATCCTGTATCAAATAATAACCTTCTCTTTCAAATGTAGCAATCCCATTAACTGGAGTGGCAAGGGTCTAAACTGGGTCTCCTTATCAGTGCCACCATCTGAAACAGGGTGGTGCGAACTCTGGCTGGGGGTGAGGGCTCTGGGGTAGAGCCAGAAAGGAGGAGTTCAGGGTGTGGGAGGGGGCTCTGGGCTGGGAGAGGGGGGAAGAGAAAAGCTCCGGCTAGAGGTGCAGGCTCTGGGGTGAGGCTGGGGATGAGAGATTTGGGGTGTATGAGGGTGCTCCTGTGACCAAGGAATTCAGTTGGTAGGAGGGGGATGAGGGTTGTGACATGAGGGAGGTGAGGGCTCTGGCTGGGGGTGTGTACTCTGGGGTGGGTCCAGAAATGAGGAGTTCAGGGTATGGGGGTTGGGGGGATTCTGGGCTGGCGCAGGGGGTTGGGGTGCAGGAGAGGAATCAGGGCTAAGGCAGGGGGTTAGGGCATGAGAGGGGGGTCAGGGATGCAGGCTCCGGGCAGCACTTACCTGAAGCAGCTCCTGAAAGCAGTGGCATGTCCCTTCTCCGGCTGCTATGCAGAGGTGCGGGCAGGCAGCTCTGCGTGCTTCCTTGTCTGCAGGCATTGCCGCTGCAGCTCCTATTAGTCGCATTTCCCAGCCAATGGGAGCTGCAGGGGTGGTGCTTGGGGTGGTGGCAGCGTGCGCAGCCCCCTGGCTGTCCCTAAGCATCGGAGCCGGAAGGGGGACATGCTGCTGCTTCCAGGAGCCTTGGCACATGCGCACGGAGCAGCCTCGGACCCAGCTCCCTGGCTGGAGCGCCATTCACCACAATACCTTGGAAGATGGCCAGCAGGCTGTAGGTGCTCAGGAGCCCTCGGGGTTGTTGCACAGCTGCAGAGCCCCAGACTCCACTCCCCAACAGGAGCTCCAGGGCTGCTTTAAACCAGATGGAGGGTCGGATGTTGCCCCCGGCTTGTAGTTTGACCACCCCTGATCTGAGACATGGTTTTCAGTTTTTCTATAGGCAGATTAGACCTGCATGTTTGTTTTCATAGGGAGTGTAACAGATTCTATTTTTTGCCTTTCTTAGATTTTAGGGACCTGTGGCGCTTAATACTTCCGTTTTCCTTTGGAAATCACAGCCTGTGAAGCATAGACAATCTGTTTATTTTGACTGCTGATGTTGGAGGCTGTCATTGAAGGTCATATTCAGCTACAACCATTGTTAACACTCTCCTTTGGGAACCTCTGCCAGAAGGCATGGATTTGACCACATCATATTTGTCTACATTTCCTTGATGTGAGACACTTGGTCAGTTGAACTGGTTTTACACAAGTCCTGTTGGCTAGCTAGGTTTTAGTCAGTTTGGGCTATTTTGCTAATAGCAAACTAAAATGTAAACTGCTGCAGTGTAGACAAATATATATGTTCTACACTTAAGAAATCCTAGTTTGTGGGAAGGAAGCCTTCTTTTTAAATATCAGAGTCTGGATCTGGATCCTTAGTCTGGATCTGTAAAAGCAGCAGAGAGTCCTGTGGCACCTTATAGACTAACAGACGTTTTGGAGCATGAGCTTTTGTGGAGCACGAAAGCTCATGCTCCAAAATGTCTGTTAGTCTATAAGGTGCCACAGGACTCTTTGCTACTTCTTTTTAAAGCTTCTAAATTGTCTTTTTAAAAAACTATTTTTCCAGTGCTGACAGGCTAGTCTCCAATTTTCCAGATTAAAATAGTTGGTGTAAAAGAGATCCTTATTTGTAAAGATTTTTTTAGCAGTTAGTGATAATTGAAAGTCCAGTTGTGATATTTGTTTGATTATCTGCCAAGGACTAAAGTTACCCAAATAGAGGTTTTGGTTCACAGGTAATGTTTTCAAAATGAAGTTAGTATGTTATATAGTCTATACAGGGGGAAAAAAATTCACTTTAGGATAAACATGTACTGGTAGGTAAACCACACTTCTGACAATTATTTTGGAAGAATCTGAATATTAGCTAAACTCCATTACATGTGGAAGCATTTTTAGATCAATTTCAGTTTGATGTTCAAGAACTGAGACTTGACTAAGTTAAGGTTTAAATAATCGAAGGATTTTGTTGCCCCTCCCTCAAAAAAAAATAAAAAAAAAATCTCCAACTTTGTCATATAGTAGAATCTCAATTATACAAAATCCAGTTAACAAAGGTTATATGAAGATCCAATAAGTAGGGCATTGCAGTGTCTCCCCCATGGATTATTAAGTGATGGGCTAAAGAAAGTCAAGAGAGGAGCTACTGAATTCCCTAAGGCTGGCATGTGAGGGGGTCATTGAGGTTGGGGAAGAGGTGCAACATTATGTGCGCACACAGACTTTGCATGGAAGATTTGGATAATTGAGGTGCACCTATATGAGTAAATCATGAGATGCTGGTCAATTAATTAAAAGGAAGTACTCCTCTACCCCGATATAATGTAATCTGATATAACATGAATTCAGATATAACGTGGTAAAGCAGTGCTCCGGGGAGCGGGGCTGTGCACTCCAGCGGATCAAAGCAAGTTCAATATAATGCGGTTTCACATATAACGCAGTAAGATTTTTTGGCTCCCGAGGACAGCGTTGTATCAGGGTAGAGGTGTATTCAGAGGAAATAAAAGAACACAATGCATCTCGGTACCAAAACGGAGATTAAATGCATGTCTGAAATGAAGTATTTCCATCAGGAAGATTTAGGACTGTAGTGGTGTAAAAATGTAAATATGTGTGATTTAATTTTCATTGCATATGTGATTTTAAAAATTAAATTAAAACTACTGCTTCCAGGCATTGCTCCCCGGGAGAGGCCACCCAGCATGAGGCAAGCGCTCACGCTGCTGCTGCCTATCAAAAAGGCAAGTTGCAGTGCTCCCCAGCAGCATAAAACAAACAATTACACAGGATTTTCAGAAATATAATCAAAAGGATACAAATCCATCCGGATCAATTTTTTTGTAAAGTTGTTAGCTTCAACCCAGAGGGCAATACAAACTTTTAAAAAATGTTAGTTTTAAAATTAGAATTGTGCCCTGTGCAAGATCTCCTGCATGTGAGTGGATTGAATGTAGGTAAATTAACCCATTTAGCTGCTTGCAGGTACTTTAAAACTGTGTGGGAGAAGCATTTAGTGGGATTTTATGTTTGGTATAATATTATTATTACCTGTTTCAAATAAATGGGTAAATTGTAGCATCTTCCTCAGATTTCTTTTAAAGTTAGTCAGGAGCAGATTTACCATGAAACAAACGTGCTGTGGCACGGGGCCCCCAGTGACAGGGGACCTTTCAAAATACAGAACAAATATCTGAAAACCCGTCCCCCGAGTCCTGGTCAGCAGCACAGCAGGGCTCAGGCAGGCAGGCTGCCTGCATGCCGTGGCCCGTGGCCCCACATTGCTCCCGGAAGCAGCCGGCTGCTGGCACATTTCTGTGCACCCTGGTGGGGGCAGGAGGTGGCTCCACGCACTTCTCCCATCCCAGGCAGCGCACAGAGACCCACTGCCTCCCTTCCCTCAAGGGGTGTGCAGAGATGTGCCAGCAGCAGGGCTAATGTGGCTCCCTGCCTGCTCTGCCTACCTTCCTCTGTGCTGCTCCGCTCCTGGAAGCGGCCAGCATGTCCCTGCGGCCCCTGTGAGGGAATGGGGGTTTCAGTGCTCAGTGCCCCTGCCCTGAACACTGACTCTGCAGCTCCCATTGGCCAGGAACTGTGGCCAATGGAAGCTGTGGGGCGGCGCCTGTGGGCAGCAGCATGTGGAGACCCCCTCCCCCTCAGCCTAGGAGCAGCTGCTGGAGGGGTGTGTGTGCCGGTTATTTGGGAGCCGCACTGCCTGAGGTAAGCACTACCCAGCTCCTGCACTCCTGCTCCAGCCCAGATCCTGCACCTCACAACCAAACTTCCTCCCAAAGCCCACACCCCTGCCCCAGCCAAGAGCCCACACCCAGTACCCAAACTTCCTCCCAGAGCTTGCCCTCCCGCACTCCCTCCTGCACCCCAACCCCCTGCCCCAATCAAGATACCTCACTTTATTTTCATTTACTTCCCATTACTTATAATGGAGGAGGAGGAGGAAGGAAAAAAAAATGGAAAAACAGTGGGGATAGGGAGTGAGATAAGAGAGTGTTCTTTTTCTTGGCTGGATCCCAAGGGGGGGACCCTGAAAATGAAGCTGCACACAGGGCCTGACTAACTCTAAATCCACCACGGAAGTTAGTGTTTAACACTAGAAAAGGAATAGCCACTTCCAAAACTATTTGCGTGTGGGTTACACAAGATTTTTATATTATGAAATGGGTTGCGATGATGTGGGAGGGAGACTGAAAGAATGGGCCATTAAACAATAGATGTTTTGCTGTCTTCTCAGTGAAATTAAGCACAGTTGGCTTGCGATCTTTACATAACAAGCTGGTCATTATTTTCTGTACAGGTGTAACCTCAGTCCAGTGTCTCTCGTGTGTAGTGAACTGTGTTCTGTAAATTACCTGGTGTGGACATAATGGTAACCTGTTTTGTAACTGTAGCATTTTTAGTCCTGCGTTAGTCAAGTTTAACCATAGAAACAGGGAAAAACAGTCATTGAGGTGGCTGACTGGTATTTAAAGGTGCTCGGTTATATAGGTCAGGCCCATAGTATAGGTATTGGGTATCTTTTTTTAAATGAAAACATAGCCTAGTGAAAATTCTTTTTCTTTAAATTTCTTTATATACAATGTTATGCACCAGATGACTTGACTCCAAAGCAGAGAATAGAAAAGGTACAACAAAGTTCTTTTGGCACTACTTCCAACTTGGATGAAATGCCTAGTGCAAAAATGTATAAGACAGGCCCTTTATAAATAGCAGTCTAAATAGAAAAGTCAGACACAGAGTAGGAGGGCAAATAGGGTCTTGCTCAAGGTTACAGGACAGGGCATTGGGTGAAGCTGGGGACTGTACATTTGCTTATCTACTGGACAATGTTATCTTTCAAATGTAAACCTAAACTAACTGCTTCTATATAACTCAGAAGAGAAAACTGACCAGAAAACTATAGCAGACCATTTTTATATTCTGGCATGTGAACCATCAATTCACAATAAGTAATATATTGTAACATTTTTTGTTTCTATAAATCAGGGGTGGGCCAACTGTTTGGCCTGAGGGCCACATCGGGGAAGAGAAATTGTATAGCGGGCCATGAATGCTCACAAAAATGGGGTTGGTGTACGGGAGAGGGTGAGGGCTCTGGTTGGGGGTGCGAGCTATGGGGTGGGGCTGGGGATAAGAGGTTTGGGGTGCAGGAGGATGCTCCAGGCTGGGAATGATGGGGTTTGGAGAGCAACAGGGGGATCAGGGCTGGTGCAGGGGGTTGGGGCATGGGGAAAGGCTCAGGGGTGTAGGCTTTGAGTGGTGCTTACCTCAAGCATCTCCCGGAAGCAGTGGCATGTCCCTTCTCTGGCTCCTACATGGAAGCTCGGCCAGGTGGTTCTGCATATTGCCCCATCTGCAGGCACCACCCCAGCAGCCCCCATTGGAGTGCCAGAAGGGGCCATTGGAGCACGTAGAAGCCAGAGCGGGTCCGTGCCACAGCTTCCGGAAGACGCGTGCTGTGGCCCCGACCCAGCGCCCTGACTGGAGCTCTGGAGCGACCTCCAACCCAGCGCCTTGGCTGGAGCACCGGAATGGGCAAGCTCCAGGCCCCGCTCCCCAGCTTGCAAGCTGGAGCTGGCCCACGGGCCATAGTTTGCCCACCCTTGCTGTAAATGAAAATATTGTCTCTGCCTCAAAATGCTTATGAGAGTAAATAGGAGTGTCCAACGGACTTCACCATTCTCAGGTTTTATCAGAATCATGTGAAAGCACCCCATGCGATGAGATTTTAATCTTCAGAGCAAATAGCCACAGTGTTGGACAGGCAGTTTTACTCTTCTCTGGGACGCAAGTTCCTAACTTTTTTCTTCTTGAGCCAGCTTTTCAAATGTTTCCCATGACAGCCATAATGTTCTTGGTAACCAGAATAATTTTTTTTAAAGTTAGATGTAACTACCTTCAGTAAATTCAAATCCTGTCATAAAGTCCTGCAGTTTTTCATCGTTCTCATAGTATTTTTAGCTTTCCCAAGACTAGGTAATTTGAAATAGGCCTGGTCTACACTATGCGTTTAAAGCGATTTTAGCAGCGTTAAACCGATTTAACGCTGTACCCGTCCACACTACGAGGCCCTTTATATCGGTTTCTGTACTCGTCCCCGACGAGAGGAGTAGCACTAAAATCGGTATTACCATATCGGATTAGGGTTAGTGTGGCCGCAAATTGACGGTATTGGCCTCCGGGCGGTATCCCACAGTGCACCACTGTGACCGCTCTGGACAGCAATCTCAGCTCGGATGCAGTGGCCAGGTAAACAGGAAAAGCCCCGCAAAATTTTGATTTTCATTTCCTGTTTGCCCAGCATGGAGCTCTGATTAGCATGGGTGGCAGTGCAGTTCCAAATTAAAAAAGAGCTCCAGCATGGACCGTATGGGAGATACTGAATCTGATTGCTGTATGGAGAGACAAATCTGTTCTATCAAAGCTCCGTTACAGAAGACGAAATGCCAGAGTGTTTGAAAAAAAAACCTCCAGGCTACACAGTGCTGCGTGACAAGCGTAACAGGAAGCCAGAGACTCAAATGGATGCTCATGGAGGGAGGGAGGGGGTACTGAGGACTCCAGCTATCCCACAGTCCCCAGCAGTCTCCGAAAAGTATTTGCATTCTTGGCTGAGCTCCCAATGCCTGTAGGTTCAAACACATTGTCCGGCGTGGTTCAGGGAATAGCGTGTCAATTCCCCCCCCACACACACATGAAAGAAAAGGGAAAGAAATCATTTCTTGACTTCTTTCAATGTCACCCTATGTCTACTGAATGCTGCTCATAGACGTGATGCTGCAGCAGTGAAGAGCAGTATCTGCTCCTCTCCCCTCCCTGGTGGCAGGCGGTACAATATGACTGATATCCGTCGTCACTATCAGCCCGTGAGTGCTCCTGGCTTGCCTCAGGTGAGGTCAGCCAGTGCGCCTGGGTAAAAATAGGAATGACTCCCTATCAGTCCCAGTAGATGGTACAGAACGGCTGGTAACCGTCTTCATCATAGCAACTGGGGTCTGAGCTTCAATCAGCCCCTTCCCTTTCATGTGAAAAGAAAAGATTCTGTACTGCCTGGACTATCATAGCAGTGGGATGCTGGGCTTCTCTCCCCCACACTGCTTTATATTCTGCCTGTACTATCATAGCACTGGGAGGCTGCCTCCCCCTCATTTTATGTCACTAAAAACTCAGTGTTTCTTATTCCTGCATTCTTTATTACTTCATGACACAAATGGGGGGGGACACTGCCACGGTAGCCCAGGAAGATTGGGGGAGGAGGGAAGCAATGGGTGGGGTTGTTGCAGGGGCACCCCCCGTGAATGGCATGTAGCTCATCATTTGTGCGGCATCTGACCAGAGCAGCTGTAAATTCTGATACACTGCTTCTCTACTACATTTGCCCCATGTTCTAGGCAGGACTGACTCTTTTTTTAGAAACCATAAAGGAGGGATTGACTCGGGGAGTCATTCCCAGTTTTGCGTTGGCACCCCCGGCCGATCTCAGCCAGGGGCACCCATGATAGCAGCAGACGGCACAGAAGGACAGATAACCGTCATCTCATTGCCAAATTACACTGGCAGCAGACGGTACAGAACGACTGGTAACCATCTCTGCTATCATGCAAAAGCAAATGAATGCTGCTATGTAGCACTGGAGTATCGCCTCTGTCCGCAGCATCCAGTACACATAGGGTGACTGTAAAAAAAAAAAAAAAAAAGCTGAACTGGCTCCATGGTTGCCGTGCTATGGCATCTGCCAGGGCAATCCAGGGAAAAAGGGCGCGAAATGATTGTCTGCCGTTGTTTTCCCGGAGGAAGGAATGACTGACGACATTTACCCAGAACCACCCGCGACAATGATTTTTGCCCTATCAGCCACTGGGCTGTCAACCCAGAATTCTAAGGAGCGGGGGAGACTGCGGGAACTATGGGATAGCTATGGAATAGCTACCCACGGTGCAATGCTCCGGAAATCGATGCTACGCACACCGCCGAATTAATGTGCTTAGTGTGGCCGCGTGCACTCGACTTTATACAATCTGTTTTATAAAACCGGTTTATGTAAAATTGGAATAATCCCGTAGTGTAGACGTACCCATAGTGTTGTGGTTCTGTGGATGTCGGATTAGATGAACAAGTTTTCTTTTAGCTAGAATGCACTCAAACAGGCAGTTGTGTTTTTAAGTTGTTTAATAAGATGAAGAAGCAGCATATGCAGGTGTTACTTTGAAAAAAGTCAGAGTTAAAAGTTGAATAATGCAGTCCACAAATTTTCATGTAGGATAGCTTTCAAATCATGTACAGATGTGGCAAGGCATGTTGTGTTGGGTAACTGTTTTGACTTGGTGCCAGTGCACTACACACAATAGTGCTGTTTGTTTTGTTCCTCAAAAAGGGATCCATTTTATTTTGAGATAATTGTTATATGAATTTGCAGATCTCCACTAGCCCAAAGTGGGTGGTGACAGATATGGCAATTTCCTTATTGAATTTAAGTATGTTTGAAGTCCGTTATAGTAAGTGCCAAGTTTATGTACTGTTGCTGGCTGGGATTACATGTAACTTCTCTAGTGGGGAGAAATGATGTGAGACTTGGAAGTTCAAAGGACTGTATTGAAAATGTGACTAAATTGAGAATGGACTTTTGGGACATAAATGTTAAGTGGATTTCTTGAGGAGTACGTAGGGGGGAGATTAATGTAAATTCCCTTACGCATACATGCCTCTAGTTAGTTATGCAAAAATTCTGCCTTTTGAAACTACATCCTGGCCATGGGTCTTTGCTGATTACTTTTTCTAAGAGACTAGAGAATAAAGGCCTGAGCTATATAAACAGCCTATCTGTCTAGCCATAATTATTTTTCTGAATCAGACAGTTATGAACCTGTAGCCACGGGGAAAAGACGTTTGTTTTTGAAGGACTGAAACCTACTAGAACCTTTGGAATCAGGCTTGACCTCTGGTAAGCCTTTTAACATTCACATAGGTTCTTTTATGGTTTTTAATATTTTCTCTGTAATGCTTTCACCTTAAGAATAAGTGTGCTTGCTTACAAAATGCTGTCTCATATATTATAATTGCAGGCAATATGCTATTCATCTCCTTTGGAGAGAAAGCAAAGCACAGATGCTGGTCTGTTTAGGCAGTTGAGCTATGGGAGTATCATAGTCTAGGTAGGGTATTGTGCAGCCTGGAAAATCAAAATCAGGAGGGAGAGAGGTGCAGGTGTCTTTTCATGAGTGATGCCTGGGAACCAGGGACCTTTAATTGTGTGCCCTCAAGAGAGGATGGAGGAGCATATTGGTGCAGTTACCTTAAAACAGTAACAGATATCAGGTAACTACGTAATGTGTGTGATGTAGAATTTTTTTTTTTTCTCATAAAGGCACAATAGCTTTGGTTTTCCAAATAATAGAAAAATATACTGAGAGGGCTTTCAGAAGTTTATTTTGCGAAATTTCAGTACTGGTTGATTATCGGATTTTACTTCGACCCCCAAATAGTTATGTTGAACATCTTGTAGAAATGGGAATATATAGGAGGCTGTATGTAAAACATTATTCGTTCAGCGTATCAGTTGAACTTGAGCTACAGAAGTTTAGTTATTTTTAATTTGTATGTAGTTGAATCACATGTATTTCATATGGCTTAACCAGTAAACCTTCTTGTCAATGTATTTTCTCCTACAAATGACCTTTCCTCCTTCAGAATATATAATAGCTTGGTCTTCATATGGCAGGTTCTTGTCAGAGAGTCAAATATCTAACAGAAAAGACAGGGAAAGAAGAGCTTGGATATCATATTGTCATGGTATAATTCCCCACTCTGAACCTTAGCGTCCAAAAGATGGGGTACCAGCGTGAATTCCTCTAAGCTTAAATACCAGCTTAGAACCTGTACCGCTGCCACCAACCAGGAATTCCAGTGCCTGGTACACTCTGGTCCCCCCAAGACCTTGCTCGGGGAACCCCAAGACCCAGACCCTCTGGATCTTACCACAAGGAAAGTAAACCCTTTCCCTCACCGTTGCCTCTCCCAGGCTTCCCCTCCCTGGGTTACCCTGGAAGAGCACTGTGATTCAAACTTCTTGAATCTTAAACAGAGAGGAAAATGCACCTACCCCCCTCCTTCTCTCTTCCCCGTCCCAGACTCTCCCTGAGAGAGACAGTAATCCTAACACAGAGAGAAATTAACCTTTCTCTCCCCCTTCCCTCCTTTCTTCCCACCAATTCCCTGGTGAATCCAGACCCCATCCCCTGGGGTCTCACACCAGAATGAAAAAACAATCAGGTTCTTAAACAAGAAACTTTTAATTAAAGAGAGAAAAACAGTAAAAATTATCTTTGTAAATTTAAAATGGAATAGGTACAGGGTCTTTCAGCTATAGACACTGGGAATACCCTCCCAGCCTAAGTATACAAGTACAAATTAAAATCCTTTCAGCAAAATACAAATTTGAACTCCTTCCAGCCAAATACACATTTGCAAATAAAGAAAACAAACATAAGCCTAACTCGCCTTATCTACCTAGTACTTACTATTCTGAACTTATAAGAGCCTGTATTGGAGAGATTGGAGAGAAACCTGGTTGCACGTCTGAGCCCCCAGAGTGAACAACAACCAAACACTAACAGCACACACAAAAACTTCCCTCTCTCAAGATTTGAAAGTATCCTGCCCCCTGATTGGTCCTCTGGTCAGGTCACAGCCAGGCTCACTGAACTTAACCCTTTACAGGCAAAAGAGACATGAAGTACTTCTGTTCTATTAACCCTTGATTATCTGTTTGACACATGTAGTGTACTGATTCGTTCTAAATTTTCTGTTCAGATACAATATGTAGCTTTTATGACTTACAGTTTCAGAAAACTTAGATGTGAGCATATTTGTAGCATCTTTCTTATCCCTCCCTAACAGTCTTCACTGTGAAATGTTTAACATTTTCTATGGGAAACCCATGAAATCAGTAATTTATTTCGAAGTAGTACACATGGACCTATTGCTTACAGTATATTAGTTGAAGTATAAATTATAATTCACATGGCAGTTTTATGAATTGCTTTAACAAATTGGAGGTAATTACCTATGTTGTTGTGGTTTTTAAAATTATCTAGCAGTAGTATCAATGGGCTTCAGTCAAACTCAGCCCCAGTATGCTAACTACTGAACCAACCTATAGGAAGATATAGAGCATGTCTAGACTGTAGCTTGAAATATAATTTCCAGCTAGGGTAGACATATCTGCACTAGCTCTGATTCAGGTAGCATGCTAAAAATAGTTAAATAGCTGCAGTGACATGAGCAGTGGAATGGGTTTGCTGCCCTAACTACTAACCCATATGAATCCCTATATAGTTGGTGTGGCTAGCCTGTCCGGCTGCTGGGACTGCACTGCTGTTTTCCAGGTAGATTGGTGCTAGCACAGTTATGTTTACCAGAGTTGGAAATTACACTTTCAACTCCAGTGTAAACATACCCACAGTCCCTGTCCTGAGGACTCTCTAAATCTAATTCAAGACAAGATACAAGTGTAGCAAACAGCAGGAGGGAATTAGAGGGTAACACTGTGGTGTGGATGTTGTGGTTACATAAACCAGCAATTGGCACAATGTGATGGCTCAAAATCATTTAAATGAGAAGGGAATTGTGGTGATAGAAGTGAGGGAATCAGGAGGCTAGATTGGAGGGAGGGGTTTCTGGACAGGGGACATATAAAAAAGTGAGGGCAAAGATTAGGAGGACAAAACTAGGTGACTTTTTTTGGTAAGATGATGATGATAGTAGTAAATGTATCGCAACTGCTAAGTGAATCAGTTTTATGGTGGAGATGGTTGGACCTGTTGCTCGCCCGGAGATTGTGTGTCAAAGACTAAAAATGCTGTACTAGCAAAGATATGGTTTATAGCTTGAACTTGCAAAGGCTTCTGAAGCGCTGGTCTTGTGAAGAACCAGTAATGTTGAAGGGGAAGTAAGCAAAATGGAGTTTCTGCTCCCAGAGGTTGTGAAGAGCCTTGTCTCTGGCTCTTATGGAGTGGTTTGTTACCATGTGGGTAACTGTTCTATTTTAATATGAGTAGAATAGACAAGATGGTTTTGTTTTACAAAAGAGTAAGTGTATCATGGGCAGAAATCAGTTACATACTGCAGTATCTCATTGTCTCATCTTATTATTACTTGAACTCATTTATTTCAGGATATGCTCCCCTCCCCATTTCATGCCAGGTGCCCAGCTCTAAAGGCAGTGTCACAGCCAGCAGCAGTGCAGAAGTAAGGGTGGCATGATGTGGTATTGCTACTTTTACTTCTGTGCCCCTACCAGTAGCCAGCAGAAGTGAGGGTGACAATATCATACCACCCTTGCTTCTGCGCTACTCCTGGCAGAGCTGTTGCCTTTAGAGCTGGGCGCCTGGCCAGCAGCCGCTGCTCTCTGGATGCCCAACTCTAGAGGCCGAACCGTAGCTAGCAGCTGCACAGAAGTAAGGGTGGCAGTAGCACGACCTGCCTATAATAGCCTTGCAATCTTCTCCCCCACCCGCCCACAGTTGCAATACTGTGAAAATTCAGATTTAAATATCTGCAAGCATGAAATTTACAATTTTTAAAAATGTTTTTAAAATCCTGTCACCATGAAATTGACCAAAATGAACCATGAATTTGGTACCGCCCTATTCATAAGATACAAATACTCTTAAACATTCATGTAAAATGACTGGTCTGAGGGGAACTTCAGTATGGCTGACAAGCGTTAGTGATATGTGCTGTGGAGGACTTGAAACTATAAGAACATTCCTAGAAACCACTACTTACTGAGATAACTGTCAAAGTAACTTTTATTATTTTTTTATTTTGATCCATACGTAATTACTATTTTTTCTTCTTTCTTTTAAACATAAGTCTCCCTCCCTGTATATTCTAGAGCAAGGAATCTGGAGCGTGCACTGCATTTCAGTTCATTTTAATACTGCTTGCTAGTTAATGTTGGGGATCTATTGACTGTTGGGCAAACAAATTGCAGCGTTAAAGAGTGTTGTCAATCTAGTTATGTCATAAGAAAATGAGTTAACACGTTCTGTTTGTATTTTTATTTATAAAACTCAGTGGAATACTTCTGGGCAAAATATGCTTTATAATACACTTTGTTCCTAATATTCTATTGCTTGTGTTCTAGTTAATTTAACTAACTGCTGATAATATATAGAGTTACTTTATGTAGGCATATAAATTACCTTGTAATTTAGTGTGGTGTTACATGCTGCTACAGTACAGTATAACTTAAAGAATTTCAGATCCTGAAAATCTCACTTTATGCTTTACTGCCTGGAAAAAATTCCAAATGTGTCTAGACTTGGACAGAAAGACTTAACAGAAGATCATGTGTATTAAAGCAGTAAAAATGATAGATAACAATAAATCTCAAACTTATTCAGCCTATTGCCTTATTTTAGCCTGCTTAAAAGACTGGTCTTTTCCAAGAATTTCTTCCAGTTCTTACATATTTCACCTTTAAAATTTAAACCTGCAAATGAGAGTGCTTGCACAATTAACTGCCTCCATTGGGTTTACAGGCACAATACTTGAGTACCTGTAATTCAAAAGAGAACAAGTTAATAGATTCAAATTGCATGAAAAGAATGCCCTTTCAGAAATCTTGTCCCACTATGATTTTGGTACATAATAAGGATTTATCAAGGCCAGATTTCCTATGAGTGTATATTTGCATTGCCTAACAGAAATGCAGTCAGGCCAGTGTAAGGTCAGATGGTACCCTAAACTAAATTTTGGATATGATCTTTCATTTCAGCAGACTCCTTTCCTATCTCTTTTTCATTTGATAGAATCTTGTTTGGGATCTTATTTTACTTTATGCTCTTTAAGGCTACCTGCCCTTCACTTCAATGTTAAATTTAATTCACATATGAATAGTAATTCCATATGGTCATTATAAAGTGTGTAATTTAAAAAAAAATCTGCATGCTGAGAATACATCTTAATAGGTTGTTAAATATATTTGTTTCTTAAATGGAAAGATCCCCAGAAAACTGCACAAGATCCAGAAAACTGTTTGCTGTTTGTTTATATCAAGTATAAATGCATCAGGTAATAGAAATAGTTGATACTCATCTTGTATTCCAAATAAGCAAGTCAAGAATTTCTTACCCTTATTAAACAGAGGTTGTTAGTATACAAATATTGGTGAAAGTCTTCTCAGTTATGACGCTGTATATATTTAAGAAAATATATGTAAGATTATGTTGAGACTTCAATGAATTAACACTATTTTATTTTACTTGTACTTAACACTTCATGGTTTTCTTCACATAAACTTTCTAATGCTTTCTGCATCTTGTTTGAAAATTCCACTTCATCATTAAGCAAACTCATATATATACCATATTGAAATATGTTTTCTGTATGCAGATACATTGATAATCCTACATCATATGCCAAATGTCTAAACAGTCACACTTTCATTTCAGTAATGTACTGTTAAGTTTTGTGAGAAAACATAACTACCGACTCTTGTGCTTGGCTGACAGAACTTGCTGTGTTCTCAATTAGAGCTGCCCAGATGTCGAACACTTACTGCTTTCTCCCACTAGTAATTTAAATCTTTAAAAAAGGGGTTTGTTTTTACTAGTATTCCCTGGCAAATGCAGCTGAAAATGTTTTTGTTGTTGTAAAATCATTTTTCTTTAACTTAGCTGTTTTGAATTTGACTAATCCGTTGTCTGAATTGAATTTGGAGGAAAGGGAAACCAAGTGTGTTCTCTCACATCCATAAGTGGCTGGATGGTGTTTCAATGGCCAACCTAAAGAGGGTTGGAGCCATTTACATTCCCAAAATATTGTGTCTCTGGGTGGCCTGCTCTCCTCCAAAAATCTTCTGTAATTTTTTTTTGTAGAATGAAGATTAAAGTTTTCTGAGTTGCTTTTAAAGCTCCTGTTTTCTCTTTTGAACAATATGATTCTTTTCTTCCTTCTTCTGTTTTCCACATTTTCTCATTATACTGCTCAGTCCATAGTGGAATTTGTTTTACATTTAGTGTAAATGTAGACTTGTCACTGTAGATTGTATTTTGTTTTATACAGTGATGAGCTGCAAAAATCTTAACTAGTTCCCTCCTCACCCCACAAGGGGGTTGTGGCCTGCCCCCGCCCCCTGGGATTCCTGCCCAATCCAACCCCCCAGTGTTCCTTGACACCCCCCTGAGATCCCTCCCCCATCCAACCCCTCCTTGCATTTCTGATGGCCCCTCCATCCAACCACCCCTTCTCCCTGTCGCCTGACTGCCTCCCACTGCCTAATCCAACCCCCCTTCTTCCTGACTGTTCCCCTGGGACCCTTGCCCCCATTCAATCTCTTTTCCCTGCCCTCTGACTGCCCCGACCCCTATCCACTCCCCCCACCCCGACAACCCCCCCCAATTCCCTGCCCCATCTGCTACCCCCCCCAAGCTCCCTGCCCCCTTACCGCGCTGCCTGGAGGTGGCTGGCGGTGCTACAGCCGTGCTGCTCTGTTGAGCTGGGCCACACCGCTGAGGCGCAGCGCCTGGAGCCTCGGGTCAGACTGAGCTTGCAGCCTGCCCCCCCGTCCCACGAATCAGCTGTTCCTGTGGGAAGCCTGGGAGGGCTGAGAAGCAAGCGGCGGCTTCATGCCCAGGCCCAGGCCCAGGCAGGCGGAGGTGGAGCAGAGGTGAGCTGAGGCGGGGAGTGGTTCCCCTGGTTGTGGCCCCTCCCCCCCAGTTACCTCCTGTGGCGTGGCCTCAAACAGCTAATTTGCAGGAAGCGGGGGGGGGGGAGGAGGAGAAGTGGGGTGGCGTATTTAGGGGAGGAGGCAGAGTGGAGGTGAGCTGGGGGTGGGGTAGGGAGCTGGAGCACCCACGGGGGTTGACATCTAAGGCACCATTTTTGGATAATGTGCTCCCCCAGCTCCCTCCGCTCCTCTCCGCCCCCGCTACGCTTCTGGGTCACTTCAACTTACCGGTTGTTAAATTTAGAAGCCTGCGTGGGACAACTGGTTCTAAACCAGCTTCTAAATTTAACATCCAGTTCCCACATATCAGCTCCAGCTCACCACCACTGGTTTTATAATCATTTTACTCTGATAGTGCTTCATTAGATGGATTTTCTAAATAGGCTTTTTCTATATATTTAGTCTGAGTCTGTATATCAATTTCTTTTCCAGGTCTTTCTCAATAGATTTTTCTTTCAGTGTTCCTCTTGTGTATGCTGGTACAGCCCTGGCTGAGCTTCTGCTTGTGGAGAAATACAGAAATATCTTGTGGATTCCATTCTCTTTTTAAAAATACCAAAAACGCCAAGACCAAAAATTTGACAATCATTGATGTTAATTGTAAAATATATTTGGCAAAAAAAATTGCACCACATATAACACATCAGTAGAAATTGTTGACCACTAGTATTCATTAAAAATGTGCACATAATGAATTGGAGATACAACCCATGTGTTAGGCGTTGTCTGCACTGGGACTTCAGCTACTAGTGAAGCTGCTATTTATACTGGTACAATTTATCTCAATTTGAAACTGAGGTAAGCCACACATGTGCAGATTGCACTGCACAAGTGTAAATGGTTTCTAGCTTACTAATTTGCATTGGCACAGCTATTTTGGTGGCTAAAATCCCACTGGAAAGGCCTCGGATTTTGCAAATGTCTCTAATTGAGTTAGTTTTCAGCTCTGAAATATAATGAATTTCTTTGTTGAAAGGGTACCGAAAGAATTAGACTTACCAAAATTCAAGAAGCAGTTACTTAAAAATGTGCTCATTTCATAAGCTAATTAAGATTTACTTGAAAATCCTCTGTAGAGGATGTAATATAATATAATATAATATAATATAATATAATATAATATAATATAATATAATATAATATATAAGTGCAAATCTCAGTGCATCCTCAATGGTGCAGCAAATGCAATGCAACCATCTCTCTCACTCTAGAAGTGAGTCCTGGACCCTGTTGGTTCTGAGTGGTACAAAGCCTTGTGTATATGCAATGTGTGTGTATATTTTGTTTGTGTGTGTGTTCATATGCCTTTGGGTGTGTTTACACTGTTGCGGTAGGTACTCCAGCTCCCTCAAAGGTGGTTGGTGTGTTGACGAGACAAGCCTTCCAATCAACATAGGTCCAACTAGGAGTTGGGTAAGTTGGACTGTGTCACTCTGTGGTGTGGATTTTCCATACCCCAAGTGACGTAGTTATACTGACAGGAGAGCCAGGGAGCAGTGGTAGACATACAAGTAGTTGATATATAAGTCCTAGGCTAATTAAGGCGTGGTTCCCTGTAGTCTAAGGAGTGTTGCTACAGGTTAATTGGAGCACCTGTAGTCAATAAGGCCATGGCAGGAGCCTTATGAAACCACCTGTTTTAGGCTGACGGTGTGGGAGGAAGGAGAGAGGACTGGAGCTTGGAGGTGTATTGTGACCTCCACACACCTCCAGACCAGAGGACTGAAGTAAGGGAGACCCTGCACCAGCAGAACAGGGAGACTCCCTCCCCCAGTGTCTAAGAACTGAGGGTAATCCCACCCAAGGGAGAAGAGGGTAAGAAACCCACAGAGGTTGAGCGGGGCTGGGGCTCAGAGTGAGGAGCAAACCCAAACATCTCCCCTGCTACCCTCCTCTACCACCTTCCCGGGCCACTATCCAGGCCCTCGGTGCCAGGGGCAGGGGGTGGCATCTTAGCCCTTCTCCAAGAAAAGCACGGGACCCACCATATCAACATCAGCCATCTTGTCACAATATACACTTTATATAATTACTAAGTGTGCACAGGTTTTTTTAGATGAACAGAAGGAAACATGGGGAAGAAATAGTTTTTTGCTATCATATATTTTATTGCTAGTTTTTCCATTCCGCTCTAGTTGTGCGAAATTCAGACAATAAATCACTGTAGTCATTTGGCTGTAGGAGTAGGAAGTGAAGTAATGCTTTAAAGAAAAAAAAATGATGGTAGTCCCATCTGGTATGTGAATAATGAACTTGACAATACTTATTCTTTCCTCAGATTTAAATTCTGCAATTTTTAATTAAGCTCTCATTTCCTTACCTTGATTTTAGTTACTAACGTTAATGAAAGTTGGACATAACAGGTTTGTTTGCAACATCAATCTTCGCAGTTGACTAGACAGAAAATCACATCTTATTGGATGTAGAAAGCAGATTGTCTGTGAAAGGAAGAAAAGTGATTCACCCATTACTGAAAAGTCAAAATGTTAAAAATAGATGGAAACTTCTGTGTCTTTTAAATTTGAACTGGTGACATAAGTCTTTATCTTCTCTGATTGAGAGCACCAGTATTGAATTATGCTTTCATAGATTTGTGACCACACTCCTGTAATTATCAATCCGTGATCATATTTTGAGAAAGCAGGGAAGAAAAGAGTAAACTTTTAAACTCTGAATATTTAAAAGATAAACTTCTAAAACAGCAGAAGCATTTTTTTAATTTGTTTTGTGATTTTTGAATGTGGTAAAATAGTAAAATGTGTCTTTTGTATACATTTAAAATGTATCTCCTTTAAAAAAATACTGAGAAGTTCTGTTGACATTAATGTGGAATTATTAGAGGATATTTACTGTTAGATGTATCTATTATTTCAAGAGCAACTTTAAATTTTATATATATCCATGTGTTTACAAAATAGGCTTTAGAATTTGCTTTTTCAGCACCAGGTGTGTTAGTTGTCCCATCAGTTGTATATTTGATATTGACTCATAGTGGTTTTCAAACTGTGAGTTGGGACCCCAAAGTGAGTCATAACTCCATTTTAACTGAGTTGCCAGGGCCAGCATACTTGCTGGAACCCAGGGCTGAAGCTGAAGCCTGAACTCCACCCACATCTAGTGCAATGGGGCTTGGGCTACAACCTCCTTTCCCGCTCACCCAAGCTTTTCAGGGCTTGGCCTGCAGTTCCCTTCTATCCCACCCAGGGCATCAGGGCTCGGGCACCAACCCCCAACCTCACCACCCCTCCAAATGGGTCATGTAGTAACTTCATTGTCGGAAGGGGGATTATGGTTCAATGATGTTTGAGAACCCCTGACTTACAGTTCGGTGTCTGAATTAAGTAATGTTAAGAGCACATCTAAACTATATCGTTGTTCCATAAAATTATTGGAACATAAATGCTACCTTCTTGTACATAAAAGAACAATTTATAAGAACACAAATGCTTTACATTATTCAGAGATGATACAGGCGTAAATTAGTTTTTCCACAGGGTTAGCTAACTGAGTTGAATTTTTCTGTCTACAAAAATCAGTGTCTAGTGGACTTTAGAGGGATGCCTGTAAGAAGACTGGAATTTGCATTAAATGGAAGTACTAACAGTTGAAATAAAATTTTAGAGTGACTCTCAGATGGCTATTTCCCCAGTGGTTCTGTCTTGGTTTACTATGCTATACTGCCTGTGAACTGTAGTTACAATGGCTGTTAATGCTGAGGCTCATTTCATATACCAAAGTTCACGTCATATTGGAGGCAGTGTGTGCTGCCTGGAAATCATACAAGGGGCATAGAATCTCTTTCTCTTTCTCAAATGTTTCTTACAACCCCACTTCCACTAATACAACACATATGAAATATTTAATTAAAACAGTTCAACAAAATGTGTTTTCCTGTGGGCGGAGGTATTCAGCATTTTATGAGCAAAGCGTGTGTGTGTGTGTGTGTGTGGTCAGAGTTTTTGTAGTTTAAAGCCTGAAGCATACTGAAGCATGGGAGCACTTGGCATTTTCACAAGAAGAGCTGTTTTTTAAAAGAAGAGCTAGGGGATTTAGTGGTTTTATGAACCAAGGCATCATACCGATTTGTAACCTAGTATGACATTTTTGAAAAGTGTTAACAGGAGCGGATAGTTAACTTGTTGATAGGTAGTGTAGATACCAGTCTAATAGGTGATACTGGTAGTAGAATATCTGTGCCTAATCGGGTAAAGAATGTCAATGAAGCCAAACGGCAAAAATTAAGATGTTTGTACACTAATGTGCGGAGCCTAGGTAACAAAATGGAGGAACTAGAGCTACTGGTGCAGTAAGTGAAACCCGATATTATAGGGATAACAGAAACATGGTGGAATAGTAGTCATGACTGGAGTACAGGTATTGAAGGCTATGTGCTGTTTAGGAAAGACAGAAATAAAGGCAAAGGTGGTGGAGTAGCATTGTATATCAATGATGAGGTAGACTGTAAAGAAATAAGAAGTGATGGAATGGATAAGACAGAGTCTATCTGGGTAACAATCACATTGGGAAAGAAAGCTACTAGAGTCTCCCCTGAGACAGTTCTTGGGGTGTGCTACAGACTGCTGGGATCCGATCTGAATATGGATAGGAGACCTCTTAAATGTTTCTAATGAAGTAAACACTAATGGGAGTTTTGTGAGCATGGGAGACTTTAACTTCGCAGATATAGACTGGAGGACAAGTGCTAGTAATAATAATAGGGCTCAGATCTTTCTGGCTGCGATAGCTGATCGATTCCTTCACCAAGTAGTTGCTGAACCAACAAGAGGGGATGCCATTTTAGATTTGGTTTGGTGAGTAGTGAGGACTTCATAGAAGAAATGGTTGTAGGGGACAACCTTGGTTTGAGTGATCATGAGCTAATTCAGTTCAAACTAGATGGAAGGATAAACAAAAATAGGTCTGGGACTAGGGTTTTTGATTTCAAAAGGGCTAACTTTAAAGAATTAAGGAAATTTAGTTAGGGAAGTGGATTGGACTGAAGAACTTGTGGATCTAAATGCGGAGGAGACCTGGAATTACTTCCAGTCAAAGTTGCAGAAACTATCAGAAGCCTGCATCCCAAGAAAGGGGAAAAAAATCAGAGGCAGGAGTTGTAGACCAAGCTGGATGAGCAAGCATCTCAGAGAGGTGATTAAGGAAAAGCAGAAAGCCTACAGGGAGTGGAAGGTGGGGGGGATTAGCAAGGAGAGCTACCTTTATTGAGATCAGAACATGTAGGGATAAAGTGAGAAAGGCCAAAAGCCATGTAGAGCTTTCCCTTACAAAGGGAATTAAAACCAATAGTAAAAGGTTCTATATCCATATAAATAAGAAGCAAACAAAGAAAGAAGTGGGACTGCTAAACACTGAGAATGGAGTGGAAGTTAAGGATAATCTAGGCATGGCCCAATATCTAAACAAATTCTTTGCCTCAGTCTTTAATGAGGCTAATGAGGAGCTTAGGGATAATGGTAGGATGAGAAATGGGAATGAGGATATGGAGGTAGATGTTACCACATCCGAGGTAGAAGCCAAACTCAAACAGCTTTATGGGATGAAATTGGAGGGCCCAGATAATCTTCATCCAAGAATATTAAAGGAACTGGCGTGTGAAATTGCAAACCCATTAGCAAGAATTTTTAATGAATCAGTAAACTTGGGTTGTACCGTATGACTGGAGAATTGCTAACATAGTTCCTATTTTTAAGAGAGGCAAAAAAAGGGATCCGAGAAACTATTGGCCTGTTAGTTTGACATCTGTAGTATTCAAGGTCTTGGAAAAAAAAATGTGAAGGAGAAAGTAGTTAAGGATATCAGTGGTAATTGAGACAAAATATAACATGGTTTTACAAAAGGTAGCTCACGCCAAACCAACCTGGTCTCCTTCTTTAAGAAGGTAACAGATTTTTTTAGACAAAGGAAATGCAGTGGATCTAATTTACCCCAATTTCAGTAAGGCATTTGATACGGTTCCACGTGGGGAGTTATTAGTTAAATTGGAGAAGATGGGGATCAGTATGAAAATCGAAAGGTGGATAAGGAACTGGTTAAAG
This sequence comes from Gopherus evgoodei, assembly GCF_007399415.2. Taxonomy (NCBI): domain Eukaryota; kingdom Metazoa; phylum Chordata; order Testudines; family Testudinidae; genus Gopherus; species Gopherus evgoodei. The sequence goes on from NC_044329.1 coordinate 64,756,274, forward strand.
GGGAGACTACAGTGGGTCATACTGAAATGTGAACTTTCAGGCTGGAAGGATGTTACTAATGGGGTTCCTCAGGGATCGGTTTTGGGACCAGTCTTATTTAATCTTTTTATTATTGATCTTCACACAAAAAGTGGGAATGTGCTAATAAAGTTTGCGGATGACACAAAGCTGGGAGGTATTGCCAACACAGATAAGGACTGGGTTGTCATACAGGAAGATGTGAATGATCCTGTAAACTGGAGTGTAAGTAATAGGATGAAATTTAATAGTGAAAAGTGCAAGGTCATGCATTTAGGGATAATAAGAATTTTGGTTATAAATTGGGGGCACATCAGTTGGAAGTAACAGAGGAGGAGAAGGACTTTGGAGTATTGGTTGATCACAGGATCACTATGAGCTGCCAACGTGATATGGCCGTTAAAAAAGCTAATGCGGTTTTGGGGTGCATCAGGCGAGGTATTTCCAGTAAAGATAAGGAGGTGTTAGTACCATTATACAAGGCACTGGTGAGACCTCATCTGGAATATTGTGTGCGGTTCTGGTCTCCCATGTTTAAGAAGGGTGAATTCAAACTGGAACAGGTTCAGAGAAGGGCTACTAGGATGATCCGAGGAATGGAAAACCTGTCTTGTGAAAGGAGACTGAAAGAGCTTGTCTTGTTTAGCCTAACCAAAAGAAGGCTGAGGCCTTGGCTACACTGGCGCTTTACAACACTGCAACTTTCTCGCTCAGGGGTGTGAAAAAAACACCCTCCTGAGCGCTGCAAGATACAGCACTGTAAAGCGCTAGTGTAAACAGTGCCATGGTGCTGGGGCGCAGCTCCCAGGACTGCAAGCTAATCCCCGTGAGGAGGTGGAGTATGTGCAGCGCTGGGAGAGCTCTCTCCCAGTGCTGGCGCTGCGACCACACTCACACTTCAAAGCTCTGCCATGGCAGCTCTCCCACGGCAGCGCTTTGAAGTTTCGAGTGTAGCCATACCTTGAGGGGAGATATGATTGCTCTCTATAAATAGGGCAGAGGAATAAATATCAGGGAGGGATGAAGAATTATTTAAACTTAGTACCAATGTGGACACAAGAACAAATGGATATAAACTGGACACTAGGAAGTTTAGACTTGAAATTAGATGAAGGTTTCTAACCATCAGAGGAGTGAAGTTCTGGAACAGCCTTCCAAGGGGAGTAGTGGGGGCAAAAGATTGGCTTTAAGATTAAGCTTGATAAGTTTATGGAGGGGATGGTATGATGGGTTAGCCTAATTTTGGGAATTGATCTTTGATTATCAGCAGATAAGTGTGCCCAGTGATCTGTGATGGGATGTTAGATGGGGTGGGGTCTGAGTTTCTGCAGAGAATTTTTTCCTGGGTGCTGGCTGGTGACTCTTGCCCACATGCTCAGGGTTTAACTGATTGCCATATTTGGGGCTGGGAAGGAATTTTCTTCCAGGGCAAATTGGCAGAGGCCCTGGAGGTTTCTCGCCTTCCTCTGCAGCATGGGGCATGGGTCACTTGCTGGAGGATTCTCTGCACCTTGAGGTCTTCAAACCACGATTTGAGGACTTCAATAACTCAGAAATAGGTTAGGGGTTTGTTACAGGAGTGGGTGGGTAAGATTCTGTGGCCTGCATTATGCAGGAGGTCAGACTAGATGATCATAGTGGTCCCTTCTTACCTTAATGTCTATGAGTCTGAATCTATGATCTTTTTTGTTGGCGAAATGAAATATTTTACTTTCTTGCAAGCTTCTAATAGTGTTTGTGGCTACCGTGCAGTTCATTTTCAGATATCTGTAATCAGTACTCAGAAAATTGCTTAGTTATTGGAAATATCAGTTTTCTTTTTAGTATACATAATAGTGTCTTGTTGACAACTGACCACTGAAGTATCCTATACTTTATGATTAAAGACAAAATAAATGCTAGAATACTTATTTAATCTGTTGCGCAGGTGTTGGTGTGAAGCGTTTTGAAGAGGTTTTTTTGGAGGTGAAAGTGTTTGAATTATGCCAATTAATGCATTTGCCTATAATATCCTTTTATATACCCACTGAGTTAAGATTGTCTACAACTTGATGAAAATAGTAGAGTACATACAGTTCAAGACTGGAAAAGATTGTGGGTCTATCCTCCTGCTCTCTCAAGTAATTTTTTTCAAGATATACACAAGGGTGGATTTGATTTAAATCACTAGTCAAGATGACTTTATTTAATGATGAATTTCTGCATAAAAGTGCATTCTTGTTGGTTGTTATAACTTTAATACATATTCTCCACAACTCAGATCGATGTAGGTTTCGTTATTAGAAGGTACAACTATACATTTTTTAAGTGATTTATTTTGAAAACTTTTCAGATTAATTTTACAGCTGTATCAGAAAATGAAGGATTGTTTGGTTATTTCATTTACCAAAGGTAATTGAAGCAGATATTTATGAAGTCACTGGGAGGTGAACTATCTCCAATTCAAGAGGTTAATCATTAACATTTGAAGGATTTTCTTGCCATGCTGTATTAGGAGAAGAACATCACCAAACAGACATTTAAATTGTTTTATTTAACTAAAACAACAGTATCAGAGGGTAGCCGTGTTAGTCTGGATCTGTAAAAGCAGCAAAGAATCCTGTGGCACCTTATAGACTAACAGACGTTTTGGAGCATGAGCTTTCGTGGGTGAATACCCACTTCCTCAGATGCATGTTATGGAAATATCCAGGGGCAGGTATATATATGTGTGCTAGCAAGCAAGCTAGAGATAATGAGGTCAGTTCAATCAGGGAGGATGAGGCCCTGTTCTAGCAGTTGAGGTGTGAAAACCAAGAGAGGAGAAACTGGTTCTGTAATTGGCAAGCCATTCACAGTCTTTGTTCAATCCTGAGCTGATGGTGTCAAATTTGCAGATGAACTGAAGCTCAGCAGTTTCTCTTTGAAGTCTGGTCCTGAAGTTTTTTTGCTGCAGGATGGCCACCTTAAGGTCTGCTATAGTGTGGCCAGGGAGGTTGAAGTGCTCTCCTACAGGTTTTTGTATATTGCCATTCCTAATGTCTGATTTGTGTCCATTTATCCTTTTCCGTAGAGACTGTCCAGTTTGGCCGATGTACATAGCAGAGGGGCATTGCTGGCATATGATGGCGTATATTACATTGGTGGATGTGCAGGTGAATGAACCAGTGATGGTGTGGCTGATCTGGTTAGGTCCTGTGATGGTGTCGCTGGTGTAGATATGTGGGCAGAGTTGGCATCGAGGTTTGTTGCATGGATTGGTTCCTGAGCAAGAGTTATTATGGTGTGGTGTGCAGTTACTGGTGAGAATATGTTTCAGGTTGGCAGGTTGTCTGTGGGCAAGGATTGGCCTGCCACCCAAGGCCTGTGAAAGTGTGGGATCATTGTCCAGGATGGGTTGTAGATCCTTGATGATGCGTTGGAGGGGTTTTAGCTGGGGGCTGTATGTGATGGCCAGTGGAGTCCTGTTGGTTTCTCTCTTGGGTTTGTCTTGCAGTAGGAGGCTTCTGGGTACACGTCTGGCTCTGTTGATCTGTTTCCTTATTTCCTCGTGCGGGTATTGTAGTTTTGAGAATGCTTGGTGGAGATTTTGTAGGTGTTGGTCTCTGTCTGAGGGGTTAGAGCAGATGCGGTTGTACCTCAGTGCTTGGCTGTAGACAATGGATCGTGTGATGTGCCCGGGATGGAAGCTGGAGACATGAAGGTAGGCATAGCGGTTGGTGGGTTTTCGATATAGGGTGGTGTTAATGTGACCATCACTTATTTGCACCGTGGTGTCAAGAAAGTGGACCTCCCGTGTAGATTGGTCCAGGCTGAGGTTGATGGTGGGGTGGAAGCTGTTGAAATCATGGTGGAATTTTTCCAGAATCTCCTTCCCATGGGTCCAGATGATGAAGATGTCATCAATGTAGCGTAGATAGAGAAGGGGTGTGAGTGGACGAGAGCTGAGGAAGCGTTGTTCCAGGTCGGCCATGAAGATATTGGCATATTGTGGGGCCATGTGGGTGCCCATAGCAGTGCCACTGATCTGGAGATATATATTGTCATCAAATTTGAAATAGTTGTGTGTAAGTATAAAGGCACAGAGCTCAGCAGCCAGTTGTGCTGTGGCAACATCAGGGATAGTGTTCCTGACAGCTTGTATTCCATCTGTGTGTGGGATGTTCGTGTAGAGAGCCTCTACATCCATGGTGGCTAGGATGGTGTTTTCTGGGAGGTCACCAATGCATTGTAGTTTCCTCAGGAAATCAGTGGTGTCGCGGAGATAGCTGGGAGTGCTGGTGGCATAGGGTCTGAGTAGAGAGTCCATATATCCAGATAGTCCTTCAGTGAGAGTGCCAATGCCCGAGATGATGGGGCGTCCAGGATTTCCGGGTTTGTGGATCTTGGGTAGTAGATAGAATAACCCTGGTCGGGGCTCTAGGGGTATGTTGATTTCTTCTGGTGTTAGTGTAGGGAGTGTCCTGAGTAGATGCTGTAGTTTCTTAGTGTATTCCTCAGTGGGATCTGAGGGAAGTGGCCTGTAGAATTTGGTATTGGAGAGTTGTCTGGCTGCCTCCTTTTGATAGTCAGACCTGTTCATGATGACAACGGCACCTCCTTTATCAGCCTCTTTGATGATAATGTCAGGGTGGTTTCTGAGGCTGTGGATGGCATTGCGTTCTGCACGACTTAGGTTGTGAGGCAAGCGATGTTGTTCCACGATTTCTGCCTGTGCATGCCGGCGGAAGCATTCAATGTATAGGTCCAGGCTGTCATTTCGACCCTAAGGAGGAGTCCATGTGGAGTTCTTTTTCTTGTGCTGTTGGTGGGAGGGCACCTGTGTATCAGTGCACTGTTCAGTGTTGTCCTGGAAGTATTCTTTGAGTCGGAGACGGCGAAAGTAGGCTTCCAGATCGCCACAGAACTGTATCATGTTGGTGGGGGTGGCAGGGCAGAAAGAGAGTCCCCGAGATAGGACAGACTTTTCTTCTGGGCTGAGTGTGTAGTTGGATAGATTGACGATATTGCTGGGTGGGTTAGGGGTACCACTGTTGTGGCCCCATGTGGCAGGTAGGAGTTTAGACAGCTTACAGTCCTTTTTCCTTTGAAGAGCGGTGAAGTGAGTAATGTAGATCTCCTGTCTTATTCTAGTGAAGTCCGTTTGTATAGAAGTTTGGTTATTAATGAGAGTCTCCAGGTTGGAGAGCTCTTTTTTGATGTTTTCCTGTTTGCTGTATAGGATGCTGATCAGGTGGTTCCTCAGTTTTTTTGATAGAGTATGACATAATCTCTCACTGTGGTCTGTGTAGTATGTAGATAGCAGCGGATTTTTTACCTTTAGTCCATTTGGTATGATGTCCATCCGTTTGCATTTGGAAAGGAAGATATCATCTGTCTGTATTTGTGCAAGTTTCTTCATGAGGTTGATGGATTTCCATTCCATACGGCTAAATGCAGTGCCTTGCATGGTGTCAAGTATCAGAGTGGTAGCCGTGTTAGTCTGGATCTGTAAAAGCAGCAAAGAATCCTGTGGCACCTTATAGACTAACAGACGTTTTGGAGCATGAGCTTTCGTGGGTGAATACCCACTTCCTCAGATGCATTCACCCACGAAAGCTCATGCTCCAAAACGTCTTTTAGTCTATAAGGTGCCACAGGATTCTTTGCTGCTAAAACAACAGTGTTATGCATTCTGGATTTTTTTCTTCAATAGTAAACAGAGAATATTTTAACAAAACAAGCATACGGATTTTTGAATTTAGTTAATCATTCAAATTTTTTAAAATCAGGTTTGTTTTTGTTTAAGTTGTTTTAAACTAAAATAGTTAAATGAAATATTTAAAAAACAAACAAAAAAACTAAATTTACTGTGTCAGTCAGGTCAACATGAGAAACCTCAAATATTGGCTTCTGCAGATAACTCAATCATCATCACCTTCATTTTCCTGTTTGTTCATAATCTGGAAAAGAAAAATAAGCTTTCCTGCTTTTTCAGGTCCCAAACTATTTCTCAATTTGGATTGAATTAGTCCAAAAGAAGAAAATATTCTTTTTGCACTGGCAGAAGAAGCATCACTTTAACAGTCTCTGAATCCAAGTGCTTAAGTGACTTCCACCAGTTCACTGGTGTGACTTTCTTTAAAATATCAGCAAACATGTATTTTTGAATGATTCTTATTCCGAAACTGGGTCTTCATTATGACCTGCTGCCATTATGGGTTTTCCCTTCTAGTGAGAGAATATGGTAGATCTCAAATCAATAAAGGCTACACTCAGAAAGACCTCAAGACTTTTGGAATATGCTGTTCAAACAGTTTCACTTTCATTTATACTGCCTGGCCCTCCATTCTCACATTTATCTCGAGACTTTTACTTGTCCAGATCTATTCTGCCCCCAATAATCGTCTATTCATTGAATTTTTTGAAACTTTGCACTTTTAGAGAGAGATAAGGGATTGACTCTGTCTACACAAATTTGCCGAGGGACAGTAGGGTTGAGGTGTGTTATTTCTCACCTCTGTATAGTTAGTTAAAAATATTTTTGCTGTTAACAAGCATGTTGTCTCTGGGGACACAAATCCACAGTTTGAGAACTTCAAAACTAAATATCTTTGATGGTATCTTCTAGACTGAGCACTGAGTCCCATTGAGTAGATAGAAAGATTAGCCTAAATAATCTACACGGAAGCCCTGGGAACCGCATAAGATTGAGTCCGTAATCCATGAAATATTGGAACTCATTTACAATATTTTTCTTAAACATTACATGAATATATTCTCATGCTATAGAATTAAAATTTATAATCCCTACGCCATGATGAGATCTATCTTTGAGCGATAATGTATCTTAAATAAAATGATCTTTAGATAGATTTTTCCTCAAAGAATTTTATGAAAATCTGATTGTAAATTTTATATATATATATATATATATATATAATTTTTTTATCCGCCCTGGTATATACTGAAATTGTTCTCTGTTTAGACAGACAATCTCTTTTTTCTCAGACATGCTTATATTACTTTCTTGACCAGTTATTTCAAGAATGTAACCCTTTGAGAGAAAATCTATCAAAGATTTTAGCTGTATTGACTTCAACTTTACACCAATGACGTTCAACGTAAGTGGTTTAGGTGGACTCTTTGAGACTACATAAAGGCGTAGCTAAGAGTGTTTCTTATGCTGGACGGACTTCTATTTATTTTAAGATACCATATAAACTCATTCATAAGCTGAATATTTTTGGTAAAAAAAAGTGACGCATGAAAGAGCGGAGGTCGGCTTATAAACAAGTCTACACCAAAATTTGATGATTTTAAACTCTACGGAATCATTGAATTGAATATCTAATACATTGTCATTTTGTTTACCTGGAGCATCTGCAGGCACAGAGCCCCTCAGCTCCCTATGGCCATGGTTCGCCATTCCCAGCCAATGGGAGCTGCGGGAAGAGGCACCACTTCCTGCAGCTCCCATTGGCTGGGAACAGCAAACCGCAGCCACTGGGAGCTGAGGGGCTCCATGGCTGTGAATGCGCCGGGTAAGCAAAACGTCCAGGGCTGCTGGCAGCATACCTTAGTGGGCCAGGAGCCAAAGTTTGCCAACCCCTGAAATATAGGGTCAACTTAGGAAAGGATCATAGGTTTTTGCTATTTTTACCTATCCATCTTGGGGGGTCAGCTTATAAATGAACAGGCTAATGAATGAGTATATACGGTAAGTCATTCAAGATTATTCTCATTCAGAGTACTCTGTCCAAGAGTTAGTTTTTGAAAAGTATGAAGAAAATAGTTAATATTCTGTGATTTGAGCAGTTAGCTAATAAAGCAAAATACAGCATCACCATTATTCAGTTAGTGTTAGTGTTACTGTGAAACTGTCAGGTTTAAATACTTAGGAGAGAGCACCTGTAACTGTTGCCATGGTAATACCAGGAAGGCAACATGGTAGTTTTCATCTATATCCATGTTCAGCTGAATCCTTTTGTAATCATTTAACTGTGAAAAGAAAGTGCCATTTTGTAGCCAGGTTAGTTCTCATTTATTACTGCACTAATCAAAAAGGAACAATAATTAATTAATTTAATGGTAAATAAACTGTTTAAATTTTAGATCATCAGATCTATTTTTCATTCCCTTTGTCTTGTTTTGAATATTCACTGACAGCCGTCTGTGGAAAAGATTACCTCTGGAGTTAGTATCTCCTGATATGCTGTCATGTCACTTTCTCTAGTATTCCCGCTGATCAAGGTACAACTCTTTAAAAGTGTGCGTTTGTAATTGTGAAATGACTTGAAATTTTGCTATAGAAATGGATTTACCCTCTACTTTGTACTTTATTTCTTTCAGAATGGACAGCTATGTAGGCCTTTCTAATTATAGATTCAGACATTGTTTTCTAGTTTTTCCTCCTTTTAAAAAAATTAACATTAGATGTATCCTATTTTTTTTAACCTGAATATAGTGTTTGATTACTTGCCTCATTTGTAGTGCCTGACAATTTCATCTTTGTAGCCTGACAACTAGATATTCTTTTAACTGAGGTGGCCGAAGTGCTTATCTTTATTCCTTACACCTGTAACTTTTATTTTTGTCTTGGATATAGAGTAAAGGTGGCATTCTTGCCTTCTCTTTGCCTCCTTTACACATTATTGTACAGCTGGCTAGAAACATATGTTAATAGCTCAGCAGGCAAAAATAGATATTGATGATCAATGTTGAGGTAGGATGCTGAAATACCAAAGATCTGACCTACAATAGTACAGTAAATACTACATTCTTAAACTGTGGCTTACAGACTTGAGTCACTTCAGTCTTCCAAGCCATTAGCACATACCAGTTATAACATAGACTGTTTTGGAAGATGTTGTCTCTGAGTTGCTATCTGTGTAAAATCCTCTTTGGGCTATCTACATCCAGTGAAATTTAAGGGAAGATACCATACTCTGAGTTACTGTAATTGTCCTGCTCAATCAGCCTGTGGCTAAATATGCTGTTCTTTTTAAAGGCATAAAATATTTGTACATGACATACATAAAAATGCAGAATTAAGAAAAGCAATGTTTTCTGAGTTTGGCAAATGTACTATTGTAGTCATTAAAAAAAAAAACAAAACCCAAAACTAACTGAGAGTTATCGATTCAACTATGCGTTATTATTTACCGTTAACAAGAAATCTGAAGGGAATTGGTGTTTTTATATTATCTTCTCCTTTCACTCTCAAGTTTTCACTGATTACTTATGGCTCTAAATTTTTAATTTCATTGCTAGTCTCTCCCACTATTTCATACCATCGTATGTCTGAAGCTTGTGCTGGGTTAGGACACATCAGGAAAATAGATGGGGAGAAAAGAGACCCTTCAGAGTAGGGATTTTTTTTAGCTGCGCTTTTACACTTCTTTAGATAAAAATGCTTGGAATAGTAAGGATACCAGAATATAATGCTTGGTTTAGTATGGATGTACGATATACTCTGAAATATAACTTGTAAAATATGTGAGATTCCATGTTTACCTCCTCACAATATCAGATGGATGTTCAAAGTTTCCTAAGACCTGGTCTCCACTATGTAGATTGATGTAAGGCAGCTTACGTCAATCTAATTATGATGTAAGTGCCCTACTATATCAACATAATAAATCCACCTCCATGAGACACATAGGGCTTATGGCAGTGTAGTTAGGGCAATGCAGCGTCTGTGTAGACACTGTGTGTTACTTACATGGGCAGTTGGCTGTCTTGTCAGTTTCAGGGCTCCATGTTGGAGCTGTGAAATTGACAAGAAAGCCAGGAAGCTGAAGCCCTGTTGCAACTGGCTTCCCGATCAGGGAAGCGAGATGCCCAGGCGGCTGCATCCCCCACTCCCGGCAGGGAACTGAGTGGAAGCTGCACTGGCTTTTAGCCCCCCACTCCTGATGAGGATGCACTCCACTGGCAGAAGGAAGGTAGCGTAAACATCAGCAAATGACTGGCTGTAAGTGTACCTAACATAGGTCGACTTAAGTCTGTAGTGTAGACATACACTGAGAAAATATGATCAGTGCTTGAGGTAGGGTGTTGAACTATTTACTAGCATGTCATCTTCAACCTAGAATCTGAAAGTTGGATGTTTGTGCTATACATAACTGCCATGAAAAATTGAGTTAATAACTTTGAATTTAGTTAAGAATATTTTGCTCTTCTGTAGTATCTTCCATTTAAGTCTCAAAAGAATCTTACAGACACTGAATTTCTCCCCACAGCAGCACTTGAGGCTGGGAAGTATTTTTATTCTTATTTTGCATGTGGAAACTGAGATAGAGAGGTTATGAGACTTGCCCAAGCTCACACAGGAAATCTGTCAGAATTGGTCCTGTCTCCCAACCCCGTGCTGTTAGCCATAAGACCTTGTTTTTCCACAGAGAAAGCTATTGATGTTTGAGTTGGAAAAGAACCTATCTTGCTCACTTAGCTGAAGATGCACAGGGGACAGACATATTGTCAGATGATGGCTGTTTTCAATAGTTACTTTCTGGATTACTCATAGTTATTTTATATGCATGTCTTTTTAGCTGAGGAAGTTTCATGATTTTTGGCTAACAGTTGATACTTCCCTACTGATAATCCACTAACCCATTGTTCTCATCGTTTAAGACTGCTTTTAACTATATTCCCTTCCCTTATATCTACCTGATATTACTGTCATCTTATAGTTTGATTGCATTTGTTCTTTTTCTCATCTTACAACCAAAAAACAGATAAATGAAAATACTTCCTTTAACATTGGCAATTGAGGTATATATTGAGATGTAGGTACATGTGTATTGTAGGAACACACCATGGAACAGATTCTTTATCTTTAGCCACAAATGCTCAAACTACTTTTATGAAAAATATAGTTTCTGTCCATCTTAGTTTGGAAAGGTGACAATGTGAAACTCAAAACATAGTTCTCTTCTAGTGAAGAGAATATTGTAAGTGAAAAATTACAAGCAAAATAATAAATGAGTAAAGAATTTGTACCATAAATTGCTATTGCATTATTTTAAACATGAACTAATGCTTTCTTATTTTGTACTAGGGTAAGCAGAAACTAAGTGGTGTCTAAACACAACATAGACAAATGGAAAGCAGTTTTTATTTTTTTAAATGGGAAAACATTTTACTATTTCATCCTGTAATAGTCTTTCAGTGTACAAAGCCCCCTTCACTTCTTAAAAGTTGGTTCTGAACAAGGGAAAAGAGAACAATGTTCAGGGGCAAAAAAAACTTCAGTAGACTGGCTATTTTGTGTATAGTCCAAATATTTATTTTTGTATTTATAAAGTGCCTTCAAGTTACACATAGGCACTAATACAATTTTTTTACAAACTGTGATGGACTCTCAATATAGCTTATAAAACTAAGCAGCTTTTGTCACTCACACTCACACACACTCTCTCTCTGCACCTGATCGCTAACAAATCCTCTGCCAGTTACAGTGCCAGACTAAACTGATGGATGTTGCAACCTGTCCTAAAATGCTGCCAAACGCTGGCAGACTTTTAAGGAGGAACAAGTTCCAAAGATGAGTCTGTTAGAGGATAACTTACTGCCAAACCACATAAGGTTTCGCTGTTAACCCCTTGGATTTAGCCTTCAGCAAGCAGAATTCCAATACAGAGAAGTGTTATGTGCTGTATATGTCTTTTTCATGCTCGTTAAACAATATTCTAGACCAGCTGAAATTTCTGAAGAACTCAAATAAAAAGTCCATTACAGTGGTCCAGCCTGGAAGTGCCAAAGGTGTGGCAAAGCACTGAGGTCCTACTCAGAAAGGAAGGGCTGTATTCTTTGGGTCAGCTGTTGATTAGGGAAGGTATCTTGAGCCATTGCTCTTAACTGAACATCAAGGCCCAGTGCTGGATGCATTATGAAACCATGATAGCATATCACATAATTAAGGAACAGAATACATCCTTAATGGAGGGAACAGTCTGCCCCTAACCATCTCTCCGGATGTCTTCCCAATAGCCAGCAGCATTATTTCCATCTTGTCTAGCTTTCATCCAGACTGCTATCTCTGACAAGTATCAACTGGAAAGCAAACTGTTGGATCTGTATTTGAAGGAAAACCAAACATGGGTATCAGCACAGTGGTAAAGCAGCAGCCCCAAAGTCTGTTTCCCTCAGTCACCTTCATGTACATGTAGAGGGAATGGCTATGGACGTCGTCATTTTTAGAACTAAATGAGATTTATTTCTTCAGTGCAGCTTTCACTTAATCCAAGCGGCATACCCACTCACCTAGTTCCTGCTGCTCTCTCGGCCAGCAGGTGCAGGGCCCCAGCTGAGCCCAACCCCTTGCGTCTCATCCTCAACGGCACCCCCCCATCTGCATCCTCCCAGGTGGCTGTGTCGGCAGCAGCCGGGGAGCTTGAGAAGAGGAGTGTCCCCTGGGCAAGCAGGGGAGACTCTGAGATGAAGAGGCTGCTGGCAGGACCCGAGTGCTGGAGACTGACAGGTACCTGCCCCTGCCCACTCCCGGCACCGCCTGCCCCACAGCCCAGTGCCTGTTACCTGCCCCACCAGCCTCAGTGTCCTGCCCCATACTGTCAACCACTCCAAGCTCACTGTGACACCAGCACCCCTTGGCAAAAGGCCCTCTGATCTTCACAAACAGCCGTCGCCACTGGCCTGACAAACTCACTGCACCCAACACGTGTCTTACAGGGCACTTACCCACAAAGAGGAATGTGGAGGGGATCTACACAAAGCTGGTAACTTCTCAAGAGTGAGATGTGTGCATGGGTAATATTGAAGGAATAATATATTTACCTTAAAAGCCTGCTTTATAGACTTGGAGTAGAAATTAGTCACCAGGGGATAATGGCCCTTTGGGGCAAAGGGGATTTGTCACCCGGCCTAACCTGGCTGGTGATGCAATGCAAGGCTCAAGTATTTAGCTTTGCACAACAGTAAGACTTTGAATGGAACACCATCAGAAGCAATGGCAAGCAACTGAAATGCCTTAAAGGTAAAAAAGAAACATTACAAAGCCCTTTCCCGTTCTGACAGGCTATTTATAATGCTACATTTACTAGTTTTCAGAGGGTGGGGCACAAGGTGGAAGTTTCTCCTAGCGCAAAATATCCTTCCACCGGCCCTGTAAACTAGTTAAGCAATTTTTCCTACAGGTTTGGAAAGAAGAGAGAGTGTTCTGTTTAATACTTTGAAAATGCTCATACCCTGTGGTTGTGGTACCATCTGAGTAGTTAAATTGAATATAGAAAGGTGGTGAAATAGAAAACAGCAGGACCTCTAAAATCAAATTACTCATGTTACCCAAGAGCGCAGTGTTCCCTAGGAGGAACAAACACAACCACTGTAATTCAGCTTGTTCGTACCTACTAGTACTTGCCTTGTGGTCAGACATATCAAGGGTTGTAAAGAGTAAACAGTATCTGTATGGACTCTGATCTCTTTCCATTATTACCTGAAGATCAGCCAAAAAATAAATGCAGTCTCTGTGCCTTACATAGTTTGAAAACCCAGTGCAATAAAGATTAGGGGAAACCAGAGAAGTCTTAAATAATGCAGAAACTGACTAACCACTACCTTCTGAGTAACCTTCCTGTAAAGGAAGATTTGAGTGACCATAGATATAGTCTGTTTTTATTAAAATAAATAATAAAAGTGAATCAAATAATATAACTATTCCCCAAATGTTTCAGGAATTTTTCTTTTTGCCCAAGAAAGGTACTATTGGAGGTTGCAGAATGGTTTTCTACTAAATCAAAGGTTTATGGCTGTATCCTGGCACTATGACGACAAATAGTGACTTAGAATATCTAGCATTAGTAGGCAGCAGCCTACTGGGAAATGTTTCCTAAATACACCTCTACCTCAGTATAACGCTGTCCTTGGGAGCCAAAAAATCTTACCGCGTTATAGGTGAAACCGTGATATATTGAACTTGCTTTGATCCACTGGAACGTGCGGCCCTGCCCCCCTGGAGCACTGCTTTACTGTGTTATATCCAAATTTATGTTATATCGGGTGCCGTTATATCGAGGTAGCAGTGTATGTGCATTGATAGAGTGGAAACCTATAGATATATTAAATCTGTATCTTTAACTGCCACTTTCAGTGGGACACAGGAGTGACTTTCATCGCACTCGTGTTCTTTTTATTTTTTTTAGACCATCTTACTATCCAGAAATGTCAATTTTGCTAACTTATCACTTCCCTACCACCTTTGTGGAAAAGATGATTTTTGGCTTACTTTGCTCAAATGACAATTTTTCACTTAATTAATAGTATTTTTGAGAGGGGAAGGGAACTGCAGTCTTTCCCCCAAAAAATTGGAGCATTTTTTAAACCAGATCAAAGGTTCTGAGTTGTGCATTTTTCATGCACCTTTAACTACCTCAAAGAAAGTGAATGCAACAGCAGATACAATGGACTTGCATGGTGAGTAATGTATTAGGACTAGGATGCTCTTTGTTACCAAGGTTATTATGTCATCCTCCGAATATAACTGAGTTTGTAGTAACCATCAATGACTTCTCAATTTAGACTTTAATCTAAGGCCTTGGCTACACTGGCACTTTACAGCACTGCAACTTTCTTGCTCATGGGTATGAAAAAACACACCCCTGAGCATGGCAAGTTACAGTGCTGCAAAGCGTCAGTGTAAACAGGCTCCCAGCGCTGCAAGCTAATCCCCACGGGGAGGTGGAGTACATGCAGCGCTGGGAGAGCTCTCTCCCAGCACTGGCGCCGCAACCACACTCGCACTTCAAAACGCTGCTGCAGCAGCGCTTTGGAGTTTTGAGTGTAGCCAAGCCCTAAGCCTCAGTTCACATTACAAGCTGTCACACCACAAAATATCAGCCTTCTAAACTGCGGGTTTTGTTTGTCTTACTGTAGTAAAGTATGTGCTCAGTACTTTAAAATGTATTGATAGTTTCTTCTCAAATTGTAAATGTCACATTACTAAATTCCTATTGCCTGTGAAACAGCTGTGTAATCACTTTTTAACATGGTTCTGAAGTTAAGGAATAAAACTTCTTTGTAAACTTACAAAATGTCCTTAACTTGTCATGGATAGTTTTATTTGCAACAGTTCTAGGCAACAGAATGAAATCATTAATGGCTGAAGAGGAAATACTGTTTTGAATTAGAGCAGTGTGTGTATTTAAAAAAAAATTAATAATTTAATGTGGAAAATATTCTCAATTATATTTTATTGGCACATAAAATAGCAAGTGTACCACCAAAGTGTGCATGCTTATTATTGCACATTAACACAGAAAAATCCTTGTATACCATCTTTTTTCCTCAAATTTGTTTGGAAAACCTTTTGGTTATAGTTTCATAATATTACTATCTTCAAGAATTATACTCTTCTAAAATTAAAAAAATAATTTTCAAACTCCATTATGTCATGAGGGCTTAACTAAAGACTGTCCCATTAAGCTCATCCATTTTCACTGTACATGCTTTCAGCAATATTTACAAATTGCACATGGGATACTTTTATAGAGAGTATTGTCCTTTTTAATGCAGTTTACGATGGCGATACCTGCCAGCTTTTTCTTTTGCTGCATTGGCACAGGCATTGTACTTATTTTGTTGTAAGTGGTTCCAGTATTTGATCAGTTCACTAGGTTGGAACTGATGGGAGGTAATTAGGTGGCTATATTTACAGCTGGAATAAGAAACTCTCCAGTGATTGAAGACAAACTCATTGGGTGGGGGCATAGGGTCAATACGCAACTTGGCAAGACAGATCCCCACATATACATCCTCTAAGTGCAAGCGTCTGATGCTTAAAGAGACTTTAAATATCTTTTCTGCCAAATCTCCAGAAAATACATAACCAGTTCCTGAGCAGAATACAGGGTAACGCTCACTTGGATACAGATCAGGTGGCATATACCACTTGCTATCCTTGTTCCTATTAGGTGCATACCCTCTCATTAGGTAACCTGTAAAATACTTGTGCCTTGGAGGCAGTTCTGGCTTCAGAAGCTTATGTATTAAATACTCAGTATTGACAAACATATCACTGTCAGTTTTCATAACATAGGGAACATTTGGACAGTAGGTGGCAACCCAGTTCATTCCCATAAGAGTTTTAATGGTTAAGTTATAATAAGTGTCTAAATATTCTTGTTGAATAACATCATGGTATTGTCTGCTTTCCTCCAGTATGGCACGTTGGAGGTATCCATTTAGTTTAATGCTTAAGCCCAGCAAAAAAATGCGAACAATTTGGATACCCGGTGCCAGGCTTTCATTACCCCATGTTTGCCGAATAGCTTGTCTAGCTTCCACTTGGCCTGGTTCTGCAGCTATGAGTAGTATTAGAAAAGGACTCTTCTCCTGGCATTTTTCGGGCTCATTTATTATATACTTAAAATGATATGAAGTTGGATGTCCAGTACCTTTCTCATTGTAAATACTTCCATTGGCACTGAGTGTATTCTCTAAACCAGTTACTCCTTGTGGTGACAGGTCAGTGTTGTTGGAATTAGTAACTGTCTGAGGCCTAAGAGTCTGAGGGACTGTATCCTTCCAAATATTCCTCAGAGAGCTGTGGTTTGTTTCACTTTTTGTAGACCTAAATCCTCGAATAGTGTAAGCCACAGGATTTTCTTTGAATCCAGCCCTGCCTGGCAGCCAGTCATGATGATTAAAGAACAGAAACATAGCAAAAAGAAACACGAGAGAAAGCAGACCAATAAGATGGGTGCGAAACAGAGACCTTTTGGTATTCCACGTCATTTTTGCAAAACAGCAGTGTCGTCTTCTCCACTGAAGCATGTTGTACATATCCAACAATGGGATGTGAGATAATGATTGAACAAAATGCTTTTTCCTTTCCTTTTGAATCCACTGCTATTCTTTGGTATTCATCTTCTGTTATATTCACATTGAGTAATTCTCTGCAAAAGGGTCACCCTGCTGCATAGGTGAAAAAATAACAAGCTTTTACAATTCACCTTAAGATCAGGTTTTTATAATATAAAGTTACAGTGAGAAACAAGTAGCAAATAAAATTTCAATTTTACTGTAAAATATTAGTCTCAGTGTAATTATCTGAACAGAAAGTTGAATTCCACACTAAAAGGCAAACTTCATTTTTTTAGGTTAAAATTTACTTGACACATTAGCATTTGGGAAAAGTGCAGCGCTTTACAAATTACAAAAAAGCTTTTGCTTTATATGGATAGTGTATCCTAGATACTAATGATTTGTCTTTTCCTTCCCACTGTGCAATAAAAGGTAGCTTGTTCAACTCTGGACAAGAAAGTCTGAGGCTGACTTAAATCGGCTCTATGTATAGTGAATGTAAAACTGTTCTACAATTCTTGAGAAAGGCCAAGTGAAAAGGCCGTGATACCAGATGGGAAGGTTTCTTGGCATTAAATAAAATTGATTTGACTTGCAGTGGGTAGTATGGCTGTCAGTCAGAGGCCCTTTTTGTAAAATGGTCATGTTTGGGTAGTGGGACAGACGGTGCAAAGTTGATTATAGCAGAGTTCTGTTAGTCACAGTACACTGCTAGGCCTGTTTTCCTTGGCCCCTACTGTGTTCAGAAACTCAGTGAGAAGTTGCACCTGTCAACATTAATTTTCAGGGTCCAGTAACCTCACTACAATTGTCAGACAGTAACAAATTGATAAAATGCATTCGTTCGTCTTTGACTCATCTTTAACCTTTAGTTCCCCAATGAGTGGTTGAAGAGAACATTTTCCTTACCTGAATCTTCTGTGGTTAATTTTAAAATTAAACATTTTATCTAATGTAGGGATGGAGAGTTCAGGAAGTATAAAATAGGAAGTAAAATTACATAGTAATTTCTCAATTTTTATAGTAAACCACAGATTATTTTTGATGCTTTTCTTGTTTTTAAAGTAACTAGTGCTTCTGTTAAAATGTTACAGTGAAGACAAAATTATACTAGCAGCTGCAATTATAGAAAATTTGCTAACATAGCTTTACAGCATGACTTCCCATCTCCTCATAAATTTATTTTGAGATTCAAGAGCAGAGTCAGTATGGCAGCTTCATGATGCTGCATATTAAAAGCTGATCACATCATCTCATAAATGGGCCTTTCATTGCACAGTACAAATTTGTTTGTGATTTTCAATTTGCTCTAATTTATTTCTAGACTCGAGGGATTTGAGTTGGTTAAAAAAACAACAACCTCCTATCTTGTAGGAGTCCCATGGAAAACACTTCTTTTATGTAAATGTGGAATTTATTTAATTACTTTGCTATCTTCCAAAGCCAATATTTGGATTAATTCTTCATTTTAAAAAAGGTAGTGACATGTTACATGGATAATTACAAGATTTAAACTGTAAAGATGTAATTTGAAAGGTTGGCACAGATGTGATAATTTATTAAATCATGCCATGGTTAGAGATTAAAAATCTTTACTTACTTCCCCCCCCATTTATGTTTGTATGCATATGTAGCCTACAAGACTGTGCCCAAAACATGTAGAAAAATAAAAATTCTAAAAAAAAATTCTACATAAAGCTTTTAAAATGACCCTATGTCAGACTAAATTTAAAATGAAAAAATGAATAGATCTTTCTGCAGAGGACAGCTCATTTAGAATATTTGGATACAGTGCTGAAAGTATTATCTTACTGAATGAAAGCTATAGTTTGTCTATCTTATTAACCTCCACTAGGAGGAGCAAGTAAGTGGGGATTTTAACCATGATTTGCAACAATGTAAATGTATCTGAAAAGACCATATAGTTCCAAAATTCTGCTTCTGAAACAGTAAAATATTTGCTCAGTGATATATTAAACCCTTCTATATGAAGATTTTCTAGTATTGTATGCAGTGCCTAAGCCCACTGAGTTGAAGTAGTTTTGTCTGAAGTTGAAATTGTTTATTGACTTATTGTTTATTTGATACTGAGCTGCCTCTAGAACTATTTTAGAATGTGCACAACGCATACCTGTAACATGGAGGTTAAAGTTGTAAGTGATTATTATTTAATTTGAGAACTAACCTGAAATTGTCTGTGTGGGAGGAAATAAATCCCTAAGGTTTTAATTTTGAGCTGATCTGCCTATTCATGAACTTGTGTGTGTGTGTGTGTGTGTGTGTGTGTGTGTGTGTGTGTGCATGTGAGAGAGAAATGTATATCGCTGACAATGCGTTTTATTTGCAATATCAGTGGTTTGAGTTTTAAATTTACATAAAAGCAAATATAACAGTCTTACTTCAAATGTGTCTGTTCAGCCAACATCTCTCAGTGCAATGAATATTTAATGTCAGCTTCTGATGGTGGGGATATATTTGGTAAAAAAAAATTGTTATTCCATTTCTTATGTATTTAGGCTCTTGTAGATTTCAGAAAGGTAAAACACAGAATTTCTTGAAAAGTTGAATAAAGGATAGCAACTGCAGTTCAATTGAACTTTGTAGCCACACTGAATTATTCTATTATCACAACTTCCTCTTATTAAATGCAAAAGATTTCAGTGATTTTTAAGTTGGTAGCTGTAACTATTAAGTAATATTTTAATGTAACTTTTTGCGGTGCACCCATTTTTAGTTGGCGGAACTTGAAAGTATCTACGAATATTTCATGTGCAAACGTATAGAATGAGCTTCTGAAAACTTGTATTCAATTAATTTTCACAAGAAAATATTATAGGAATAGAGGATTTTAAAAGCTAAAGCTTATTTAGAATCTTTATGCTTATGTGGTCTGTTTAAATTTCTTAATATGTTAAGCCTATCCTTAGCTCAAAACTTGATAAAAATGATGCAATTTCTTCAAATGTTTCTTGATTTTCATGTATTTTAATAAAACCGTATATTCAAAAATTATATAATTTCTTGTGTTTAAAACATGTCTGTTCACTAGGCTTGTGGAAATATTTACTGAAAGACTGAATTAAAACTTGATGTCTTCGTTATGTCATTTGTTACTGTGGTTCAAAATATTTTAAAATGCATGAAGGAAATTAAGAATTTTATCACGAAGTATAATAATAATTGTCCTTTTTGGGGGGAAAAAAGTATTATATTATATTACCTAATAAAAATAGCCTAATGTTTAACAAACTGTGAAAAGTTGGCAATATACATTATGAAAAACATTAATGGTTTTGTTTCCTACCACTTGACTGTTGTATTAGGTAGAGTATTATCAAACACTTGTTCAATCAGTAATATTAAGCTGTATTTTTTAAATAGTGTAGAATTAACACATCCTGTGTTACTGGTAAGTGGGACTAAATCTGCCCAGAGTCGAATAGTCACCTTGTCCTTTGAATGCTATAGTATGCAGCTGTGCATTTTAAGCATATTATAAAAGCTCTATTTGTTTCTCAACACTTGAATGTGCGGTGATTGATGTATTGTGAATAGACAAAGTTAGACTGTAGAATGCCTCTTGAATGTTTTATTTTTGTCTTTGCTCCCCTTGTTTCAGCTCCTTCTATTTCCAGTAGTACTCAATAATTATGGCTCTGCAGATAGAAGCATTAGTTTCAGCTCTGCATTTATACATCCTGGATTTTCTTATTTTGATTAGCTCTGTGGGCAAACCCTTAATTAGAGGGAAAAGTTGAGAAGGCGGCCTGAGAATTGGTGTACTGGTAGTAAATAGCAGCAGGGTTTAAACACATTATTCAGGGCGTAATATCTATGTTGACATGTTAACTACATTAATCCGTTGCACAAAATAGACTATGCTCAAACTGATGTTTGTTTTCTGCTAGTTAAAATCCAATAACTTCAAATCATTAAATTCACAAAATTAACTATTTATCATTCAATGGAACATCTGCTGAGGTTAGTTCCCTAACCCCACCCCCTGGTGAATTTTTACAAAATTAAAGTTTTGGACAAATTTAACACATGAGTTATGTTTGGTTAAGGTGCCACTCAGTATTCAAGTTACATCATCTTGCTACATCTTTTGTTAAATTAGACATGCAGACTTTGTCCACAGTTGCATTAGTTTTATGTGTTAGAATTGCCTGGGACAAAGAGAGCACTTTTATATATTACTCTTTAATAATTTATTATGTTTTATTGCTAGATTTTGCAGATAAGGATGTTCACTCTGTAGCTCTATAAGATTGTTATAGATTCAGGTCTTTTATTTTTATTGTGATAGTAACATGAGATTCCTGTCTGTTTTTTATCAATAAAGTATTTTAAGATTACCGAGCTTAAACAATAGATAGAAAAGATTTTCAATCAGTTTATCATGGTACCTTTTTTATAGTTGTAGTTAAACAATCAATTTGTTACATATTAAGCAGATAACTTGTAATGATGGCATGATGTACATTACATGCTCACCATCTTGAGTGATACCAATGTATTAAGGTTTCCTTTGGAGATCTCAGTCGAGCCTGATACTACTTGTAAAATGTGGTGGTTAATTGTACTGCTGGTAGATTAAATCATGTCCATTCTTTTGCTTGCTTCTTTAATCTTAAATTAGGCATGCTGATGATATTTAATCTGATGACATTTTGCTTGTGTTTAAGAGCAATATGTGGAAAATGCGTGAAAGATTGAAGATACTACTTAACTAATGTAATTTGACAGCATGGTCTGTTTTGATGGTTCAGGGCACTCAGCGTGTGTCACACATAGCCATTTTACCAGGGCTTTAAGATTACTTCAGATAAGGATTAAATTGACCTAGTTTGAGAGGATGGTTAAATGATTTTTTTAAAACAAGAGGTTCTTAAGTTTAATTTCTCAAATACAATAACCACACATAGCTACATTAGCCCCATAATCCCTTTTCCATACCCTTAACCCTCAGTTGACCATGAGAAACATATATTTAATAACTAAGAAGTAAAGCAGTAGTGACATTTGTTCTCTGTTGTGTGAGTGCTGGGGGGAGGAATTGCTAGAATTCTTTTTCACTGTTCATGGAAATGTTATCTCTGGGAATTATAGGTTAGCAATGATCTATACCTATAGGATGCAAAGGTAATAGATGAATGAATATCTCACAAGTGGTTTAGACATACCTTCCTTGGTTAGGCCATTTACGTTGAAAGGATTATGCCCACTGAAAATAGTTTTGGCACACCATCATTTCAGCAGAAAAGATGCTATCGAACATGCGCACATCCCCCAAACGTCTGCTTCCTGCGATTGCTTTTCACGGTATCCAATCTGTCCATCTGTCTGCTCGTTGCTGTGTTACCTTCCTTGCTTAGAAGTGTCCATTTCTTGGTCTTTTGTTCATCTTTCAAATGAAAGAACAGTAGCTCTTGCTTGTGTTCCGAGGAGGGTTGTCTGTTCCTGACAATTGATGCATTGAAGCTTTTACATCTGGTATTTCCCTTGTCGGACAATGCAGTGCTGTATTCCCTTCTCAGTATCCATATTTCTAGCGATAATGTTAAGCAGCAAGTGCTAGAATGTAGTGGTTCAGTTGCATTGAGTAATAAGATTTATCTCTCCCTCCCTCTTTTCCTTCCTTCCTCCTTTGTTGCTAGGCAGTAACTGAAAAGGTTTTGAGCAATTTTAACTAAGGGTTTTGATCTATAAAATCCATTCCATAGTTCTTCAGCTGCTGCACAGGCAGGCAGCAGTTTAAATGTGGACTTTGACAGATGCCGTCTTCTGACAGAGCAGAATTTAACGTCATTGCTTGGCTGACTCCCACGTGATTGTTTGCATTCATTTTGACTAAATCCTAAGGCAGCCAGAAAGCTTATAAGTTTTTACTTCTATTTGATAAATGATACATATTCAGTACAAGTGTAGTGATGAGTGAATAATATGAAAATGGGATAATTATTAAGTGAATGATTGAGTTTGTTTTTCATATTGTATTCCCTTATCTTTAGTGCCATAACTTACAATTCACTAATGTTTTTAATGTTAGACATTCCATTTCCATTCCAGATATACTTCTGAAGAGGATAAGAGCTATATACTTTTAAATATGTTAGCTTGGGTTAACCTCTTCACTGCTCTGTGAACATGCCTGGTTATTCTGTGTAAAATAGGACCTATGTCCTACTATATTATCATATTAAAATAAAAATAGAATGACCCTACCTTTATTTCCTACACCCATGACTGCTCATGTGGAAACTCTTCTTCATGATCTTAGTTTAGTCAAAGCAGCTGGCAGCAGCTAATGTACAAACACCAAGGCATTCAGCCTTTAGTGGTTTCCTTCATTGGTAAAGGTCACAAAGTTCAGCATTGCAGAAATAAGGGAGGGGAACTGAATGACTGTAAGAGACCCTGATATTTTTATAAATTTTATTCTTTTAAAATGTCCACAGTATGAAATTTTCTTGATATTCTTAATACAACCTGTATTACATTTTCTCTTCTCTCATTTCAACAACCTGATCTTTTATGGCATAGTATCATAGTAAATTCTGTGGTGTATGCAGTACATAAGCAAAAACACCAAAGATTTTATCCAGTTATAGGGAACACAGTTGTACTGAAGAATGAATATTTGAGTAATTATCCATCTTGTCCTTTGGAAATGGTCCACTGATTTTTCATTTCTGCAGCTCTTCTAATGGGACGAGCCATTGACTAAGATTGAGAATTTCTTCATTGGACTACCATATCATATGCTGTCTCTGACTTCTGTAGTGCACTGGGCAAGTACCTGCTGTATTGGAAATTAAGTAACAATTTGTGCTTCCCCAGGTGCAGTCAATGTAGTTTACTTTTCCAGTCTCATGTTCTGATAACTTACAAAAATTATTTAATTAGATATATACCTTTTTTACAAAAATATCAATGTATAAAAGTTCACCATGTTAATTAGAATGACCTTTTTTCAGTCTTCGTATTTCCAGTCCTAATTACAATGTGTGTAAACTCTATTACCGTCTTTGAGATACTATATACAGTAACTTCTCGCTTAACGTTGTAGTTATGTTCCTGAAAAATGCTACTTTAAGCAAAACAATGTTAAGCAAATCCAATTTCCCCATAAGAATTAACATAAAAGGGGGTGGTGAGGTTGACGGTTAGGTTCCAGGGAATTTTTTTTGTCAGACAAAAGACTATATATTTTATGTATATATAATATATACACACACACATATAATATACACTCACAGTATAAGTTTTAAACAATTAATATAATACTTCGCACAGCAATGATGATTGTGAAGCTTGGTTGAGGTGGTAGTCAGAGGGTGGGATATTTTCCAGGGAATTCATTATTGTTTAATGATGAACTAGCATTGAGCTGAGCCCTCAAGGGTTAACACATTGTTATTAACGTAGGCTCATGGTCTACAAGGCAGCAGGAATGGAGGGAGGAGACACAGCATGACAGAGAGACAGAGATATACCGTGTGTGTGTGCGCGAGCGAGAGAGAAAGCGCGAGATGTGTGCATTGCCCCTTTAATACACTGACCCTACTGTAAGTACACCCTAACCCAAACACCTGCCAGCACAGCAATCAGAAGGATCCTGGGAGCAGCTCCAAGGCAGAGCACAGGAGCAGCATATGGCAGTGGAGGGAGGAACAGCTGAACTACCTGTCAATTGATAGCCTGCTGAGCGGCTGGCGCGCAGAGAACTTAGGGGAGCTGATAGGGGAGCTGCTGGTTCCCCCTGGTTCCAAGCCCCACCAGCTAGCTCCAATGGGTTGCTGTTTCTGCAAGCAGTGGACAGAGCAAGTGGCTGCCAACCAATGTCATAAGGGAGCATTGCGCAACTTTAAACGAGCATGTTCTCTAACTGACATTAATTCTCAACATAACAATGAAACAACGTTAACCAGGATGACGTTAAGTGAGGAGTTACTGTATATTGACTTGTACCTGCTTTGGTCTAAAATAGTGGTTTAAAAAAAGCAAAAGGGTAAATTATTGTAGGCAGTAACTGTACTGCCCAAAGTGTACTATAAATAATTAAGAATCAGTATTGAGAAGTGTGAATGCCTCCTACCTACTGACATGTCTGTTCAAACTTTGGGACATATACTACTCATCCTCCCCTTCTTCCAAACTTAAATATATTAAGGCTTGATCTACACTACCACCTTCCGTCAGTTTGACTGACACTTAGTGGTATGAAAAATCCACCCCCTGGAGTAATGCAGCTATACCAACCTAACTCCTGGTGTAGAAAGCAGGTCAACGGGAGGGCTTCTCTGATCGACATAGCTACTGCCTCTTTCAGAGGTGGATTAACTACACCTCTTCCGGTGGAGGTACATTAGGACCTCATTTATGAACACCCTGGGAGTGGAGATTTTGTAACTCAGAAAATGTTTGTTACTCTGAACAAAGCATTATGGTTGTTCTTTAAATTGAATATTAACTTAATATAGCTTTGAAACTTTACTATACAGAAGAAAGATGCTACTTTCCCTTAATATTTTAGTAGTTTAACACAGTACTGTACTACATTTGTTTTTTTTAGTCTTTTCTGCTGTCTGATTGCATACTTCCAGTTCCAAATGAGGTGTGTGGTTGACTGGTCAGTTTGAAACTGTGTTCATAACTCTGAGTTTCTACTGTAGTGTATTCACTAAATACTGCAGCGGCACCACTGCAGTACTGTAAGTGTAGTCAGGCCCATAGTTTGTATATGTATAGTAACAGATTACACCAAACATGACAAGTTGAAATCTAACCTGCTATTGTCTGAAGTATTACCTGGAAAATAATAAACAATTCATATAGTTAGTTAACTGATAGTGATTTACAGAAGCACAATTACATACTTATAGTGATTTACATGCTTTTGAATATCAGCTGACAGGCTGCTGGATTTATATCAGTAAATTAAAAAATAAAAATAAAAAAGGGGAGTCTCTGACACACTTCAAACCGAATGCACTGCTTTAGGTAGAATAAACACACACATTTATTAACTACAAAAGTTAGATTTTAAGTGATTATAAGTCAAAGTATAAGTGGTATTTGGTCAAATGAAATAAAAGCAAAATGCATTTTAAGCTGATATTCACACTTCCAGTGTCCTTACAAACTTAGATGCTTCTCACCACAGCCTGGCTTGTTAGTCTTCAGCCAGGCTTTCCCCTTTGATCAACGCTTCAGTCGCTTGGTGGTGGTGTCCATAGATGGAGGTGGAAGAGAGAGAGAGCATGGCAAACGTCTCTCCCTTTTGTCATGTTCTTTCTTCCCTCTTGGCTTTGGCCTCCACCTCTTCAGGGTCAGGTGAGCGTTACCTTGTCATAGTGCCAGGGGGTGACTCACTCGAGAGTCCAACAGATTATTTGCTGCTGCCTAGGCCAGTGTCCTTTGTTCCTGTGGGGCTGGGCTTGTCTCTTATGTGTCCTGATGAGGTCTGAGCTGTCCCTCTGTTCCTGGATAGTTTTGTCTGGGCTTGTTTTAAGCCATGAGGACACATTTTCTGCCTCATAACTCTATACATGAAATTACAACCTATAACATTATTATAACAACAATGCTCAGTGCATCATGAGACTTCCAAAGACACCCAACATGACAAACTTTGCATTGGATACCACACAATCATATTGTAAGGATGAACTTGGGGGTGTAGGGTGTTCCTCTGACATACAGTGTGTCACACTGTGCTAATGAGCAGCCACTCTTTTTTTTATATAAGGAAAACCAGTAAGGTACCATGGCCCATGAAAGTTCCATAGTTCAGTGAAGAAAGCAGCCAAGGGGTGTGTGTGTGTGTGTGTGTGTGTGGGCAAAACAGAGCCCACTTAACTTGGGAGTGAATCTGGCCTCTTTAGCATAGGTGTACTGTCAGAAATGTTTGTGCATCTATTTTGAAAAGTTTGAAATGTTTCTGTCAAACAAAAAAAAGGGTACATTTTCAGACTTGTGGCTTTGGCCATGTCTACATCTAAAATTTTGCAGCGCTGGTTGTTACAGCTGTATTAGTACAGCTGTATAGGGCCAGCACTGCAGAGTGGCCACACTTACAGCAACCAGCGCTGCAAGTGGTGTTAGATGTGGCCACACTGCAGCGCTGTTGGGCGGCTTCAAGGGGGGTTCGGGGAACACGAGAGCAAACCGGGAAAGGAGACCAGCTTCGCCGCGGTTTGCTCTCGCGTTCTCCGAACCACCCTGCAAACCTCAGGGAAGGAGACCTGCTTGCTCGGGGTTCGGGGAACGCGAGAGCAAACCGGGGAAGGAGACCAGCTTTGCCGCGGTTTGCTCTCGCGTTCTCCGAACCACCCTGCAAACCTCAGGGAAGGAGACCTGCTTGCTCGGGGTTCGGGGAACGCGAGAGCAAACTGGGGAAGGAGACCAGCTTCGCGGCGGTTTGCTCTCGCGTTCCCCGAACCACCCTGCAAACCGCAGGGAAGGAGACCTGCTTGCTCGGGGGTTCGGGGAACGAGAGAGCAAGCTGGGGAAGGAGACCAGCTTCGCCGCGGTTTGCTCTCGCGTTCCCGGAACCACCCTGCAAACCGTAGGGAAGGAGACCTGCTTGCTCGGGGTTCGGGGAATGCGAGAGCAAGCTGGGGAAGGAGACCAGTTTGATTACCAGAGGCTTCCTTAGGTATGCTGGGATACCTGCTTATTCCACGGAGGTCAAGAAAAGCGCTGGTAAGTGTCTATACTTGATTACCAGCGCTGGATCACCAGCGCTGGATCCTCTACACCCGAGACAAAACGGGAGTACGGCCAGCGCTGCAAACAGGGAGTTGCAGCGCTGGTGGTGCCCTGCAGATGTGTACACCTCCTAAGTTGCAGCGCTGTAACTCCCTCACCAGCGCTGCAACTTTCTGATGTAGACAAGCCCTTTGTGGCCATCAGTGTTACTTCACTTGTATTCCTGACTACCCACCTGACCACTTAACTTGCAGTATGCTTCTGCTTCTCAATTGTAACTGCTTTACTTTGCATGCTGCTGCATAGCACAGCATAATTTTAGAATCATTTTATATATTTTGTTATTTTTACTTCTGTTAAATTTATATTTTGGGTTAAAAACACTTCTGTCATTGAATTAAATACTGGTAGCTATTAAAACAGAATAAAATGGCAGGCTGTGCAAATCTGTATTTGAAAGATATGGAACAGACAGTTTTGAGGCTGGAATAGTTTAGCTTCTAAATCCAGGTATATGTGGCTGAAAAGGCTGACGTTTCTCTGCAGAGCTGTATGTGAGATGCTTTTCCAAAATGTATATGTTGTAAAGTTTTCAGAATATTACAATGAACGATTTAAATACAGCAAATGGCATCGTTTTCAAGTTGATTGTTTTGACCTTAGTTGAATCCTATGAACAATTCAGTCACTAGACCTATATACATTATTTTTCCCATTCTGGTATTTATTTACTCACACACAGCTGTAACTGTTTTCAGAAAT